>NC_134038.1:4901396-6102419 GCF_965140245.1 Athene noctua | reverse complement strand
ACTCATGAATAATACAGCTGTCCTAAGCTTTCCCATGAAACCTTTAATGGGTTAAATAGAATCTCCACATCTCCCTCCAGATATAGACCTCCCATCTCCCACCTCTAAAGACTGCCTATATGGCATTTTTGGTAATGGCACCTCATTTTGCCTTCAAACCATGAGATAGTTTATTTCCAATATTCTAATTTGGTGATGTCAAACAGATGTCCTTGGAGAATTCAAATCTTCTTGCCATGAAAATGAAACCCCATAAACCTTGGGATTTCATCCCACTCTTACTTAGTTATTGGAGAAGACTTTTCCCAAAAGCTAGTTTGAAGTCTGAGGTCTTGCATGGCACTAACATTAGAGAATAGAGGTGGGATCTGCAGGAGGTGAGGAAGCTATCCCTGCAGGGATTCATACAGTGGTGGAAAATATGGATAAAATGGGTCTCACAAGCAGAGTATGTCATTCCCATGTCCTAAGGCAGTGGATTATATCCCCTGTTAATACCACAAGGGAGGTGCCCGAAGTAAAGGAAGACAAATTCATCTCAGGAGCCACTTGAGCCAAAAATCTCCTTCTGTTCCTCTCATCCTCACTGCAGCATTTTTGAGACCTGTTTCAATATGTCTTATGTGCCACAACCAGAGGAGCAGAAACAAAGCACATACTTTCTATTATGTGTCTGGACAGCGTCAGCCTAGAACTGGAAACGCTTGTCTTCTTTTCAGATTGTGAAAGAAAAGACTCCAAAGCAGGCAGAGAGATGCCTGGGAAAGGTTATCCAAGGTTGTCCAGATTTGGAGAAGGATATTAGTTTATAGCAAAATATTGCAATGTACTCACAAGCTAATCCAGTGTCTATCTGAAGCCCAGGCACTCACTGAGCTAAACTCAGCAGCGTCTGCATGTGACTGCCCTCAGTAATGTGATGGGAACCTGATCTCCTGCCAAGCAGGTCCTTGATAAGTCTGAGGCTGCCTGGATGCAGTGAGGCACAGATTCAGCTCATATCTCCAGACCCACCTCAGTCGTTCTTTATCTGTCTGTTCCTGCCTCGTATTGCTCTCCCTCGGCTTCATATTTGCAAGGTCTTTAGAGTCAAGCACATTTGGTGTTTCCTTCCAATGCTAAACATCACTTTCTTTTCACAATACAGTTTTTGCACTTCCTTACTCTTGAGAGAATACTTTTGAGAACTGCAATCTGTGCTGTGTTAGGTCATGGCTGTGTAGACAAACTTAGTCACAATTTATCTGTTGTCCTTCCCGATTCTTCTCAGGGTCACTGGTGTTATCTCAGGAGCTTGTACACCAGCAAGGGCCAGTTACCAGCAACACCTCAGCAGCAACATTTTTCCTCCCAGGTACTGTACGATCCACCTGGATGCAAGAGCTGTCAGAACACCAGCACACCAAGGTTGTCTTCCAAATGTTTGTTCTGACAACAGTGGAGCTCTGCACAATTCCCATTAATGGATGAAACAACCATTTTGCAGAAAATACTTTAAAAAAATCTGTAAAAGAGAAGCCTCCTGTTTTAATGAGTGTGAGAATATCCTTTCTATTCAAAAAAACCTTGGCTGAAGTTTGTTTGCAGACACACCTGAGCTGGATAAGGCTTTGAACTCTGAGATATTAATGTCACCAGTGGTTTGATGACGAAGACTGCTGATATGATGGTCTGTGAACCAGGGAAATAAAACTCCTGGGATCAGGCGCAGAAACGAAGCTGTAGAAGTCGCTTGAGAAATGGAGCAGTCAGTGGTGTAATGACTTGAAAGCTAGGGTATCATGCAAGCAATGATGCCTGTGCTACACATAAGGAATTCAATCCCTTCTCCCAAATAAGGGCTCTTGACAGATTATAACACTACATTCTGGACAGAGAGATATTGTGTGTCTGATGCCTAGACTTTTATTGAAGTCCAGGATTATGGACTGTAAGTCATTTAGCCCACTTTAGATAAATATCACTTTCAAATCGGATTATAATTTGCAAAGGCACAACATGTTCAGGGCAAAACTGTGTCAGACACCAAGATAAGGATTCCAGGAGGCTCCGGTGCATGGTGGCTTTGCAGACGAGCAACCAGAATATTGGGATCATTGTAGTAACACATGCACTGGCAAAAGAGGCCTTTTTAAATTCAGCTTGAGACAAAGGTGATTTATCAGACATCCCAAGGCTTTTGCCACAGAGAACTAGGGAAGACTGTGCAACACGCAGATGTTTCTGGTTGCTTGTGGTGCTTTGGCATACATATATGTTATTAATGCCGTTGTTGTTAAGTCTTATTTTCCCTTGTGTTGTGTGAAAAGCTACGGCATTTACCACTGTGCCAGTGACCAGCCTTTGAACATATTTTCATTTCCCATTTTCCCACGTGATGCATTTGTCTATGTCCAGTGAAACAAACAAACAGAAGAGCTGCCAGCTCTGACTCAGAGGGGTGCTGGATGCCACAGGCAGCTTCCCAGAGGAAGCAAGTGTGAAGGTTTCTCTAGCATGGCATGCAGACAGTCTCAGGCATACTTTGCCAGCTTCACAGAAAATCTGGCATTTAAATGGAGAAAATTCAGGTCTCCCTCCTGCCCCTGCTATCTCAGAGACGTCGATGGAGTGAGTCAGTGATGAGCTGCTGTTACTGCGTCATCACTGCAATCACTGGGGAGAAGCCCGAGTCACAGGGAGAGGTTTAAGCCATCGAGTTACTCCTCACCAGAGTGCTGAGGCGGGCAGGGGAGGATGACATTCAGCAGTGGGCTCAGAAGCAATTCCCTAGTAGGATTAAGCTGCTTTGAAGAAGAGGCCTCCCCTTCCCCTGGAGTCCCTTTCCTGCCAAGCTTCTCATTGACCTGTAAGAGGTTAAAGTCATCTACATCCTGATAAGAAAGGAGAGTTTTGGCTACAGTGTTTTAGCCTTTGATGCCTTTGAAAAAAAAGGATGAAAGTGCACAGACTCACAACTGTGGTTCAGTTTTATGTCCAGCTGGGTGTGCAGACACAGGAAGATATTGGAAGATTTGGATTCAGTTATTGGCTCTGCCAGAACTTTGAGTGAATTGGTTAAACCATGGACACCCATGTTTAATACTACCCATGCAGGCACTTCAAGCCATTGTTTAGGCATCATTGACATACTGAAAACCACTGATCAGGCCTCCCCTAACCTATGTAACTTGGGAACTTAAGTCTCCTCCAGACACATTGCTCAAAAAAATGAAGTATTTTTCTGTCAACTTCAGCTGGTGAGCCATTCATAGAGCTAGACCAAAGCAAGACTCTGGAGCAGGTGTCTGAGACCAGATTTGTCCTGCTCATCTTATCAGTAGGTCTGAATTCTAGATACAGCAATTGCACTTTGAAAGTCTTATGATAAAGGAACATTGGGGAATGTTTAGGGGCTTGTGGTGTGTGGGAAAGGGCAAAGAGGAACATATTGTTGGCATCTTCTATATCTTTCTAAACTCCACACAGTTATTCTGTGGAGCAGGAGACTCCGGATGGTCTCCTGTATTCTTAAGAGGAAATGCTCAAGGGACTGTTATCTGACTTTTTTCTTTATTTGAACCTGGACTGTTTCTCCTTGGCCTGAGTTCTATATTCTATCTTGCTTGGGCACCTGCACTTAACTATTGAATTTTTCAAGGATCCATCACTTCTCTGGATTTGTGTGACGAGAATGAGTGACAAGACTGACTAATCACTATGTATCTCAGTCTATGACATTAAATTTTCAAAGAGGTCAAGAGGAGCTTCCATGAGAGTCATGGTCCTTAAGAATAATGTTGATAAGGAAGCTGATTTTATATTAGCCAGCCCCACTCACAGCAGCATGAACTCCTGCCTGTATCTGGAAAGGGTGGGTATCATGGCTTTCTGCCACACTGTCAGGAAGATCGGGGGCCAGAAGCAGAGATCCACTGTACTCGCTTCTTCCTACTGTCCCTGAATAAAAAACGCTCCCATTTCAGTTTGTTGTCTAAAGACAGTTTCTTCCATAGGGGCATCACAGTCCTGAAGTTTCCTGGGCCATCATAACTGGAGAAGAAGACACAACAGGGCTTGCAGTGGCCCAGTCTTCCCCGTCATGTAAAGGAAGCAATAATCCTTAGCCCTGGGGTAGTGTGAGAATTCATTAACTCATATTTACATAGTAAAAAATTTAAAAGTATTAATTATTAAGTCAAGCTGCTACTGAAAGGAACAAAAGGCCTTGGCTTTTCTGAATAATAGGGCAAGCACTTCTTGGAAGACTCCCACAGCCTATTTGACAGATACGCAGTGTGACATAGCACGTAGAAAACTGCAACCATGTTTTTCTTTAAGTCACATAACTAATTAAACTCATGAGTTGGCTTAAGCTTCACTGAATAATGTGGTGTTTCGGAAGGAAAACTGCAAGGCTTTGTGAATAGCTGAAGCTCTGAAGATGAGGATTTACTGATGAAAACTACAAAGACAACATCACTAGTAATCAAATGGTGAGTATTTTTCTTCTGGCAGATTTGGGTTTTGTGTCAAAAAGAGGAGACGCATGAAGAACTGAACATTTCCCTTTTACGAAAAATTGTTGTATCAACAATACAGAAGCATGCAAACTCCAAATAAATTATGTCTCCACTGATTAAGTTATTAAGCAGTAAAGTAAAATACAGACTCTGTTCAGTAAGAAAGGTCAATGTCTTCTACTCTGCAGCTGAAGAGAGCAGGGAACATGGAGCTGCGGGTTTCCATTTGCTTCACAGATGCTTGGTAACTTCACTGGTGAATGCAACCCTGTCATGACCAAGAATACGTCGTTAGGCTAAAAGATAGTTTATTTTCTAAAGATCATCCTAAGTAACAGAAACAACTAGGACTATGCCTTACCAGTAGCCACCCTTTCTGCCCAGTTCTGAGGTTATCTCCTTTAAACTGAAAACAGTGTCAGGGGCCAAACAAGATCTTGACCTGACTATTCTATGTATACATCATGCCTCAGTGCAATAGTTGACCCAGAATACGATAAGAGTCCATATTTTACAAAACATGAGTATATTTCAACTTGGAAACACAGGGAACAACCAGGTATCTGCATATATAGGCACCATTTCTGCTCTGAAAATTGTAAATTATCTTCAGAAACATATCACACATCCATGTAAACATCGCCATGGTCACAATTTTATCACTGACTCTAATAACATGTCTTCAATTGCATATAGCCCCAACATAGACATTCCCACTAGCTTATTTAGCTTCACATATACATCCAACCCTCCTCTCCACCCCCCAGTTTAAATGAACTCCTGCAGCACACACCAAAATGACCCACAGGGTCAGCAAACTTAAAGAACACCAGCTCCAAAGTGACTCCCCAGGAAACTCCTGCATGGATAAACTGCAGCTATCCAAGGTCAGATGGTACCAGGGAGTCAGTGCTATTACTCTTCATCTTGCCAGGAAAGTTACAGGGCTCAGGAAGAGTGAGGGAAATGTCTTCATTATTATTACTCCTTGTTGTTTTTATCATTAGCCTTACTAGGTATGTGATATCACTTGTATTAGTAATGGTGTTAGCAGTAGCAGTAGCAATAACAATAGTAACAAGAGCATTATTCTTAGAAGCCATAGTCATGATTTCAGCTTTATTCTTATCTAAAAAATAAATCTCTTAAAGCATCTCAGCTTAGTTGCATTGGTGAAACCAGTTACGTCTGGGGAGGGGGGCATGTTGGTAATGCATGTCTGCTTAAAACTAGTATGGCATCTCTAGCACATTTCCTGTAGGTACCAAGACACTATCAGATGGCAACAGCACTTAGTCAGAACTAACCCGGGCAACACCAGAGATGGAAAAACAAAATGCGCTCAAACGAGTAAGGGAAGAGCACAAGGAGATCCTCATATGAAGCGTACAGGCTCTGCTCAGATTTACTGTCACCAGTTAACTGGTTCTGTAAGGCAACCACTTATGTGTAACTGATAGGTAGTAAAAAGAATTATTTGATGATTATCCCATTGCCTTTCCATTACTGGCCTGACCTGATAAGAAGCAGCTCCCCTATCCATCACAGCTGTGACCGTTTTAACTGAACTCATTTTTCAGACCACTATCAGCCAGCCTTGGCTATTTTTACTCCTAGATTTATGGGGCAAATTCATCCCCTAAATTCAATTTTCTTTGATGAAAGCTTTTCAGAGGTTTTTTTTTTCATCCTTTCTCCATTGTCTGTGAGTTATGCTTTTACCTTCTCTGTCCCAGGTGTAAGTCCCAGAAGGTTATCTGCACCTGCAGGGAGATTGCATTGCTTTCTTATAATTCTTTTTAACTACTGAAGATATTCTTTTCAGAAATAATGTTTTTTATTCAAATCTCACTGTAAGCTTCAGGAAGTCTTAAAACAAGGTAGAAACTATGTTTGTGTATGTAGGTGGGTTTTTTCCTCCTCCCCAATAGACCTTGGATCAGCTGGTGATCTGTGAGTTTCTGTAAAAGTGAGGACATCAGTCAGTTACACGCTGGAGGATGCTCACCATTTACTTGCCTTACTGCTTCAATTATCCATTAATACTTGCAGCAGACCTGGATACTAACACTGTGTTAGGCACTCTGCATCAGTTTGAACGGCAGAGTGCAAATGGAAAAATAATTTCCATAGAAGGGAAGGAGGTCCCCACAAAAAAAATTTCCCAGTAACTTAAACACCTACTCAGTCTGAAATGTCCTGTCATATCCCCCCCCACCCCCCAGCCCTGCGCAGGAATTTCCCAGAGCTGAGTTTGGCTCTTTGGGGGAAATTTAGCCACCTCCTGCTGTAAAATCTGAATATCTGTCTTGCAGAAGGGAGATAAACAAGTTGCAAATGCACAGGTCTGAGTGGTAGACAGGGTACTGGTGACTCCTTGGACAATCTGTACTGCACTTAAAGAACTAGACCATGTCCTGGCTGTGTAAAAAATACCTTTGAGGCAGAAAGCCCAGCCCTGCCCAGAAAACACTCACTGAGGGAGCAAAATCCAATATAGTCTAGACTTCTGCATCCCCATACACCCAAAGTCTGGCTTTGGATGTGAGGTCTTGGCTTTTGCTCATCCTTGCTTACATTGCTGCTTGAATTATTAGACTAAATTTCTTTAATGAGTTTGAGTTTTGCATTTTATTCCTCTCAGGCAGCTAAACCTCACTGCTTTGGTAGGTTTACAAGGTAAGCACTGAAGGTCAAACACCTCTCCAGACTCTTTGCACTGCATAACAAGGCAGGAAAACTGGTAAGGGATAGTATCTTATACTGCCAACCCTGGCATCCAGAAGTCTGGAGCCAGACCTGCCCCCAGGGAACAGACTGATGAATCTCCTCTGCCATTTGCATGGGTGCAACTGAACTGAAAAAAGGGCCAGATCAGGTGCTAGAGACCTACAAAATCATGTCAGGCCTAGAGTTTGTGACATAGAAGTTTCCTGATGTTAAGGTATGTCTCTTTCCAGTGAATCTGCAGGTAGTATTTAGGATGAATGGAGACCCTTCACTTAGCAGTGGTGGGTTAGGTATGAGGGAACACAAGCATTGCCCAAGCCCCAAAAGATCTGGCTTTGTCTTTCACCTTCAGCAGAGTACAGACATTCAAAACCAAAAGCCTGGGATCCCATGTGGTTTCCGAAGATGCCTGCAAGGAAGAGATTTACTCCCTCAATTCTGTTTTCAACTTGTTTATTTTTCTAGCTTTTTTCTGCAGAACAGTAGCTTTTGTCTTGATTTTAAAGATCACAACTGCTTTAAAAGAAGCAAACCTCAAAAGAACCCCAAGAAGTAATAATACTCAGCAGTAACCAGATCACTCCTTCTTTCATAGCAGTTCTCAATTCCTGTTTATAAACCTTGTACTCCGGCCCTGAGTGTCGATCACCTGGCAGAAGAGAGCAATAATGTGCTGACCCACTAACAGAAGCAATCATGTAATCCCCTTCACCTAAATCCTACCCATACCAAGATCTGGCCACAAGATAGACCTGTTTTAAAGCATGTACAAAGGTTATATAGGATACGTTGATTATTTTCCTCCACTCAGCAGCAATTCGGTGGGGAAAGTGGTCACTTTGAAGGCAGCTGGGCTGTAGGAGTGGGGAGAAAAGCAGGAACCATCTTGCTACAAGGCACAGCTAAGTGTTAATTGATGACACACACTAAAAAAAGGCTTGAGATAAAGACTTTGCAGTGATAAATGGTGCCTCTTCTTCCCTTTCAAGGTGCTTCCAGCTCCCTGTTTAATGCCAATTCCCCTTGGTCATCCTGCTGTGTCTTCCCACTCAGCTGCTTCTCACCGTTCTTTCGGGCCTTCTACTGCCGTTGTCCTACACTGCACCCTTCTCTGCATCTCCTATGGACTGTGCATTTGAGTGTCTCTCTTGCGACAGCCACTGGAAACTGCACTAGATGTTACTCTTTAGGAAACAGCAGTTGGATTTTCAGCTCAGGTTTGTGTTTGTAGAACCAGGATGCTGCTGTGCCGGGGGCTTCACAAAGGGCTCCCCTCCCTTGTTCTGTCTTCTTCCATCCCAGCAGTGCACAGCAGAGCTGGGTTGTTCACCAAGGAGCTCCCTGACAAAGTCTCCCCCTCAGCTTCACTGGCACTGAGCTGGCCCCCACCCTGGCAGAGAGATCTCCCAGTAAGGGGATGCTCTCTGGGCCCCGGTACACCCCTCCTTTGTCTAACACCCCCCCACACCCCTGCTCATCACCCTGTGTGCTGAGTCTCACCCCCCACGCTCTGCATAAGGAGAGATGGAGAAAGTGCCCCATCCAGTTCGTAACATCTCAGGTGCTCTGTTTCCCTGGGGGACATCGCCTAAGTGAATTAATCTCTTTGCCAGGACATTTGGCTCACTACAGGGATAGTTAGCTGCACATCCCCTGAGGACCTTAGGAATTGGTTTTACTATTCTGCAGAGGTGTGAACCTTTACTAGGACTAATCCTCTGCATTACACTGACCTGTTTCTCACTGAATAGGCTTTGATTGATTGAGGATGTAACTGTTTCTCACACTACCACTAACCTTCTTAACCTTGGCATCAAGAAAAGTACCTAGACACTCGGGGAGAGATCTAAAAACCCAACAGCATATACCTCCATGACCAGGCCCAGCTACGTTTGGTTTACTGGTAACAATATCCGATACAAAACTGATAATTAAAGAAAGCAGCACTGTCACTGTGGCAGATGCTGCACTCACTGATGCTGGTCTCAGGCAAATTGAAATAAATGAACTGTAGCCTCTCCCAGCTATGGGCTACACCCATAACCCAAGCAGCTGAGCTCTGGGCCAAGCCAGGAATTGGCCTCTTCCAGGGAGAGGACCATCTTCTCAGGACACAGTCTGTCACAGATGAAAGTATTGACACGGTAATGATTTAGAAAAATAATCTAGATTTATTAATAACTAACAACTATTTGTCAATACAAAATAACTGAGAAAGAAAAGCAACTTATTCAGGTTCTAAAATGACAATATTCACTCTAACTTACTTAACGGTACCTTAATTTATACACATATGTACATGCGCATACACAAACCAGACATATACGTACAGAAACAAAGGGGTTTGGGTTCAGTAAAATGAACACAAAAGGGACAAGCACACAGGAACAAGGGTAAGGGTACGTACCCCCACACACCCACCCACCAATAAACAGGTGAAATAGAAGCTAGCTCAAAGAAAATTTCCCTCTCGAGTTTAGAGCAAATACTCACAATGCCTTGGCATTCCTCAACGGGCGATAATTGAGACTCGAGCAGGGGGACTTCGCCCTGGCCTTCCGTCTGGAGCAGACAACACCTTAAAGGTTTTGGTACCTGAGAGGCGTCCCAGCTTAGCGGAGATGCTGGTCACAGGCCGCTGCGATCCAGGAGAGCTCAAAGGGCCTCTCTGGTGGTTGCTGTTTATAGGATCCAAGATAATTGACTTTTGTCAAATACTATCTGGTGCCTTCCGGCAGTTGCACAAGAATTTGAATAACATGCAACCCTGTTATTGTTCCGTCTGACCACATCCCAGGCACAGGTGTGTCAGGCCATCAGGAGATGATGGGCCAGTATAACCTTTTCCGAGCAATCAGAGGGGGGCAGGAGCCAGGCTCCTCAAGGTTATTCAGTCCTTATCTCCATAGATTAGTGTATGGCTTGGGGGAATGTGGATGGAATCACACCTGGCACCAAGCAGCCCAACAAGGAGGGCAGGGAGGAGTAAGAATTGCACCACCACACAGTCTTAGTGGAATGAGTCTGTTCTTGCCCTTTCAGCCTGTTGCCTATGTCTCTACAGTGTTACCTTAGAGGCCTTGCAGATTCAATGGTCTCAGCACAAAGCTCCTGGGTCTGGTGTACATCAAAGTCCTTAACAGTAGCCATGAGAAGATCCTCCTTACTCCCAAGTACCATGCTGCCAGGCACCCTGTGGAATGTGAGGGGATGTGTATTTCCATTCTCTTGGGATTTTCTGGCAATTGAGCACTGTTGGGGTATCTCAGCAACTTCATTTTAAGGACTGGCATGCCAAAAGGATGAAAAGTCTTGGTACTAGCCCATTATCTCTAAATCACTTTATTTCAAGCTGGGCTAAGGTAAGAGCAAACAGTAGTAATACCAGTTAGAGTACGCAGTGTAGGAATAGATAATACAGTTCACAGTGACGTTTCTATAAATATGCTACTTTCTAGTCTAGCAGGTTTCAAAGTTTCTTTCACACTCTGTGATTCAGTTAATAAGCTGAAAGATGCTTCTCAGCCTCCTTATTCAAGGACTCACACAACCCATTCACCATCTGGCTGCCTCACAAAAGGCAACCCGTGCACAGAGCCCTTAGCTCTTTTATAATTTAACTTTGCAGTTTCTTCAGATCCTACTCAATCAAAAATAGTGTTGCAGCATCCTATCCCCACACCATGGCCTGGCCCACTAGCATTAGAAAGAGTAATGTCTTTTGGATATAGCCTAGTGCAATTTCTGTTTGCCCAGATGGTCAATAAAGATATTTAATGAATATTCCTGTGGTCAGGGGATAAATTATTAAGTCACTGTAAAAGAAAATGATGTTCCTCCCTGGAACGGCTATAGTCAAATGCCAGAGTGAAGCCTCATTATTCATCTTCAAATTCCACAGAGCCATGTAAATTGACAACCACGTTTTATCCAGCTAAATGAATGGTACTGATGCATGTGGCTTACTGTTGGATTTTGGTCAAGACTATACTGGGCTGTTAAGGCTGATTAAATGATCCATGAATTCCGGTTTGGGGGGAAACGTCAGCGGAACCATGCTACCCCTAATCACATGGCACTGCAGTAGGTGAGGTTCTTTACAGCAAATATGAGAATGCCATTAGAAAAAACTGGGTCTGAAGGCAGACTCAGCCCTGGAGTCTAACTGGACAGAGACATTCAGTTCTTTGAACACCGAGGGCAGAGCAGCCCATTACTGGCTCTGTGGGCATTGCTGCTTCTTTGGCACATAATTTACCAATGGACACCTTCTTATATCTCACTCCTTTTAAAGAGTCTTTATTCTCTGAAGTCTTGGACTTTTCTGTCTCATTTGCAAAAGCTCGTTTGTTTAATCTGTCAGTAGCACTGTGCATCAGCTAGAGGAATTTGCTTAGGGCCACGTACATTCAGGTTTTGAATATCTCCAAAAATGGAGACTCCACAGACTCACTGGGTGACCTGTTCCAGAGTCTGCTCCCTCCAATCTCCCCCTTTCCAATAGAAATGTTTTCTCTTCTGTTTAAATGGAATTTCCTCTATTTTGATTTCTATCATTTCATGTTGTCCTGTCACTGGGCACCATCGAGGACATCTCAGACATCACAAGATAGCTCCATGTTCTTTACTTCACCCCATCAAATATTTGTACACATCGATAAGATCCCCCGACACTTCTCTTCTTGAGGCTGAATAGCCCCAGTTCTCTCAGCCTCTCCTTGTGTGTCAGATGCTCCAATACCTGAACCATCTTTGTGGTCCTTCACTGAACTCACTCCAGTATCCCCATGTCTCCCTTGTACTGAGGACCCCAGTACCAGACACTGCGCTTGTAATGGGTCTCACAAGCACTGGATAGAGGTGAAGGATCACCTCTCTTGATCTGCTGGCAACACTCTGCCTAATACAGCCCAGGAGGCTGTTGGCCTTTTTCTGCTACAAGGGCACATTGCCAGCTCATCTGCAGCTTGTTTCACCAGGACCTCTATGTCTTTTTCTGCAAAGCTGCTTTTCAGCCACTTGCTCTCCAGCCTTTACTGGTGCCTGGGGTTATTCCTCCCCAGAGGTAGGACTTGACATTTCCCTTTTTTTTGAACTTCATGAAGTTCTGTCAGCCCATTTCTCCAGACTGTTGAGGTCCCCCTGAAAGGCAGCTCAACTCTCTGGTTTCTCAAATATGCCTCCCAGTTCTGTATTGTATATATGATATAGGACACCCAGAAATCTCATTGAGCAGGACATCTCAGTTCTGCTTTTAGAGCCAGAATAGTGAAAAATAGGTATCACAGAAAGTAACTTCAGGAGTCTAAGTTCCTTATTAGTTCTGGATCTGAGAACTGCTCTCCCCATCATATTTCATTATCCTTCACTGCTCACTGAAAAGACCATATTTAAATATCACAGCCCTGGTACATACACTTTCTTTCAGTCTCCCTGCATGTTGATATTATTAGTATTGATTTTCTGAGATTTTGCAGCAGAGGTGGCAAAGGGGTCACTGTATCTCACGCTCTCTACACAACACTCCACTCACACATCATTGCTTTTGCAAATGTGAAAGCTCCATCCCAGTTCTCCACGCATCACAAAAATCTACTAACAATGAACCTTGGAAACAAACCACCTTAGAGTTCATGTCTTTTAAAAAAAAAATCTTTGTTTCATTTTGTATTTGTCTCATTGGCTTGACTTTGGTGACTGAAGTTAAACTCTGCAAGGAGGCAGTGAGATTCTGCTTCTTCCCTTACAGGTGATCAGAGAAGCACAGCATGAGTGCAGATGAGCACTTTTGTGAATCTAGGGCTTATTTCTCTGCCCCCTCTGCCCTTTGCAGGATCTCCACTAGAAGGGCTTCAGTTAGGAATTCTTACTCGCATCAGCTTCAAGCCATCTGTTGCTACAGAAGTGCTCGTTGAAAGCATTTCTTTTGCTAAATATTTACTGAACAGTTGGTGCTGTCTGGTGGTTTGGGTACTCCTGGAGGGTGGTCAGCATTCAAACAGGACCAGTCTAGCCAAACAGTTTCAGTCATGCTTTTTGCTAAAACACACCCAGCCTCAATGATCTGGCCAGATACCAGCAGATGTTCAGCTGAATCTACAAATGTCTTCCCTGGAGTCAGAGCAAGACTCATGCTCCTTCTTAATTTTTTCTCAACACCTAAAGTGGTCTCAACCAAATGATTTGCAGAACTCAGACCTTCCCAGTGTCAGGGATCCCGGAGCCCATCTCACTAGCTGTGGGGTTTTTTGCACCACAGAAGGCGGCATTGTTCCTGTATTAGGAGATGGGATTGTCTCAACTAGGTTTCTGTCTCACTTTTCTAATGGGTTATTCTGCAAGCCAAGAATCTGTTCTGCACTCCCTGAGCATTAGACTCATGGGGATCCTGTAGCCCTTCCTGTGATGGGTTAAAAGGCTAGTAGGACCTGACAGCCCAGCTAGTGCCTCCCTCTCTGAGAAGGCAGGCTCAGTTTATACTTAAATTATTCACTATAGTCAATGCCATTGTTTGTTTAGGATCCTCTTCCAACAGAGAGCATTCACAGTCCTCTGTGTCAACCCTTAGATAGAACCACTGGGAAGGTGGTAAGCATCACAACCAGCTTTCTTCCAGAATTAACTAAAGAAGGAAACAAGCTCAGTGATCAGTCACCGTTCAAAGCACCAACCAGTGGGTATTTCACAAGGGACTGATGAGGGAAGCACTGCACAGGACTTCTGATAGCAGAAGCAGTCACAGGATGGCAGATGGGAGGGCTGGGAAAGAAGGGGAAATGAGAAATACCGACAGTATGAGCCTGAGAGAAAACAAGGAGAGATGTGGTGTTGCACTGGTTGCAAAGAGGTTATGAACTGAGCAAGGACTTTGACACCTGTTGTATTTGGAGAATTGGTACATTGGACATTCATTAGAAACATTAGGAATGTGTTAGAGAGCATATTTAGTCTACAAATAATCAGTAATAAATATATTAATAAAATAAGATTTAATATGATTATAAAAACATGAAAGCAATAAATTAAGTACGGTAAGAAGAAGAACGGAGGGATAGGAATACACCAGACATCTTGGGCTCCATAGCAGGACAGTCTTTGACTTGCAGAACTCAGAAACTCAGCTACTCTTCCTTTGGTAGCCAGCTCAGAGTTCTTAGCAATCACTATTATTGGCCTGTTACTATTAGCTCAGAGCTAGTTAGCTCAGAGCTGCACTATCACTAAAGGTGAATTTGAAGGGGCTGAGTAAGGTCTGATCTATCAGCTTTACCATGAGGAAAGACTACAGATGTCTTTACAAAATGCTGTGGAGATTTTGATTCATTTGCCTCCATGTTAACAGCCCAGATAACGTTACTGAAATCTTGGTCACTTGAAATCTTGGCCAAACTTGGAAATGGGAAAAAACAGATATTCATGGGTATGACCCATTTAAAGAATAAGCTTCAGGTTTACCACATGCAGACAGGGGAAGAAAAAAAGATATCTCAATTTCTTTTCCAAGTCACGGGCAATATCCTCTTCTTATCCTCCTCCTTGCTGAAGGATCCTTGGCTTTCGGGAATGCTGCTGGGGCAAACATGCACCTCAGAGAACAAAACCTGTTATTAGAGAATTGTCTTACCTATAGGAACTGGTCTGGGATTGAGGAGAGTGTGTGTTTTCCAGCTGTGTGATCAGCATGCATTCTTCAGAAATGTCACACAATTGGTCAGTTTACAAAATAATGATTCTAAAATACTCCTTTTAATCTCCATTTTGTCTTTTTTCCCCATCTAGATTTTAATAAGGAGATACCCTTTTGTTTAAAGGGTTAGGACTTCTATGCATACTCCTACTAATAATAAGAACAACAACAGATTATTATGTATATTTTCACTGTTATTAGAGAAAGTAATCTAATGCCTGACAAGTTTCAGGTCTTCTGATTCTTTTAAGATACTGCACACTCTTCCCTGAAGCAATGAGTCTGTACAAATCAGCTTCTCTCACATGGTTTCAGGCATGAGACTGGACTAGATCATCTCCTGATGTCCCTTCCAAAGTGAATTATCATACAATCCTGTATATTGTTGCAATTGGCTAATGATGCTTTGGCTACACATTTTACCTGAGGAGGTGTCTTGCTGCCTGGCTGTTGTGGTATCAAAGGCTCCCAATTACTGAAGCAAATAGCAAATACAGAGCTCACTCAGGTGTACTGTAATGTGTCAGACAAGGACAATACTAAAACTGGAGAGAAAGGAGCAGTAGGGAAATTTAGCTTACCTATACACTATAAGCAAAATCTATAAAATTGCAGAATGATCTGCAAAACAATGCAACAGAAGAACCACCATTTCAGTTACTTTAAATACAGACTAGGCTGAATATACAGTGCAGTAGGAAAAAGGAGGATTCTTGAAGAGCCTGTGACAGGGAATCATAAAATAACAAAATAATTTAGGTGGGAAGTGGAACTTGATCATCTAACCTCTGAATAATGCAGAGCCAACTTCAAAGTTATGTCAAGCTGCCAAAGAGCTTTTCCAGTCAGGCTTTGATTATTTCAAGGTTAGTACTGAGGCAACCTGTTCCAGGGTTTGACCATTCTCATTGTGATTCATTTTTCTCTGGTACCTAATGGGAATTTCACTTGCTGCAGCTTGTGTCGCTGCTCATCCTCTTGCTGCACAGCTCCAACTAGAGTCTGGCTTCATCTTCTCCATCACCACCCATATAATGTGGGAATGGTGCCATCTTTTTAGTGCTTCTACAGCTCCACTGAAAATCAGTTGAGTTGCACTGGGCTAAAACAAAGGGACAAATCTAGCTTACCCTTCTGTGGATTCAAAGAGTGTTGAAATTTTCACCTCCTCAGTGCAGTCATTCTTCAATGTCCCTGCGTCATTTCCCGACTTGCTTTTCTTTACACATGGATCTCAGCATTGCCTTTCATGATACAGAGAAAAAGAACTATTTAATACCTCATATCCCAGCATCTACTCTTGGTACCTCACTGGGATATTGCCATGGAAACAGGGAAAGTTTGAAATAAAAGCGAATATGCTCGCTTTTCTTATTTTTCAGTAGGGACTTGAAAATTTACTGCGGTATAAAACAAGCCGTGTACCATCTGCTTATTGAAAATTGAATGCAAATGTTTCTTTTCTTTCTTCTGGAGCTCTAAATCACTGCCATGGCATATCCCCTCAGAAGCATCCTTAGAGGTTGTGCATGAGTTCATGTATATTCCTGTCCAGAAGTTAAGTAGATGAGAAATATCCTTGTCCTTCAGCCGTGGATATCACAGGTAAAGAACAGACTGAACCAAAATGGAAGGCAACATGTACTGGAGACAAGCAAAGCCATGAAATCAGCTGCTGGAAGTGAACTAGGCAGTGTAAAGGCACACAGACTCCCAGCTATGTTTTGAGAAAGTAATTTTTTTATACGTGATAGGGGTGTGTAGGAGAGTCTTCACAAACACACCAGCATCATTTTTTTCCCTCTATGGTCACTTTGTCTGTGAATCAATTAAGTCAAGCACCACTGAACTGGGGAGTCGAGTCCTCTGTTTGCAGACGCAGCTGCACGAGCTTCCCAGCTGATGTGACTGTGACTTATTCAGACTGCTTTCTAATAAAGGGTACCAGAGCATGGGTTTTGATAAAGTCAATGGAGATAAGTAGTTACAACATCTAGCTGGAGGAGGCAAAGCGTCTGTGTATGGCACCATTTCTCCCCCCCTGCCTGCTGAGGTCTGTAAAGGATCTCAGTCTCTCTTCAAGTTTTATGCCACAGCAAAGACCTAAGTCCATTTTAGGAGGTGGCTAGACAGAAGCTCATTGCTTTTCACATCCTTGATCTCTCTCATTGTATTGAGATTTCAGCTACGGAAAAAATTTGGCATAATTTTGAATGCTGCTTTTATGACCCAGACACTTTTGCCTTTCAACAACCTGTCTCTCTGAGGTGAGGTATTGCTCTCTGCACTAGTGCCAGTGTTGTGGTACACAGGGAAATTCCCCCTGACTTGAGGAGATAGTTATCATGGTTTGAGCTCAGAGGGCAACTGAGCCCATGCAGCCACTCACCCACCCCTTCCCCTCAGGAATGGGAAGGAGAAACTAAAGCAAAAGGCCCAGGAACCGAGATAAGGACAGAGAGGCATGATTCACCCATTACAGTCACGGGCAAAAGACAGATTTCTTAGGGGGGGAAAAAGAACATCAATCATCAATGGTATCCTGGCTTGTATCAGCAATAGCGTGGCCAGCAGGGACAGGGAAGGGATCTGAGCCCTGTACTCGGCACTGGTGAGGCCGCCCCTCGATTCCTGGGTTCAGTTTTGTGCCCCTCACTACAAAAAGGCCATTGAATGACTCGAGCGTGGCCAGAGAAGGGCAACGGAGCTGGTGCAGGGTCTGGAGCACAGGTCTGCTGGGGAGCGGCTGGGGGAACTGGGGGGGGTTTAGTCTGGAGAAGAGGAGGCTGAGGGGAGACCTCCTGGCCCTCTACAGCTCCCTGAAAGGAGGGTGCAGAGAGGGGAGATGAGTCTCTTCAACCAAGTGACAAGTGATAGGACAAGAGGTAATGGCCTCAAGCTGCACCAGGAAAGGTTTATACTAGATATTAGGAAGCATTTCTTTCCAGAAGGGGTTGTTAGGCGTTGGAATGGGCTGCCCAGGGAGGTGGTGGAGTCCCCATCCCTGGAGGGGTTTAAGAGTCGGGTAGACATAGCGCTGAGGGATCTAGTGGAGTTGGGAACTGTCAGTGTGAGGTTAATGGTTGGACTGGATGATCTTCAAGGTCCTTTCCAACCTAGATGATTCTGTGATTCTGTGATCTTAAAAACACCTTTCCTTCACCCCTCCCTTCTTCCCTGGCTCAGCTTCGCTCCCGATATTGCTACCTCCTTCCCCTCAGTGGAGGACTGGATGAACTTCAAGGTCTTTTCCAACCTTGATGATTCTGTGAGTCTGTGAATGGGGGGTGCAGTCAATCCTGCTGCTTCTTCCTCCTCAGGATGGGGGAGTACTCCTCTCATTCTTCCCCTGCTCCAGTGTGGTGTCTCTCTCATGGGAGACAGACCTCCATGAACTTTCTCTGTCATGAGTCCCTCCCATGGGCCACAGCATTTCCTGATCTGCTGCAGAATGGGTCCCTCCCATGTGTTGCAATCCTTCCAGTGACAAACTACAGTAGCAGGGGCTTCTCACAGCGTCCTGGCTTTCTTTGAGTGCAGTCACCTGCTTTAGCATGGGATCCTTCACAGGCTGCAGTTGGGCATCTGCTCCACCGTGGGCCGCCATGGATGGCAGGAGGGTGGCCCTGCTGTCTCACCATGGGATATGGGATGGGTCTCTGCTCTGGTGCAACTCCCCCCCTTTCTCTTCCGTCCTCCCACTGACCTTGGTGTTTGCATAGGTGTACTTCTCATAACACCTCCTCACAACTTCAAATCCTCCTCCCAGATTCCCCTTCTTAAATATATTATCACAGAGGTGCAGCCACCATCGCTGATTGGCTCGGCCTTGGCCAGAGGTGGGTCCAACTTTGGAGCCACCGGAACTTTGAGAAGCTTCTCACAGGGGCACCTGTAGCCTCCTCTCCCACTACCAAACCCCCTGCCACACACACAGACCCAGCACATTCCACTATAGCGGAGCTCAAACCACGACAATAGTCGAGACCCATCACTGAGACTGTGGCAGCTTCCCAGGGGACAGGCAATGCTGATGACTGCAGTTGTTTCTTTGCCCCTGATTTCCCAAGCCTTTTCCCAAATCAGCGATCAAAGAGCTTACATCTCTATGAATTTCCACAGAGTCAGGAGTCAGGTTGGCAAGGAGAGGCTGACTTGCAACCGTCCTTATGTACAGGGTCACCTCTTCCTCTAGAAGCAGAGGGAACAACTCCGCTCCCTCTGTCTTGTGCTCTGCTTAGCATATAACACTGCTTTGCACGCAACTCACAGGGCTGCAACCACCGCAGGGCCATCCGCCTCCTACATGGCTTGTCCTTCCCCTCAGCGTTACAGGGGAGAGGTGTTCAGGTAGCAGTTGCAACCAGACTGTGTTTTCTGTTGCTGTTTCTCTGGTAATCAGACAGCTACACTAATAATCATGTCCTTACAACCCTGGCTCCTGCTTATCACAGCCTTCTTTGTGAACGAAAGCACACTGTGCCCTGTTCACTCAGCCATCCGTCACTTTGCCGTCCTGAATGATTAATGTCTGCCTACCAGAGCCTGCACACAGCTCTCCCTGGGAGAGACTGAACCTGCATGTGTGAAGTTTGGGGCCCAGTGGAAGATGGGTATGAATGTGTGATCATTACCAGGGAAGTCCGGGGAGCTATGAAAACATCCACAAGAGACTACACATTGCAGGACATTTATTTTAAGTGTGCTCAGACTATACTTCATTTAAGCTTCCTCCTATTTCATGGGCATTAGGTCAATTCTTCCACTGTGTCCATTTGGAGTGACATCTATTGTCTTCTGGAGAAACCTTCTTGATATTGAGAGACTATGTTTAAATAGCCATTCTGTCACTGCTGTTATATCATAGAATCACAGAATCAACTAGGTTGGAAAGGACCTTGAAGATCATCCAGTCCAACCATTCACCTAGCACTGATCGTTTCCAACTCCACCAGATCCCTCAGCGCTGGGTCAACACGACTCTTCAACCCCTCCAGGGATCCCGGGGACTCCCCCCCTGCCCTGCGCAGCCCATTCCAATACCCAACAGCCCCTTCTGCACAGAAATACTTCCTAATAACCAGTCTAACCCTTCTCTGGTGCAGCTTGAGGCCATTACCTCTTGTCCTATCACTTGTTACTTGGTTAAAGAGACTCATCCCCAGATCTGCACCCTCCTTTCACATATCTATGTCACGAGTCTCCTTTGTGTTAGTTACACTGATTCAAACACAGAATCACAGACTTCAAGCTGGGAGGCACCTCAGGAGGTCTCTAGCCCAATCTCGTGCTTCAAGTTGGGCCAATGCTAAAGTTGGACCAAGCTGTTTAGGGCTTTTTCCACTTGGGCACTGTTGTGTGTTAACCTTGGCCAAAGGACAAACTCCCACCCAGATGCTTTCTCATTCCCACTCTTCAACAGGACAGGGTGGAAAAATAAGAACAGAAATCTTGTGGGTCAACATAAAGACAGGGAGATCACTTACCAGTTACTGTCATGGGTAAAACAGACTCAAACCAGGGAATATTAATTTAATTTCTTGACAATTAAAGTAACTTTGAATGGTGAGAAACAAACTAACACAACACCTTTCCCCCCTTTCCCCAGTCCCAGCTTCCCCCCTTCCCTCCCGACTCCTCTCCCCGAGGGCGCAGGGGCTGGGGCTGGGGGTCGCGGTGGGTCCCTGGCAGCCCTCTGGGCCGCTGCTCCCTCCTGCCCCGTGTCCCTGCTCCAGCGCGGGCCCTTCCCCGGGCTGCAGTCCTGCAGGGACAACCTGCTCCCGCCGGGGCTCTCCACGGCCGCAGCTCCTGCAGGAAATATCCCCCCGCTGCGGCGTGGGGCCCTCCCCGGGCTGCAGGGTGGGTCTCTGCTCCCGCGGGGTCTCTCCGGGGCTGCAGGGGATCCCTGCGCCGGGCCTGCAGCACCTCCTGCCCTTCTCTTCTGCTGGGCACAGACACACACTACAGATGCTGAGTATTCACCTGCTCTGGGTAATTGCTCTCCCACACTTCTCATCCCTGTGGTGCCTTCCATACATGTGTCTTCTCTTCTTGGAGTAGATTTTGAGTGATGGTCTTTACCACAAACAGCTCTATGGTAATATTCACTCCCTCTCTGGCACAGCAACAACAGCAGAGTTATCTGCTTATGACTACTTGATGTACTGGAGCAACAGAATATGGTGGGGTTTTTTCCCCATTAATTCATGGTAAAACTACCAGAAGAGTGGTGCATATTAGTATATTAGATTATAAACACTCTGAGGGAGTAATCTGCCTCAGTGTTGTCCGTGTACAATGTCAAGCTGAATGGCCCCATTTTTGTTTGGCATTAAGCACAACTGCATTCAAAATAACACGTAATCATGAATGTCAGAGCAATGTAAGAACAGGAGGCAATTTTCCCAGACAGACTGGGTCTGCCTTGAAGAGTCATGTGTTTGAAACTACCTTAGAATCATAGAACATCTCAAGTTTGAAGGAACCCATAAGGACCATCAAGTCAAACACCCTGCTCCTCGCAGGACTACCTAAAACTAAACCATATGTCTAAGAGCATCATCCAGATACTCCTTGAACTCTGACAAGCTTGGTGCAGCGAACAGTTCCCTGGGGAGCCACTGCCAGTGACTGACCACCCTCTCCGTGAAGAACTGTTTCGTAATGTCCCATCTGAACTTCCCATGACTCTTCTTCATCCCAGACACGAACTTTTTATGGATGTGAACCCTCGTGCTATCTGTCTGGCTTTGTGAAGTCTGGAGAGCTCAGGAACACCTCCAGACCATCATTACTTGCATCCATTCCATTAAAGGCCCAGACACAGGAAAGATTGTGCTTTTTATATTGCAGCTCAAGACTACAGAATCCTTCTGTCTCTACAATTCATTCAGCCCTGGACCCAGCCAGATTATCTCAAGGAGCACAGGGAAGTAATGGCAAAATTGAAAACTCATCTGCTACAAGAAGCTAGATGGTTACTCAATGGTGAGACCATTGCTCCTGATATCAACATGGCATGGATTTAAATGATCAAAGGTGGTCACATATCATCTTGCAATTACCCAGCTGCGATCACCACAGACTGTTTGGGATTTCACTTACCAAGTGGGCTCCCAGAGCTCTCTTTTTTATCAAAACATCATCTGGTCACTTGTTGTTCTTCTTGTTAGTGGATCTGCCAGACTTGATTGACTTGTTTGCATTTGCAAATCCTGATGAGACCACGTCTCACAAAGCCGTATTGGCCTACAAGCTGTGGCAAGGAGGTAGAGAATGTCCACAGGACAACCAACACAGCGTGATTTGCGTTCTAGATTTCTCTCCCTCTCTCCACCTCTCTCCCTCAGGAGACTGGACAATAATCATTGTCTGTAACAGCACTGGGTGATTAATTTAAGTGATTTAGCACCTGGGGATTCACCTTCACACAGAGATCGATGGTTTGGATGTGTCCTACATTATTACCCTTACAGCAATTACCTCCCACAGACACTTGCTCTTGTGCTAATGAGCCAGAAGCTATCAGCATCCACATCAACCATCTACATGTTTTACAGTTGCAGATGAGCTCTTTCTTGGTGACCACATCTTCTGGGCGGGCAAATTTACAACATGAATGGAAAAGCCTTTTCTGCAGACATTTTGGGAAGGAAAAAAAAAAAAAAAAAAGCAAATTTTATTAGCACTAGGAAGAGAAGTGTATCCTGAGCATGAAGTCAAAGCCAAGGAGAGCAGAATCAGGCTGTCGGTGATGTGAACAGTGCTGAGATTTACCTGCTCAGTGTGAGTAGCCCAGGCAGGAAGACCATACAGGTAGAGCTAGCAAGATGTTATAGGTTGCACCAATTTTCTGGACTGACTTAAATATGCAAAGTTCAGCCCCAGAGTAGGCTATGCCTAGATTAAACTGCTTAGTGCAATGCTGAAAAAAATGAAGTAAACTCTCTTATTAAATCTGACTAGTTAAATAATTCAGATTCTATTAACTACTGTTCTACCTTCTTCTTTCTTTTGCACTACATCTATAATCAGCTGAGTCCTAGCTCAGTGATGTTGGCTTTTACACTACTGCCCAACAGTTTGGCTCGTATCATCTCAGTCTCTTGCACCAAAATACATATTAATTTAACCAATCAGTCCAAATATGCCTCATGTTTACAGTAATATAAATTCAGTGATCCGATATCAAATTTATGCTGAAATGCAGAGTCCATACCATGGTAGTCAGAGACCATGCACAGTATGAGGAGAGATAAACACAGAAATACAAACTGGGATCACTTGTACTGTGCAGTGTTTCCCAACAACATGAGTATAGAATAGAGGGAGGTTGCGTTCTTGCTCCATCTCTGTTCCTTGTTTCCTTTTGCCTCTTGGTAAAATTATTACAACTTACATCTTCAAAGACAGACAGCGACAACATCACCAAAGAAATCTCAGAGGAGCAAGGTGATTGCATGTCTTAGCAGCCCCCTTTTTATATGTGGAATTTCTTGCATTTTCTGAAGTAGAAATAACAAAAGGAAAGCACAACAATAGTACTAAATGTGAGCATCATCCGGAGGCATAACTCATAGATTGAGATCAAGGTCATTCACGTTGCAAATTAGCATCTTTTCCTCTCACTTCTATGTACCACACAGCAAACCTCTGTCCTAAAACTCCACAGATGTGTCAGCATCTTGCAGTTTGTCTCTGCATCCTACTATTCAAAATGCAGCTGGTAACACTCATCAGACACTACAACAGTGAAACACAAGATAAAAGCTGTTGCTCATGATGCACAGTGCAGCACAGGACACCAGAGGATGGTGTAAACTCTTCTTCCTTTCTTGAAAAGTCAGCTGCTGGCTTTTGTCTAGAGAAGGGCACCAGATTAAGCTGACTATGGTATGGCACACTGAGGAGATGCTCTTCCTGCTCTACGGCACCAGCAATTTAGCGTCTCCTTTTTCACAGGTCCTCTCCAGCAGATAAGTGCAAAGTGGAAACAAATAAAGGATCAGGTCTGAAATTCTCTATGATCAAGATGTACCATGTGCTCTCCTTTTATTCAAACCTAAGTCTAATGTGGGTTGTTCCCTTTGGAAATACCAAGTTGATTCATATGACCTGAACTTCCAGTGTGAAACTAGAGTCTGTTTTGAGACAAGACCATTAGTGTACAAGGTATGTAGAAGCAATGTGGCCATCAAAGGGTTTTTTCTTCCTCTCAACCTTGACTAGGAGGTAGAAGGGACAGATTGACCTCCAGGTAGCGTCCATATAGTCTGAATTGTTATAGGTCAGTAGTTTCTATCTCTAGCATTCCACCCTCCTCTCAAAACCCAAGTGACACACTCCCACCCCAGCCAGACCTGGAACAAATAACTAGTGCTAAGACAGGGTAGCTTGTCTGAATCCATATCAAGTGTTAAAGCCAAGAGTTTCCATTAATAGCCACTATCTAAGTGGCACAGTCCATTGTCTTCAACTATAGCAACATTTTCTTCCTTTCCTTCAATAGTCAAAATTTCCCAGCAGTAAAATGCTGGAGCCAAGGATAGTCTGAATATAAGCAGCAACTAGTCTGTTATACCTCCCTCAGTGGCTGAACTTGGACTGATACACCTATTGCAGGTCCTCCAGTGCTCTTGTTTTCTGCCTTTTAATCAAGTAACAGTTTTTTCCTGGTTCTGAAGATCCTAGAAATATGCCTTTTTTTTTCCTAAAATACTTTTTTTTTTTTTTTTTAAATAATGGAAATAAAAATATTTCCTTCTCAGTTCTAAATGTTTTGTTTTCTATTTAATTGGATATTACTTTGTCCTGAGAGAGTGAGAAAGCACAACAGGGAAAAGCTCATTTACCTTTTCAGTACTGTTCATTATTTTGTACATTTCCAGTACAATTCCCTCATTTGTCCCCTCTCAAAAGTCACTGTTTTTACAACGGGTTAGCTGAACTGAAGACATTGCCTTAGGTGAGAAAGATGCAGAGATTTGGTCACAGCATGATTTCAGACACAAACCTATTTTCAGCCACTGAAATATTTTGTTTGCTGTCAACCAAGCAGTTGATGTGTACTGAACAGGATCTTGCATTTTGCTGCAGGATGCTTAATTTTTTTCATCCTCTGAGACAGGACCCAGGCACATGGCAGCAGCCAAGCCCTGAACAATCAGGCGCCTGTGACTTTGATTCAGATTTATAAAGATATTTATATGCCTATAGATGAAAGATTGGAGGTTTTTTCCTGCATTTTTTTTTTCCCCCATCCCCTAAAGTCTAACATTCCTGTGGTTGTTAAGAAAAGTTCAGCACATAAGATCTTCTTCAAATTCTCCTGGGCATGCTGCTGCACTACTGGGAGCCCTTTAAAATGTGGTCTTCCAGTCTATATTACTGATTGCTTAATTAATTACTCTAAAAGGGTTTTTTTGCTTGCAGAAGGGGTGGACAAGGTTCAACGACACTTTGGCTTGTCTATGCATGCTGAATAAACTGAGATAGTAAAATATGCTGGCAAATACCACTCCAATAAGAAAGAAACTGTTGATTTTAATTACTAACAGAGATGTTATCTGATGCAGCAGAAAAAAAGCATGTGAGATTGCTTGGGTATATTTATCTCTATTGTTAAAGCTGTTTTTCTCCTTTCTGTGTCATAAGAATTCCTGTCTTCGCCATCAGAAAATGAAGTTTTTACAAGCATTTTTTGTCGTTGCTTTAATATAAGCCAGGGACTAAATATAGGGTGTATATAACTCTGAGTGCGTCCCAACACACAGAATACTCTGGCTTTTGACTCATTTGTAAGCGAATCTCATACACAGCAAGAACAGATGAAGGCTATGACGACAAGCTAATCTCACTCTCATTATAATACAGAACAGTGACTTCTACCAAGTACTTTCTGCATTAAGACAATGGTTTCTTCCTGTAGAATGTACAAGGTACTTGGTCTCTGTTTTATCACCTCATGTCACAGCAAATTTGCCAGAAAGAGTTTTTTATTCCAAATTAACTATTCTCACTGTTCATGTATACATTTTCTTTCATCAAAGTTGCTGGAGGAAGTTAGAAAACCTCTCATTCTCTGTTACTGTGCAGCTAGATTCAGCTTCTGGCCATAGCATCATCAGAGAAAAAAAATTAAAGAGGGGATTCTTCCTATTGATGTTTCTCAATTATGAAATATTAGCTCTGAAAACTTTCAGAATTATTCCATGAGCAGCAGTGTGTAGAAATCACATTTTAAGGACAAAGCGTGATCCTGTACCTGACTTCACTTGTGACTTACCTGGATGGCAACAACAGTACAAGTTGCCCAACGCTCCATCCCAAATGAGAAACCGTGCTTGTGCCTCACAACAACACCTGCCAACTAAAATTGGCACTGACACCCACTTCCCCTCTTTTGCTAGGAAGCACTAGTTTAATAATTTTGTGAGTGAAACACCGATCTCAAGTCAGGAGAAGATACGTTGTTCACTTTGGTATCCTAAGATCTTGCCCTGCATCTCCACAGAGTTAAGGTGGGGGGAGTCTCAACAGCCAACTCCAGCCCACCACGCACTGACTCTGCTCTTATGCCTCCTCTAAGCACCTTCCTTTTGATTATTCTGTACTGTAGTCTTTAGGGAACAGCGTGGTTGGTTATTTGATGAAGGTTCATACTTCACTCTGCACGTACTTTTGTCAAAAAAACTTTTATTGCAATGCAAAATATCTTCTGTATATGACATCTTTCTCCCTCCCCAACCCCCTTAAATTTAATGAGTAATCCTTTCTGGGTTTGTACATTGTGATTCTTGTGTGTATGTATGAATATATATACATATCTATATATCTATCAATCTATAGATATTATATTAAATACAATCATATATAAATCTGGACCTATATCATTTTATATATATACACATAGCACTAGATATATCTGTGTGTGCATATACATATACACATTACATATACACTATATACACATATATGCACACACATACATATCGTATAATCATCAACATCTGTTGGTTGTCAAGGGACTTTTCTTTAACAAAATAAGTTCCATCAGTGGATTTTACTTCTGTAGTGCAATTTTACAGGAAGTTAACATTTCCACATTCAATATAAAAGAAACAATATACATTTGAAAACGTGCCATAGGATTTTTAATGAAAAAATTAGAAAAGTGCATTATTTTACAACACTACAGTAAATGATTCTTTTTTTTTTTTTTCTCTGTAAAGACATTGTAAAATATATACAGGGTTGCTTAGTGCATTCATTACAAAAGAAAGATGCAATCCCTTGCATAAATTACATATTGTACAGGGGTTCGCTGTCTACTTGGACTTGTAAACATTTGTGTGATACAGTTTTCATTCTTAATGTAAGCTGCAATACATCTTATTTTCATTTGACTGTTGTTGCATTCTAACTCCAGTACGGCATTCTAAGGCCATGTGTGAAGGCATCCTCTCCCATTATGGAGAAGGCCAGAAAAAGAAATTAAAACACAAAAGAGTCTTTAATTTGGTTCTTTGTCATCAAGTTATCACTGGTTTAATAAATCGCATCTTGATGCTTATGACCTGCTCTTTCTCCTTTGCTAGGACCAGCTCAACAACTATGTTGAAGTTAGAGGTCTGAAATGAGCAGAGAAAACAGCTTCCAGGAGGTAAATTCCCAGTGCAGTCTCCACAGCCAAGCAGCTCCTCTTTCTAGATGACCATGCTCTTAATGCTCTGTGTGCTGCACAGAAAATGTATCAACCAGGGTAGAAATTTAGAGAGTTTTGCTCTATCTCAGGCTGTTGAGGGCCTTTAGAATGCCGTCAATACACCATCGGTAAGTCCGCATATGCACATTCAAAGAAGTACAAAAATGCACCAAAAAGTGTCAAGAGATCCAAAAGAGACATAGCATCAACACACACTCACAAACACACACATACACGCACGCTTCTGTCTGAGCAGGAAGGCTCAGTCTCCAAAGTAGGAATCACAATTTAATTTCAACATGTATGTGTGTTTGGAAGAAATCCAAGAATTTCCATATAAACTCCTTAGGTCCCAAATTGAACACTTTTATCCCTGTTTCTCATAGATGAACAGTTTGTTGAAGTAAGAAATTGCACCTTGAAGAGACAGTATCCACATTCTTTTGGCCTACTGGAAACAACTGTTAAGCCCCCCTCCCATTCCCCACTCACCTATCCAGCTCCAAATAATTTCCTTTGTCATCATATCACTAGGATCAAATGTTTTAGTCAATACTCCTCAATGGCAACAGACACACAAATCTTAACAAGTCAAGGGAAGAGGAAAAATAAAACTTTTTTTTTTTTTTTTTCCTTCCACAGTTCACTCCTGACCTTGCAAAAAAAGGAACAGATGGATTATTGGTTGTATAGCCTATTATAGGAAATTTACATTCTGTAAAAGAAAAATAGATTACGTTTGTATTCTAAAGAATGAGCCAGGCTCTTATAATTTCTGCTTGTTAGATGTCAAAAAGGTCTGTAGGAGACAGGACTCTCTGAAGCATATACTAGTCCTTTTTTCATACAGGGTCAACCCAACAGTACTTACACCCCAACTAACTTTGTGTGGATTAACCAAATTAGGGCAGTGCTCAGAGTGGTACCCAGGAAACAATTTAGCAAAGACAACTGCTAGATGAACAGACTTAAATCTGTTGTAACCTGGACACTGGGATCCCTCTCTTCTTATGCCGGTATTACACATGTTTTCCAATATCTGAATAATATTCCTGCACTAACAACTTATACAGAAAGTATGTGCCACATTGTAAATGCAGCTGAGCAGTCGAAAAGGAGGTAAACTGGCATGAGATCGCTAAGTTGTGTTGAGCATACCAGTTGTGTTGGTCAGTGGTGACCATTCCAGACTCTGCTGTACTAATCTTCCCAGGAGAATTAAAAGGGCACAGTATCAACGATGAAGAGGAATTTCCTACTGCTACCTTTGACTGCAGTATCTCTCCATGTTGTGAATTGAAAAGATATGCTAAAAAGGAGCAATATGGCATCCATAATTTCTGGAAAATGTGTGTGACACTAAGGAATTCTTCAAAGAAAAGAGAAGACACATAAAAGATAAGTCACATGAAAGATAAGTCACCATAGAGCAACTGAGGTTTAGATGCTGAAGAACGTGAAAGGAATGTACGGTGAAGATAAAAGCCCCACAACAGTTAACTGCTTTGCTAAAAGGATCTCACATATGTCTTTGCACCTGTGTTGAACTTGGCCAATCTTCTGGCAAAACAACAGCTGCCAGAGCAATCAGAAGAATTTGGCCAGGTTCTGGTGGCCACAGCCACGATGAATAGCTGTGAGCTGCCCCACAGATCCATTTGGATGACTGGCACAAAGAACATAATGAGATGTGCCCACTGCTGAATGCTGAACAAGAAACTCCAATTCACCCTTCAGAAGGGTGTCTCAGACGAAGAGCTTCAAATCAGAGATCAGTGAAATGTATTAGGTACTTTAAAAGAAACATGAGAAGAAATCATTTTGGAGCTATCTGAAGGCTCTGTCACCAAAGCTCCTTGTCTTGCTTCCTAAGGAGAGTGTTGCCCTGAACTCTTGCCCAGGGTGTAAATTAGAAATCAGCCCTGTCCTCCATCATCCTCACCCAGAGGCCAAGTAGAAATCCAATCTTTTCCTTGCCTATTTTTACCTTGCTCAGACAGGGTTTGGGAGAAAGATAGACCATAGCATCAGTGTCCTCATCAACCCAGCTTGTGACACAAGAGACTCAACTGTATCTTGCCCATTCTCCAGGTGGTCCAGAGATGTTTGGACATGTAACCAGCAACCCTCCTCCTAGAAGCATAATCTATCCCAGACAGCACAGCTGAGACACTTTGGCCATTGCACCAAGTGAGTACCAGAACCATGCTCCATCCTGAAATACAACCCCTTGCTCATCCACTGGCATCATCCCATCTCTCTAAGACACAACACTAGTTCTCTCCTCTACAGGTAAGACAAAATCAGGCCCAAGTCCTACCTCCACAAAGATATTTAAGCACCTGTTTAGTTCAGTTGGAATTAAGAGCCTCACCGCATATATTGGATCTGAGATAAAAGCCTTTCCCCAGATACTCCCATGACCATCTCCAGTCAACGTGCCAAGATGATACTTGTCAGTAGGACAGTGATGCCATGACCCCCATGTCAGCAGTGATATTACCAAACAGGCCTTTTGGAAATCATTTTGTAGACTTGTGATTTCAGACTCTGGGAAGCCAGAATCATTTACACTCTACTTCAGCTAATCTAATTAAATACTGTTATCAGATTAATTAGCCTCTTAACAATAATTATGATGAAGGAGCTGCATACCCATGCTGTAGAGAGAGGCAATAATAATGAATTAATGTTATTTCTCTAAAGGTCAATTTTTGATTATGTTTTGACATGTAGAATCTGTCCAAACATAGTCAATACGAAGAGGTTTCTTTGCTATATTTTGACCTCCTGAACCCAGCTGGAGAAGCTTAGCATTTCCCACAAATTTCTACTGCACAGGTCTGGGGAGATGCTATCAAAGATGGGCAAGAATACCACAATCCAGGTCTTTCTGAGCCACAGTATGGATTCACTGCAGGCAATAGGAGGGATAGTGCAATTGATCTCTTCCAAGGAATAGTAGAGGGAAGATGCTCTAGAACACACAAGCGCCTTGCTTGATGTCAGCATCAGTTATGTGCTCTCATCAATGTCAATCCACTCCACCATGAACCAGCCATGGTCCATCCTTCCCACACCTCCTGCTCGGGAGGATGCTGGCAGATGACTAAACCCCGAAGACCCACGGCTCTTCCTTGGTTTGAAACCACGCCACAGACCTTACCAATGACCTACAGACCAGAAGCCAAACCGCTGTGTCTCTTTACCTGCTCGTGTCATTTGTGCTGCCCTTTCTCCTGATGGCCTTCTTCCAAACAAACATTCTCCCTGTTTCTCCTTGCAGGCTAATGCACTGCATCCCAGCCAGCAAAGAAGTGGATCTCACCCGTGCAGGTTTATGCACTTTGCATTTCCTATCTGATTCCCTGCACATTGTTTTTAATCAATCTGTAGATTTCCTTTGTCAGTAGTAATTAGAGTGGAACATTTCCTTCCCCAGGGTGCAGTTCTGTAGCATAATGCTTTTCATTAATCGATGAGGGGGGAAAGTACAGAATGTGGTGATCTTGGGTCTGAACATACATCTATGAAATGGCAAGCTAATGAGTTAATGTCTGGGTAGGAAAGGGGGGAGGGCATATGGAGCAAGCCGGAGGGCCACTGTCTGTGAAATGGATCTCTCTTCTAGCCTCAAGTATCATGCTCTGGATACAGCAATTACTGCAAGCTGTTCCACAGACCAGATAAACAATGAATCAAAGGCAGGCTAGTGGTATCAGTACTCATGCATGAGGAAGATGCATTATAGAGCATAGTTTCAATTATTATATTTGCTAGCTCCACTTGTGAATTAGCCAGCTATGATAAATGTTATCATGCTGCTGTTTGCTCTGCATTTCTCAAAGTGAACTAAAAGACAACACAGCCTGGAACTGTGAATATTAATTACCAATAAAATTGCAGCATTAATCTTTTTTTTCCCCTTCCCCCCTCCTCCCCCCAGTCTGTTGCGGGTGTTAACATATGGCAGCACTCCTTACATTGTCAGAAAGCAAGGTGAGGGAGGGCTTTGGCATATTTATTAATTATAATATTCACAGAAGGAGAGATAAATGAAGGCTGAAGGCTCCAGGGATAGTATTTCCAGCCTAAAATTATAAGGCAGATTTGGATGACTGGATACCATAAAGCAAAATACAGCTGCATAATTTATACAGGTTGACTGTTGTCTTTAGGTCTTTCTGCTCTCCAGTAGGTTTAGGAAAGTTTGTTCACAGCAATCAGTAGTTGGAGACACTGACATAGTACCTAGCAGTAAATAGAAAACAGGTCACATTCCAGGTTCAGTAAAGGAGTATAAATCAGGACTCATTGCATTGCACCCAAACCAGTTAGATTACCACACTGGAAAGCTGCGTGAGAAATAAATAGCCAAATAAGAGTTTTGATTTCTGTGTAGCTTACCACTTAAAATAAACCCAGCAAGTTCAGAAAATAGTCCAGCAAGAGCCAGCTCAGCAGCTATAACATCCACCAACCCAACCGTCATGCATTTCTCATGTCTGCATTCTCCAGAGCACACAAGGAGAAACTTTGTGGAGCTCTAAGTGTAACAGGGACACAAATGCTGAAAGCTCCTCAATTGCAAGCTTTATATAGGACTTTTCCCCCAAGGGAATACCGATGACTTGGAAATTTGTGCGAAGGACAATATGGTTTGACTGAGAATCAGTCAGGAGCTTTGGAGAAGCCTCCTTGGGGAAAAGGAAAAAATACCAACCACGGAGCAATTTCCAATTAAATGAAAGATTTTAGGGCCAGTCCAAACAAATTTAGCATTAGTAAAGCATCCACTGTTATACCAGGCTTTAGAGTGGAAAAGAGTTTGCTTACATCCTACTGAGCCCTTGCACTTGGGAGCACCAGTAAAGGAAACGGCATCACTGACATAATATATCAGTAGACCAGCACTGCTCAGGATGGGCTGGCTGAATAAAATCCTGGTTTCGGTGAAGACAGCAGCCAAAAACTGACCTGAGAATCAGGAACTCCACGGATCTCCTTATCAGCAGTAATCAGTGAAACACTGCGGCGTAGACCTTGACTGAGCAGAGGACAGCCAGTCTCCCAGACTGATTCTACCCAGATCAAAGCACCACAGTCTTCAGTATCACCTCACAGTGGTTTCAGCTACTCCCACCGTTGAGAACAATTTCTTTCTTTACAACTTTTTTTTTCCCCTCCTATTACTTTTTTTAGGTGAAAGTTCCTTCACCATGTTCATTTTGGCAAAGGGTACCATGAATTTTCATGGTTTTAATTCAGCCTCTGAGCTCAGATGAACTAGCATAAGAGTCCCAGAGCACCTTCTGTCTGTAATCAGTTTCTCTGTATCCAATGTCATTATTCCATTTCTTTTGATTTTGGTGTATCATTATGATGGCTAATCCTTTTCATATGCTTTATCTTGCTGAAGTGCCCAAAATAGTTTGATATTATAGATGACAGGCAGGCTGGCCAGAAAGGCAATATTTCTTTTGCAATTTTTTGAGTATCATGCATCTCTAGTTGATGAAAGTAGTGATGGTGTGATTCTCATTATAATTTGTGCAAAATTCCAGTCAATAATAGTGTCTTGTTGAAATATGCATTAAAAAGTCCATAACATTAGTGTAATGGACACACTCCAACACATCTCTCTGGTCTGGCTTCCTCATAAAGATTTTAAATTACTGTCCTAATTAGATCCTAATATTAACAGGAATATTACATAAAGCTGAATGAGGACATAAACATCAGCTGAAAGCTACTTCTACCCAAGCTCCTGCCCTCTGGTCTGCACACACCAAATCATTCTGGAACATTTACATTCTCCATCTTGGTTCCACTGACTGCTCTTTTTTTGTGGTTTTATCAACAAATTATGCTTTTCTCCATAACAAAAGCTTTCAAATCTGTCAGAGAAAACACGGAATTACCTTGCTCAGGTTTGATTCACAATAACCTTGATTACTGCCCTGGCATTTCTTTGATCAAAGCACTAGGAAACTAATGAGACAACCTACAGTAGATTAACTTGGTCACTTCCCTCTTTTCTCTTTTTTTATAATGTTGTTGATTTTGTCCTAATGAGCTGTTACAGAGGAGTACAAACAGAAGTCTACTAATGAAGGTCACTGTACATTGTCTCCATTCATTAACAACCAAAAAGTTATTTGGACTCTTGAAGTAATGCCCAAACACCTCTTCTAGAGTTGTGCCATTACAGTCTTCCCTGTAGAGCATACATGTGTACAGAGTTCTGGCAAAGCAGCCCCAGTTAGATCAGTCAGGATCTTCCATACACAGTAATGAAGAACAAGTGGAGAGTTGTGCCTTCATTGTTCTATTAAGTTTCCTCTTTCGTTTCCATATCACAGCATGCTAGTCAAAGCTATTTTGGTGCTTCACTGATGAAACTGATTTTTCCCTTTGATGATAATATGAAATATGATAGGATAATAGGGTTGTTATATAATCAAAGTCGACAGCAGGGAGCTAAATTTGTGTTGTTTTGATGAAGAGCACATTAGTGCGACATAAATAGATTAATCTGATTTATTATTATTATTTCTAATGCTTAATAATAGGGAAGGGTAGGAAAATGAGACTCTGGGGAATGAGAGTGCATCACAAAGTGATAGTAGATGTCTGTGTGCTACGGAAACACAGGTTAGGTATTTTGGATATTAGGATGTCTTGTCATAAGCAGCACCACTACTACCTGCTTCTAGCTGACTCTCTAAAGCGCGCGTAGCGAGCAGGAGAGGTTGTTCTGGAAGAAATAATGTCTTAAGTGGATGTGCTGATTTTGGCTGGGATAGAGTTAATTTTCTTCATAGTAGCTACTACAGGGCTATGGTTTGGATTCGTGCTGAAAACAGTGTTGATAACCCAGGGATGTTTTAGTTACAACATCAAGGCCTTTTCTGCTCCTCACCCCACCCCACCAGCGAGGCGGCTGGGGGTGCACAAGGAGTTGGGAGGAGACACAGGTGGGACAGCTGACCCCAAGTGACCCAAGGGATGTGCCATACCGTGTGACACCATGCTCAGCACATAATGCTGGGTGAAGAAGAAGGAAGAGGAGGACGTTTGGAGTGATGGTGTTTGTCTTCCCAACCGTTATGCATGATGGAGCCCTGCTTTTCTGGAGATGACTGAGCACCTGCCTGCCGATGGGAAGCGGTGAATGAATTCCTTGTTTTGCTTTGCTTGCATGCACAGCTTCTGCTTTACTTATTGATCTGTCTTTATCTCAACCCATGAGTTTTCTCACATTTACTCTCCTGATTCTCTACCCCATCCCACTGGGAGGGGAGGGATTGAATGGCTGTGTGGGGATTAGTTGCTGGCTGGGGTTAAACCATGACAGTGGAATAAAACTAATAATGTACCAGAGAAAATATTCTGTGAAAAGCAGTGTTGTGGGAAGAAAACTGGTTTACATGTAGGGCAATAGGAAGGCAGAGATAGAGAAGGCAAAAATCAGCTCACCTTTCACAGACTACTTTCTCATGTGTAACTGAAAAGCTAGGATTAACCTTGGACAAAAGCTTCCCTTTCACAATACTGTCTGTTCCAGTTCTAGACAGCCCAAATCATTATTCTTACATCAGTCGAGAGAGGCATTTTTAGCATATTTTTGCCTGAAGGCTACACACAATAGTTCTTGTATTTGTGGCAAGTCCTGCAAGAGCTCATGCAAATGTCTGAATGAATACAGGCTTGCAAAGGAAATGTCTTGCCACTTTAAAATCACATGTGTAACAAAAATATAGATTGGACAGAACTGTAGGTTCTTCAGGCAGAAAATAACAATAAATAAACATATGTTAAAATTCTATGGAATGCGGATAGATTTTGGCAAAACTCCCACATACACACTCATTACAGCTTTTAGATTTAAAAGTGTCATTGCGGACATCTACTCTGGCTCCTTCATATCAACAAACACAGATTTCTTCAGTCACATCTATAAATTTCAGCTAAACTAAATCAGAGCTTTTATAAAGCCATTGAGTTTTAATGCAAAAGCTCTAAGTGGCAGATAGCCCATGACATGCCAAGGTAAGTTGCTCCCCTGGTTAAATACCCCATGTATTAAAATTTACTCTTCATTTATGGTTCCAAAGGGAAGATTTAGTAACAAATCAGCTAGAGTATGTAACAGCTTTGAACTTCTGGTGTTCAACATTATTTATAAGACATTTAAAGATTTTTTTCAAATGCAGCAGAAATAGAATTTTCCTCTTTTCTTAAAGGAATAAAAAGGAAAATGCTAATCAGTATTTTACATGTTGTAACCTTTTTTTCACAAAACTGTTTAAATTGTTTGGTAAAAGTCCCGCTACAAATGTTCTCCTTTGCTAGGCAGAGAGAATTTCAGTTGAGTTCTCCAAAATCCCAAACTTTTCTTGCTCTTCTCCAGTGTCAGATACACCCAGCAGTCATACATAGTACAGATGTGTATATGCCAGACATTCTTTTTCTTAACTCCTTAGCAGGAAAAGAAACGTACACTTATTTGCACTTCTGGGATACCACCAGCAAAGGCCTCAAAAATTAATTTTGACAACACCATGAGCCCTATGGGCCACCCTCGCAGAAACCAGCTTCCAGGTGGCAATCACTGAGGTGGTTCAACACATCCTGAAACTGCTTTTCTAGGTATGGTTGCTTCAATACTTCTGCTATCAGCATTTGCCTTAGGACATGGTACCCACAGCGCAGCATTAGTGCACCCAGCATGCTCTCCTACTGTGTTGAAGCATGTCATCCCCACACATTAGGCTGAAAAAGTCCATCCTCATCCATCCTTATTAGGAATCCTAAATTAATTCTTCACTAATCTTAATGGAGGTCTTTCATGCCACAGCAATTTATAATCCCAAAGGAAGCTGCATAGGGGAGCCAAAGTCATGGATACTTGCTTTTCATTTACTTGTTGAAACAGATATGGAAATTAGGAGAACATGAGCATATTTGATATAGCTAATAATTTAAAGCTAGGGAGAAGAGAAGAGAACAGAGGAGGAATGACATTCCTTATTTCTCCTATTAATGCTCTTTATAAATGCCTCTTTGAAAGGATATCAACATCCATCAGCACACAGAGCTCAGAGCTGGGGCTTGTACAAAAACACACCATCTAGTTTTACAAAAAAAAAAAAAAAAAAAAAAAAAAAGGATTATTGCTTACATTGAGAGCACAAAATAGTAGAATCAGCAGTAGGTGATGTGTCAAAAAAAGATGGGGTTTGTATGGCAAATTAACATGGAAGGCAATTTAAAAGATAGGATTAAATCAGAGACAAAGGGGCAGGTTGATAAAAGTCCCACTCCTACCCCTGTCAAATCAAAGATAGATCTGCCAAAGCACTAAATCCCATGTAATCATTGCAAATCCCTATTGTTTTAAAAGGGAGCTGGATTAGGCCTCTAATTCAGTTCTGTAAAGTCTGTTTGGTCCAGATGAACAACTGAGAGATGGACAATCTCCAAGGAACAACTCTACGACACGGTCTCAACATCCTTCACTACAACTTGCCAACGCAATCACTCCCAATGTTACCCTCCAAACACTGGAGTAAAACTGCTTTTGCCCATTACTGCGAAATGCATTTTGCCTTTCCGCCTAGCAAAAAAGCAATATCACATCTAAACTCACAAGTTCCCAGTGAGCCAAACACAAGATACTGTCCCTTGAATTCTTCCTGAGACCAACAAAGGCTTTCCATTATTTACAAATCAAAAGCATTTAGAGACAATCATCTTTACTTTTTTGTTTAAAATAAGGAATGCCCTGTCACTATTATATAAGAAAAAATATACATCCACCTATTTATACCCATCCTAATCCAAGCATTCAAAAAAATAGAATTCCTATTCATGCAGGTAATTGCTGCACAAAATAATAATAATAATAATAATAATAATAATAATAATAATAATAATAATAATTTTATAAATAAAATTAAAATAACAAAATACACTCTTTAGTTCCAACAACTCTCTCAATTTCTCTTAAAAATTCCACTTGTTATTTGTTGGAACAGTTGAAAATTATAAAAGTAATTATAGTTAAATCAATAGGATTATTTGCTTTTGATTATGAATTCCATTGCTAGTTTTTCTTGTGTTTTTATTATGCATACCAGTTTTACAAAGTGCATGCTTTATTTTATTTATTTTTTAAAAAATTTTGAACTGGCAAGCTAAAATGATCCATCTTTTCCTGCCTTTTGTAATGTTAATACAATCTAAAATCTAGCATTAAAAAATTTATCATGATACACCTGGTATATTGACTGCTTATGGCGCATGCTTGTCTTGGCAAAAAACAAAACGAATTGGCTCCCCTCCCACCCTCCCCATTCCTTTTGGAAGCAATCTAAAAGTTAAAAGCAGGCTGGAACACAATTGCTTCAAGGGAAAAAAAAAAAAAAATGATACCTGATGCTTTAATTTTTGTCACATGGCACTAGTTGTGGAATTGCACGCGCGCACACACGCACACACACCCAACACGCACACAAGCACGCACCCACGCTGCAACCTGCTCGTGAGGAAAATAGTTTATTAGGTCAGGAGTGCCAGTGGCACATGAAGGCTCCCAGCTGTGTGTGCAACTTTGGATTTGGTACCCACTTCACGTCACCTTGAATCTTCTGACATCCACCGAGGGGGTAATGTAAGGCATACTTTGCTGGAACAGTAATAATCCATGCTTCATGCTCAAGAGCTGAGTCTCAGAGGAGGACTGGCTTTCTCTACTCCCTTGGGCCTCCCTCTGTCTCACTCAAGGAACAAAAAAAACCAGAACAACGGAGAACTAGGGAAAACAAGGAAAGCAAAAGAAGACAAATCCCTTTAAATGGACTTTCGCCTTTTCATCAGCCTGTGGTTATCTGTAAAGCTGTGCAACCCAGGTGAGATGGAGCTGACAGGAGATGGGAAAAGGCTGTTTTTTAATGTGCTTGGTGAGATCTCCTCTATCTTGTAAGAGATGGAGTGAAAGTACTGGGGGTTCAGCTTTGAGCTGAACGAATTTTGGTGGGACACCACCCGGCTGGTGTACTCGTGGGACCTGTAACACATGCAGGAACAAACTGACTGAAGGTCTGTTACTTCGGCCTTGTACCGTGGCCGACCATGCTGGGAGTCCTCTTGGATGTGGATAATCATGCTGTTGCGGTTCCCTGCCAGGGATGCCCGTTCCTCGGCATCCCGCCTCTCGTCCTCGCTGTTCATGGTTAAGAACCTGAGAACAACCAGATTTAGAAATGCCCCAATGACTGTCAACCCCACTAGAATGTACATAAAGCTAAAAGCCACATAGAGAGGCTTCTTTTGAAGGGCCCCTTTGGTCTGCAGGGCCACATAGTCTCCAAATCCTATCGTAGTCAATGTTATAAAGCAGTAATAGTAAGCATGGAAAAAGCTCCATTCCTCGTACTGGGAAAAGGCTGCTGCTCCAATGCAGAGTGTTCCCATGCAGGAGAAGAAACCCACAGTGACCATGTTTTCCATGGAGACCTCGGTGCTCCTCATCCCACAGCACTTTTTGATGCGTTTCAAGAGGTACTTGACGAAGGTGTTCATGCGCTCGCCCAAGCTCTGGAACATGACGAGTGTCAGTGGGATCCCCAGGACCGCATAGAACATGCAAAAGGCCTTCCCTGCATCCGTCCCTGGGGCAGCATGTCCATAACCTGGGAGGGGGAATGAAAAAACAGGACAGTCAGCAAGGCATATGATGACCACAGCTCCCCCTTCATGCAAGCCACGTGAATCGCAGAGACTCTGATGCCACAGCCAGATCCAAAGTTATAGGAACACTGCAGTCACACAATCTTCCTATCTCCTCACTCACGTCCTGTATCCAAAGCAAATAAGACACAGAATAAAAAAGGTTTACACGCAGGAGTGGGAAAGGTGAAAGAATGGCAAACCCATCCTACCTCAAATAATGTGCAGTCTCCTAAAACAAGATTATATCGCGTTCATTCACTAAAGAAATTTCACATCCGACCTGTATCACATGCAATAGTGGAAGATTTGGAAATAGGTTGACTTGTCCACAGTATTTTTGAGAAGAGTTGGTGTTTCCCCGTCCCAAAACCATAGTACACTGATGGCATCCAAATCTTTGTTTGCTGGCAGCTTGGAGTTAACAACATCCACAGACCCACCAAAGAAATTCCTTTCCAAACTCTTCCATGCTGAACAAACGTTTCTCCTAGACACCCTATGAAAGCTACTCACTGCTGGAACACCATAGGACTTTAAGGGTTTAATGCCTGCTCTATCTTTAATTACTGAAGAATAAACAACTTACAAGCTTGTTTTATAGCTTTACAGCTTTTACAGCTAGGCAAAGGCAATTTTGTCAGGATATTAAACTAATCCAAGACTGAGGATGTAGCACATTTCACATAGTGTACAGATACTAAAATCATGGCAAAACCTGTATTCTAAATCAAACCATACATGTGGATGAGTCTGTTTTGAAATCATAATTTCACTTTTTAACATCACGCTATTTTAAAAATCTACATTTATTACAGCTAAGATTCTATGTGACAGTACCAAAGTCTCCCAGCTGGGATGCCTGGGACTCACCTGGCCACGGTATGCACTGACCATGTGGGTAATGGTGTCTATAATCCCCTTAAAGTCAATGAATAGAAATATGCACTTCCCAAGTGCAGTTTATATCATCTACACCTAGGTGTCTAAAACAGGTCAATGAGAGATTCTCATGAGACACCTATTTCTCTACAGTCGTAATAGAAATTTCGGGACAGAACTCAGTTCAAGATTAATACACCTAAATTTTGTTATCTACATGTGCACTAGACGTCCAAGCTCCCATTATAGTCAACAAAGATTTAATGAAAACAGCCAGTAGTGAGTTATTTAACTAACCATCCAAGTCTACCTTACAGTGAGATGAAATAACAGTACTGAGTGTTCCACTGACTGTATTCATTAGGTCCCCATTAGACACCTGCTGACTGCAGAAGAATTTAGACACCTACTGCACAGATAGACTCCTAAACACAAACAGTTGAACGCAGATGTCTTATCATGAGTAGAGCTCCACCTTCAGTGACTAGCTCCAATGTAGGTGCCTGCACTGTAGACACTGAGGGTTTAAATCAACTTTCCATCTATCATCATCTGAGACCCCTGAGTTATCAGGATATCCAGAGGGCTGGCCGATGAAACACAGGGCATACAGCAGACCCACATTTATGGATCAAAAGCTGGAGACCAGACAGCATCCAAGATACTGCTGAGGCAGGACCATCCCCGTCGTACTGCCCCAGCCCTGCCCATCACCCTTAGACTCAGATCATGGACCTGCTGCTCTGAATTTGTCTAATCCTTACTTGGAAACTGTTGACACTGCTCATCTCTTCAAACTCCTGTGGCAACAGATTCCAGAAGTTCACTATCTGCTGTGTAAAAAAGGACTTAATTTCAGGCAGATCTTGTTTCAGCTAGTGCCCCTTACATCTAGTATTAAAGTTCTGTTTCTACCCTATCTATTACCTTCATGGCTTGAGCTAAACTCAGCTTTATGTCTGCTCTGTTTTTTCCTGTCTGAACTGGAGCCACTGCCTTTTTAGTCATATAGCAGAAATCACATTCCCTTGATCATTTCAATGTCCTTCTCTGGACCTTCTCTAGCTCTGCCACATAATTTTGGAGGTGCAGAAACCAGAAACCAGAACTCTGCATAGCCCTCGGGATGTGGGCGCACCATGGAGCCTGCAGTTTTGCTAGAACAAGAATACGAACATCAGGCAGCATTCAAAATTAAAACCAACAGTGGACAAAGAAAAAAAAAAAAAAAAAAAAGAGATAAAACCAGCAAGAATACCCTCCAAAAAGCAGGTATTTCCACAGCTCAGTTGCTAATTGTTGGCAGATGGATGGGATGTGAAGAACGGTTTACAAAAGAAGCACATAACTCAAAATAGGAAGTTCTTTTCAGGTTACAAAACAAAGAGATTCACCTGTTGTATTGGGCCAGGTAGCCTGTTCATCATAAAAAGCAGTTTTCAAACTACCTGGAACGGGAAGTGTCTTCAATAGATTGATGCTGGGTTTGTTCCACCTGACTGTCCCTCAATAAAGGCTATAATTGCCTCTCATTACTAAGATCAGCTTTTGAACTACAGGGGTGTTAATTAAACCAGGGACATCTTCCCATTTTATAGCTTTAGTTACAGCTGATAAAGAGAAGGAAAGCTTCAGAAAATGTGATTTTCCAGATGGTTGCAGAGATGGCAGTTGGTGGAAACAGCTTTCACTTTGGGTTCTAAAGAAAATGATTGGGGTGAAAAAAGATTTCTTTTGATATCGCTATATCCCTCTCACTAAAGATATCCACAGAGACAGTTTAGGGAGATTATAAAACATTAATATTATGTGCTTATACACTATCTCACAATTGAATATCTAAGATTTGTCACAGACTTCGTAATTAACTTGGGACTCACAGCTCTCCCTTAAGATAGGAATATATCCATATCCCTGTTTTACAGATAGTAAAGCACAGACACTGTCAGGCTATAATTTCTCTCCAATTCACACAGGTAGACAGAATATCCAGAAATTCTGATTTGTATTCTGCCCCATGTCATACTCACTTTCCACAACATCAGATAATTTTTTTTACCGTATTTTCACCATGAAACTGGGGTAAAGAAAGGACTTTATTCATGAAACTGGAATAAGACTTTACAGATAGATTCATGTTTAAAGGATCAGAGTCATATCTTTCTCCAGTACAACATGGCTTTAAGGAATAGGCACCTTAGTCATTGCCTTCAACACTGTGAGATGAGGGGCTTCAAAATGCACCAAAGAAAGACCTAACTCTCCATTACTTTAGCATTACAGAATCTATCCAGCAATACACTGAGCAATGCATGAAAAGCAAATTCCCGCACTATACATTCTCTGAAATTCAATAAATCTCAAATTTAAAACAAACCACTGTCCTCTTAACAGCAAAGACTTCCTCTGGACAAAATGAGGCAGTCAGCAATTGCCAGAGGAAGAGGGGCACAGATGATCATTAACACTGATAAACAGCCCTCCGTAGTGCACAGAATCAGTCTCCAAGCAGTTGGGTTTTACTTTTGTCAAGTAAAGGCAGAAGCAGAATCAACTCCCTTGGTAGCAGATTTCAGCTCCTAAAATTCAGCATAATGCCCTCTACATGAATGCCACTGCTTTTTTCCGGAGTATAAAGAGATGACTCCATGTGAACCATAAGAAACACAAGGCTTAAAGAGAAATAGAAAGGTTAAGCATGACATTGGTATTTCTCACTCTTCTATGGTCAAGAAGAAAGATCAAACAGAAGACCTTAAAACTAGGTATAGCAAATAACTAGCCATGGGGCTGAGATATCAGTAAGAAAGGTATAGATTGAACTTTACATTGGACCACGCTTAGGTAAATACTACCTATACTACTCTAGTAGACCAACCACTTTGCTGAGGTCCCACAATACAGCAATATGACCACATCAATCAGGTTTGGCTGATATTTAATGAGATATAATTTGAATGATCAAAGACAGTCTAAATACCTCTCACCTTGATTGGAAGTGATGTCATTAGTATTCTCTCTCTTTTATAATACTACCCAGCTGCTTAGGCTTTCAAGACAGAGCTCATCTGTGTTGGCACCAAGAAGAATAGTTTGGTGTGAAGAAATGTCATGTCTCAGAGTGTTACTTCAATTTTGGCCTGCAGAGCACCAATGCACTGCAAAAGCCATCTCCTCCCACTTATGGAGGGTCTGGACTACAGACATCAAACAGAACTGCAAGAAGATGTAGGCAAGGGAGGTAAAGAGTCAGACCATAAGGGCTCTCTGCTCTACTTAGTAGCATAGATGGAGCCTGCATGGTGCAAAGCAAAGGGTGTTTTTCTACATTAGGCTCTGTCAGAGATTGGGAGAGGTTTGTCTTAGATGTGCATTGGTATCGGGCCAAATACATGGTCAGCGTTAGAAAAATAAAAACTAAATGTGGCAGCGGTAAGCTATTTATAGTTTGCGTTCAGGCCAGCGTGTAGCTGCAGAGCAGCTAAGCCTCATTCACATTCACAGTCAATGTACAACAGGTTTTAGGTGTCTTGAATCTTGAAGCAACACTCTGCGTTATTCATGAGGGATGCTTTATTTCTCTCAGGAGTAAGTTTCTCCCCTCATTCATCTATGCATCATTCATCCTCATGATGGACATTTGGGCCTGGTCGTCTCTGACAACAGCCTCCGGAAAGAAATGAACTGCACCATCCCTGTGACTCAAACCTTTCTTACTCATGCTGGCAGCAGCCCTGGCCGTGAGATAATGAAAAGAGGATAACGGCACCTGTTACTCAGATGGGCAAGCATAATTCAGATTAAAACATCTTCCTGATGTCACACACTTCACTTCAGAGGTTCACCTACGTCAGAGAAACTGCCACAAGGAACATGCTGGCTCTCTGCTGGATTTGCTGTTTGCGCTTTCAGCAGGGAGAGGAAACAACATGGTCTTCACAGTGCAGAGGAAAGAGGCTTCAGCAAGGATCAGGGAGATACTTCATCTAACTAACTGGTAGTGACTCATTTACCAGGAGAAAGGCATCCTCTTGTAAGGAAATCCAGAGCACATCATGGATGCTGCTGTACCTGGATGAAAGCTGATGTGTAACTACACCACCCTCCTGGCACGAGAGCACCCCTGACTGCTCCCTCTTCTCTCTCCCCCACATGTTTGGGCCCTCCCCAAATCCTGCTGCCTTCATCCCCAAACATCTTCAGGACCTCCTTTTTCTTTCATGCCCTTGTTAGCTGATGTCACTGCAGCACATTATCTGAATAATCTCTCTTCCTTTGCACAGCTTCCCCTTCCATCCTCAAAGACATCCTCCCCTTTCAATGCTCAAAAGACAGTTTCTAATGTCAGGTCAATGCGTGGCACATGGCTCCCTACAGGAACACACAGCAACGTGGGCTGAAATCATCCCGTGTTGTGAAGACATGGGCACTGTGTGAGAGAAGGAAGGCTGTGCCAGGCCCCAGGTGCAACCTCAGATCTGAAATGCCTTGACAAGGTCGGCACAGCCTCTCACCCCAGCTCACCCCTGCTCTGTTATGACTGCTCCTATGTCCTGACTGCTGAGGTAAGGCTTGGAAATTACACTCAGAGCTTCGCATTGTATCAAGACCTGCAGAAGACCTCCTACTCTGGGCAGCAGGGACACAGCAGGCTTCCCTTACTTTAATCTCTTACCACAAGCACAGATGTCTCTTCTTGATCTTGGAACCAAACTTTCAAGATGATCAGGGGAAACAGCTTCAAAAGCAGCTCTGACCAGCTGGGCAGGCACACACATACTCACAGGCAACGTCCCGCAAGAAAATTAGGAGAAAAAATGTCTTTGCTCTGTGATCCACTGACCAGCAGGTGAAGGCACAGGCAAAGCTGGTCTTCTGGAGGGCAGGAGGCCAGCCCTGACCCATGCACATCCTGAGTCAGGACAGACAAGTGCCTCAGCCTCGGAAATTACCCCCAGTGCAACAAATTCTGTTCAGCTCACCAGGCACGCTGAATCTACTCCCTGTCAGCAAATGCTGTGCATGACAGCCCAGCAGGAGACCTGAAGGACTCATCCAAACTGACTGAGAAGACTAATAACTACTGCTGAGTCAGCACAATGCCAGCTTCTGTGCCACTCATCCCTCCACCACAATTCCTCACTCTCTCCATTAGTCTGATCTGCAGCCATCACACATTAGCTCCTGCCTTTTGAATTGTCCAGACTGTCTGTTGGTATAAATTCCCAATCCTGACCCTTACCAAATGTTGCCAAACCATGTCCCACTGGAAGATACAACCATAGGAAAAGTACTACATGAAGGGTGCTTGGGCAACTGCCTAAGAACACAGCCCTGCACTCTTACAGCCATGATGGAGCAAGAACTGAGGCCATCAGCTGCAACAGCCTTCTGGGTAGTCCTCTTGTGGGTGTAGGTTGGGAAGACAATATGTTTCTCAGACGACCTTAAGTTATAGGGATCTAAAGGCAGCAATTTAGTGAAACACAGACATGCACTGCCATGCTCATTTCTTCATTTAGGACATAGGACTTCAGGTTTGGCTGGTTGCATCTGGGGATCACATGCAATACAGTCAGGCATTTCCTGCAAGAAGTTTCCCCTCTTGAGGAGACTTACTTTGGATTCTTAGAGGCTCAAGGCAAGTAATGTGTCCCAGTCCCAGTAAGGCTATCAGTAAAGTCACCTCCATGGAACACGTTAGAGAACTGCATTTCAGAGATTCTCAGACTGCTTAGATTGGGCTTTCCTCCTCCTTCCCTGCCTGGACTCCACCACCAGCATGTACAAAGGGTGGCCTCTCCTCTGTCCTGTTGGATGACTACCTGGGATGGTGAGCGAACAAATCTATTCATTTCACTGGGGCAGAGTAGTTGGAAGATCTGCTCATTCAGTCGTGTGACCATCAGAGGTGTGTGCCCAGGCAGTTTCCACCTCCCCACAGCTGGAGAGACCTGGGGGCTTCTCTGCTTCCCCTGGAAAAGATCTTGTATTCCTCCTGAACTTAACCCCCAATGGGACACAGCTCCCCCATTCTGACAGATATTCCTTCTGCCTAATGGGGAAGCACAGATTTGGTCACAGTGGCCCTTTCAGATACCCACTGGGTTACTGCATGAAGAAATAAGTTTACAAGTCTAAACTAAGCCATAGGAAACTTTCTAATTAACTTCTGCTTTTGTTCTCATATCTTGATAGGGATAAGCCACCTATATCTACATCTCTGCCCATCTGTCTTTTCTCCCCAATAGCTTTGAAGCCGCTCACCAATTTCCACCACTTTTAGAAGAAGCTGTAATGTGAACTTGATAGTAATCTGTTCTGCTGGGCCTGCCATCTGGCCAACCTGGGAATATACAAAAAAGAGCAAAAAAATCAACACACACATAGTGCAGACTCAGCTGCAATGTAATCAGCTCCTTCTCTGTCCAGTTACAGGAAAGAAACAGGAGCTGGGGGTCCTGTAGGGTGGGATGAGACACAGGGGCATGGGAGAGAACTGCAGGAATCGGGTATCTCCACCATCTTACAAGACAACCTGTGATGGAATATCTATCTGTCTGAGATGATAAGGATGCAGATCAGGGTTCAAGGGAACTGGTGGATGTTTTGGATTTCACAGGAAACCAGGCTTGACTACTGCTGCTGCTCAAGAAACTACTTGTCTCTAGCAAAAGACAAAACTTGGAAAATACTGCTTTTAAAAAAAAAAAAAATTAGTTTTGCATTTGTTTGGGTTTGTTCTCTTATTTTCCTCCACACGTGAACCTTTTCCATTATTTCTGTGTAAAATTTACACTATAAAGGGTTTTACTAAGAAAGGTCAGTAAATGAGGGAGAGTGGAAATTTTCAAATGGCCACGTGAAACCACTTACAATCTTCCTGCTCATCCATATGACATGCAAGACCTGATCATCTCAAACCTCCTCTTCTTGAATTTAGACAGCCTCTACTTACACTGTTTGGGTAAGAGATGTCTGCAATCACTGACAATTCTTTTTAATAAGATAACAGAGCATCTGAGGTAACTGCTACCTGGTGTTCCACCCCCCCAGGAAATCAAGGATGCCAACACGTGCCAGTTAATTTTGTCCAGACATGACAATATTATCTCTACTCTGTGACTTCCTCTGCTTCAGAAAAGAGGCTTGGAAGAGAAAAGAGGTTCCTCTCCAGCTCTGCAAGGACATTAGCATCGAAAACAGCAGAGATTTGGGCCGTGTTTCTGATATACTATTTCCCAACTCCTGAAACCAACAGCAGCTCTGCTCTGGATTTCCAGCTGGGCAGGAGCTGACAGTTCCCTGGACTAAAACTGAGCCCAGACACCTTCCTTAAGAAATCAACAGCAGTACAAATTGGCCAGGCACATCACCAGGAGACCACGTGTTCATCACAGGGACACAGCAAGACAGATCAGCCAACAAGCTGGATTCTTGTAACAGCAAGAAAAACAAACCTCCAAAGTCCAACAACAAACAGGTTGACAGTGACTCTTCGGGTTCATACAACTTCAGAGCTTTTTGGTAAGCACCAAACAATCAGGTTTTCAGGATCCTACACACCACCAGCTCAGAGTAAAATGTTTGCATCTGGACAGAAGTGTGTTCTATATCTCTTTGGCACTGAGATACCTAACTGCACAAAGCCCTGTAGCACGTCTGAGACAACGTTTTCCCATGATCTCTATTTCTGACTGCCCCTGGATGCCTTTCCTCCCCTTCATCCTCTCCATTTTGTTCTCTGAAACAGTCAGAGGATTGACCTGAGGCTCACATCACATCTAGTCCCAAGACAAATCATGCCCAGAACAAGTTCTCAATCTGAAGAGAATCGTAGCAACCACTAGGAAAAGACTTATCAGGTCATGTTATCCATTCCCAGGGGCCAGCATATGATTGTTCCCTACAATATATACTCCAGGGCTTTGTCCAGTTTTGTTTAAATGATTGAAATAACAGGACTTCTACTCCCTCCCTTAGGAAACTATTCCCCTGTCTAGCAGATCCAGCTATTAGGAAAATTTTTTTGATACACAGCCTGTATTTTTCTATGATGTCTTCTATCACAGTGTTCTTTTACAGCCCTCAATCCAACACACCCCATTTCTCTCCATCACTGCTCGCTCCTTTACACTGCTTGGAGATAGTCACAGCTTCATCCCTTAGTCAATATTAGCTATAAACAAAGCTCTTTGGGGCAGAGTCCTGCAGCAAGAAAGACAACAGGTGCTTTACAACCTATACCTAGATTCATTTTAAATTTCTCTTCAGAAGCAGCTCCTTATGAGCTCTTCAGAAACTTGCAGGCTCTTTGCTAGAGTTGTGCACAGTCCTTACAGAGGCAGGACCATGGTAGAAGGGTTATTAATTCCCTGGACTGCAAAATATCCTCTTTGGGAATATAGGTCTGACTGGTCATCACTATAACTTTATGTTCTCATTGTACAGCAAACTTTTCCTGATGCTGTCATTTCTTCACATCCCAAAGGCTCCTTCTACTGCATGTATGTGATTGCAGTATTATTTTTCCTCAATCCCCTCTATCTTGGGCAATTTTAATAGTTTTCTGTAACTGATTTTGGTTGCTCACAGTTTATTGGCAATGATCTGAGACCTGTCCATGAGGGGGCAAGATGAAGGACTCGCCACCTGCAAAGTTGGCAGGATGATCCAAACAGCACTCTGGGGGATCGGGGAAAAATACATCAGGAAGAAGCATAGGGGCGCAGTCTTAAGAAGAAGCCAAAACCGAATGGGTTTCTTCTTCCTTTTCTATGCTGTGATGACAGAAAAGGGGCATGAGAAATTTCTGATATCTCTTTGATCGAAGGGTTACTTCTTTTCAAACTAAAACCAGCATTAAGTCTGAGTCTTCGTGGAGTTAACAGGATTCTGCTCTCAGACCTGCTGAATGCTTGAGACAGCTCTCGGACACTGCCAGGGCTTGAGAAGCTGGATCTCAACCAAAACCCTGCTAAATAAAAACATTACCAAAGGCCAGCATGCAGCAGAGTGGCTCAAATCATTAACGACATAGTAATCGTTCCCTGTGAACCTTTGATGACATTATCCACTGCAGTCCACAGAGCTCTTTTGCAAATCAGTGTGACACCAAATGCTGTCCGAGATGGTCTGGCAAAACACAGCACATCCAGTGAGAGACGCAGGGTGACATTTAGGGAAGCAGATCAGCTCAGTTTTCACTGGAGGAACTGCATTTTGCCTCTATAAGTCTCCTCTCTATGCAACTAAGAAACTTAGAAGAGCATAATTTGCCAAGAGTTTGCTCACCTATTTGTTTTCGTGCTGTATCTACTGCAGATTGTTTCTGTGCACAATAAAAAAAGGATATATTTGAAACTTTTAAAAAATACTAACAGGCACATGGTATTTTGAGTAGATTCTCCTTTCTGCTGTTTGAGGAACCATGGCTTCCCCCATCCAAAAGGGCAGCTAAAGGAAGGGTCAGAGATTCCCTCTGTGCTCAACTTCAGTCCCCATTAGAAAAACATCCCAGCAAATCAGTCGGGAGACACGATTTTTACTAATACAGATAAAGTGATACAAACTCTGATCTAGACAAAGTTGTACAGATATGAAAGCGTTTCTTCTAGGGTAGTCTGTCTCGTCAGGTAAACAGTCGAGTGTGGAGGAACCACCAGTTTCTCTTCACACTCAAAGCGCTGCGGTCAACAGCTTGATGACCAAGTGCAGAGCAGTGACCAGTGGTGCTCCTCAGGGGTCAGTGTTGGGACCAGCACTGTTTAACATCTTTGTTGGTGACATGGACAGTGGGATCGAGTGCACCCTCAGCAAGTTTGCCGATAACACCAAGCTGTGTGGTGTGGGTGACACACTGGAGGGAAGGGATGTGCCATCCAGAGGGACCTGGACAGGCTGGAGAGGTGGGACCGTGCAAACCTCATGGAGTTCAACAAGGCCCAGTGCAAGGTCCTCACATGGGTCAGGGCAATCCCAAGCACTAATACAGGCTGAGCAATGAGTGGATTGAGAGCAGCCCTGCGGAGAAGGACCTGGGAGTGTTGGTTAATGAGAAGCTCAACATGACCCAGCAACATGGGCTTGCAGCCCAGAAAGCCAACTGTATCCTGGGCCATGTCAAAAGAAGTGTGGCCAGCAGGTCGAGGGAGGGGATTCTCCCCCTTCACTGTTATGAACCCCCCCCTGCAGTACTGTGTCCAGCTCTGGGGCCCCCAGCATAAGAAGGACACAGACCTGTTTGAGCAGGTCCAGAGGAGGTCCACAGGGATGATCGGGGGCTGGAGCAGCTCCCCTGTGAGGACAGGCTGAGAGAGTTGGGGGTGTTCAGCCTGAAGAAGAGAAGGCTCTGCAGAAACCTTATAGTGGCCTTCCAGTACTTAAAGGGGCTACAGGAAAGATGGGGAAGAACTTTTTACAAGGTCATGTATTGACAGGACAAGAGGCAACAGTTTTAAACCGAAAGAGGGTAAATTTAGATTAGATATAAGGAAGAAATTCTTCCCTGTGAGGGTGGTGAGGCCCTGGCACAGGTTGCCCAGAGAAGCTGTGGCTGCCCCCTCCCTGGAAGGGTTCAAGGCCAGGTTGGACGGGGCTTTGGGCAACCTGGGCTGGTGGAAGGTGTCCCTGCCCATGGCAGGGGGTTGGGACTAGATGATCTTTGAGGTCCCTTCCAACCCAAACCATCCCACAATTCTATGATATCTTCTCCTTTGCTTCTCATTCTCTGTCCCTTCATGACCATGATAAGGAATTAGCCAGAGGGACACAAATTTTCCTGATTCTAGATCTTTGCGTTCATAGATTTCTTTACATCAGTTACAGCAATTATTGTACCTTCTATGAAGAAAAGCACTCTCTTTTGACTCTGACTGGCTGCAGTTTTGGCCAAGGCTATTTTCCATGCAAACACTCTAATTTTGCAGCAGCTTTATTAGTTGAAACCTGGCTTCAATGTTCTAACAGCCAGAACAAGTGGAGTTTGTCATAATTACTCTCATCACATCACATACAGCCTGAGCAGTGATTCAACCGGACTGATAGATTTCATCAAAGGGGTATATGTATTTCATTAAAAAAAAAAAAAAAATGTTTTGTTCAAATGCTTTGAATCGACTTTATTTTACCAATGTATTATTTTTTTTTTTATTTCTGTTCCTCTTATTCCCAAAAGAGGCTTATGCTTGAAAAGACAAGCAAGAAGAGATTTCTTAATTTTCCTTTACAAATCTGAAGTGTGTCCTGCCCATTGTTTTTGAAAAAATTCACCCAAAACTTCTGTGAAGGAAGAAGTTAAATTCTGATTGAGAAAGCATTTTTGGAAGTTGAAACCAAGAAAGTTAATGGGAATATATTGCCCAACTCTACTGTTCTGTTTAGTTGTCCTCTGAGCCAGTACTAACTTTGAGGTACATTTATCCTTCCACTTTGAAGACAGAAGAGCTGAGCTAAAATGTGAAGGTCAAAGTTTTGCAACGTTGCTCAGGGTTGTCTACAGGACGATTTGCTCGAATTGCAGTATTAGGGTAATTACACCACTGGAGCTAGACTGGTCTAACTCACTGGGTTGGCACTTTCAAATGAAGCCACCTAATCCTTTTTTGTGATACAAACTTTTATCTCAAAGAACCAAGCACACACCAAGAGCGTAGAGACTGTCGGTACCTTTCCCCACCAAGACCACCAAGATGAAACCAGAGGTGTTTCTCATGGGATACTGAGCCAACAGAAACTGTTCAAGTTAAGTTAGGTGTTTGAGCCTAACTGGTATTAAGCCCAGAACTTGAGTTCACATGCAGTGAAAATCTCCTTCCTAAAAAGATGGATGTCCACCTCAGTTAGGGCTTTAGTCTCCACTAATCAAGCTGCAATGCTCTCTCTGAACTCACTGCTCCTATAGCTAAAAGTCTTCCTGTTTTCAATCCAAACTTGTTCATGGTCTGTTGGTTCTCACAGAAGTCCTTAGCTCAAACAGCAGTCTTCCCAGTTTGTCTTCCCTACTCCCATAGACTAATAAAGATCCACCATATTTCACTAGCCTGTTTATTTGTTGGGTTTTTTGTTTTTTTTTTGTTTTTTCCCCTAGGTTGAATAAACCAGCCACTGCTCATCAGCTGCATTATACTTTCACTTTCATAGCATTTTGCACCTTTCCATCTTGAATTCAATTTTTTTGCACATCAACACCCCAAATTTAGATAAACACAGAAATTCAATGCTCCATTTGTACAGACTTTGAACAGTATTTTATACAATTTTAGACAGATCTTGTATACAGCACTGACACAAAACTTGAAATAAAGTACTGCATTTGAAACCTACTTGTCTTTGGTTCGCAGTACTAAATCCATGGGATCTTATTTTGTCTCACACTGATGAGAACAGAGTAATCTTTCTTGGTGACTATGAACTCACAGCAGTGTAACTCAAGTACACATGAGTTTGTGGTTTACGTAGAGACAAGTGTTTGAGCTAAGTTCCATGTTAGCATTAAACAGATGGATGCTAAAAAGAAACTTTCCATACACTGCCAGCATCTCTCCAACAAACGACCCATGAAAAGCAAGATGGGGTTCATGTGTGCTACCGAGTCTTGAAGCTGACAGGCATATCCCAATTAGTTATTCTAAAAGTGGCTCGGTTTAGTCTCCCCAACACATTTCCAGTTCCCAACAAATTCTTTTGCTGAGACCATTCTGAGATCTTTCACCTCTCTTTTTATTTCTTTATTGTTTACAGACATCTACTTTTCCCACGTCAGCCCTGATAAGCACACCAAGCACCAAGATTGCAGGAGGCAGTAGAGTGAGACACCATTTAATGCACCTGACTAGGCATAATCAGAGCAATCCATCACTTCAGTTTTCTACTCCCAGCCAACAGGAATAGTCAAACTGAGCAGGAAGAAGTGGGAAGCCACTTACCAAAAGTTCTGCAAACCTCTACCCCTCATCATTTCTCTTTTGCTGGGTGGAAAACAGTGCCCTACTACATTCTTTTCATATCATAACCAAGTGTATTTTGTTTCATCCCTGAACACCCCCATAAAAAGTAGCTCAAGAAATCAGACTGACAAAATATTGATATTCTGAGCAGCCATAACAATTGTTTACACAGTTTTTATACCTGAGAACCTCCATTGTGGTCCACGACCCCACAATAGCAGGGGCTATATAAAAGACACAGAAAAACATGAGATGGTCCCTGACTATTCACAATTCTGCCTTGACACTGGAAACTACCATCTGCACTTTCCAGACATGGATACCGGAGACGGAGAGGGCCTAGTCAGGAAGAATACAGATCAGACCAAGAGTCTGACATCCCTGCAAAAAAGGCCATGTAATGAGGAAAATTATTAATCTGTTCAACGAAGGAGAAAACTCATGAGTAGGATTATTTAAAACAAAACCCTGGCTAACATCCTTCAGAACCATTCCTGTAGGGATTTAAGTCTCAGTTTCAGCTTCACTTGTAAGCTTTGAAGCTTATATAAATAAGGAGCAGCACCGCTGAGGGTCCACTAGATCTCCTGTCTAAGAGACATAACAACCCTCCATTGCACACCCCCTTCCCATGCCCTGTACAGGGTATGCCCTGTATCCCAGTGTGGTATTATCTCACTCTAATTTGGGACTGGATTTGCAGACACATGCTCAAGTTTGAACTCTCAGTAAGTATCTTAGCATAGTTTTGTGGAAGTCAAGTTTCCTCAGCTGCATGTTTTGAGGAATCCATATATATAATCATGTGGTGGGTTGACCTTGGCTGGCTGTCAGGTACCCACCAAGCCATTCTACTGCCCCCCTCCCCCTCGCTGGACAGGGGGAGAAAATAGGATAAAAAACCTTGTAACTCAAGATAAGGACAGGGACATTGCTCAGCAGTTACCATCATGGGCAAAACAGACTCAACTTGGGGAAGACTAATGTACTGTCAGTTAATAACAGAGTAGGATAGTGAGAAAGAAAAGCAAAAGTAAAAAGCCCTTACACCGCTCCTCCCCTCTTCCCAGGCTCAACTTCACTCCTCTATTCCCAACACTTCTGCCTCCTCCTCCTCTTCCCATTTGCTGCAGGGGGTTTGGGAACAGCAGTTGTGGTCAATCCATAACACTTTCTCTCTGCCTCTCCTTCCTTCTCATGATCCAGCATGGAGTGACTCCCAAGGGATAGAGTCCTTCACGAACTGCTCCAACATGGGTCCTTCCCACAGGCTGAGGTTCTTTAAGAACTGCTCCAGTGTGTCCTTAGCATGGGGTACAGTCTTTCAGCAATGGACTGCTCCAGCATGGGACCCCACGGGGTCACAAGTCCTGCCAGCAAACCTGCTCCAGCGTGGGCTCCTCTCTCCACAGGGCCACAGGTCCTGCCAGGAGCCTGCTCCAGCGTGGGCTTCCCATGGGGTCACAGCCTCCTTCGGGCATCCCCCTGCTCCGGCGTGGGGTCCCCCCCGGGCTGCAGGTGGGTCTCTGCTCCCCCATGGAGCTCCATGGGTGCAGGGCACAGCTGCCTCACCACGGGCTGCACCACGGGCTGCAGGGGAACCTCTGCTCTGGGCCTGGAGCACCTCCTGCCCCTCTTCCTCACTGGCCTTGGGGTCTGCAGGGTTTTTTCTCTCATATATTCTCACTCCTCTCTCACAGCTGCTGCACAGCATTTTTTACCCTTAAATATATCGAAGAGGTGCCACCAGCACTGCTGATGGGCTCAGCTTTGGCCAGCAGTGGCTCTGTCTTGGAGCCAGCTGGAACTGGCTCTGTCCAGCATGGGGATAGTTTCTGGTGTCTTCTCACAGAAGCCACCCCTGCAGTCAGTCCCTGGCTACCAAAACCTTGCTATGTAAACACAACACAGATCAATAGGGGGGGGTTTATTTGCTAGCTTGGTTGCTTGCAAGTCTTGGAAGTAACAGCTCCACTTCCAGACTTGCTACCTCATTTGCTGCTGGGTCTCATTTGCTTTGCAAAACCATAAGCAGTCTGATGGAGCTGTTGCCACCAGCTTCAAATGCTCACACTGAGGCTAAAGCTGCTTCCGACTCCTGAAGACCTCCTGACTTCCTGGCTGTGTAGCAGCAGCAGCAAAATTATAAACCTAGCAATGTTTTATTTGTCTCTGCAGAGGACCAGCTCTCAGCTTGAAAGAAACTGTCCCAGGGAGAAGACTCCAGAAAGCATCAGCACATCTACTATGTAGTAACCACATTACTTTTCTTACTAGGCAGATAGGTGGTACGTGGCCTAAAGACAGAGAAGATGGAAATATTCTTCAAAAGAAAAAAAAATATCTTCTTTGACTACACTGAATCTCAGATGGACTTCTGTACTCACTGGCCTACTTCTCCCATCAGTTTCTTTCTATCTCTTTTCCATAATCTCCCTTCTTGTTGGCCATATCTATTCCTCTTCTTCTCCTGTCCCACCTGTGTGTCACTCCCATGCCATTCTCATGCCTTTACCCTACTTGTTTTTATTTGCTGTTATCACCTTTTCTGGGCTCCTATTTCCCTCCTCTCCCTTGCCCACTTTCTTTCACTCCCATCTGCCCCTTCTTCATTCCTCTCTGTCTTGACTAGGTCAAACATCTGACTCCTCAGTCAATGCACAAGAATTAAAAAACTTCAAAGCCTATAACCACCCTATACAACAGTTGTTCTATGACTATAACTGCCAACTAGAAACTATCAGCCTTATCTTTGCAGTCAAGATTAATTCTGGAGTAGTGCATTATAAAATTAGCCATCCCTGGCAAGGCTATTGGCCTTTAGTTTTCACAAGAATACAATTAAATGGCATTTGCACAGTCAAGCTAGAGCAAAGCTAAGAGGAGACAGACATCATGAAGTTATTAGATTAGGAAGTAACACAACTACTCCTTGGTTAGATCAAGCATTTGAACACATTATATAATGTTTCAGAGGTAACACAGGCAAAATGAAACTGCTCTTGGGCACCTTCCCTCCTTCCCTCCCACCCCAGCAAACCGTGGGGAAATGCATGTAATAATAGAGAATGAGGAAAAGTCACTACCAGATGTCCAGACTTGGGGTTTGCTCAGAAGGTAACTTGTGTCACACCAGTAAAAAGCTTAACTCGGTGGGGACTCCAGAGCATGCACACAGCCCGCGGTCTTTCCTAATTCAACACACATGCACACATCATAATCAGAGCTGCTCCCGCACCCCAGGGCTAGATCTTCAGCTTGTATAAGTCAGCAGAATGCCCCAGAGGAGGTACTTTTGATTTATGTGGGCTAAAAATCCAGTCCCAGAGCCTCTTTGCGTACAAGAGGATGTGTTAGCATAACTGGTGAGTATCTGGGCTTAAAGAAGCCTTGCTCACGCACAGATTTTCATCGTGCAGATAGGCACTTGTATATACATGAGTAGCAACTCAAGCCTCACTTCTCCAAATCAGCTTTTGATTAGCGATGGGCAGTGCTGACGAGCTGCTGTCCACAAGCTCCATCCTGCTGGGGCAATCTCCCCACAACTCAGGGATACAGTCCAAAGGAGATAAAATCAAGCAAATTTGCTGAGCATGCCCTACTTTGTCATCAAAGAGGTCCCTCACATCAGTGCATTTGGTATAATTTTGGAAGAAAGCTATAAAACATGGAACTGTTTCAAATCCCCCTCTTTTTTTTTTTTTTTCTTTTTCTTCACAACCTGCGACATGGTTTGCTCATGTAAATTGGAAAAGTTAAACATTTGTCCAGCCCTCTTTAAATATCTATGCCATGTCCAAAGTTAAGCATCGATACCACTATTAGGAAACCAAGGATCCTAATGTGGTTGTTCTTTAGAGGAAGGGAGGCAAGAGACACTGGCTTTAGCATAGGATCTGTAGTCCCTTGGTGTCTGTCAATGCCAAGTGTTCTAGGCACTCAAATCATTACACAGTGATAACACGTCCTCTGGGAATGAGGTTCAACTTTTGACGACCCACACAAGTTTTATGTGTGAATCCTGTTCAGCATAGCTCTGTTTCTCCACCCACCCGCAGCCAAAGGAGCAGACTGGCTTAATTTACTGCTGTTTAAAAACAGACGCTGGCCCTCAATTTATCTCCATCAAGAGAAAAAATACCCAAGCTCCTCAAATGAAAAGCCCTGCAGGATTCTGCCTGTGCAAATGTGAGATGGAGATTTGACAATAAAAAAGACATTTCATTTGTCTTATTAGTGGCTGACTACTGTGGAAGGTGTTCAATCAATTAGACTGATCTTGGACTCCTGAATTATTGATAGAGAGAGCTGGATTACACTCTCAAATGCTTTTAGCTTAATTGCCCAACCCATCATTGCTTCATTTTCCTTTTCTTATGTATATAATTTTTTGTTGTTGTTGTTTTGTTTTTTAACTATAGCAGCTTGCCAGCGGCTGGCCCCGTTACTTTGCTGCTGTTGCCAGCGCTGCTGAAGCTGATCCAGGGAGTGAGTGCTGAAGCCTTGGCCGGGCAGCACTCGTCGGGTGCAGCAGGCAGGCATCGTCAGGGTGGTGCCAGCATCCCCCAGAGACCAGCTGGGACTGGGGAGGAGAACAGCACCTTCCTGCTATGAAAAAGACACTCATGGGGGATCAGGGGTGCCCCACTTCTACCTCCAGCCCACTCTGTACATTTTATAACTCTCAGTGCTTTTCCATGCCTCTCTCTTCAAACATCTGTAGCACTTTGCTTTCTGCCCCCCCTTCCTTCCTCTCCCCACATGCAGAAACACATTACAGCACAGATCTGGAGTTCATCTTGGCCACTATACCATCTCTGGCATCTTTTGGGTACCCAAATGATCCTTCTTACCCCATCATGACCACCATGGTTCCCCCTAAACCTTCTTAACCTTCCCCTCTCCACCCTTAATACCTTCCAGCCTCTTCTCATGTCCCCCTTCTCATCATTTCTCAGCTCTTACACCCTCTCCCCCCTTTTCCACACTGGGGCCATCCTCTCCCTCCTCCATTTGTAGCCTGGAGTGGGCAGTTCAGTGTAAAAATCATCAGGATTTGGAAACACTAGCAAAATAGTTAAACACAGCCAGCAGAGACAAGTGTCATTAAATGCAGGACTTTGAGTAATCCAGTGTGCACACAAGCCCTGAACTGCACTGACCTTGATTGTTTAACTCTCGCTGACGTACCGGGACATTACCTGAGACAGATTCACTGTATTTGAGCGTGCTCCATATTTTATAGACTAAGCACATCTTAAATGCCTTTAAAGTGTGATTCCCGGCAACTCTTTTGCAGGCTAGCCTGAAGCAGGGAGACAAGTGCAAACGGATTTATAAGGACATGGGAGCTATTTCACTGCGAGAGAGGAAAAAGAGAAAGGCGGGGGGGGGAAGAGCAAAATGAGATGGGAAAGGGTATGGAAAAGAGATTAAATGAGCAGAGAGAAGAGGTGAAAAGGAGAAAGGAGGATATGAAGAAAGAGAGAGAGAACAAGAGAATGTGACAATGAAATAAAAACATGAGGAAAACTTGCCCATGGAAAATGGCAGATATGCGATGTGAATGCTTGGAAGAACAAGAACCCCTGGTGCCAGATGTGAAACAGGGTATTTCTGTGATAACAGGAACATGATAGGATCGGTAGAGAGTACTGGGCGATATGATAGGAGAGAGAAATAAAAGCTTAACAGCAAAACTGCAGTGCAGGTGAATAACACGGTAGCTCATAAGGATTTAAAAAATTAGATCATGCATATAACAGGATCCATCTGAAGAGAATTCATTTTCTGAGAAGCTGTTACAGATCTCTGCCATTGGATGCAGACATGAAAGAGATCTCTGGGAAATTATTAGAAAGATAAATAATACTGGGAAATGTGTCATTTTGCAATTTTCTAGATGGCAAGTGGAGAATTACTGTTACTAATGATACTTCAGCTCAGTCCTTCCTGGATGTAATAGGCAATAGATTTTTCTCCCCTGAAACAGCATCAGAGCCAGCAAAAAGCAATTCTATCTTATACTCAGTTTAGATCAACAGTGAGGACACTACGCAAAAGAGTTTGATCAAATGTTCACTACTAGTGTTTAAACTAAAAAGAAGGATAAGTAAAAGCAAGTATCCAAGTCCTTCATTTCCAAAGCACAATAATGAAAAATTAAAGGGATTAATAACTGAATCACTTGGTATGAAGAATGCAGGGATGATAAAAAAGCAGCTTGAGATTTCTCCATGACAAATGCACAAATAATACCAGGACTAGATTACAGTAATGCTTATTGCAATAGATCTTGCAACTTATTGCAAGATTACAGTAATACTTATTGCAAGGGAAGAATTGACAGGGACATTTAAATGAGCAGGAAAAGGACAAAACAACAAAAATATTTTTTCTAAGTTTCTACATGTAGGAATCAGATGAGAACTGCCTAGTGAACACTAAAACAAATAGAAGAGGGTTCTTTGGATATGTAAGGAAAGAAGGCAGCTGGGGAACAAGGGCAGGATGAGGATAAGCCGTACATTAGAAGAATACTTTGCTTTGGTTTTCAGCAGAAAGGAGGTTACTTAATACTCAGGAAAAGTCCAGATAGACACCAGTAACTGGGACAGAGAACTGGTCACAATTCTTGAACAACTGCCCACATCCTCAAATGTAGAAACCGAGTATCAGAATTAATTAAATAAAGTGGAAAAAAATTGCAGGTGTGTTTCTTGTTGCACTCCAGTGAGATTAATTAATATGCCCCACAGGGAGTCCCTCATGAAAATGGGGAATGCTGAAGAATTAAATAAGAAATGTCAACACCTTGTGTTGCATGGGAGAGGATTGACCTAGAAAGAGTTAATGGCTGTGTTTTATCGCCCTGATTAAAGAGATGTCTGTGGGAGCTTATGAGCAAAACAAGCCTTTAGTGTAATAATGGGTCAGCGAAGAAACATCAGAGGAAGGAGCAACTGAGGCAGGGTAGAGTTCCACAGGTCTTCTCAGGCTGCAGACATGGGATGGTGGCTGGGCAACTGGCAGATGCACCAAAGCCAAAGCCTTGCTGGAGAGAGGTCCCATCCCTGCAGGCACACATGGAGCTACTCACGGTGGGGCTGATCTTCATTAATATTTCCATTTGTGGGATTCCGGAGAGGAGAGGAGAGGAGAGGAGAGGAGAGGAGAGGAGAGGAGAGGAGAGGAGAGGAGAGGAGAGGAGAGGAGAGGAGAGGAGAGGAGAGGAGAGGAGAGGAGAGGAGAGGAGAGGAGAGGAGAGGAGAGGAGAGGAGAGGAGAGAATTTCTGTTGGAAGGGACCTACAATGATCATCTAGTCAACTGCCTGACTGCTTCAGGGCTGACCAAATTAAAGCATGTAATTAAGGGCATTATACAAATGAGTCTTAAAAACTGACAGACTTGGGGCATCAGTCACCTCTCTAGGAAGCCTGTTGCAGTGTTTGACCACACTCTCGGTAAAGAAATGCTTTCTGATGTCCAGTTTAAACCTCCCCTGTTGCAACTTTGATCCATTTCCATGCATCTTGTCACTGGATAACAGGGCAAAGAGATCAGCACCTCCCTCTCCACTTCCACTCCTCAGGAAGCTGTAGAGAGCAATGAGGTCAACCCTCATCTTCCTTTTCTTTAAACTAGACAAGCCTAAAGTCTGTAGTCACTGCCTGTCAGCCCGTTCACCAGCTTTGTTACCAGCTAGCAAGTCACACACACATCCATAATAAAGGGGGGCTCATCAAAAACTAAAATGGGAGCATTGGAAAGGTTTGCACAGTCACCAGGCACCCCTGACAATATAGGAGGTGAGTGTCTTTGGGGGCACAGGCTGTCAGCCCCTTTCCAGGGGGCTGGGAAAGAGCTGAAACAGAATGAAATGGTGCCCTGGCAAGGTTGCCATATCCCCAAACACGGAGCACAGACCTGTCTCTGCTCACCCATGCCACCCCAGCCTCTTCCCACCTCTCACAAACCCCCAGTGACTGGGTGAGCGTAGCGGCACGTCCCTGCCTTGTGAGGCCAATCCCCGTCCTGCTGATGCAAAGGAGATCTGGAGCTGCCTTTCGACCAGCCAGTGCCAGCAAAGACAAACTGTACGGAAACAAGGAGATGCTTTGCTTACACTGAAGCACCCCAGAGAATGATTTCATCCACAATAAATCTCCTTTCTCAGCAGTGGAGATCACAAGGGCCTGGGCTGTTCTTGCATTTAATTCCCCTGATTGACGTTCGTCCCAATTTACCATGTTTTAAGCATAAAACTGAGGCTCTATCTCTTTTGCTACTGCTTCACTGTATTCTCCTGTTTAAACTGTTCTCTGCCTGAGTTTGCCATGGTGCTAAGACACATTCTGAGAGATTCAGTCTTATACTGCACTGTCCTTGGCCGCTGCCTTGGGCTGAGGAACATGCAGTGTCTTGGCCACCAAGAAAGACTATTTTCCACTCTCCAGAAAGATATGCTATGCAGCCCCAGTGAGCTTGAGCTGCTGAAAACATCTGGATGGTCCCAGTCTGAGGAAGAAGTAGCAAGTCCACCCCCTGGCAACACCACCAGATCTGGGTTGGCCTTGGTCTTTCATGGCCCCCCTCCAGCCCAAGGGCTGGCGAGACGTTGGTGCATGCCCAGGTCCCAGATCCCAGTGTGTCCCCACGTTCATACCTTGCTCATGGCAGAAGAGCAAATTGATGCTAAATGCCAGATCACTCTACAAGTCCCAGGGGCCGGAACAGCCTCTGTGTTCTGGATTTGAGGTGCTCAGACATTAATTCAGTGGGGGCACAGGCGTCTGTGGAATTAAAGCCATTTTAAATTATTTTGACATAGTAAGACAGTGACAAAGAGAACCTGAACGAATAAACGCAAGCTTGGGTAAAAAAAAAAAACAAACCACAACATATAGGTATGTCTTTTAAATTGAGCTTTAAAGGAAATCATGGAATCATAGAATTGAATGGTTTAGGTTGGAAGGACCCCTACAAGAACATCTAGTGCCAACCCCCTGCCATGGGCAGGTACACCTTCCACTAGACCATGTTTCTCAAAGCCCCGTCCAACCTGGCCCTGAACATTTCCGGAGAGGGCAGCCACAGCTTCTCTGGGCAATGTGTTACAGTGCCTCATCGCTGCAACCAGTTTCCCCAGAGCATCTTCCAGAAGTGAATATAATTCCCCTCTTACTAGTTTGGGGTTGAATCGTTTTGTATCACAAATGTACATTTTTTTTAGCCTTTAACACTCAAACTGAAATTCTGATCCTGGCACAATGCTCCAAGAGAGGCCAGTAAGGGACCCCTCTGCAACTACCTAAAGTAGTTATAATGCAGCTTGGTGTCACCACGTGGCAGTGCAGCCCCCAACACTGCAACATCTCCTTACCCTGGGAACCCATAAAGAAGCAGCCTGATACAGAAGCAAACTCTTCAGCACTGTGCTCAAAATGTCCGTGCAGCCACGCAGGAGAGGTTTTCTTATACAGAGCTACTGCCAAGCATTTTCCAACACATTTCTTCATATTACTTAATCTATTATGACCATGACCCAAGGCACTTCCTGGGGACCAGGGAACAGCTGAAAGTACCAAGCACACAGACCATTAACCCCCACACTGTTGTTACCTGCCAGATTGAGCATCACAGCATACAAGTACCCCCTACATCTGTGGTCAGGGTCTCCAGCTGCTACCACAGTATAGATAAATACTACAGAAGCTCCTTTTGCACAAACAAACACAAAGAAAAGGAGAGGAAAAAAAAAAAGAAAGAAAAAATTGAGCACCCTCTGGCCCTGATGGGGAAAATAAGAGACAGCTGACAGATTGGGACAGAGGAGATAGTGCAAGGAGACATCAGGACTCTGAGGAAGGTCCAGGTTTCCTTTCAACATGTATCCTCTGCCCTCTCACACCCTTGTGCATCGCACTCCCAGGATGCTGGGGGAAGCAGGTTTGTGCCATGAACAGGAGCTACCCGGGACTGTGCTGTGCCGTGCTCCTTCAGCTCGATAGTCCATGTGTCTGCAATGCCTGGGACAATAAACCTGAGTTTGGTAAAGTCATAAGGGCTGAGATGAGGTCTTCTACTGCCAGCCCTGGATTTTACACTTGCCCTCAAGCTAACAGAGTGGAAATATTAGACAAGTTAATCTATTACCTGCATTGCTCAATAAGGCTTTTATGATATCCCCTGTCCCCCCTGGAGAGATGCTTAGTATACTCTGGGGTGTTAAGATACATTCATTTCCATTTCCAATTCCCTTTTATTCACCATCCATCTCCCAGATCCCATATCCCACAAGAACCTTCCTCTCCAGCTTCTTCTTCCCAAAAATGCCTCCCATTGACCCTGACCAGCTGCTCTGAGCTTCGTTAGCACACCTGGGGTAGGAGTACAGCTTTTCAGATTACTCCTTCAGCTCCTTCATCACCTCAAACAACCTTGCACCTACTTGTACTAGAGCACCTAGTGTCTCTAGTAAACGTTGCTTTCAGCCCCCTTTTCAACAGAGACATGGTTTATTGTCCCCTAAGTAGCCCTTCACAGTTCCCCTTCTCAATCAGCACTGGGTAATGGTTTCCTAGGGACCATAATACTTAGCAGCACAGTAATTGAATGATATTATTAACAGCAGCAGCATCTGTGTTGTCTGTTTAATTAACTGGAGAGCAAATGAGGCCCTAAGAGTCATTAGTCTGATCCTTTATTGTTTTCCTAATGATCTGCAGCTTCTCTTATTTGATTATTGGCTAAGGATCCCCTTTACCAAAAAATGCACTTTTAATAAAATAATAACAAAACAACTCTCTATACTCCTGAATGACATATATAACTTCTCTCAAGCTGCAAATTAGATAACTGTAAACTTCTACTCTAAATACTCCAAATACACCATCTCTACTACTCCTTGAGTAGCATAGGGAAAATAGGAGATGCTAGCCTATATTTCAAAGAGAAAGAACAAAGCTGCAGTAAAAACTGTATTGCTGCAGAGCTGATAAGTGACAAAAGCAAAGCTCAACCTGTTATCAATTGTGGGCGTGCTGTCAGGGCTGGAGGAGGCAAGCCCACCTTTAGAGACTGCTGGCCACCAAGGAAGAGCTACAGTAACGCAGCACTGACAATCACAGCATTTCATTCCACCTCTGCACTTGAGAAAGGGATGGGGACCAAACGAAGAAGACATCCTCCCCATCGCTAATTAGGCTGAATTTATGGGCAGCCCATCAGCAGCAGTTCCCATATCTCCACCTGGGAGCTTCTTGCATAGCTGGCACAGCCACTCTGCAGCAGCCCAAGCCCACAGTGCAAGCAGTCACGCAACTCTGCCATCACACAGAGCCATGAGGTGGATGTGGAGTCATCACTCCCTCCACACCCATTTAGCAGCCAGCCTGGTTGGGTGTTCGGGCTGAGGTTCATTGCTTGACAGCTGGTTATTGGCTTCTCCGCAAGGGGCATATGGAAATTTCCATGAAGATGATCCCAACTGCAGTTATTTAGCTTATCAGGAAGCACAGGCAATTGGCATTAACCAATTTAGAAAAAAATCCCATCTCAGAGAGGAAGGAGATCTTGCTGTTTGCATGCCTAAGATATTTGCTCCTGCTAAGGCTGTAAGTTAAGTTAAGCAGTAAAGGGTGTCAGATACAGTCATGTACAGATCCGGGGACATACCACATCCTCTTCAGTGGCCAGTCTTGGAAGTCTTAACACTACACAGCTTTTCTTTAACCTAACCTTGTGTAGCTGGTTAGCCACGTGGTTTGTTAGCTGTGACGTCAACCACCAACCATCACCCTGCTGGAGGTATCTGGGCTGCCAACTGTAGGTATGTCAAAGCCTGTCTTCAACATCACGCTAAAACCTTTGTATGCTCGTGGACTTGGAAGCACTGTCTCTCCAGGTACTAATCTGGAGACGGCTGTGCACAAACATGGGCCTTAGGTAAGAGAGATACACCCTCCTGCATTGTCATCAAACTCTACACACAGAGGAAGGGCATGGCGCCATGGTTTTGTTCAGGTTTAGAGATGTGGTGCTTGGGTAGTATTTATTTACTGACATTTGTGGGTCTGGTATTCAACATGGGATCTTTGAACATCAAGTCCAATCTGGCTGCTTTGTTCCAAGTCTCAAATCCTCACTGCATAGCATCAGTACCAAGAAGTTAAAGCATATGAACGTGACACAGTAGGACCAAGGCTGAGGCCTTGAGGGTAACTATGAAAGAAGAGCTGCCTGCAGCTACATGATCTCAATGCAAAATCCTCCAGGAGTCATTGTCTACTTACCTGAATCATCATTAAGGAGAAAAATAAACCCGTATTCCCGTGATGGCCTCATTCAGTTCAACAGCATGTTTCATCAACCAACTTCTGCTTGCACATATTAAATAAATACAGAATGAAGAATGAGCAGAACTGGATTGTGGGGCTTTAATGTCTTCCCAAAGATATTGGGAAAATGACAGTGTCTTGTATGTGATGCTAAGAATAAACAGGAAAATCAAATGAGCAAGGAAAAAACAGAAAGTGTAACGTCTCTTGTCACTACTGGACTTCTCTGTCTCAAGCCAAATTCACAGCTGCTCCAAGATTTGCAGAATTAAAAGGGTTCTTTGGAGCTCCAGACTGACTCTTCACTAGACCAACTTCTTAGCCAGGGTCCAGCTCCTTAACAATTACAGATGTCTCTGTCTCTGACTTGTTCACCTGGAAATTCTGCTACACTTCCAACCAGACAAGAGATTTATTTGTAATCTCTGATTTGCTGCCCCTCCCTCCCTCCCTGGATCCAACAGCTGTTAGCTGCCTCCTGCTCAGTACATGGATGAAAAATAAGTTAATAAACACATGAACTTTGTGGCTTCTTGTAAATTTAAAAAAAATAGAAGTTCCTTCATACTGGGTATAGCAACAGGTACCACATGAAGCCAAGCAAGCTGCTGTTTCCTGGCTGAAGTTGCCAGCGTGATTCCTGAAAAGACCTCAGATATTTCTCCTTTTGGGTCTGGAGAATTATCTACAGCTTCAAATATTTTTAAAAAGCATTTAAAAAAAAATGTCAAAAGTTGTGATGTAAATCTGATAGGTACAATCTTTCTTGTGATTCAGCTGGAGATTACCCCCCTCCAAGAGACAGCTTCCCAGAAGCTCTTTGGTACAGCAGGTTCCAGTACCGACTGGAAAAGGGAAAAGGGAAAAAAAAAAAAAAAAGAAAAAAAAAAAGATATGAGCTTCAGAGATGGTACGATTCAGAGAGAAAGCCCTAAATGATAAGAAATAATAATTATTTTCAGGTCAGCTGCTAACCAACTAAGTGACTACAGAAAGTCTTGGCCTTCCACGTCTTGTCTTTACTGCCTCTGTAAATTTGGAATAGTGGTGCCTGTCCATCGATAAGTGAAAATGATTGTGGGATCTCTGAACAGTGAGCATTGGACATAAAAATGTTTCAATAAACCCTGCTGATTTGTGATTTTTTTCTATAAGGCTCTTCCTCAGGATAGCTGCTTAGGAAGCCATCCCGCTGTATTCTCCCAGCTTTTTTGTTCATATTATTTATGGGTGAAATACCCATGGGTCCTCACAACACAGCTTCACACACATTTCTGTCTCAACAGACTTGCTCGCACCCAGTTCCCTTCTCCAGATACCCATTCATCTTTATCCCTTCTGCGCACTTACCTAGTTGCAAAATGCCAACTAAGTGCCACACATCTCCATGGGAGGTTATTCTCTAAACTAACACATCTGACTGCAAATTTGTACTGTACTCAACCTGGATTTCAACCTTCCATAATTTGCCCCCATTACTGCTAAGTGCTATGCCCTTTGACTAAGCCAAATTATTCCCCTCTCTCTTTGTTTTTTACATCCATTAAATTTTTGTAGCTAGGTAGCACAAGCCCTTTTACTCATCCCTTGGACAAGCTCTCCAGAATCAACCCTCTGCTAGTATTTTGCATTGCCTTCCCATGGCCTTTTGTGTGTTTCCTGGTAATCCCGGTAAATTTTTTTGTAACAGTGTAAAAAGATCTGAATATCTGCCCTTACTAAAGCTATGAGTGGGGGACTTCTCTTTCTTAATAGGGTACAACACCTTCAGTCTCTGCTTTTTGCTTGAAGGAAATGTTGCACATTTTATGTTGTGGCAAGAAGACATCTATTTATCTCCTAGCACCTACACTGTATCTGGAGGTCATGCCAAGAGTCCAGGGGAATTCACACGCAAGCTGCAATCTCTAAGCTTGTCTGCATAGCATCTTTCCAGTTGCATTCTGCAGATTTAAAGACTAAAGTGTATAAAGAAAACACAAAAGAAATAAACAGACAAGAAATCCAGCTCTGTGCAAGCGATCCAGGACAGGCCTCAAGGAAAGTGCATTCGAAGGAAGTCCCAGCTTTCTACCAAATAATAAAACAGGTGGCCATGCCACACACTGCGGAAGAGCCCAGCCATTGCCAACAGGCAATGCAGGGAACTAGAAATCTTGGCTCCCAGTCTCTGCTCTCCATGTGAAGCCACTGAGCAAAACTACATAATCCACTTAAGCACGAGTCTCATTTTATGATCTCTGGATATAACAAGGTGGCAAAATCAACAGCCTCATTCCCCATATTTGAAAGGTGCATGGGGAAGAGCTGCCTGACTTGCTTTTAAAGGGTGTTCCTTGCTGCATGTGTTGAAAGTGTCTGTAATTAAAACGAGGAGAGAGCAATCCCCAGAGCAAGAAATCCATCAGGCAACACAAGCACTGTACTGGAATCTGCAGGACTTTACCCAGCCGGAGGTTGAATTTTAGGTAATTGATTTCCAGAAAACTTGTTCTTTGCCAAAATTATTATTTCACTGGCTTTTGTAGTCAAACAGCTTATTCAGCTTATTTGGCAGGTACATCTGTGGGAGGGGGGACCAGCAGGAAATAACTGCCCTGCTGATGCTGAGCAGGGCTGAGCACATGCACACACCATCCTCCTCCCTAACGGTGGCTGTGCCACGGGGTGTCACCTCCCATTCCTCACGTCACCAGAGTTCTGCTTGCCTGACAAATTAGGCACTGTGCTCTTCACATTTTCTTGTGTTTTAGCTGGAGAGCCATGTCACATCCATTTTTGCTCCTGGCCATGCAGGACATGGTTGTCATGGTCTGTTGAGTCCTTCACACTCTGGCTTCTGGCAGTTTGATCTTCTCTGGCCCATCTGAGAGAGGGGTTCCAAATGAAGAGAGGACAAAGTCTGACTCAGGGTAGAGAAGGTCAGCCTATGGCATGCTATGGCTGATGATGCTGTGCTGGAAGCTCCTGGCATGACATGAAGTCAGTGAGTCTCCTCTTGTATTTATTTTTCCAGGGAGAAAGGACTGGCAAGGGATCCTGGGGATGCTTTGATGGCTGGTCATGATCTCTGCTTCCTCCTGGCCTGTTCTGCCTAGCAGGTTTGGCCACCACTGGCTCCAAGTCTGTCCTGCACTTGCTCTATTTCTCTTCTCCCACCTGCTACCTCCTTGCCCATCTGTCCCTCCCCTTCCCTTCCCCTTTCCACAGCAAACTCTGTGCTCCTAGAGAGCTTTCCATGTGCATGAGACAAGCATGAGCGACTCTGAGCTTCCTGAGGTCATTGGGAAAAATGTTTCAGGCCCTCTATGGCGCTGGTGAGCGATGGCAGAACTTGCCACCCCCGAAGACCACTGCCGGCTCCTGTGCCATGCTCTACTGGCCACTGGGGCTGCGTCAGGAGACACAGAAGCTCCCCACGCACAGAACACTGACTCAGACACTTTGGCATAAAACGTTTTGGCAAAAGCTGCCTTTCTGAGCAGGTGACTGATGTTTTCCCAGTGCGGGTCTGCCACATACCAGGGGTATTTCAAAAGGGCCACCATTCTACTAGATCATCACAGTGAGTAGTTTCCTCTATCCAAGAGGCCACCAACTCCTTGTCTTAGAATACTTTTTGCTATAAAGCTGACAGAGTCTCAGCTTTTTCTTTAGCCTGCTGGAGACCTCAGTGCAGCTCCCTTCTCTCTGTGGCCAGTCAGACACATCAGGAGAGTTCAGAGTTGAGAAGGTGAGGGTACAGCTGTGCTCTTACCTCCCCTATCAACTCCTAAAAAGCACTTCCAAGTCTGTTACTGGCAGTGGCAAGAATGACAGCCTTACAGCTACACATACACACATAGCTATATAAATACATACATACATATATATGTGCATATACAGCTACAGATACTGTAGGAACCAGCCTTGCTGCCAGCATCCCTCTCTCAACCAAGACCTGACTGTTTCTGCAACAAGCTCAAAGTCTTTAGCAAAACATTTTGCCCCCCATATGGCCACTCCTTTGGCAGCTCTGAAGCAGAAACAAGGCTGTGCAGGGGAGAGCATCAACAGCAAACAAAGGAGCCTGTGAGCCTGCAGCAGTCAGGAGCAGAACCCCGATCCTACAGCTCTGCCGGCATTTAAATCACATAACTATCTCCTTCCGCTCAGCCACAGCCTAATTGCCTACTAAACTGGTTAGCCTTGCTTTTTACCCATGTCCTGACTCCATATGACCGTCTCTTTCATTCAAGCAATATGTCCCATCTATTCAGCTTGCATTCAGATTGTCTCATCTGTGGTGTTTTCTAGGCTGCTCTCAACGACAACTGCTGATCTCATTCAGATTTACCAAATTGCTTCGTAATGCTGACTGCTCTTTGCTTGGTAATCTCACAGCCACTTCATTAGAAAGAGATTCATGTCCTTAATCTTTGCTGGTATAAAACCAATATTTTTATAAGCCGAATGCAATGAATCCCATTGTCAGGTACTAGCCACCAGGTTCTTTATAGTAGAAGAAATGTCTCTCTAATAAAAGTCAATCAGTTTGCACATAAAGTCCCTCAAAAATTTAGCTGTATGTTACCATAAGGTAGACTTGGATTTCTAGTCTCTGCCTCCACTGGAAAAGCATCAGTCACATCTCTCCCGTTTTACCCGCTTATGTACTTGTTAGCACTTATCTGCTCTACATAACACATCAAGAATGGCCATAAGGCAACCCTCAATGCTCAGCACTCTTGCCAAAATCTGCCAGATGTTGGTATTAACAGCCACGGAGGGCCATGGCTATCACTGTTAATCATTTCTATAGCAATGGACCCCAAAGGCCATGGGCATGAGCCAAGACCCTTTAGGCCTAGGATTTGGTAGGTGTCAGAGCATGGTAACCTTGGATTGAGACACGTAAATTGTGACTGGCACACACCAACAGGTGTTGGCAGATGAGCAAAGAGATGACTACTCTTTTCAAAGCAGGAAATACCTTTTCCTGTTTTAAGAAAAGTTGGCCAACTAAATCAGTCACCAAAGGCACTGACTGTGTGTGCAGAACCCTTATCACAAATAGGCTTAAAGAAGAGTTTGGGGAGCAGTATCGCTGACCGGATGCTAAGCACAGGATTAAATTTGCCCTGGCTAACACATTCCCAACACATGTTTTTGGACTTTGATAAATGTTGTTACATGTCCCCAGAGAAGAAGAGACACAGTTTTCACATAATGGCACAGGATTACATGGCATGGAAACAAGGCCTATAGGGGTGTAAAATAGGTGATCTCTCTTGAAACCTATGGAAAGCAAAATTTCGCACAAAATAAGTCTGCTTCAGTATCATGCTTCTAGTAGCACCATTATCTGATGCTTCAAAGAAGCTCTTTATATAAAAACACTTCCATAATGGGTTATCAATTTTATATGTGGCAGGGATGTCATCTTTCTTGATCTATGGAGAAAACATTTTATGCTCTGAAATTCATAATGAGAAATGTTACTGCTTGCCCTCAAAATTAGTCAGCTACAACTCCTAAAACTTGGCCTCATCCACCGAGCAACAGGCTGCTATGCATGCTCATCAAAAGAGGTAACAGGAGGTAACAGACTGATTTCAGCACCTACCGTGACAGGAGAATAACATTTAATTTCCCTAGCCCCTGATGAGCCAGATTTCTTCCCCTGTCATATAATCTGCAATAAATAACCCATCAATACTTTCACCGGGTGGCTGGCTGCAGAGCTGTTTAGTTTAACATATGCACTTTACTGTCCCTGTTGCATCGTTTGACATTAGTCCACATTTAAACCACATTTTCCATTGAAAATCTCACTCAGAAAAAAGGACGCACATCTCTTGAAATCTATACTAGCCACCATGGCCAGTGACTCATCCCCCTGCAGCAAACCAAAACAACTTGTCCTGGATAATCCCTTCCATCTCCTTTTCATCTCCACCTTTCTGTGCTCCCCTGCCCTTCTTGTTAACCATTTCACTGCTGCCCCTCTGCATTAACTTTTTGGGTATTAGACTGAGTAGCCCCTGTATACTGACTGAAGGATGCATCAGTCAAAATAAGTCAAATTCAGTTTTTCAGGAGGTAGAAGGAACATCACCACCATGCATCCACCAGCCCACTGTAGAATGAGACACGTTGGACTTCTGAAGCAGGGAAGGTACCACTGTATCACTTGCATTTAGCAATCTAAATTTAGAAGTGCCAAGGGCAATGCAGGTCCTCTGCCAGGCAACACACTGAATTTGCCTCTAAACACATTCTAATTTTATATCAAAATTAAATGTGACTTGACCACCCTCAATGCCTGAAACAGATAGGAGAAATGAGTGGCCAGCTAGCTCTGCCTGCCATAGACAACTTCGGCAGATCACTTTTCTCACGCTTCATTGAAGAAGAAGAAGAAGAAGATGGCAAAGCACCCACATTTCCCTGCAGGCATCAGATGCCTCCACCATCCCCTCGAGCCCTTCCAGGGCAGAGCAGGGAGGCTGAGGAGGAGTGCGGAGATGTGCTCTCATTTTTGGAATGGGCATAAACTGAAAATAGCCTCCTGGTAGATGAGTACATTAGTGAAGCATGACTTACCAAGCAGGAGAAATGTTTCACTGAGACAAATCTATTGCCTCTGAACTCTCCCTGAGACCAGCACCAGGAGCAGCTGTTCACACCAATATGCTTTCCACCTTTACCTCAGGCAACCTCTGGATCCTCACTGAGTCTTGCTGGGGCTTTGAGAGGAGAGAGGATGTCAAGGCCAGGACATGATTGATCAGAGACTTCCAGTTTGCTTAAAGTAGTAATTTGATGATAAAAATCCTAACAATATCCTGCTCCCTTCAACCTCAATACGCTATAATCTTATTTAACACATTGGGGAAAAAAAAAAAAAAATCTCATAGTGAGCAGGCACCAGAGGGAATGTGGGCTAGAAAAGGATATTACAGTATCACTTCGGAGAGCACCATAAATAAATCTTCACCCAAGATGGGTAGGCAGATCAGTGCAGTGCTCCACACAAAACTCCGCTGTTCTACAAGACAGTGACTCATCAACTTCTCCAATTCTGATAATCAGTCCAACCACGTTTTCATTACAGCAAGGAAGAGAAGCCAGAGAAGGGAACCATCTCCAAGCCTGGCTAGAAGACGTGGCCTCGCTGTCAGAGTGGGTAGTTGGGACACATGGGTCCAGATCCTGCCTCTCTTGATCATCTGCTGATGGACAATGTGGATGCTTTCCAAAGGACAGTGCTTGTAGCCAAGGCATCCAGTGCTGGGCTCCCCAGTACAAGAGAGACATGGACATACTGGAGTGAGTCCAGCAAAGGGCCATGAAGATGATTAAGGGATGGCAGTATCTGTCACAAAAGAAGAGGCTGAGAGAGCTGGGACTGTTCAGGCTGGAGAAGAGAAGGTGTATAAATATCTGACAGGACAATGTAAAGTCTGTCTAGAGCCAGACTCTTCTCAGTGGTGCCCACTGACAGGACAATGGGCACAAAGTGTCTTACAGGAAATGGCACTTAAGGAAGTTATTTACTGTGAGGGTGGTCAGCACCACAACAGGTCACTCAGATAGGCTGTGGAGTCCGTCCTTGGAGATATTCAACTCATAGGTGGATGTGGCCCTCAGCAACCCCACTCCACCTGACCCTGCTTGAGCTGGGGACTGGATGAGTTCCAGAGGTCCCTCCTAACCTCCATGACTCTGTGATTCCGTGAGTCCCACCCCAGTTCACTGGCTGTTCAAGGATATTAATATCACCTACATAAAGGATTTAGCCGTTTAACCGCAAATAAACGTTTAAATACCCAATGGGCCTCACTAAATGCAAAATCCAGGATATTTACTCAGGAGCCTATAAGTTTCTGAGCCAATGTCTAGCCATGTGGCACCAAAAACCCTAACTGCAGAGATCATGTTTTCAGAGCTCATTTTATTCCTCTTAAAGAATATAAATTCAACAAATGACTCAAAGGTCTCCAGTGAAGACCCATTAGTCCCTGTAGGGGTGTTCTCTAGAGGCTACCCACCTGGCAAGGACCCCCTCTCAGACGGCTCTCTCTCCCCACTGGATTACAAATTGTCAAGGAATACATAGGAACGCTTTCTATAGTGCCAATCGCCACAGTAACCAGGAATTGTTCAGGTATACATATGGAAAGCAACACCCTCAGTGTATGTCACGGACTATTCTGATTTTCTACTGTAGTTACAGGATGTCCCATGTATAAGACGGCAGATATATGCACAGACAGCCAGGTAGATTGAAGACTCCCAAGACAACCTCTATCCTCAATTTATTGCCAACTTGGCTTTGCTCCCTCCCATATACTCTAACTGATTTTTTCAGTACTTTGCCTCTACAACAGGAAGATGTTGGTTGATTTTTATTTAGTCTGCTTTATCTTTTGGCTAATGTCCTTGTAGAACTGGAACTGGCTCCTCTGCTCCTTGCACTGTTTTGTATTGTTTCTAAACTCAGGTTTGGGCAGGAGTGCAACAAGCAGAACCAAGCTCTCAATCCTCATCCTCATCCTTTGCAGACACCTCCATCCAATTCCCCTGAATGCATTATTTATTTTTGGGTTTGTTTTGGGTTTTTTTAAAATCCTTTACCTTAAGGCAAACATCACTATTTTGCCTCTCCATGAACCTAGACAGGTAACTGCATCTCTGCAGACCCCATGATAAGTGTGCATTCTGTGGGTCTAAAGCCTGTTATCGTTTTGCTTTCCCATGCCCATGATCTTCACCTTCCTTAGAACAAAAGGACACTGAAGTCAGTTGGAGGCTTTCTATTGATTTCAAAGGGCACTGGGTTAGGCCTCCATTACACAGTAAACTCCATGCTCCAACTATTCACCTCCTCAGGCTGACAGCAAAATCCAATCATCTTTTTGCCATTTGTCTTTTCCACTTTTTTTCCCCCCAAGCTGGGAACTCTCTGCAATTAGCCTCCCAACATATAAGGCAGAAGGGGCCAGCAGGCAACCAGCTCCTTCATCGGCAGCTTTTTTTCCTCAGTAGCAGTATTGACCCCACGGCTCAGGAAGCTGCTCCGGAGGAACCATGCCATGTGGATTAAGGGGAAAGCTACAACCAGGTCCAGCTGTGCTGTTTATAAGCATTTGCCGGCTTAATCCCAGCACTCTGGCAGGATGCCAGCTGTGGCAAGTGAATTTTGTGTTATTTCTGCTTCTCCTAAAATTTCACTTGGATATAGCGCTCTGTACTCACCACCTCGAACCAACTTGTGGGGTGTTTCATAGCAATCAGTCAATAAACCAGAGCTTTGGTTCTGCTGAGGTCATGTAGTTATGCCACCCCGCACCAGCTGAAGACAGAGTTTAGATTTCAGTGTGCCCTTAAAAATAACTGATATAATCTGCACCTGGGGAAATGATACCCCTGTGATGAACTGGAGAGTCGTTACGATAACACTGATGATTACAAGAACACTGATACATCGGGATGTTACCCCTCCACCACCTTATCTGGACACCTCCAAATTACTACCACTGATTATTATTTTTTAAATCTTCTACACACTGTTTCCTTCTTTTTTTTTTTTTTTTTTTTTTCCCTTCTTCTCTCTTGCCCACTTGCATCTTCCACTAAATGGAGAAGGAGAATTTGACCAGACAGAAATATGTAATGCAAAACCTGCCACTCTGGGCCCTGGTCCATGCTCTTCAGCAGAATAGGGCAATTCATACCCAGGGAAGGAGAGAGCTATGCACAGCAATACATATCACTTGCTCTGAAAATTAGGTAGTTGATTTCAAAGGAGCAGCATTTATACGTGCAGAACAGCTATTTAAGGATGTTCACAGAAGCTTTATGGTTGTCTCCAAGCTCCGGAGAGCTCAGCTCATGATAAGTAAAGCACCTGGATTTCCAGGTGGGAGGATGCTAATCTAAACCTAATTTTAATACATTACAGCTCTCTATAATGTTTGCAGAATAGTTTCTCTGTAAGACAGCATGTACAGGATGAATGTTAGAGGACAGGATAGGAAGAATTTGTCAGTAGATGCTTGCCTTCTGCAATTCTAAGCCCCCATGTATTACTTAACCCACGACTCCCACAAAGAGTGTAATTGTCTTCCACATCCAATAGTGCCACTTTGGGTCTTGCACAACATCCAAATCAGGTAGAGGACAATTTTAAGTCAAATTATCCCATTAACTCTGCATAATTAAAGTTCCCCATGGTCATGAGCAGGGTGAGAGCAGACCCAGGCAGAGAACTCACACGAACCCCAGGGAATGCAATCCCAGGCGAGGATAGCAGAGCTGCAAGAGGACTGAGAGGAGAACAGGGCACTGCCCAGGAATGGCCTGTCCCATGATCAGCACAGATCCCACTGTGCAGCACAGAGCAGCAAAGGTAAAGCCATGGAGCAGCTGCTGTTTAACCACAACAAACTTCTGCAAAATCATCTGGGTTACCCCAAAGGATATGGGGAAGGAGGATGACCATTCTGATACACTGATGTTGAAGGGGACAGTTTCATAAGACAACATATCCAGAGGCAAATACAGTTTAAAAGATTCCCATGCCCCCAACCACATATTCCTGCCTGCCGTTATCCATCCCTTTTCCTGCTGCCAACAGTTCATCTGTCCAGCACCCACGTTTTTAGAAGGATAAGTAAACGAATATGTTAAAAAACCAAGTCAATCACAGCAAGAGATTTCACCATAAACAGACATTTTCCTCACCTTTAAACACACTGATATGACTTTTCTAAGCTAGCTATCACTTTCCTATAGATTATTTATCAAAAGCTACCAGTTTCATGGACCCAAGCTCTTAAACCAACATCCATTCCAAACTGGACAGGCTAGAAGGGCAATAAGCTTCCATACTCAGCTCTTGGTTTGCATGTTCATTTCCTCACTCCCCTTGCTTTGAAATACTGTCCATTGAATCATCAGCAATCCAGCCGAGGAGCTTTTTCTTCACACCACCGAAGGGAAGCTCAAACTCACATTTCTGGGTCTGTAACATGAGGCCATATCCCCCCTAACTACACGTTCTTCATGTAAGAGTGAACTATATAGTGACATAGAGCACGAGTTCAAATCTAATGCTGCATCCCCATGTAGAGATCTCACCGCACTCTGTGGGACAGCCTTGAAAACTGAGGGAAAAAACAAGATCAGCTGCTCATGCAGGGTATTTAGTGCAACCACGCTGCAGAATTAGGAAGCTTTGCATCCTTGGCAATGGACTTCTGGCACTCAGGCACTGCACATTGGGACAAGCTCTCAATTCCTGGTGAAACACATTCCTGAAAGGGATAGAGATTTTCTGTTGCTAATTCCACACCTTCTTGCTTCTGACATACCAAAAATAAGTTGGCAAAATAACTACTGTGCCAGGTGGTCAGAGCATCCTATGGGAAAAGTATCAGTAAAAGTGCCAGAAACTCCTGAGTACAACTCTTGTCTTCCTGAGATGGGACAGAGTGTTCACAACCACAGCGCTCACAAACATGTCCCGTGGGCACATCAGTGGGGAACCACACAGAATCATGCCTCCCTGTGCAGAGTCACAAGCATCAGTGTTTTCCCTTGATAGCCCTTCTGCATTTTGAGCCCTGATGATATCCATTAAACTTTCCTTCTTTGGTCTTTCCTTGTTGCAGCTCTAAGGAAACAATCTGTGCTTTTTTTTCATTGAGACTGGCAGGAGGAAATAGTAGAAGGGCAATAAGGAAAGATCAATATTAGTTGAAAAGATTAAGTTCCTGACAGTGAGGGCATGTGCACAAGTTGCACGTGTGTGACTGCCCATGTCTCTCTAGCCTGGCTCAATTATGTCCCCTCTTAGAGTACAAACACTTCAAGGCAGAGATCTCCAGCCAGATGCCTCCTGGCATCCCTCCACCAACTCCACAAAGTGCCTCCAGGACAGACTATGCTCATGCATTTACTTCTAGGTTTATTCAGCAGGCCCACAGTGGCTTTATCCCCAATTAGCAAATAAATACCAGTACAGGGCAATGTGGTGCAATACTACCTCCCATAGCTTTCTGAATTTGCTCAGCTTCCTGCAGTTTAGAGCTGTCCTTCAGAACTGTTCACAGGCCAGGACTATGATGAAAGTCACTGCCCAAGGTGTTTCTAGGATGCTCTGTGATGAAGATCATCTTCTTGGCTGGTTCCTGTGGCTGCCTCAGAAATCCCACAAAGGCACAGCAGCATGGATTGAAAGGTGCAGTTTCAAAATGCCCCATCTCCTGGTGACCTATCATCTGTGGATCACTGACATAGCCATTAAGGCCTATCAGATCAGTACATGCCTCCTTAGGGAGGGGTCTGAGCCACACATCCACACACACGCATTAAATCTGCAGAGGAAAACGATCTTGATGTGATTAAAGCTGAACAGCAGTGACTGCTTCGACCAGACCCTTCTTTTTTCCTAAGGTTTTCAAATTAAACTGACCATTACCAAAGGGGATTTATTAAAAGGAGAGACCAATGCCTTTTAAAAACATATTGTAGAGACATTAGAAAGTCCTTATCATCACTAATGCTCAGCACTAAGAGAATTATTCATTGGAAAGAAAAGAGTGTGTTTGATTCATTTTTGAAATTACCCATGATTAAGGATTACTATTTCTGGATCATCGTTGTTATGAATTTGCATAACAACCCTGAAGCGAGGCTCGTTTACCACAGAGCACCACAGAAGGACCTGACCTGTCCATAGCACATGTGGATGCTAACGCTAAGCATGATGCAGTGAGGCACGGTGACGAAACACCAGGAGGGGAGAAGACAGCCTTGATGAAGGGTCAAGCTTCTGCTTTACACCCAGGGCTGGGATCCAGAAAAGCCAGAGTCAGTTGCTGGCACTGAATTTCTTCAGGGTGCAGCCAGGACATTTTCTGTGCCTCAGCTCTCCAGTGATAATTGAAGGATGGAGCACTTCCCTGCCTTCTCAAAGGGGAGACATGATCCCAGTGTCACATTTGATCGATGTCTTAAGCACTTCTTCAGCATCCAGCTACACCTTCCTTGTCCTATTTGCTACCTTTGTAGTTAACAGCAATAGCAACAGTGCTGCAGAGAAAGGAGGTGAGGCAAGAGGACAGCAGATGACTTCTCAGCACCAGCTGGAGGACTCCAGTGAGCATAAGGCTGGGTCAGTGAGCACCATTATGGGCAAAACAGATGTATCGGGTGCCTTGGGTGGTCAGACCTTAACCTGCACATTGGGTGGCTTCAGGAAAAAGGAGAAAAATAGACAGTCCTCCAGCGACCTATTCCAATCGATGGCACGGGGCACTGACACCTCACTCACAGCAGCAGTCCTACCCATCCACAAGCATCTCGCAGCTGCCTGGAGCTTGGTGTCCCTCCAACGCCAGCACGTGTGTGCACAGCAGCAGTGTCCCAGCCTGCGTCAGCACACACAGGAATGCTGGGTCACAGGCAATTTCTCAAGGCACTCTTCAGCTTCAGACAGATTTCACTTTGCACCTCTTTGGGAAAATTGATCTGGAGCTTTGCTGCCTGAGAGCTGGGATGAACAGACCCATCCGTGTTTCATTCCTGGGGTTCAAATGAGCTCAAAGACTGAGCCCGAGACTGTATCAAAACTGCTGGGTCTCTCCCAGCTGCAGTCATACACAGGCAAAGCCTCCCACCCCTGCCCAAGTCATTTCAGATTGGTTTGGGACACCACTCACTGGGCAAGGGCAACTTCTAGATTGCCCAACCTAGAGCCCAAAACCGCCATCAAATCTGAACTGTGGTAACCCACGCTGCAGTCGTTGCTGTCTGCAAGAGGTTTTGTGTATAGCAGTGCTTGTGAACAGGGTGGTATTTCCACAGCGTGACATCCCTTTCCATTCCCAGTTGGACATCAGTAAGCACCTTGTGTATTCACAGCCCAGGACATTTTCTTTCCTTCAGAGTACTAAAGTACTAGATCCTAAAAGTACTAGATCCTTAACTAAAAATATACATATCCAAACACATATAAGCATATATTACAAAAATATATAGCTGCTTCCAAGAGATACTTCCCCCACCAAGGTCCACAAACTGCAAATAGTTGTCATGCAGCCTCTGAACACTTCTCCTCTTTGAAATAAACCGCCTTTATCTTTCTTTTTTTCTGAGAACTTCTCATCACTTCATAAAAAGGATTAAAAGACAAAAAGCAAAACCAGAGAGTGACAGATGAGCTCTTCCTTATGAGCATTAACCCCATAAATATGTCAGTTATAACTTATTCACCTCTTTCCCTACGGATTAAACCCCACTACTTTCCCTTCTCACCGTACAGAGGAACCACATGCTGTTAATCACTCTCATTTTTTTCCTACTTGCGCTACCTCTTCTCAACAAAAGGGAGATCAGGACTCAATACAGCAGGTGTACAGATGAAGAACGAGTTCACTGGATCATTATTAGCCACAGATTCCTCCACCCATTCCTTAACTCAGCTGAGCGGTCTTTCACCACTGCAAGCCCCTGCTGCATACTGCACGGATCTCTTCTTTCAGCTGTTGGCAATAATGTCCCGAGGTCTGAAGGGTTAAAATGAACACAGAAATCATGAGCATGCACGGAGCATTTAAATCAGTCCTTTCAAGCAGGATTGCCTTGTGCTTGGCTATATTGAAATTCATGTTGGCAATTTTTGAAGTTTATTAGGCCTTTATGGAGTTGCTTTTATTCCTCACTAGTCTTCATGAACTTGATTCTGGGCGGACCTTGTTATCAACCTCTTCCCATGCTGAGAATTGAACTCTTTGCCCTCCTCTTTCCGTCCCTCCTCTTCACCACTGCTGAAGCTATGACTGTGCCTTCCTTCTCCCTCTTTAGTCACCAAATCCCATTAATAGCTTCTTGTAAGGCACTTTTTCAAAAACATCTTGAAAAATCTAAATTAAATGTATTTGCCAGCCCTCCTTTATCCACTCTGCTCTTAATCTTTCCAAAGAAATTGAGGGGTTATTAGCATTAGAGACATAACTTATTATTTGTATTCAAGTGCTGCAGTGTTCAAAGACATCAGCAAAGATTAGATGGCAACGTGCTAAGCTGTCTACACCAAGTGAAAGTCCCCATTTCTGTTTGTTCGTGATCTTAGTAGATACAGAAATGCCAGTGAAGGAACAATTCTTACCTCGACTTTTGAAAATGTGAATGAAAGCATGCAGAATTTTACCCTTAAAATTCATGGAGATTTGCTATTTTCAACTTACACTTACCCTGTTTTTAAATTAATTTCTCAGTTATTCTTTCAGCAACTGAAATAAGACTGAGTAGTCTATAATTCTTTGGATCATCCATAGTTCCTATTAAATAGATGGATTCATTGGCCTCTCTCCAGTCCTCCCTAGTCAAATTACTCATCATAAATAGTATTTATTATGAATAAAGCCCCATTTTGGTTAGCAGAATGTTTGGGAACCATCCTGATTTTCTTTAAATGTATTGATTGTTTATAAGCACTTGGCAAACAGACCTTAAGTTATTTGCAAACAATTTTCTTTGACTCTTCACTTTTAATGGTTGGTTCCTTGTTGGTCCCCTGTATCCATGATATTTTGTAGCTGCTTTATTAGAGAAGCCACACACTACACTGGAAAATCACTGATCAGTGATAAATAAATAGTTTTATCATCACTGGACTTTGAAGACTGGGAGATGCTTTCCCAAATCCTCTCAGCATACTTGCCAACAGCATGAAGTGAACTAAGCAAAGTATAGTGAAGTCAAGAGCTCGGTCACAAAACCCAAAAACTTTATTGCATTATGATTCTGTTTCTCCAGCTGGTTTTGATGCTAAACAGCATGGCTATGCATCTCCCATGAAATATTGAATTACTTAGCTCTTTCAAGACACCTAGAATTTCCCCACTGCCCTGGTCTGCACCTCTTTTCTGGGACTGGGTCCCTAGGAACAAAACCTGTGCCAGGCCAATTTCAGCAGGGTACAACAGAGATGTGCCCATGACGTGCTCCTTACTGCGCTGCAGCCTTACAATTCCCATTTGTTCCAATGCCATGTTGATTTTGGCTCCCTCTCTCAGTGTCTGTTTTGTCCTCCTCCCTCTAATTATTTTATTGGCAAGGCATGAGCAAAGAAGGCAAAACTCTCCAAGATGGGATCCTGGATTACCTGCAACCTCAGTGTCAGGACAGTCTTTTAGTTGCTCTGATGTGATGCACTCACAGGGGAGACATTATGTCAGAAATACTCTGGCTCAGAGCTTTGCTTGTGAGAATAGTTCAATGGTACTCAGGAATTAAAACTCAGAAGAGGAAAGGGATTCCCTCCCACACAACTCTTCTCACCCTGCCGCCCAAACCTTTCCAATTCAATATGAACACAGCTCTGGAGTGAAGACTGATGCAAACAAGTAATTGAACTCCTCTGCAGTCTGTTTATTGCCTGTGGTCGCCTCCCTTCCACCTTGACGGTCTAGTATTTAGAGTCATTGCAACTAGCCTGTAACTAGGAAGGAGATGAATCAACTGTTTATTAACCCAAGCAGGAAATGAATTTGAAAATGATGCATCACTTGGAAGCCCACAAAGCTTTATGAGAAGCCTGATCACCTCCACATGAATAAATTCAGTAGGAGGGGTCCCCACCTCTATGGAAAGGGGAGCTGTAGTTTCTGGCTGCCTTGCTTGTAGCTTGTCAGCAGTAGGAATGCTGCATTTCACATTCATTTTTATCTATGAATTCATGGGTAAATTGGGGAGCATATTACCACCATTGATTTATTGTGATCATAAATTTTGTGTCTGCAGAATGGAAAAAAAAAATCAAAACAATTGGAGACTTCATCTTTGGAAAAATGATGTTGTGCAGCCTCCCTCAGTACTTCCTTATGGCAAAACACAAAAGCTGAAGGGAGAGGGGGAGAGAAAGAGATATGGAAGAAGGGAAAATATTTGGTCTTGTTTCCATGCTACTCGCTACCCCACTAAATCCAAAAACCTTTCAGGCTCTGATTTATTACCCTTTTATGCACCCAAGTTCTTCCCTGATTTGCAGTAGTAAAACCTCTGAGGTCTGCGGTCACATAGTTCAATGGAAGCCACGCAATCTATGCTTTTGTTAGCCAAGACTCAATCAGCATGTGTTAGGAGACTTTTCAGCTGGACATCCCAATTCTCTGTTTGATTTACCCTGCAAGTAGACACACCATCCTTCAAAAGATAAACACCTGCCTGACCACCACCAGGGCTGGAGACGGCTAATAAGACCCCATCTGGCTTGGGTTGTATTCTTTGCACCCATTTACCCCTCTGCCAAGCAGCATGGCCAAAATCTCCAGTGATAATGCCTTGCACAGCAGATGGAGACCACCACGTTTTCAGTGCTGATGAGTATAAGTAGTCTGTGGATGGACCCCAAGGCATCAGCTGGATTTGGCTTTTTCTGTCACGGCTCGATGATGCACGGATGAGATAGTCCATGGTGGAGAGGGCTGCATCTCACAGAGGTGGAAACAACCTGTGTCTCCAAGAGCACATGAAGAGGTGCACCCAGACATGTGAGGTAAGGGACTCCCAATACTGCTACATTCATTCTATGGGGGGAAACAAAGGCTCCCTAGGGGCCAAGCTCTGAAGACCCTGCTTAGATTTTACTCATTACTTCCACTGTCTTTAAACTGGAAATCTAAGTAGATATGCATTGGGTCAACTCTCCTCATGTGTCTCTCTCTGCTTTTTTATAAGCAAGTTTAAATCAGATTAGGCTTAAAATAAGAGTGACATACCGTTGTCACTGGGGTTACAGCTCGCGCAAGATGGTGTGTTGTTAAAGGAGTGAAATAGCACTCAGTCTTTCACTGGAGGATTTCCAACATTTTATAAACACCAGGCAATCAGACCTTCTGACACCAGCGAGACAGCGAGCTGCTTTGGAGGGGGAGGAAAGTGCTTACACAACCATCACGTCAGGATCAAAACTGGGAGGAAAACACAGCTGAGTTAATTTTTAGTCTGGTTCTCCAACCAGTCTCTTCTCTTTGGGACTGAGATGTTGGGAGATTCCTAGTTTTCCACTGGCCACACCACCCAGGGCTTAGACAAGGCACAAGGTATTAAATCTGTATCCTCAGACAATTTTTGAACACTTTAGGTTAGCATTCCTGTAATCAAGCAGAACTGGTGAGTCTTCCCTTGCTTCAGATAAAGAGAAGCATGCTCAGCAATTTTATGAAGAAGAAAAAGCATCAGCAAAGAGAAAGAAACGTTAAGCAGTTACAGTGCCCCTACTATGTCAAAAAGACCCCTGCCTAATGTGGAACGGGAGCTATTTAGGACCTTTTAGGATTAGATGTATTCTTCATGCTTCCAGTAAAGCCCATAGGTCAGTGGGTCCAGCACAGAGACCAGTCAGAAGCGGCTTTCCTGCCAACATTCCACTGAGGCCTCAGCTCTGCATTTTCACAGCAAACAGATCAGACAACCAGCCATATTCGGGATGACACCAAGTGAGACGCAGAGATCAGCAGATCCTAGAAGAACGCTGCAGGGAAAGCAGACCAACCATTAGCGCCCGATCTCGCTCTTCTGCAAAGGCTCAGCATCTACTGCCTGGCAATGGCATCACAGGCTCAGGGGATTAAGGTCAACATTTTGCAGTCTGACAGAGGCTTGAGATGTTAGCTTGTGAATTTTTCATGGCCTATCAGCACCTCTATCAGCGATGCTTCGCTGGCCTGGCCTGTATTAACCTCTTGATCTAGAAGGGATTTTTGTCTTTACTGTTACCCTCTCTCCCATCAAAACTCATTTCCTATTATTCCACTGCGCTACACGGTGCCAGTAGTTTAGACCTCTCCGGGAGACATCAGTGGGCCTGCAGATATTATTTAACCCCTGGTGAGTCACCTGCAACGTTGCGCGGTGTTTCAGCAGCAAATAAGGTGAGTCAGACACGTTGTGCTGCTATTTTGGGTACGTTGCAAATCTCCCAGCAAGCCCACTTGGGACAGAGGTTGAGAGTTTGCAGCTTCACCCCTCGGATAAGGACAACGCCGTTACCCAGACCTGAGGTTCTGCTGGGTTCCCCCACCACAGGGAACTCTCGCCATCAAAGCCCATTTACGGGAGCAAAGCACAGTGAAACCTCACTTCACAGAGCCTGTGTCTCAACACTAGCCCACACATCCTTGTCCCGTAATCTGGGCTAGCTTCATGTTTCCAAGTGGAGCTCTAGCAACTGAGATACCGTCTACTAGAGATTTCTTGAACAAATATATTGGTATGGTCACAGGGCTGTGGCTAGACAGATGTAATTTCTTCTCTACAGTGGGTTAGGTCAATCCTTGTAAGGGCTGCCAGGTGTGAAGTGTGCTCTCCTTCACATTTTCAATAGCCAAGATCTGGGTTTTGGTGAAGTCTACTTCTAACCCAAGAAAGGCAAGGCCAGCTTTGGCTTTTGAGTAATACGCAGGCTGAATAGTTCAGGAGTCACTCACATTTCAGGAACATGATCAGGTGAGACACAGCTTTCAGTAAACTGAACCCTTAGTTTTACAAAGAATCACAGAATGGTTGAGGTGGGAAGGAATCTCTGGAAGTCATCTTGCTCCACCCCCTTGCAGGATCGCTTAGAGCCAGTTACCCAGAATCATGTCCGGGTGGTTTTTGAACATCTCCAAGGATGGAGACTCCACAGCCTCCCTGGGCAACCTGTACCAGTGCTTAGTCACCCTCACAATAAAAAAGTGTCTTCTGGTATTCAAATGGATGCTTCTCTGGTCCTGTCACAGGACACTGCTGAAAAGAGTGTGGCTCTGTCCTCCTTGAAGTGCATGATTCATACGGTAAGGAATATCCCTTGGGTCAGTTGGGGTCAGCTGTCCCACCTGTGTCCCCTCCCAACTCCTTGTGCACCCCCAGCCGCCTTGCTGGTGGGGTGGGGTGAGGAGCAGAAAAGGCCTTGACTCTGTGTGAGCTCTGCTCAGCCGTAACTAAAACATCCCTGGGTTATCAACACTGTTTTCAGAACAAACACAAAACATAGCCCCCTACCAGCTACTATGAAGAAAATTAACTCTATCCCAGACAAAACCAGCACACTGTCCCTTCAGGTATTTATACACATTAATAAGACTCCCCTTGAGCCTTCTCTTCCCCAGGCTAAACAATCCCAGCTTTCTCACCCTTTTCTCACAGGAGAGATGCCCCAGGCCCTTAATCATCCTTGTGGTACTTTCCTGGGCTCTCTCTAACATGCCCATGTCTGGGGAGCCCAGAAATGGACACAGGACCCCTGAGACTACCCAGAACTCTTGACACCAGCCCCATCAGATTACCCAGCAGATCTAAATGAGCAACAAACCCTTGAGAAACGCCATCCTCTCCCACTGTAAACTATTCCTGAATCTTCCCATCCCTTCATCTCTCAGGGACAATGATACATCCCATGGCTGACAGGCTTTGCAGAACAGTTTGGTATGTGAGTCAGAGGATTAGGAAAACCTGTTGCACCTATCCTGCAGCTTGAAGAGAATTTGAAGTTTCTGAGGCAGATTCAGGCATACTGGTGCTTTGCATTTACCACTTGGTTAGAGTCACTTTAATTTTGCTGTCTGAGACCTTGGCTTTGTTGCGGGTACCGATTCTTGCGCAGATGCTTCTTTTAAACAAAAGGGCACCCAAGGCATTGGCAAGGCTGTAATTCTGTCATCTGACATTTAAATCAAAATCAATCTTTCCATCTCTTCGCTCATTAAACAAAATAAAACAGAAGAGAAAAGTCGTCAGGTTCTCCAGGTGTCTAACCTAGGTGGGAGAAGGAAAAATCATGAATGTCCTTGCTTTCATGAATATCAGCTAGTATTTTCCCCTCCAGTCCTGGCAAGCTCCCATCTACCCAAGGAGACAGAGGTATGACTCTAATATTGAACCCATCCATGGCACTTCTCAGAGCCACATGCAAGGCTGAACATATGGACTGGATTCAGTTTTCACACTAGCACACATGAGGATTAACCTCACCAAGGTCACAGAGAGCCTTAGCTCCAGCAATAAGCTACATGCAGAGTTAGTTGATGCAGTACTTAAATCACCACAAAGAATTACTGCACAACGGGACCCCAGATCTGCTACAGCAGAGGTAATTCCTTCCAAGTGTTGTTTTAGTATAAGAAGGGCTGAGGCATCCGCAAGGTTCAGTCACAGGCACCAGCTTGTTCATTTTTGCACTGGATTTGGTTCAATTTTTGGTATGGATGAGGCTATGTCTGGTTTAGGGTCCTTTCATTTGGTCATGTCAAGCAAATGCAAAAGGATTAAGACCCAGAACAGTGAAATGAAATCCCACAGTCAAAGGGCAAAATTTGGTATAGCTGCCATGACACTTGGTTTCACTTTTACCTGTCCAGAATGTTGGTAAAATGCTACCAAAACAGATCACCTCTATGATTTATGTCACCTTTTGTATCTGTGTAAATGATGGTACAAAGCGAGAACCAGGTTAGCATGCACTGATTTTGAAAGAATTCTTCCTCGATCGCACAAAAGGTGGGCAGCTGCTCACAAACCTTGCACTAATCAGCACCCCTCAGATTTATTAGTGTCTCTGAAGTGTCTCTAATTTTGGCTCACCTTCCATTTCACATTTCCCTCTTTCCTGGAATCATAAAGCCTCCAAGAATATCACCTATCACTCACCTCACATCTATTTTCCTGTAATTCATGCCTAGTTCTGTGCTTTCCTGTAACCCCGGGTAGTTCAAGGTTGAATTCTCTAATAACTCTTTTCTAGTTTAAATACTCCTGACACTAAGTGTTGGTCTCAGTTTAGTTACATCTGAATGAAAATGTTTTCATACATTTTACAAGAAGGGAGGATCTCGGGGAAAAAAAGAAAGATTAAGTCTTTAGGAGACTTGAAGTTTGGAGGTATGTTAATGAACTGATACGATACCAGGAGACCTGTCTGAATTCCTGTTAAATCCATTGAAAGACTGTGTGATTGCAAAAATATCTTCTCAGCAAGTAAGAATAGTAAGTAACGTGAAGTGGCACCTTACAAATTTTCCAAAGTTTCAATTCACACCAATATCCTGCAGTTCTGACCCTTACCCAGACATCTGATCCTCTCGGTTTTGCCAAAGTGCTCAAAACAGAGCGCTGGGGGTTTTTTAAAGAGATTTTCAGTATTTCTTTCCTCAATTAAAAAAAAATAAAATATAGATCCTAAATAAAAATATACTATTTTGCAGAACAACCCAAATTCTCCTGTTCACAAAGCACAGAAAAACCCGTCAGCTGATGACACTCTGCATAAAGCTGCCCTTCCATGGAAGCACTTTTTGACACATCCCTAAATATGTCACGGGGTCTCTGAGGCTCAGGAGTAAAGCCTTTGACCATCTCCAGAGGCTCACACACACCCGTGTTCCAGCACTGGACTCCTGTCTGCTGAGGATGTCTTTGCCAATCCTACCAGCAGCAACACAGGGCTGAAGGCATTTTTCAAAAGCCATTTTAAGAGGTGTTTACTGTGCAGAAATCCAGGGGAATTGATTCCAAGTAGCCAGCATAAGATTAGTCCCTTTGGATCTCCAAATGCAATCCTTACAGGGATGGACCAGCCAGGTAGTAATGAGGCTTAAAAATTGGCCTGAGACTCAAAACATGCTAGAGTTTGAGATTTATTCAGGAGTAAAAATCAGAAGTAAAACCCATGAGGTTCTACGACAGATCTTCACAGTCTGCTCCAAAATTAATACATGTGTCATCCTTATATTACTAAGGAAAACAGATAAACTATTCTCTCTTTGCCTGTCTCTCCCACATATGCTGCTTCTTCTTACATGATTATAAAGAACAATCTTGCTATGACATTTCGACTGAGAGACTGCAAATCTCACGATCTCTAGCTGCGGAGTAACAGCAATTAAAAAATGGCAGTTCAGTTGCTCTGAATGTCTTTTTCACACGTTGAACAAAGGACAAAATAGTTTATTTGCTTGTGGAAAGTAATTCCAGCAGGGCAAACAGCCACCTTCTCAGCACAAACTCTGCCCTGGACTGGGTCAGAGCTGGTCCTGGGTTAGTACAGCCAGCATGCAGGGAAGGCAAGCATCAGGAGAATTACTTTACGGCAGACCTTCCTCTCCATCAGAAAAATATTTAATTCAGCTTCAAGCCTTCCCTTGGAGCTCAATTAAATCTTCACAGCCTGAAGCAGCTGAACTGCTCCATTTGCCTGTGAGTGTAGCTGTGACAACATCCTTAAAATCTTTTCAGCAACTGTTCTTGAAAGAAAAGATCATGTCTGGCCTCAGATTACCAGGAAGGATCAGGCGTGGGCCTAATCCCTCCTTTGTACCAGCAGCCGGAGGGCTGAGATGGAGGAAGTCCCATCATATGGGTCATCTCACATTGGCTTGAAAAAGGTAGTATGGAGAAGCCCAACTGTTCATGTTTCTCTGCTCAGAAGCCAAGCTGGAGCTCTTCAGAGCAAACACTGAACTGAAAGCTGGGAGAAGATGGGGGTAGGAAGAAAAGTTTTGGGGAACATGGTTACAGAGCAAGCTTGCTACTCCTACCCCACGCAAACGATGGAGGTGGTTGGGGCAGTAACCGGTACTGCTGAGCATGGTCAACCCCCAACCTCAGCCCTGTCTTCAAAGGACAATTAATTAATCCCACCTTTAAGCTGAAACAACCTCTGAACATGCCTGTCGCTGCTCACAGCCGTGCAGCAACTCCAGAGAAACAGGAGCAGGGGACAGGATGGCAAAGCCATTTAAATGGAATAAATGCCAAAATAATTGGCAGCCACCAAACAGGAGAGGTGTTCTGGCGTGGTAACTGGGCTTGGCTGCTACTTACAGCATCACACCCATCCTGTCTTGCTAATAGAGGCTTTGCTGATGCATACTTGATGGTTTCACTGTATAATATGTAACAGTATGTCGGGCTAATAATTCAATGGCTGATAAAACCAGCTAAGCAGGACCTTGTTCTGAACATTAGCTAATTTGCCACTAGCCAATTCATCCAGGAAAAAAAAAAAAAGAAAAAAAAGAAAAAAAATAATTGTGCACAACAGCATTTCATCACCTGGGTTAACAATTTAGCACTTAGAGATATTTCTTCACTCCCACAGAACTGTACCAATATTAACTAAACAGTCCTCAGCAGGGATTCAGAAAGGCAAGCAGTGAGGACCATTGCAGATAGAAGAGGAAACTGAGGCAGAAACTTTCAGCCAGTTGTGTAGAATGACCCAACAAAACAAAGGAGAGAAGGAGCAAAACTAAGAGGATCTGAACCCCAAATCTACCCACTGAACCAGATTGTAAGGTCAGGGACTGACCTTTCATGGTTGTCCTTCTAAATGTTTCTGGAGAGAAAGATAAAGCCAAGACACCACTAGAGTGGCTATGCTGGCAGTTCTGACTTCTCATGTGCCTTCCAGGAGAAACCTTCTTCCAGCTTTTGAGCACTAGTTTTATTTTGCTGCAGGTACAAGAAGCTCTTGTTATAGGCAGGGGCAGATTTCCTGGAGCACAGAGCAGCTCTAGCTGCCCCCAGGACCCTTCACTGGTTCAACAGTCCTGAGAGAGGACTCCATGTGATGCAGCCATAAGGCCTGGGAGGCTTCTTGAGCTAGGCAGATAGCACCAACAAACGAAGGCTATAAGGTAACAATGAATTAATCACATACTTGTGTTAGAAGCAATTATCATTATACATACAAACTGGAGGACAAGAGGCTGGAGATCAGCCCTGCGGAAAGAGATCTGGGGGTTTGGGTTGATGGCAAGTTGAGTATGAGTGAACAGTGAGCCCTGGCAGCCAAAAGGGCCAACCGTGTCCTGGGGGCATCACTCACAGCACAGCCAGGTGGTCAAGGGAGGGGATTGTCCCACTCTACCCGGCAGGGATGGGGCCCCACCTCGAGTACTTGTGCAGTTTTGGGTGCCTCAGTGTAACAAGGACATCAGACTGTTAGAGTGTGTCCAGAGGAGGGTGACCAAGATGGTGAAAGGCCTCGAGGGCAAGACTTAGGAGGAGCAGCTGAGGTCACTTGGCTTGTTCAGCTTGGAGAGGAGAAGGCTGAGGGGTGACCTCGTCGTAGTCTACAGCTTCCTCAAGGGGGGCAGCGGAGGGGAAGATGCTGATCTCCTCTCTCTGGTGACCAGCAATAGGACACGAGGGAATGGGATGAAGCAGCGTCAGGGGAAGTTCAGATGGGACAGTAGGAAAAGGCTCTTCACTGAGAGGGTGCTTGATCACTGAACAGGCTCCCCAGGGAAGTGGTCACGGCACCAACTCTATCAGAGTTAAAGGACTGTCTAGACAATGCTCTTAAGCATATGGTTTAGTTTTAGGTAGTCCTGCCAGGAGCAGGGAGATGGACTCAATGGTCATTATGGGTCCCTTTCAACTTGAGATATTCTATAATTCTATTCTATGATTCTGTGTCAGTGCAGGTACTTCTAGGACTACTGATTCCATGTGTGTGACTGGTTCATACTGAGGGCTTGGGTGGAAGCTAGATCATGACTGACTGATACTCCTAATTGAAAGAGCAAACAGCAATTATTGTTTCAATTTTAAACATAATTTTCACCCATCATTTTAGTATCACCTTCACCAAAAAAAGAAAAAAACTAAATCTTTGTTTATCTTCACTAGGATTCACTATTTCATTTCCTCTTCCCACCAAACATCGTTTTGCTGAAGATACTAAAAACGGTCTCTTATGATTATGATAAAATAGTGGCACTTCTGAATAGTCAAATCAAGGGGGAAAAAAAAGGAGAAATGAATCTGTTGATGAAAAGTTGAATGATTCAGACAAGGGAATTGATTATTTGAGTCAATTCCATCAGAATGTGAATGTCACTGTTGTTCTTCAATTTCACTTTCTTTTATTGAAACCCTATGGTCTGGAAAGCAAAAAAAAAAAAATTCATTACCTTAAGAAAATATCAACAGAGACCTAATTCTGCATCATTCCTATGGAATTCTTTGGTCATCTTGAACATGGTTTTGACTATATACTTAAGAGAAGTACTTGGGTGTACATTTTCTCATGACTTCTGGAAATAAAACCTCCCTGAGTTAGAAAACATGGTGCATTTTCCACAAAGCTTTATGGTTTTTTACAGTCTTCAAAATGAAAAGTATAAAAGCAGCATTTGCTTCTCCTGTTTTATTAAACAGCTATTAACCAGAACATAATACCTGTATTTACTTCCTCACACATTCAATGAAGTACAAGGCTTTTTATTTTCTAGGTGTTTCGTAGTCACTAAACAGGTCAAATTTATCTAGATACTGGCTAACAAACAGCACATTTTGAATGTAACATTTTATTAGGAATAAGATCTACACATACTGAAAAGATTTTACATGGTGTCATTGCCCTTTTAATCTAACACAGCATTATTACTCATGGCATTCAGAGGTTATTTCTTGTTTACACATCACTGCCTGAAAGCTTGGGGGTTTTTTACCATTTACCAAAAATTTTGAAATCATACTTTAAAGAAGAAAAAGAAAGGCACTTCAATTCCATCCCCACTAAGCTTCATGGTCACAGAGAAGGAGGCAGGTTTGTTGGTAAGAAATGTCAGACTAACCAATTTCAGGTCAGGTCAGCTCCAGTAAACGTTTTATTGCAACAGGTGCCAAAGCCTCTCTGATGTCCTCTGGTATTATACTTCTGCCCAGTAGCTGCAATAACCCCATGGCACAACTCTTCAGGGGAGCTGGACTGACATCAAATGTAGTTGCTGAAGAACATGCTCCAGTCTTCAGCACGCAAGCCATAAAGGGACAAAGAACTCCTACATTAATCCCATTGACTAGAAAAACATAATGACTAAAAAATGTACCTATTCTTCCCTCTCATGCTTATGGAGAACCTGCTGACAGCACCATAGAGGTTCACTTGGGGTGACATGCACGGCATGGAGCAGACTCCACCACAAAACATTTTCTTGTCATATCAAACATGCAAATATCCTGGGAACTTTTTCACTGACAGGGTTACTCAGGGCTTGAGATGAGACTTCCTAAATGGTCTCACACTGGTTCCCACTCTGCCTCAAATCTGGAATAAAAACGTTTGTTATCAAGTGAAGAAACTCCTTACCAGACAAGAAGACGACGTGTCATATGCCACTCCCTGACTATTACAAGCAGTTAAGTGACTTGAATCCCACTGGGTGATTTCAAGCCCGTACTCAAGCAGGACAGATACAGTCAAATTGCATAAAATGAAGAGGGAAATACCAGAAAATAATTCTTGGTAAGTACATAGTACACTGTAAAAATCTAGACCAGGTGCCAAAAAGAAATCCAATAGAGAATCCTTCAGTCTGTGCATGTCCCAGCTGAATACATAATAAATTTAAAAGGGGGAAAGACTGTGTCTATGGAGTGTCAAGTAAAACAAATAGAAGCTGAGAAAGGATAGTTGAAAAACCACCCTGAAATGGCAACTCTCTACAAATGAATTGGCATCCCCATAGCTCCCCAACTGCACTTTGCTTTCTGTTCACTGACTCACCAGGATTTGGCCAAGGCTTTGCTGACAACACAAAGATTTCTGTATTCTCCTCTTTCATCTCGAAGAGGCTAATGAGACCATCCAAATGTCACCATAATGTTAACCAAACACCATAACACAGGCTCAGGAGATGAGTACTGACAAGGCATTAGCATCTCCTCCTATAATCCCTTGCATGAAACCCATGTAATTTGAAGAACCTGTACAAAACACCAGTTTGATGCCTGTATCATCCCTCTCCTTCACAGCACCCACTCAGAAGGTTGACCAAACAGTCCCCACACTGCAGTCTAACTGATGTTTCTATTCTATGTGGCTCATTTTTCTTTATTGCAATAACCCACCCTTTTGGGGAGGAAAGGAAGAGTAGTGGGATGGTAGGAGGAATCGATCCAAAATTCCCCATCAGAATCAGACGAAAAACGCAAGCTTTATCAAGCACATCCTTCAGACCTGCAGAAGTCCTAACAGCCCAGCCAGAAATAAGCGTTACCTAGAGACATGAGACTGTGCTCCCAAAAAGTGGGAGTTTGGTTCGGCCAGGAATCCAGAGTCAATAGGAATATCCAACATGAGGATGCCCCAACGCCACACGAGGCAAAACTCAAGTATAACCACATCCTTCAATGTTCTATGCACAAGCATCCCTTCTGCCTTCTACACCCTCTCTCCAGCGGTGGCTTGTACTAAAACTGGTAGCCTAAATGAGAAGTGTTTGTACCCTCTCAGCCATCAGCAAATCTCTTTTAACCTGAAGTTTCTCCTTAAAAGCTAACACCAAAAATAAAGCAGTTTAAAATAAAATTTGGAGGGCTTTCTTTCCTTTTCTGGGTTGTTTATGTTGTTGTTATCCCAGAGTCCACAACAGGCTTAATGACTGATTGATCAGAGAGTACCTGGGGTTGCAGGTTTTTTTGCATTGCAGACTGTGGTGGATGCTTTATTCTGTGAACAAAATCCACCTGTAGGGAAGGGAAATGTAGGGGGGGGGGGGGGGCGCATTTGTGCTGAAGATGAGAAATGCTTTACTTTCCTACGGCTTTCTTGAGGAAAGAAACAAAAGGAAAAGAGGTGGAAAAATAAGAAAAAGAATTTGAAACGCTGCCGAGGCTGGCGGGGAGCGGGGAGCCGGTGTGCCTCTGGGGGGAGCTCGGGAACCGCAGTTGGCCCCCCCCCACTCCCCGGGCTGGCTCCATCTCGCTGTCTCTGCTGTGAAATTAGGAGATGAGGGGAAAGCAGCCTTTCCTCCCCTTTGTCTCTCGTTTGAGAAACAAGCATCCTCTTCCCTGGAAATTCAGTTTGGAAATGCAGGTATCTATTTCACAGCATTTTGTCAGCTAGCTAGAGAATAAATAGAAAGATGAGGGCTGAGCAAACCTGTATCAGGCCCTTCAACATTGCTCTCAACAGTGTCTCTTTGGGGTGCTCCCAGTTGTATCCGTGTATGGGATCAGGCATGTGCGGCCTGGGTCCCTGGCCAAGGCATCCCAGGCACTGCCATAAGTACCAGCAGCGATGCTGAAGTTGGTGGCACATTATCCACCAGCTCCTGTGTGATCTCTCAGAGCCTCAGGCATTTTAGACAGCTTCTGAATTAATTAATCTCAAAATCTTCTACCTTGGTCACTCAGCAGCATTCCCAGATATCTCCATCAGTATTATCACTGAGGACTACAGCAGTCTGTTGATATGCCTCAGTGAAACACAGCTCCTTGAACACCTCTTGCTCAGAAGAACATACGGAGAATATACGTTAAGCATCCCCTCATTCCATGGAGGAGGTGAACCCGTGACCCTCCTGTCCCCATCCCAAGCATCCCCTCATTCCATGGAGGAGGTGAACCCATGACCCTCCTGACTCCATCCATCCCCCTTGCTGGTCTAACTTTGGGCTTTTAGCTGTGATGGTCCTTGATGTTAGTGAAGCTGAGCTTGGGAAAAGCCATGTTTGTGAAAAGCAGAGGGAAATATGAAGGCAGTCGGTCTGCACATTGCTCCTCCATTTCAGCCTAAGTTATAGATGTGACTTTCAGTTCCAGAAGTCCCCAGTTTGATGCGGTAGTTGCTGACGTAGTTGCACCACTCTTGCATTCACACTTTCATCAGGGAAGGCAAAATTAAAAACTAAAATCACTGACGAAATGTAATTGACGTAAATGTTCTGGTGAAAAAAACAGAGGCAAACAGTTCACCTGTGATTGCTTCTCCACAATACTCCCTGGCCCAGAAAGGGAGGATAGCTAATTGTATGAGATAAAGAAATTTAAAAAAATAAAAAGGCATGAGAAATTATTTCAATGTTGGAAATCACTGACTAACCAGCTGAGATTAAAACGGTCAAATAAATATAGAGTTTGACAGAATATAACCTATGGCGAGGACTTTATAACAGTCTGTAAATACTGGAAGGATGCAAACACTTTACTTGAGGCTGTAAAACTAGCAAGAACTGAAGGAATTTATGAAACACACAATGCAAGCTAAAAATTAGGAGCTTATTCCAAACGCTGGGCCTATGCATCAGGGGAACAGTCTGTTGAAGAAAATGATCTTTCCCAGAAAAAGCAAAGATTTTATTTAGTACGGACACAGTCTCCCAGAACTGTCTGACATCTGCGAGGATTCAGCCGGAATCAGCGGAGGAACCTGCAGGCTCCGGCGTGCAGCCTCACGCTAACTGCTTAACATAGCATGTTTGCAAATTGTAACGCTGCTGTTACAACTGATACTGTGCAATTTTTTAGCAGCTCTACACTAAGGGAGGAAAAAAAACATCACTCCATTTACAAAAGGAACCAGCTCTGCTCTGCTCCTCAGTGACAGATCCCTCACTGGAGGTTTTCCATTCTTTTTTTCTTCCAATATTCATCTAAATGGATTCCTTGCTCTTGCCCCTATGGTCCTCTGGAAGTGCAAGTGCTGGAAACCATCATGGCTAGTTAGTGTCCTGGTTCCAGCTGGGATAGAGCTAATTTTCCTTCTTAATAGCTAGAATAGTGCTGTGTTTTGGATTCATTATGGGATTTGGTATGAGAAGATGTTGATAATACACTGATGCTTTTAGCTGTTGCTAAGAAATCAAGGACTTTTCAAGTCCCCGTGTCCTGCTAGTGTGCAGGTGTACAAGAAGCTGGGAGGGAGCATAGCTAGCAGAAAAAGATCTGGGGGTCCTGGTGGACAAAAAGTGAAAGAGGAGTCAGCAGCGTGCCCTTGCAGCAACAAAAGCCAACTGCACCAGGTTGTGTTAGTAAGAGCACAAGTGGTAGGTCAAGAGAAGAGAGAGCTGTATACCCGGAGGTGCACCACGAAATGAGAGGCAATAGTCACAAACTGCAGAGAGAGAAACTCAGGTTCAGTATTAGGATAAAAATCTTTATGACAAACACCAGACAGGGGTAGAGAAGCTGTGCAATCTCTAGCTGGTTAAAAAATCTCCCTTGGAGATGATCAAAACGCAACTGGACAAGGCTCCAACCTAACTCAGGACTGGATCTGCTTTGAGGAGAGGCATGGTGATGAACAGAGGTCCCTTCCAACCTAAGCCATTCTGTGGTTCTACGTAAGGAGCCCACTTAATCAAAATTGGGACCAAAATTAGGAGCAAGAGCGCTCAGAAGCGCAACATGGATTTAAAGCTGCATCAGAAACAACTCACAGAAATCATTCCCCTTCTTCCCCTCCCCATAACACTGTTGAAGACCCAAACTGTCCCAGACATTCCCTAAAATCCCAGAGATAAAAATGGAAATCTAATGCCACCTTTGCATGCTCCCTTTTGGGAACTATTCTCCGAGCTGCTCCCTTCAGGACACAGCACATCCCAACCTACAGATTCTGTAAGGTACAAGCGGGAAATCCACATGACCCTCTGAAAAGAGGGAAAATACGTACATACATGGGCTTTTCTTCTTCACCACAGAACAGGCACAGATGCCATCAGCTTTTCACCACAGTGAACTTACAATATGAGTGTGGAAACCAGGGAAAAAATAAAAAAAAAAAAAAGTAGAAGGCCACAGTTACCACCACATCGAAGTATAAAGCAGCCCCTTCTTTCTCAAGGTGGCATGTTGCCAAATTAGATCTTCCAATTTTGTTTAGAGGGACTGGCTTTTACTGTTCTCAGTGGCATAGGGTCACTGCAGTGGAGAATGAACTGGTATCTAAACTGGCTCATGTATCGCCAATAAAGCTGTTTCCCATGTGCTGATTGCAGGATATTACTGGAGGCGACAGTCGTGAGGGAGGAAGCACTGTTTGATTTCCAGAATCCAGCTGAGTTTATACGGTTGGCAGTAGGAAAAAAACCCCACCACTGTTGACTTGAAAATCAAGCAAACCCAGTCTAGAAGTCATTGAGGGGGAATAAACATGGAGTCCCAAGATGCCTTTTATAGAAGCACTTTACCATGGATAAACACACTTTGGAATGAGGCATTTTTCCAACTCTGTCTTCTTTGTGTTGATGTTACATTTCTACCAGGAATACGGAGCTTCTTACAGCTTTTTTTTTTTTTTGTCAGTTAGATAAGAACCGACTTTTGCTAAGTGCCCTCATCCCTACCTCACCAGGGACGTTTCTGAAGTCCTTACTGCTTGAAAGCCAACTAGGAGTAAATGACTCCATATCATAACCCAGTCCCAACCCATCAGAGAAGACGAACTGTCAGGCTCGTTCAGGTTGGCTGAGTCACAACATCATTGCTTTCGTCTTTGTGATGAATGTCAGGGCTAAAAGAGAAAGCACTACAGTAACATTATTCCTGCTCACAGGATATTGGAAAATGTATTAGATGACTTCAAATTGGCTGAAGCACAATATTGGGCTCCCTGAAGTTTTTCTTAACAAAGTTCCTACTTCAACAGCCAAGGGTATGTTCTGGGGAACCCTCGCCTGTCCACCAGGTCCCACCTGCCAGTTGCCTTCCCCACTGGCCACTATCCCTGTGACTGCATTCACAGCTTTCAAAATACTGTACAGTTTTCTTAGGGTCCTTGCACAGTTGCCTGGCTTACAAGTGGCCAAAAAAGCTAACTTCCTTGAGTAGCCGTAATAATGTGACAGGTATTTAGATTACCTTCTGGGGCTGTCCAGCAGTAACAACTCTTCCAGAGCGTGGGGAGCAATCACTCCTCTGTCTACAACACATACCCAAAGCAAATTTGTGAGGACAGACCCATCCCCATCACCTGAGCTGAACAAGATGTTCACTATTTTCTCTCTTCCTCTCTGCCTGCTTAGATTTTACTGAAGGATGCAGATCTCAGCGTGCTCTTCTGGGGTTCCCATTGCATTTGCAGGAACATACTAAAGAGCCCCCACTCATTTTAGGAACAGAACCAACTGCACTGGGATTGTGCTCAACTTCAGTGCTGGAGAGAGGGTTACTGCTTCTCCTGGGAGACACACAGGAAACCCAGCTGGATTCCCTTGCAGCAGTGAGGACAGATACTGAATATACAGTAATTTTCCTGTATCTTTTATGAAAAGTGTCAATTCAGCCCTTGCCCACCCTGCTTGGAAATACACCACTTTTGGCACACAGCATTTCTTAGGAGCGGGATGAAATTTCAGGCTGAAAAGCACCGTCATTAGAGTGAGTGACACATCTACATTCACAAAGGATTTGAATCCTGGCATCCCACCATCCAGGTTCCAATAACACTATTTCCTTCCCTCTCCATGACTTACTCTTCTCTGTGCATCTTACTGAGCCATTAGCAGAGTGGTAACATTAATCTCACGCAAGCCACTATCTTTACTACCAGAGTAGTCCATCCACCTCTTGAATGCTTGCTCTCTTTAGAGCAATGAGAAGTACAAAGAAGGACCATCCCAGACAAAGTGACCAATTTGAAAACCAGGGGAGACCCACACAAACACCATCACAACTGTGGTGTTAAACTCAAGCAGCCACATTCTGCCACAGCACTATTACCACACTGCCATTGTCATCATTACTCGTGAATAAAATGTCACAGAGCAGGAAAGACATTAACCTGTGCTAGGATTAAATACTCCCAGTTGCCTGGGAAACCTGAAGTTTTTCTGGGAATGTTATGAATGTCCCAGGCCAGTGCCCAGTTTTGGAGGCTACTGAATCGTTCCAACAAGGATTAACTGGCACTTTTTAACAAACCATCACTGTTCACCTACTAGCAACAGATCTGATACATAACAGCTGCCTGCTGTATAATACTTCAGCATCTGATCCTGGGTAGAAATTCCATGAACTAGACATAACATGGGCTAAGGATCAAAAAGAGAGTAAAAGCATGGGGGAGGATAGTGAGATATAGTTTAAAAAAAAAAAAAAAAAAAAAAAGTAATGCAAAGGGAAGGAGCCTATCAGTGAATGCCGGAGCAAGAAAAAACAAATAGGGGATGACTTGGCAGCCTAGAAGTTTGCAGAGCATAAGGCTACCTTTTTTCCTAGGCTGGCTCAGGCCAATTTACTTCCTACTCTACAAACTATAGATTCTTTCCTTTCCCATTTATCTAGTAGGATGGTTTTTATGCTGTTTTATTCCTGACCCACCAGCCAGCACTAAGATTAACCAATTATAAGATATCTTTTTGAGTATTCTGCAGTATGACTTTGAGATCTGGTTAAATAAATGTCATTTATAGCCAGTTTCTGGCCACATGAGACAGCAGGCATTTCTCTGATATAGGAGATCTTCCACCATGCTCTCATGCAGAAGACTACTGTCACCGTATCGCACACTGTGGGGCATTTCTGATTCTACCTGATACCAATCAGCTCCACTATTATAAACCAGCTGCTTCCTCACAGCTCAAAGCACTTTGTAGTGTAAGCAGTATCACAGTACAGCAATAACTTGGGATGATAATTTAGGCTGCTGCTCTTTCTTAAGTGTCTGGATTTTTACAGGCTGTCTACCTTAATTCTCTCTGCCCATTAAAACCTCTTTGGGGAGAATAAGCATGAATTCATAAAAGAAAAAAAAAAAAAATCCAGGAATTTGGAGAACAATAACAGGTGCACACAGAAATTGAAATAACACATTAGTTCACTGGATTTGTGTTGGGCTTTTAAAACCCCAGGCAAGAATGTACTGCAGAAATGTAGTAAAAGACAAGGGAAGAATTCTTTCTCAGTGTAGACTGCACAGGCAGGGGAAGAGGGAGCCACGGTTATACCTATTTCACTTTTAGATGTCCTGGTTTTGCCTGGGATAGAGGTGATTTTTTTTTTTTCCCCCCTTCCTTCTTAGTAGCTAGTATATCTTACTGTCTAAGACACCTCTGTAGCCCCTTCCCTTGCTATCAAAGCCCCCAACACACACACACAAACTCAACACAGCAGTAAACTGAGACACAGTCAAATTAAGGGTAGAAGCAGTAAGGTCCTTGGGCACCCAGAATAGAGGTACAGCAATGCATATGCCTTATGTGTCAAGTTCACAGAGTAAAACTCAAATCCTTGTCTCAGGGGCTTGGGAGATGTGGCTGTCACCACTGTTAAAGTATTTTATTCAGGTAAGGAAATCCAGAATCTGTGCAGGGAACAAAAAACAGAGTCAAAGACTTCCTCCTCATCTGATCACCATGCTACAGCATCATATGCTCCCTCCCTTCTACTCTCTCTTGCTGGATCCTTTCCTACAGAACGGCTCATTTTTAACAGCACAGGTAGAAAGTATTCATTCCCTACCTCCTCTTGCTTCAAGTAACCTCTATTTATGATCCCAGGGATGCCTAAATTAGGTGTTGAGATGGTAGGAGAGTGGTGATTCTGCACACATGCAACTGCTGTAACTGGAAGAGCTCAAAAATTCAAGGAAAAAAAAATAAACAAAACAGCACAAGCATCAGAATAGTACAGGTTAGGTCACTCGAGCACCACAGAGAGCTAGCCCAAGACATGAAGACACATCATCTACATCTCAAACCACCAGCAAGCACAAGGCCATGTTGATTTGGCTTTATGGCAGATGTGAGCTGGAAAAGGAAAGGAACTCGCTGGGACATCCTCATATTTCTGGGGTCATATGCCCTGGTTCTGAACCCAGGCTCTCAGAGAGCTGTGTCACCTTTTCCTGACCTACTAAATCCTCCAGGATTGAATGAATTTTGAATTTGATTGTGCTGTTCCATCCACAGCATCTCTGAGTCTAGAGGAAGAGCAAGCACACACCTTGCCCATGTCCTTCATGACTCCTGTAACTAATGCATTCCCTAAAGAGTCTCTGTTCCATCTCCCTTTTGCACTTCCATTGCAGCTGGCCACTTGCCATAACAGAGAAAAGCAGCACAGGCAGCACTCTAAAGCAGCCCAGAGCCTGTGACAAAGCAGTGCAGAAGTTAACACAGCCCTGAGATGCCAGGCAGTTCCCCCATCTCCAGACAAAAGCAACAAGGAATCAAATCACTGAGATATTTCCATTCCACTTTTGAATTTGCCCTGGGCACTACGGACTTTTCACAGACCTGCATAGATTGCTCTTTCCCTTATCAGCACCAGGACTCATCTTTCTGAGCTAGTCTGCCCGGTGTACCTTTTTCAACAATAACACCAATAAAGCAATTAACATTTCCTTTTAAGTTTTTGAGTCAAGGTAAAAGCACTCAGCCTGCAGAGTGCCGCTTTCATCAGAAAGGGCTGTTGTGCTTTTCAAGGGGCACAAGAGGATCGTTAAACAGCTAAATACACCTAGACATAGCGACAGCTTTGTGAGAAATAACTCTCACAGTGAGGTTTGGAAAGCAGCACATAAACAAGGCCAGATTGAGGGTCCTGGCAATGGACATCCTAAGAACAGATGAAGGAGGGCAGCATCAAGCCATGGATTTTCCACCTAAGAGCTGAGGGAGGAAATTGTAACCTCCAGGTAGCACCAAATCACCTTCTATTTCTGAGCTGCTAAATCTGTTGCAAGTCCTGAAGCTTTCTGCCTGAAACAAAACAGAACCACAGCATAGAAAAGGTGAAGAAGTGCTGTTCCACCACATCCCAGACAACATCCATGCTCCTGATACATTTGGCACATCGGGCCCAGGAGAAGTGCATGTCAGCATGTCCAGCCCATGAGAGGGGATGTGCTGTGCTCCTAACACAAGGCAGCACGGTGCCTTCCAGTTGGCCTCTTTTCAGCATGCTGAAGAGATGATACCACATGCCAGGCAAAACCAGTCATGGGGATGGCTAAAAGTGTCTAACACATGGGGATTGTGGGGAACGATGTGCAAAGGATCAGCCACACTGGGGGAGAGAGCACCCTCCACATGCAGCACTGGCAGGCCAGTAGCGTGTCTCAGCGCCAGCCCAGAAGGACCACAATCGAAAATGAGACACACTCCATCTCTGCAGAAGGTGCTAAGGCAGGTGGGATCATACAAGGAAGAGACGAAGAGCTTGGCACATGCCCTGGAGGGGGGCTGGGCGAGGGGGTGGCTTTGAGTGATGTGAAAACCTGGCTGCCAGAAGTTGGACTGAGATCCACCAACTCATTCCACACAGCTCCCCAAACAGACACACTTCCTTTTCTTAGAAGCACAGATGTCTATATATATTTAAATCACTGCTCTAGTCAGGGGTTGTACTAGCTGTAAATTTTGAAACTGGGGGGAGGGGGAAGGCACTGAAGATTCCAGTATGTAATTTTCTCTTTTTTGGCTTATTAGATTATACCCTTGTTTAAGAACTAACTGTTCTTTTACTTGGTGTCCTTTTGGCAACCATCTCTACCTAGCAATACGTGGGTGTGTGCACTCCCCCAAGTTCGCTTGTACTTGCATAGCAAGTTCAAATGAAATACAGCTCAGAAATTGTACTCCCGCAGTCCAGGAGCAGGAGTATTTAGAGCAATTAATCACTAAAATGAAGAAAAGGCAATGACTGGCACTGTAAAGGAAGAGAAAAAAAAAAAAAAAAGTTAACTCAGAGCACTACTGAAACGTGCTCAAAATACACAATCTGGAGAGGAAGCGGCACGTCTGCCTCAGCATTACAGTGACAGCAGCTGAACATCACGGCAGCTCGGAGTTGTGCTGCTCACAATCAAAATTCTTCTTCGGGGCGACGCAGCCGGGAGAGTGGATTTGGCCGGTTCCTTCTTCCCTGAGGTAATTTTGCTCTCTTCAGTCACACAAGTAATAACGACAATATTTAGTACTCCCTGAGCGGGGTTTAACCTAGAGAACAGCTCCAGGAAGGCTTGCACGGCCCTGCCCCCAGACTGAAAACAGAAGCATCAGCATATCTGCCACACATTTGCGATAGCCACTTCCCTCCTTAGAGGTCTGTTTCAAAACACCCGAAGCTGGAAGGTGTCCACAAATTCAGCCAAAGTCATTAAGAAGTATCTGGGCTTGGAAAATTAGGATTGCAGATTATTGTTCAACAATCTGGCTTCGATGTCATAGGTCTAGCACTTCTGCTGGGACATTGTCTAATCCTGCTGAGGTACGACTGTTTCCACAGCCAAATATACCCCCAGGTCAGAAAAGTGGGAAGAGTTTCACAACTCTCCCACCAGAGTTTTAACCCCAAAGTTTGCTGAAAAGCGTTAAATTGTTGGTGACCATTAAAAAGAGCTGGGCTGCTAATGAGGCTTATGCTAGGATGCTAAACCTGATGCAGAGAGCACATGAAACCTGTAGGTTCAGGCAATACTGTGCTGGGATGTTTCAATCCTGCCCACGTTGCAGGTTGGTGAGCTGTGTGAACCTCTCATGTTGTATTAGACCATATTACAGAGAGCTGTGCAGTGTAAATAGCCTGGGAACATGTGGTGGTGGTGATCTCTGGAGGCTTAAAAAATAAAATATGTAGCTTCAGACTCTTTCGGAAAGGACAGTGCATCCTGCATCCAGATCCCCACAACCATGCAAGGCATAAAGCAAGCCCTCAACCAGGTCAGGTTACGACCAGTATCCCAGGGAAGGTTAATCGAGCTGTAACTGTTCTAAACAGCACTCACACAAACTGTGATGTTCTGCACCTGTGGGCTACCCCATTCAGGTGGGATATCCTCACCTATCTTCAAAAAAAATCAAAGGAAACCAAGGTCAACACTTCTGTTTTGAGCAGCACAGTATCTCAAGAACTTCGCCCTTCTCCTTTTCCCACATCTCTGAGCTTTTCATGACCACACAGTCCTGCTCCATCTTTCCCAGTTCCCGTTTCTCATCACCCACTTACCCATCTGCAATCCCATTTGTGCCAGCTGTGACTAGCATTTTTTGGCTTCTTCAAAAAACGTCTCCAGGCATTGTTCCTCATAGCACCTTGGACACAAAAGGTGTCCCTGAGCTAACCCACAAGGTCAGTATCTTGCTTGGGATAAATCCTTCAGATATGAGAGTAATTGAGAGCAATTAGCAGAACATAACTGTCATTATTTTCATTATTCCTTCTCCTCCTATCCTACTTCCATCCACTTGTTGCACTTATTTGTGTCTTGTTTCAAAGCAACAGAAATTTGTCCAAGGCAGTGACTTACTCTTGTGTTTTACAGGTATTCATCAAGCTCCTGTGAATATCAACAGCAGTTGGTACCTCATGAGTCAGCAGGCAGAAAGAGCAGTTTTAACTTCTGTATACAAGCAGACCAGCAACCTCTGCAGCTTTCATTAATACTTCACATGCTGACTTACTTCCTCAGGGAGAGGAAAATCTTCCAAGGGAAGTCTGTGTGACAGGTAGCTGAAGAGGTGGATTACCAGAGGACTCATAGTTACCAGGCACCTGTACCTCTTTTTTTTAAAACTGTCCTGAAAGGCATTTTTTTCACATGTTCTTCAATAACTTCACACCCCAACCAACCTGTTTTCTAAACCCGTATTTGGCAGGTATGAGCTTACTTGGCTTGGAAACTAGCCTCCTAAGTGCAAAAGCTACTTTTGAAAATGGAGCTTTAGTTTTGTGGTCTTCTAGACACTTTTTTGAAATTACCCTGAATTTCATGCTGGTACAGAGCCCGGTGCAGCAGGGCTTGAATCCAAGGACAGGACCAATCATCATGACCGGCTCTAAGTTTCAGTGAGTGGCAAATCAGAAGAAAACCAATCCAATTGCAGATATAGCTGTGCTATTGTCACTGCCAAGTGGTGAGGCACACAGTTCAGCACACAGCAATTCACCTTCTTCCCAGGTGGGTCTTACAATCTGTGCTGAGTACCGCACCAGCAGCAACCCACTTAGGAAGGCTAAATATAGCACAGGTATAGCTTCAGTAGGTTGTGATTTTGTAGCAGATGCACATTGGCATCTTGAAGGCTTCAGAAGATAGCCCAGAGGCACAAAGGATAGGGTTGCATGTAAGGCAGCACCTCCATTGGGTTCCCCATATCTGTAGCCCCCAATCTTTTTGGAGGAACCCTCAATGAAGCCAGATATGGCGTCTCTGCCTCAGCTCTCCTATCCCACACTAAATTCTAGTCCATTGCATCACTGCCTCCTTACCTCTTCCTGAAACTACTGTCTCCTTGTTACTTTGATGGACCAAAGCAAGGCCACTGCTCTCTGCCACTGCAACAGCCCTGGTGTTGAAGAGGTCTCACAGCTCAAGCTCAGCTGAAATGAAAGATGGGTGAGAAAGAGGTGGGACAATGTATGCAGCAGGGTAGGGGCTTCTGCCTACTCAGACCTAACACAACCCTGCTACTGTCGTTGTCATGGTCATGGCCACAAGTCAAGCTGCAACAGCTGGCCCCTGACTCCCATTCCTGTTGCACTGGGACCAAAAGAGAACCAGGAGCCAAAACTGCATCACCTCCACCTCTCCACCAGGCTCTTGTACCCAGCATAGCCTCCAGACACCTGGAGAAGACAAGCCTGAGCCTTGTGACTATGCTCATCTACCCTCATTCCAAACGCATGCTTAGTCCCTCTTACACCAACCGTTACCTCCTCTTCCTCAAATTAGGGAACGTTCTCAACAAAGTTTCCCAAATTAATGCCTTGTAGTCTCAGTGAATTAGTATCTTCTAACAAAAATATTTCATCCCCAGACCTCCAACCAGCTCTGAAAAGGAACTCTATCGATTTCAAAAAGCACGTACTGCTTTCCAGCTGGATATATAGAGCAGCTTGATGTTGACATATGTGCTCCACCATTTTGCCCCTTGCTACAGCACATATCTGGGATTTGTAAGTTGACCCAGTCATTATTCTCCCTGCCCCCTGCCTCACTTCTATTTCTTTTAATCCTCTGCTTTACTTCAACAAAGGAAGAAAATGGAAAATTTCCACTATCCTAGTGTCTTGTCCCAAGCGTGTTGCTCCCTTCCTAGGGTGATCTGCAGTAAATAAAGTTTGCACAGTGACACGAAGATTGGAGGATGCTGTGCAGCTGAATAGAGATCTTTGTTCAAGCAAAGGTTGGTCCTTCATTAGATCAGCCCACGGGTGAAATGGAAGTGTGGTGACATTAGTGAACACCCTACCAGAAGCAAAGAAGAGACTGGAGACCCACAGATGAGTCACAAAATCTGTCTGTTCCAGTCTCTAATTACATTGCTCATCCAAGAAAAGCCTCTTTTGGAGCCATTAGGTCAGAATCTGTTCTCCCCCAGCTGTAAATCCCTCATAACTCAGTGGAGTCAATCGATTCATATTGGTGTAAGCAAAATCAAGCGCAGTGCACTTGCACAGCCTTTGATCTTTCTGTCTCTCTCTGAACACAAGCTCACAGAATGCCATTAAAGAGACAAGAATCCCAGGCCCTCAGGTCTCGCACCCGCTGCAGGCACTCTGAGCAGCAAGTCCGACATCAAGCACTGCAGTTGGGAGGTGAAGAAGAAGCCAGAGGAGAGACAAAAGCATTCTGTCACCCCTTCAAGATGAAAGGCTGTGGACCTCCCAGAGGGCCTATGGACACTTGTAAAAAGGGTTGGAGCATGTCACATTAAAAGGTTACATACAAAAGAAAATAAATTACCTATCTGTCTATGTATCAATCTACCTTTCAGGTAATACTGTCTTTCGAATAAAAAAGCAAACACAGTGAAGCACTGCTCCTGTGGCTTTCCAGCAGACTCAGTGACGGTGCACACCTTTTCTGAAACACAGAACTAAAACACCAGAAGACTGAAGACCACCAAAATCAGCCATTTCTGTTTCAGGAAATCACCTGAATGAAGGATTCCAAGCAGCGGTCCATTTTGTCCTAATAGATGTTTCCAGTTTCTTCCTCTTCTTCAAAGTGTCTACCAATATGCTGTGCAGAAAAACTTGCCAGTCTCTCCTTGGCAAGTTTTCCTGTGAAAAAACTCTCTCTATCCCTTCTCTGCACTGTGAAGGGAAGCAAAAGTCTCTATTCAAAAGACGCGGCATGCTCCCCCAGTATTATGTGTATTGTATTAGGCAAACAACCAAAGAATGGCCCCAGGTCACAGGAGCATTTCCTCCTTTTAAATCTAACACAACTTCCACTGAGACAGGTGATGACACCTGTGATCTTCTGGTTGGGAAGATCACCAACCACCCGCTTAGTCCAAGGTCCTGACTCTTGCTTCCTGGATCAACAGGGACATGAACTTCTCAAAGGAAGAAGAGAAGAAGGAATGCCTTCAGCAGCCAAGAGCAGCTTGGCTTGAACAAATTCAGCGGAGAAGCCTGCAAGATTAGCTTGAATATTACTGATTGTGTTGGAAGATGTGAAGAGTAAAGAAAGAAGGCCATGAGGTATAGACTGGAAAGCATAAAGACATTCCTCTGTCTAGGATTCCCTCCAAGCAGCAGAGCAGCTGAGGAATATAAAGCTTTTAGAATGCAAAAAGCTGAAAGGCTGTCCCCTCTTGGACGTCCTGAACCTAACGTTTGTTCTTGCAAAGTCATTTTTTAAGTCAGTAAAGATGACTCAGGAAAAAAGAGCTTTTGAGGAGTTGTTTCTAGTAACATTGTAACACCCATGAATATATATCCAAAATGTATATATATATCTTTGCATTTCTTTGGTTCAGTTAATGCTATTTAGGGGGGTGGAAGGGAAAAGCCTCTTCTGTTATTTAACATGAATCTCTGTCAGGCCTTCTATCCCAGACCCTGTATTTAATACATCATCTCCAAGTTCTGAAATGTGGTCCTCCGGGTTATACATTTTCTACAGCACTGAAATGTGCACAGTACGATGGAGACAAAGACAGAGATATCTGTAATGGCTAGTGTGGAACTGTATTGATTCTGTTGGTTGTATGTTGTTTATTTACTTTTTTAAGCCCTGTTTGAGAACATTTTCTATTCCTTTCGGGCTACTGCCACATTTTCCATTTGCTACAGGAGCTAATATTGATGCTACACCATGTGTGTGTGAATTTGTTGGGTGAGTAGGAGGGGATGCTTCCTTCAAAATACAGGCTCTCCAGACCAGATTCTGCACACATTCATCTCAGTTTAAAGGCAATAAACACACCGAAACAACCAAGTTCCACAGGATTTAGAGAGCAACTGTGATCAGAATCTGTCCCAGTCTGTCAGGATCCACCATTTTTGTCTGTTGAGAAAGACGTAGGTGGTCTCTCCCACTCCCTGTTGATGGAAGGGGGGTAGGAACACAATACCACATGGGAATAAAAAAGCAGCTTTACGGTGAACTGATATATGAACAGGAATTAACAGGGTGGTGGGAAGGGAATGAATCAGCCAGTCCCAGTGAAGACAAAGAAATTTTTCAGACACTACCCTGGATCTCACCCACTCAGACACAGCATCTTTTCTTGGCCCCTGTGATACATCATCTCTTCTTCTCATAAAAACCTAGTATTGCAGTCTTAAAAAAACCTACAAAAATTACCCTGCCAGGAGCAGGTAAACTGATCCTACACTTAACCAGTGATGTACAGTCAGTCCATGGGTGCCAAGTCAGCCCAAGGCATCCAGAATTGTTTGTGTGTAAGTGAAGCCCAAACCAACACTGAAGTCTAGATATTATGGAACCCAACCAAAGTTGTGGGCATCTGCTTTTCCAGAGTTAGGGAAGAATTTATGCAAGCTATAAAACATGAAGAAATATATGATCATGATCCCTGAGGTTATTCCAAGAATGGCGTGTATCTATCTCACTGTAATGGTAAAAGACCCAGTCTTGAAGCCCATAGAGGGGGAAGTAGGTTTTGAAACACAAAAATTGAGGCTATACAAAGGCTTAGAGGGCTCTTCTGGAAAAAAAGTGCATTTGGGCTTAAAATCGGTGTAGTAAATTATCTGTTCTCCCCTTGGTGCAGGCAAGTAATTCCTCTCACTTTAATGGACAATTTTATGGCTGCTAATAACATTTGTAGCTAAGATAATGACAAGGATAATCAAATCCCATGCTTGAGGGCATAAACTGATTGCTGCGGGGGTTAGCAACGAAATCACCATTGCCATATATTGCACAGGTGTATTATGGGATAGATTTCCTTCCTCCAAAGTGGAAAGGCATTGGTGTCTGCCAAGATAACAGATTGGATGATTGTCTGTGTTATGGAAATTGCTGGTTTGTATGCATGGGATTTAGGGAAAGAGGAGAAACCTCTTTGTTTCATCATGACAGAATTTGTAACCCAAAATGCAAAATGAGCGGGGGTTGCAAGATGCATACTGATGCCTGTTCTTGTAGAATTGTTCTCTTAAAGACAAGTTTAGCCTTGACCGTAATGAAGTCCACTGCCAGATAGCAAGTGCTGCTGTACATTTAGTGCAGTATCAGAAACATCTGTAGTGTGTAATACCAGAAGCTGAGGGCTGGGAGAAATCTCAATAAAGTATTTGACCTGTTTCAGGATGTTTAGATCCTCAGTCCATCACTCAGGGGTTATTCAACTCATCAGTCAGCTCCTGCACAGCACCTATCAGCCATCCACTGCTAGGAACTCCATGGCTTGGAGGGACCTCAGCAGGTAACCAAGTCCATTCAGATCTGATGCGGGCTGAAGTATGCCAAGCCCACGTGTGCTGGACAACCGTTTAACCCATTCGGATAAATATCCTACTACAGGCACTTTGGAGGGTCCTTACAGATCACGTTACAGCTGTTCACAGCTGACAATGAACTTACATCTGCTGTGTTGAAGAGTAAACCTTGGGTATACATGTAGAAAAAGCTTATCACTGTCCTCTTTACAGCAACATATTCCACATATTTAAAGACCATTATTATTCCTCCCTTCATGTATTTCTTTCCCAGACTAAACAATCTCTGTCCACTTCACAGGTCAAGTTTTGTCTTAGCATTTTGATTTTTCTCTTCCTTTCTCAAAACACTGTGTGCCCAAAACTGGACAGTTTTCAAGCTGAAGGCTTACAAATACCAAGAAAATAGAATAGCTACATTCTGTCACTTACATGCAACACTTGCCTGTTTTGAACATCTCACAGCAGACTCATATTTAGACTGTAATCCACTTTATCAGCGTGATGTTGCAGTACTTGCATCTAGTCAGTTCATATCATTTTTCTATGTGTGCATTTGATGTCTCCTTCTGCAGTGTAATATTTTGCACTTGTCTTTATTGAATTTCATCCTATTGATTTCAGACCATTTCTCCAATTTATCAAAATCGTTTTGTATTCTGCTCCTGCCCTCTGAAGTGAGCACCCCCTCTCACAATTAATATGTGTACTCTCTGTTCTATCAGCCAAGCCATTAATGGGAAAATTGAATAATACCAACCACAAGACAGACCCTTGTAAGACTGTACATGTTATGTCCATTCAATTTGAAAGAAAACTAATCATAAATACTTTTGCATTTTTATTATCCTGTTGTGAAATTATCTGGTGGCAGATTTAGCAAGGGGCAACTGTGTTTGTATTTTCTGCCCCATTTACAACCACCTGCACGGTGTGTGTGCTTTTCACATATGCGATAAGTCTGGCCACAGAGCAACCTTTAGTCTACAGCGTGTGTGCATCCAGACCTTCCACCCACCTGTGGCAATTCAACCCAGTCTATGTTTTTCTACTGTAATTATGAGAACTCAGGGCTATTATAATGCCACATATGGAATAAACATCATGATCTACTTCTGCCCCACTATCAGCTGTCTGTTGAAAAAAAAAAAACAAACAAAAAACCACCAACCCAGAGAAGTCCAATGTGAGTTACTCAAGAAAAATTTGCGTTTGTTCCAGCTTGTCCTTTGTTATCCCCTAGGTACTTTTACAGTGATTGTTTAACAGCTTGGCCAAATATCTTTCCGAGTATCAAATTTAGGTTGACTGAGCATTAACTCCCCATGTTCTCTTCTGTCCCTTTTTTAAAGATAGGCAGCATGTTTGTTTTTCCCTGCAACAGCCACTGGTAGAGCTGTTCAAACAGCAGCCATAAAAAACTGGTGACACTGCTGACAGTGAACAGTTGCTGCTTAGAGAAGAGGTTTGATTCTTATCCAGATATTCAGCTGGAGACAAAATTGTAGGATGCACTGATAATCCCTCAGGGAAGCAGGAACCTTCAGCAAAAAAGGACAAGATAAACTTACACAGATCCCAAGCAAGATCCAAGACAAACTTCAAACAGCCTGTGTGTGTGCAGAACCATTAAAAATAAGGCAGGAGGAGGCCAGTCCATACCTTGCCGCAAGGCAGGACAGCATGCATAGGCCATTCTTGACAGATGCTTGTCTATCCTGTTCTTCAAGACCTATCAAAGAAAAGCCCACACCCTCGCCAGGCAATGTATTTCAGTGTTTCACTAGTATCATTGCTAGAAAGATTTTTTTCACTGTGGCCACTCTAATGCTTCCTTGCTGTTGTTTTACAGCTTGTCCCATTCACTGTACCACACTCAAGCTCTTCAGTAACAGACCTTGGTTTCGATCGGATTTGAAAAGCCCCTCAGGATGCATTCTTCTCAGAGAGATCATGGAAATAGTTTTTAACAGCTCACCACCCAACCTGCAGTCAGGTTTCAGCTCGTCATCCAGATCAGGACCACATATGCTCAAGAGCCAGCAATCTCCATTGTGATACCTTTCGTTAGATACTCAGAGGCAAGACTGCATCCCATGCATCTACCTCCTCAGTGCCACCAGCCTTTATTGTGGCCCATCTTGAGAAAAGAAAAACCTCTTGACACCTTTAAAAAAGAAATCTGTGTCATACCAAAATGCCAGCAGCTGACCTACCTACATCATAAGGACATTGACCTCAAACATCAAACAACAACAGCAATGAAGTAAGATTGAGGCTTTATGAAAAATTACATCTGGTGCCAGTCCAACCACTCAAACCAGAGCTGAATGCAACCCACAGAGATTAAGCTATCACAAGCATAGGAGTGCTATGAAGTCTTCTAAATGAAAACATAATTGGGGGTGGGTATTTGGGAAGGAAACAAAAATGAGCCATTCTGAATCATGCCTAATGCTTCTCAAGCATTAAAATAAACCTCTTGGATGTGCAGTACATTCATGGACTGACTTGTAACATTGCTAATTTGCCTCTGTTGGCCTACATCAGTAGGTATCAGCCAATGCTCTTTCCTCTGACTGGCAGAGTGCACTCATTAAGGCAAACACATTGCTACTAAAGTCCTAATTGTTTTGAAAAGTGCCCTTTAAATAACAGACCTTTTACTACTAGGCAGGATGTGTTTTAAGAGCAAATCATAAGCTTAAGCTTTTGCTGCCAAAAGACTGCATGATCATTTATTTGTTTGTCAGACAAAAATACCAGAAAAGAATGCAAAAGCTGATAGGGCATCAGTACAGACTGAACAGCTCCCATCTCCTTTCCCTTCTTGGGATGTTCATTCCCACAAGAAAGAGCAAAGGAGGGGAGAAACTCTGAATGAGAGACTTTGAGAAGATCATTGAATTCTTAATAGATCAGTTGAAAGTTCAACTGAAAAATTCACATCAAATCACTGGGATTTCCAGGTGCTGCCAAAGGCACAGATCCAGTGTTACTGTTTCAGTTCCCTAGAACTAGCTTTACCTCATTTCTAACACACCTAAGTAATACTGGGGGAAAAAAAAATAAATAAGAAGACTGCCACAATACTCACATGTGATGTGCAGGAGCAAACAAATAGTAGATCACAGACTTTTAGGGAGGATGTGGCAGAGTGACAGTCGGTAGAACCTTCAAATGTTGGGAGAGACTCTCACTCCCCACATGTTGGTACCCAGACTCCCACATCCCAAAATATGCTTTTTTTCCTCTTTGGTAGTCAAAGGCAATCTATTTTTTTTTACAGCCTAGTATATATAACAATCCTGAATAATGCTGAAAGGGCATCCTTCTGCTTTTTCTAGTCCTCAGCAGACAATACTATATGCTTTATCCTGTAAGGAACTCTTCTAAAACTCCTGGTCTACCTCTGGAAGCCCAAGAAGTTCCAAAAGGCCAGAAAAACTGTGGGCGAGCACTTCAAGTCACCTCTGCAAGTATAAGGTGTTTCTGTGATGCACGATTGTAATGGTGAGCTCAATCACCTTTACTTTATGAACAGTTTTAAAACATTTCAGATGCAGTATCTTAAACAACACAGCCTTCATGCAGAGCCTTATCGTCAGGGCTCCATGTCCTTCCTGCTGCTGGAGTTCATTTTATTTCAGGTCCCCTAGTTTCCAGAGTAAAGTTATTCCAAGTACCAAACTGCAGATTTTTAAAAATTATTACTGCCAATTGTTTTCACGGAGTGAAGTCAGACTTGTTTCACCATACACTCTGAACTATTAACAGCTAACAGCAACTGTTCATTAGTTCAAGTAATGGAGGTCTAGACCTTTGAAACAAGAGTACTTGACACCTTTTCCTACTCTGCCTGGTCCTGAAAAGTTCCAGATGGGTGTGAAACGCAGCAAAGTGACAACTCAAAACTCCAGGTGGTCACAGGAGTGTTACAACAGTTAATTTATGATACAGTTCCCATAGCAATGGTCTGTGATGGTTTAAACATAAGAGACATCCTCTCCAGAGAACATCAAAAGAAAAGAGAGTGGAAGAAATAAAATATTCCATCTGCACCCAAAACACCTCTGTAATGACTTAATGGTAGAATGTATTGGAAATGGCTGACAGTGCCAATTGTCTTGGGAGTAGATGTCTTTTATTTCTACCTTCCCTTCACTATGTCAAGAATATCCCTAAATTGGGAATCTACGAACACTTCCTCGTAGCTAATCTCCTGCACTATACAATTAGAAAGAGCTGCTGCAGGTTTCATTCATCAATCTGTGCCCTAAAGCTCTCTGCGAAATTTTCCTGAGAAGGCTCATGCAGCTAGCAAAGGGAGCGATCCTCTTCTGTGACGGGAGAGCAACGAGACAATCAACTTCCATCAGATACCTTTTAACCCCACTGCTTGCCTGCTTTTCTCTGAAGCTCTCCTTTCTTGCTGGTGCAGGGAATTTAAAGGACAATATAGTCTATTCCATTCTAATCATCCTAATAAGTAACAAATACATGAGTCCTTAATAGAGAGATGTCTTTCAGTGACATGCCCTAATCATCTCCATAATGAAAGCTGTTAAAAAGGATACTGAACCCTTTAACCAGTGGATGACTGCATAAGCCTCTTGTGGCAATTGGCCAGGTATTAAAAAAAAAATGGACACTTAACTCCTCAAAAAGAAAAAAACTCAAAAGGAACTTAGGAGGTTCTTCCCTTGAAACACAAAAGAAATAAGTGTGCACTACACTTTAAGAAAGAAAAAGGAATCTCAGTGGATCAGAAGACGTTGGATTGGAAGAGGCTGGATCAGAAGAGGTTGTTAACTGTCTGGCACCAATGAAAGAATGCAAAATTAAAACAAACAAACAAACAAACAAACAAAAAAACCCCCACCCCAACCAAACACCAAAACAATTAAATGGAATAAAAAGTGTCAACATTCTTCCTCCAAGATTCCTCTTTGCTCAAAGTTTAAGGTATGCAGTAAGCATGTAATTTAGCCTTTCGCTTTCAATTAAAAACGTTAAAATCACTGTAAATGCCAAAGTCAACATGTGCTTTAACTTCACAAACTCTGCTTACTTGATTGTTAAAAAAAAAATATCTGAAAACTGTTACTACAGGTATTTTCCAGGAGTTGGTTTGATATAGAATATAGCTCCTTGCATTGTAGAATTCATGTCAAATAACAGCCTGATCTGAAACTACTGTGACTCAAAATATTCTCACCATTATTTACAACAGACTTCAGATTAGGCCTTAATTTCGGGGTGGGGCAGGGTGGGGGGGGTGGGGTGTTGCCTAATACTCCCTAATCCATAGACCCTCTCACTTGAAGCAAAGAAACCACCGTGGCTAGAACACCAACAACTTCGATGTTAGTTGTGGTTACTCAAGTTACAGACACCTGGTAGGGTATAGGTAGCCTGGGGGAAGGACTCTATCCATACATTTTAACTTGAAATCAGTAGATTCCATGGACTATAACCCAGAGAAGCTAACAGATTCAAATTAATTTGCATCACAGCAATCTACATATGTGAAATTTCAGAATTAGTCCATGGCTTCACTCAAAAATATCCACAAGCCAAAAAGAGATGAATAGGCCTGCTACACACAAGCAAACAGCTGTTGCAGGTCCACAGTAACCTCTTAGTTCAACTTGGAAGCAGCAAAGGACGCTTACTGATTAGTTCTGCATCACCAGCAAGCGTCCTTGCTAGCATCTGTTACAGGGGAAGGGGATATTTCATGCGGCCTTTATCTGGATCCAGTCAAGGACCTTCAGTAAAATCCATAGAAACTGGGCACCCAACAACCTGAAGGGCCTTTGATAGAAGACATATAGTAATAACAGAGATAATTACCCACAATTGTATATGCTTCTTCATGTAATAAAGCTCAAGTTTCTGCTATTATTGCATGTCAGAAGAGCTAAGCTGCAGGAGTTTGCTACTATCACCTTGAATTCATTATGGATCTCTGCCTTTGGTTCATCTTCACTGTTTAATCTGGTTATAAACTAATGCCAGGTGGTCTGAAAGAGAGAGAAGTGAGCTGTTGGCAATTAGAAACAGTTCCTAACCTGAATCTTCAGAAAGTCATTTTATCTTCTTGTCTCTAAATTGAGGATAATTTTTACACAGAGGTGTTGTGAAGATGAATCACCTAATGTCAGTACAGCATTCTGAATATAAAGTGCTGTGTAACCCCAGCTCAAAGCCATGAGCATGGCTTTTGGCATTTATGAAGGAATATGCCCCAGCGTTGAAGGAATTAAGCACCTCAGCTCAGATTGCCTTCAAGGGAAGACAACAGCATTCTGGTCCCAGACCATCAGCATCTGTTCCAAAACCCCTGGTGTCCAACAGGCAAGCTCTCCATTAGCCAGTTTTTCTTTAGATCAAGCCTCATAGTTCTGATGCTGTTCCCAGAGAAAGCAACGGGATTGTTATTCTTTTGAGTTGAAGCAGGCATAAGCCCATAGCTAACAGCTAAACTTCTTCCATTATTCTTAGTCTAGAACACTTCCTCTCCCTCCCAGTTCTTCCCTGCAAATTCTGCTTGCCATCCTTGTATCAGCAGGATCATTTTCTTCTTCAGCTAACTTCTTTCCCAAAAGACTCACTGACATCTCTAACTTGTAGCCTTGTCAGTGGGTAAACACAGATATTTCTATGCTGACACTTGCAAAGGTACATAAATGCTTTTACTGCATAGAAAAATAGTCAATAAGCAAAGACCATACAGTGGAGAAAATGAAATTTCAAAGATCTTTGGTGTTCTTTCTCAAGAAAAACAAGCTCGCCCAGGAACTATTAGAGCTCAAGGCGTGGAAAAAGGAAGATTCAGAAAATCATAGACCATACGGCTGATAAAGACTTCCAAGAGGTCAGCTAGTCCATCTTCCCCCCAAAGGCAAAAGCAGCTATAACTCAACCATTCCTGACGGATTTTTGTCTAAACTCTTTTAAAAATGCTCCCAATGATGGAGATTCCACAATCTCCTTAGGCAATCTCTTTCAGCATGCAACTACCCTGACAGCTGGAAAGAGTTTCCTCGTGCCTAATCTAAATCTCACTTGCTTCAGTTAAAGAAAGAAGTTATGAATAGTTAGGGAGGAAATGAAAGAGCACCAAATCCTAAAAAACTACAAGACAGTAATTTCTCAAGCCTGGTTACGCTAAGGAAATCTGCTGACACCATCACCCAGCTGAGTGGCTAGAGATTTCTCGATGCTTCCCCAAAACGGTTTTCAGACTCTTACTGGATATTGCATTTGCGCTGCCAGTAAGCCATACAGTGGGAAGCTGCAGTTCAGCATCAGCCTGAGATGTATTTTTGCTTTGTTTATCAATGATTTTTTAAAAAGCTTTTGCTAATGTGCCTCTGGCAGGAATGTGAGGTATCATTGCAAAAACAGTTTTCAAGAACCAAAGAATTGTTTCTACAACCATGTGAGCAAAGTAGCCACAAAGTCCCCTTTGTGTTAGCAGAACACTATTTTGGACTTCTTTTTTTTTTTTTTTTTTTTTTTTTTTAATCTCCATAAGACAAAGAATATAGCATGAAAAGATTTTGCAGAACATTTTCTTTATGCAGGGGAGAAAAATCCTACACACAGTTTATCTTATGTGGCTCGCTGAAGTTGACTTCCTCCTTGTCTGGAAGATGCTCCCAACAGGTCGTGATCACCCAGTATTCTCCACTGAAGCTTCAGATGGTGTCAATGAATAGATTCATTACTCCGGTGCATCTACAAGCATTCGTATCACCAGAAAATCTTGCTCTCTACTTTCACCTGAGTTTATTAATAACAGACTGGCTTTAATCTACTCTGTGCTTGTTTGGTTGTTTTTTTTTTTTATATGAGATATGACCTTCATGGTCCTGGCAAGTCATAAATGCAGCAGTCAATTGACCAAAGCACTGGTGTCTTTTTTTCTCTATCTTCCCCCTTTCATGTCTTGTTTTCTTTCTTTCATTTCTTTCTTTCCATTGAAAATTGTCCATCTGCCATGATTCCCTACTCAAAGCTTTCCAGTGGACTGCCTTTAAATATTTACCATCCATCAAAAACCAAGAGCTGACTCAAAACACCAGAGAGGCTGGTCTTAAGGAGGAGCAATGCTGACAAACAAATTCACACATGAAAACACTTACGTCTTTTTCTAACTCAAATTAGAGATAGTGCAACACTACCAGCTTGGTATTTTTATACCCATTTTACAGAAGGGCAAAGTGATACAGAGAAAGGATACAGTGACTCAACTACTATCCTGAAATGGATTTAAGCATGTGTTTGCTTAGTTCAAACAGATTCAAATACAGGTTCAAACTCCCTGTCAGGCCACCGTCTGACAGAGGTATCCCATCTCCTCATATGGATGTAGACAGTTCCCACATCTTTAGGTACTCAGTAGCCAAACGTCTATCAATAGATGGATATTCCATTCACCATTACAGGTATTGCACCACATTCTTCAAGAATATTTTGTCTATGTTCATCAGGACAGTTAAGTCACTGCTTGTAGTAGGTTTGAAACTGAAACCAAAGGCCTAAAAGCAAGAAAAAGAGACTAGCAATTCACAGCACACACTGTCTTAATTTTGCTCCCCTTACAGTCACTTCTCAGGAAAAAAAAAAAATAAATAAAAATGCTCAATCTGTTTGTTGTTTCAGTTCATTTTAGGGTGACATAAACAGCTTTCAGTTCTTTACATTCTGCACAAGCCTCCAGAAATATTCAGTGTTTACTAGAGCTCGGTGGTGTTAAATCAAGTATGACTATCACCCTTTAAGGCCTAAATGATGGAGTGATATCCATACCAATAACACATTTTGACAGTGTTGACACCTGCTTACATAAAAGCAGTTTACTCACTCTTATAAACCTGTAGAAAAGGGCATTAAAACTTAGTAGGAATCCTAGGAATTACCTTTTCTTTTCAAAAGTTGGTGTTTTCATTCATTGTATCCAGCCTCTTGATGAACTCTGTGGTGTATTCTAGAGCGTATCTCATAACAGACAAGTACCTGGATGGAGAACTTGATTAAATCACTCTGTCATCATTTTGACTGCGTAACTGGAAATGGCTTTGTAACTGGAAATGGATAGAAAATTGTACTAGCTAACTCTGAAGTGAGAACAATCACGAAATAAACTCAGCAACTTGTGAGAGCCAAGAACAGCTTCTTAGTTCTTTTTGATCACCTAAAAACTTCCACAGAATTCAAACATGACCAAAACTTTGTGAAAGCTGGGTATTTTCCTTCTGCTGATGGATTTTAGGAGCAGACTCACTGAATGTCGTAGCACCTGTGGTTGGTTTCAGGTTGCTGGGGTTTTTTTTCTGTTGGGTCAGTTAAAAATAACAGAGGAAAAACCAACATTGCACCTGTGGGGCAGAAAAAAATGTTGTGTCCCTGGTGAAAATTAAAAAAAAAAAAAAAGTTTCCATTTAGTGGATCAACCGTCGCTTCTTTGTTTTAGTACTCAGCCTGACAAGCGAGCAACAACCCCCGACCACCCTCTGATGAAAGCCAAATGCCACGGGCTGGAGGAAATGTGGGAGTTGACCCAATCTCGCACGGGAGGCTTTCAGATTTCCATCCTGCCTTCCAGCCAGGTCTGTCGAGGTGTGTTTTCCCCGGGAGCGGCCCGCGCGGAGGCTGCCCGGGGAGCGGGGGCCAGGGCCGGCGGCCGGAGCTGTCCCTTCAGCACCACGGGCTCGGCCGGAGCTGTCCCTTCAGCACCACGGGCTCGGCCGGGCTACCGCTCGCCGCGGGCTCCTGGTCCGGGGCCAGCCAGAAACGCCTTTGATTAAATTAAAGCCACAGTAGTTTAAATCAAGGCAGTGAATCGGTAATCGCTTCAGACATGTTGCTAGCACGGCAGTATCAAGGAGAACAATTAAGTTAGACACGGATGAGTCTGCTGCCATAGGCATATTGCTGGACCTTGTGGTCCGCAGATTCCTATCGAGCTTCTCTGAAGAGAAGTTTTGTGAAGACAGATGTACCACTCTAGCTTAGGCAGGGAAGGGTTTTATTCAAGTCTGTTTTAACAGTCAGCCTGCGACGGTTAGTTGAATGCACTTTTGCGGGAGCACCAACTGACTACAGCACGTTCACTAATGCATACACTACTGCATGTGTTTCTTAAAGTCTGGGAGGTTTCACAGGGAGCAGGAAATGTATGTGAGTGTACACACAGTCAGATTAAAAATAAGAACCATCACGAAAAATTAGTATGAACATTTCGGATCACTGCCCTGCACAAGAAACATAGAGAAGAAACCCCTTATTTCCCTGAAAACTTACACATAGAATGTAATTCTTCCGTCTGTGAAACAAATTATTTTAGGATATATAAGAAATTAAAGAAAACCCTGCCATGCTCACTTTTACAGACTACCAGTAGATCAGATAACATCACAAAGCTACCTTAGTACTGAAGAGACGATACGCAAAATAGAAGTGCGTTTGGCAAGATGCAGATAGTAACTATTAATAAAGTTTTGAAAGACATATCACATATCCTCCTGGAGCAGAGTTCCCCAAATGAACAATCATTAAAGAACGTCTGTCTTTCTGCCCCATTCTTTATTATCACTCTTCCTCTCAGTGGCTCCCCGTTGATATACACATTTTTAATTTAAACAATTCTGACACTCCGAAGCGCCTCTGCCTACAGAAATGCACGCTAGCCTCTGCACGCTGAGGTGCTCCGGGCTTCCCAAACAAATCCCAGCTCTTTGCAGGAGAAAATGCTAAAGCTTCCCAAGCAAGTTGTACATGTTTGCAGGTAAAATACAATCAAAACAGCACGCTATTGTAAAAACAGCCCTTTCTACCTGTCACCGACCGAGCTTAAGAATGCAGAAAGTATTGCAGCCACCTCTTAGGCGGGAATATAGGGCAGCGTGAGTACACAGGCGTGTGCGTGGAAGCCTTGTTGTAATCCAGAGGGGCACACCAGTCCAGTATTCACTTAGCACAAATAAATGACAAGAGACAGATCGAGGAAGAGAGAATCAGTGACCAAAGGGGAAAGGAGAGTTCTGACATCGCAACAAACAGCAGGAAATCTAAGTCATCAGCCAAAGTTACAGTCTACTTTATATTCTATAGGCTATTACCATATGCATTTTACATAATTATATCTAATAACAGAAGAGGAAATTATCCTGTTAAAATCTTATCTTTGTAAGGGCAAATGGGCTTTATACTGTTAGATGGTCTTTCAAAGGAAATTTTTTACTGCCCCAGGTATAATATAGTCAAATACAAATGTAAGTAGACACTGCTTAAAGGGCAGTGGACAGCCCGTCCTGCTGAAAACTGTCAGTATCTTCAGGTGGCAATGTGCAAATTTCTTGTAACAAGCCCTAAACGGTAAAAAGACTGAGTCCTTCTGTATTAATAAGAGAGCTAGTCTTTCGTGTCCTGTTCACTATAATGCACTACCAAACAGCCACTGAGCTAGAGAGGTCTTTTCAGATCTCCCCAGATGTTAGGGGGGAGCATCTAGAAGTGCTGGGAGAAGAACGTTACCAACTGCCTCAGTAAATCCACCTTAATGAACACAAAACTGGCAAGAACAAACCTGCTCATCAAGCCAAAGCCAGAGTTGTAGCACAGTCCTGTGTGCACTCTGCAGCCTCTAGTTATCGTGGTATTTATTTTTACGGCAGGGAACCAAACTTTATGCGAAACACTCCGCTTCAGCTGTGGGAAGCGGAGAATTACGAAGTGACAGCCTGTGGCCGTGTCCACTGACTGTCCCCTTGACCGTCCTAGGAAATGGCACGTCTGGGAAGCCGGGCAGCACGGATGTGACAGCAGGCATCGTTTTGCCTGTCCGACCGTGTGCCCAGAAAGAGGAGACGCAGACTGTGACCTGTTGGCACATCAGACACTCCAGCTGCAATAAAAACTTCGGGAACACATTGGGAATGCCCAGGAGAGGCCCGGTGGTGGGAACACAACTGTGGGAACCCCCACCTCAGTCCTCGCCAACGCCAAAACAAAGTTTGCGAAAGCAGGGCTATGCTTGGCTACATCAAGGGCTTTTCCAGCCGATCCCGTTCCCATGCCCTCACTGTCTTCATCCTCATCCAACCGCCTTTTGTCTAAGTTTTCCCCGTGTCTCTTAAGCAAAGGTGCAAGAAGGAACATGACAATGGGGCCTCCTTCTTCCTGAGGGGAACCTCAGGAGAGGGTCACTCTGCTTTGTCCCCCCTCCTCCTTGCCACCCAAGCCACAGCTCAGTGGTAGCCACGCGGCCAGTGCCATTCCCCCCACCAGGCCAGCCCCACTCCTCTCCAGTCCCACCCAGGGGACGCACGCCCCGTCTCCAAGGGAAGAGGTGCGGGACACCGCCAAGTCCAACAAGTGCCGGTGAAGAGCGATGAATTACATAACGCGGGAGGGAAGCCAAAAAACTCATCGGGCATTTAACCCCTCGCAAGCCACGTCTCCCCTGCCCCTCTCCCTTTCTCCCAACCAGGGGGGGCTTCTGCCCCAGCCCTGGCCCTGGCCCCAGAGGGCCTCCCCGAGGCGAGACACTCACCGATGGTGGTGATGACCGTGATGGCAAAGTAGAAGGAGCCGGCGAATTTCCACTGGACGCCGGCCCGGTGCGGCTCGGACTGCATGATCACCAACTCCAGCTGCCGGTAGTCCTCGCTGGTGATGTTGTACTTTCCTTTGAGCCGGATCTCCTCGGCTTTGAGTTTCTCCTCCTCCCGCATCTCGTTGTCGGACTCCAGGGCATCAAAGACGGCAGCCCCGACCAGCAGGTAGGTGAACGTGCAGATGATGAGGGACAGGGTCCGCACGTTCTGCCTCTTCATGGCCGCCAGCAAGGGGCGAGTGAGGGGACCATGTCCCCCCCTGGCCGCCCGGGGATCCGACAGGCCGCAGCAGCCGCAGCAGGGGGGCAGCTGCCGGGGGGGCTGGCGGCGCCCGCCGCCGCCGCTGCCGCTGCTCCGGGGCAGCTTGTGCTGCGGCGGCGGCCGCTCTCCGCCCGCCTGCTCGGGCTCCTGGGAGGAGGAGAGGCACAGGAGGCTGCTGGAGCGCCGGGACCAGGTGCCCTGGAGCCGGGAAACTCTGCGCAGGACCTGCCCAAACCAAGCCGTCCCAGTGCGCAGGGCCATCCAGGGCACCCCCGCTCCTCCCCAGCACCGATGCCGGGGGCAGGGGGTCCCCCCGCCGCGGGGAGGGGGCTCTGGGCGCCGCCCCGCCGAGGGGCCGGCGGCCCCGGGCCGGAGTCCTGCGGCGGGGCGGGTGGTCCCCCCGCGAAGTCGGGGCGGCGGCGCGGGGGAAGGGGCCCCCGCAGCCCGGGCGGGGCGCGGCGGGGAGGCGGAGGCCGCCGCCGCCGTCCCAAGTTTCTTCAGGCGGCGCGGCGGGGCCGGGGGGGGCCGGGCGGCGGCAGCGCGCCCATCCGCGGGAGGTGCGGAGCGGCGGGGGGGCGGCGGCGGCGGCGGCGGGCGCCCGGGCTCCGTCCGTGGGAGGCGGCCCGCGGGGGCCCGACCCGCCCCGGCCCCGGCTGCCCTGGGGCGGAGCGGGGGGGGGGTGGAAAGAGCCGGCCGGGCGGGTCGGGACGGGCTGGGCGCTTTTATTCCTTCCGCCGCGGTGCGAGGCGGGCGGCGGGGAGCCGGGCTGCTGCAGGTGGCCGCGGCGCGGGCAGCGGAGCGGCGTCCGGCTCGGCGAGGGCGGCGGCGGCGGAGTCAGGCGGCGGGCGGGGAGTTGGGGGCAGCATCCCCGGGCGCGGCGGGCGGCGGGGGCGCCGGGCCGCCGGCGTGGCCCCGGCGGCGGGGAGCCAGCGCCCCGCAGGAGCCGGGGCGGGGGGGCGGGAGAGGAGAGGGGGGGGAGCGGCGCGGAGCCGCCCCGGGCGGGGGAGGGCGGCGAGGAGGCGCCCGCCGGGAGAGTCGGCGGCCGCCGAGCACCTGCCCGGGGCAGCGGGAGGGCGGCGGGCGCTGCCTCCGGGCTCGGGCTGCAGGCAGGAGCGGAAAAAAAGCCGGCGGCTTCCCCAGGGAGAGAGTGGCGCGGGGAGGGGGCTCGGCCCCAGGCGGACACAAAGGCAGAGATGAGGAGAAAAAAAAAAAAAAAATTAAAAAAAAAGGAAAAAAAGATTAAAAAAAAAAAAGCGCGCTACTTTCGCGGCTGCTTCCCCGGCGCTCGGGGCTGGGGCTGCTTTATTTCGGATGATTTTAGAACAAAGCCGTTAAGAAAAAGAGCAACCGTCCTCCTCCTCCTTCTCCCAAGCTCTTGACATCATCTCGGGGAAAATCGAGCCCGCGCCCCCCTCAGCCATCGCCTGCGCGCGTGTGTGTGTGTGTGCGGGAGCGCCGGTCCCTGTCCCTTCCCTGCTCCGGGAGGCGGCAGCTCGCCCCGGCCCGCCGCGGGAGCGGGTTAACCCCCTCGGCGCCGCCCTGGCAGGGAGAAGCCGCGGAGCTTCCCCCGCCGCGGCTCTTTCCCGCCTCCCCCCCCCTCCACCCGCTCCCCGGCCTGTGGCCACGCCCCGGGCGGGGCGGGGCGGGGCGGGGCCGGGGCGTTCCCTCAGGGGCAGCCCCGAGAGGGGCGGGCGCAGCGCTCGCCGCCGGCCCCTCCCCCGAGCCGAGCGGCGGGTAACGGCCGGGACAGGTGGGGCCACGCCCCCTCCGCCGGCCACGCCCCGCCCCGCCCGCGGGCTGTGCCGCCGCGGCCCGCGCTGGGGGAGGGCGCGAGCGGGGCGGCGGGACGGAGGGGGCGGGGCCGGGGGTGGCGCTGCGGCCGCCCGGGGACAGCGGCACCGCGCTGGGCTCCGCGCGCACCCCGCGCCCCGCACACCCTCCGCGGCGTCAGACACGCACCGCAGCTACACACACCGCAGCTACACACACCGCAGCTACGCACACCGCAGCTACGCACACCGCAACTACACACACCGCAGCTACGCACACCGCAGCTACGCACACCGCAGCTACACACACCAGAGCTACACACACCGCAGCTACACACACCGCAGCTACGCACACCGCAGCTACGCACACCGCAGCTACGCACACCAGAGCTACACACACCGCAGCTACACACACCGCAGCTACGCACACCGCAGCTACACACACCGCAGCTACGCACACCAGAGCTACACACACCGCAGCTACGCACACCGCAGCTACACACACCGCAGCTACGCACACCGCAGCTACGCACACCGCAGCTACACACACCGCAGCTACACACACCAGAGCTACACACACCGCAGCTACACACACCGCAGCTACGCACACCGCAGCTACGCACACCAGAGCTACACACACCGCAGCTACACACACCGCAGCTACGCACACCGCAGCTACGCACACCGCAGCTACACACACCGCAGCTACGCACACCAGAGCTACACACACTGCAGCTACGCACACCAGAGCTACGCACACCAGAGCTACACACACCGCAGCTACACACACCGCAACTGCACACACCGCAGCTACGCACACCGCAGCTACGCACACAGCTCCACACACCACAACTGCACGCACCAGAGCTACACACACCAGAGCTACACACACCGGAGCTACACACACAGCTCCACACACCACAACTGCACACACCACAGCTACACACACCAGAACTACACACACCAGAACTACACACACAGTTACACACACCACAACTGCACACACCGCAGCTAGACGCACCTCAGCTCCACACACCACAGCTCCACACACCACAACTGCACACACTGCAGCTACACACACCAGAGCTACACACACCAGAACTACACACACCTCAGCTACACACACCACAGCTCCACACACCACAATTGCACACACCACAGCTCCACACACACCACAGCTAAACACACCCCACAGCTACACACCCCACAGCCCCACACACTCACTACAGCCCCACACACCACAGCACACACTCACCACAGCCCCACACACAAACCCCAGACCCACAACAGCGCCACACCCCACAGCCCCACACACTCACGGTTACACACACCCCCCACGCCACAGCTCCACGCAGCCCTACACACACCAGGCCTCACACCCCAGCCTCACACACCGCAGCTTCACATCACGCCCTCGCCACCCCACGCGCAGAGCTCCACAGCCTGCGGTTCCACGCACACCGCCCCCCTCACTCACACCCTCGGACCTCCACACGGCACAGCTCCCCCAACACGACCCCCTACGCCACAGCCCACCCCCCCGGTCCCCAGCATCACCCCCCCGCAGCCCCACCACCCGGCACACACAGGCACCCACACAGGCCACACCGCCCCTTCCCCAACCGCGAAACAACCTCTCCCCACACACAACACACGCACGGTGCCTGTTCCAAGGGCTCGGAGGAACCCGCCCAGCTCCACCCAGCCCAGCCCCATCACCCCTGAGCCACCACCCTGCTCGGGACGGGGCTGGGGGGGCTGCAACCCCCATGCTGTGAGCCCGAGGCTGGAGGCCAGGGCCCCAGCTCCTCCTGGCACACCTCTCTCCCACTTTGCCATCAGATTTTCAGCAGCAGGTGTAGCTGCAGAAGCCTGGGGCTGCTTTCATGTATGCTCAGAGAAACAGTTGTGCTTTCTGGTGTCAGCTTGCCTGTGGTACCTGTAGGCTTTCTCCTGCGTTAGAGCTGGGATTTTCAACCTTACTCAGTGAAGGCTGAGCTGCTTCTGGCTTCTCTGGGCCTCAGGTGACGTTCCCTTGTTTTAGGCCCTTCTCAAATCCTAGGACCCCAGGGCTTGTTACTGCCATCCTCCATTCCTAGAAGCAACTCCAGCTATCTCACTCCTGACTACACATTGTCTGAGGCCTTTGGGTGCCCTTCCTGAGCTACAAGGGGGCAACAGGAACCCAATACCTTGCAAATTGATTAAATCTGTGGGATGAGAAGGCAGTAGCCGAGACTGAAGCCCTCTGAAAGGTGCATCTCAGACTGAGCAGGCAAAAAAGGTCCCAAAGCCCTTTGTGACACTCTTGGCCACAGAGAGGAGCAAGAATTAATTTCATTAATTCAGCAAACAAGATTTCATCCAGGTCAAATTCTGTATCACATCACCTGAGCGTTACCAGAATCATTACAGCACTGCATGGAGCAGGAAAGTCTCACCTGCCAGAGGGAGCCTGTACGTAACGGCAACAGGGGGAAGAAAGGGAAAAAAGGAGAAAAGAGGAAATATCTGGTTTCGATCAACTCCTTAAAAATGGAAGTCTGATTACCGTTGCCCATTTCTTATTCCCCAAGGGAGAGCAAGAGAAGAAGAATAATCTATAAATAGTTTGCAACACAGAGAATCCTATAGCCAAGTTGCTGGGAAAGATCAATAGCATGATTCAAGGAGGGCTCCAAATTACATCTCAGGGGAGGGAGGTGCTGAACAGAATTGATAAATAAGTTGCAAATGCTGTGTGTGTTGTGTGTATCTAATTAACAGAGGGTGACTGGGATCGATAACAACGAAGGAGCTGGTCTAAAAATAGCGCTCAGGCAGGGATTGCAACCTGCGGGCAACAGATTGGATGGAAATGTCCCCTCGAGTAATTAACCTTTAGCTGTAAAGGGGTGGTTAGCGTGGGGTCAAAGTGGAGCCTGTGGGCAGCCGGGGAGGGTTGAGGTCTCCATGGGACTTCAGGGCAGAGAGTAACGTGACAGTCATGGAGGGGACGGGCGCAGCCGTGATCTCGCAGCCTTCCTCTGATCGGGCTGCAGTGTCAAGCTGCAGATTGCTGTAATGCTTTCTGGAGAAATATCTGAGTATGAGCGTATTTCTGGGATTGTGGAAGAGGAAATATTTGTACTTCTGTGTACTTTCAATATTGCTTAGAAGAAAGTCACAGTCATTTTTCTGAACATCTATTTAAGTCTACAAGAATTTGGGATTTTCTTCTTTTTTGCTGACATTGTTGCTGAGAAAGTATCCACCTCTCTGGGGACCAGTCTTTGCTCATCCAGACTCACCAGCAGAAGTCTGTATTTGATCCACAGAGCAAATAACGTCTGAAGAGAAGCTTCCTTCAATCCTTCCATCTACAGCAGAGCAGTCAGGCAAACTTCAGGGGGAAGGATTGACGTTGGACAGGATGATCTATGGCTCAGCTCACAGGCTCTGCTGGAGTGCCAGGCTGAGCTGACATCGCCCAAGTGAGAGACAGACACATGCACCCAGGAACAGAAAGTTCGTTGTCAGCGCGGATTGGGACCCGGGGTGTACGACATGGCTGAAAGAAAAGGAAACCATAAAGATGAAGAATCTATAAAATATCTCTGTAAAGCTGTCATGGAAAGGATTGGGGCAGGGGGAAGGGATGAGTGAAGAGCTTTTCTCTCTTTAATATAGATGGAAGTGTCTAGAAAAGATCTTTCCTGGCCAAAAGTTGTCTCCATAAGGTTAAAAAAAAAAAAAAAAAAAAAAAAGAAAAGAAAAAAGTCTTTTATTCTGCTGTAGATGGAGATACTGAAGGAGCAAACCTTGTTTAGTCACTAAAAGGAAGATTAACTTGAAGTGTCAACACATATCTTAGCTCCTCTCAGTTTAGTCTAACTTGAGGGAGAGCAAGCAGGATGGAAGATAGCCCTGAGCTGTGTAGTGGCTTCCCTGGCTGCTAACAGCTGTGCTAACCTAATGTTTTCGCCTACTTTCCCCACAGAAAGCCAACGGGAGTTAGAAGTCTCCCACGTTAAAGGTAAGAGTGTGTGGGTGCTGTTGTGTTAGAGCAGCTCTCCTGTTTTACCTTGAGTTTGCTGCAAGAACGGCAAGAGGTAGCTGCAAAGCAACTGTCTCCTGAGTTGTTTTTGTGGACGTCTCAAGTCACCCCTGTTGACCTGTCAGAGATGCTCCTGGAGAGAGATCTAATGTCCCTCTCTAACCAAGAAGGGGCTGGGACCTCCCAATCCATGTGCCATCTTCCAGCTGAACCACAGGAGTCTCAACAACCCAGATAAGGAAAAAAAGCCCCCAAACCAGAAAAATAAACTGAAAAACATGATCAAAACTAGGTAGAAAAAGACCTAACCTATTTATTTTTCTACACAGGTTATCAAGAAACCATTTTATTTCTCTTGAAACTGTGGCACAAAGATGGTCAGAACGGCAGTTCTGGTTGAGGGCCAAGGTTCATTTAGCCCACAACTCTCTTTTCTGCATAGGCTGTAGCAGATATGAAGGAGAAATATGAAAAGAACAAGTATGTGTGATTCTTTTTCAGCTCTGTAAGTATTCTCCCAACCCCAGATTATTTTATTTCAGGGGATATTCTGAGACTCAGTTTGTTGCTCTACTTAGTGACCCATGATGGATCTTTCTCACTAGCACTTCTCCTCTCTCTTCCTGAATCCAGCTAAAATTTTTGCATCCCCCAGCAAAAATTCTCATCCTCTCCTAAGGAGGAGTTCAGCAGATCTGTTATTCAGAGCAGGAAGAGTACTCCCTTTTATTTGTTCAGAGCAGATTTCCTTCAATGGTCCCCCACCCCTGTGCTGGAAGAGAGAGAAACTGTGCAGTTTCTCCATGCCATGCCATGGTTTGTCAGAGACGGTGAAGTTCAAGAAGGTAGCCCCATTTTAGCCACTGTCCCCCATGCAGGGGTGTAACGTGACAGCTCTGTGTGACTCCCCCATCTCTCTGCCACGGCAGTTAGAGTAAGAGGCTCCATGTGTACAGGCCATCAAGGCAGAAGGGTAGCCCTGTCTCATTTTGCCCTATAAAGTGTCTCTGGCCCTTTGGGGGATTTCTTGGAATTCCTGTAATAAAAGTACCATCAGAGGCACTGTCCTCTCCAGGGCTGCGTGCCCTAAGGAAGCAGGGGTGTCAACACCTGATGGGTGTTAAAATGTGCAGTGGATGTTGAGTGACAATAGGCAATTATTCGTGGAAGGTGGTCACACACAGGGAGTGGGTGTTGCCACGATGTTTACGTGAGAGGAGTGCTGCAGATCCACAGCGATTCCAACACCTCTGACAAGATTGGCAATGCGTAAGAAAAACACTGCAATTTCAGTGATTAAGAATAGCTCAGCAGAGGTCCCCCATAAAAATTCTTCCCTGCGAGTCTACAAAATGCATTCATGAAATGATCTGACCATGAATTAAGACTGTCCTTCAGAATGCAGCTGCCACACTGAGGCAAATGTTGCGATTTTAAGAACTAGGAAGTGGCTCAGTTTAAAAATGCAATGCCTGACTCAAAGGCTGTCATAACCCTGTCTAAGACCGCTGGTGGTGGCCTTTGGATCAGGCTATTGTCAAGAATGCAAAGGTTATCGCGGCAAGTGTTGGAGACTGGATTGTAAGGAGCCAAACTTCCCTTTAGCTTCACAAGCTCTCTTCATGTCCTTTGCTTCTGCCAGCTGTGTGCATTTGCACAGTCACTGATGTGTTCGTGGACCACGGTTCTTGTTTGGTTGACTGCGAGAGGAAGCCAAGCGCAGGTTACTAGGTGAACACACCTGTGTCCTTAGAGCGGTAGCTCGGGAAAATAATGGAGGAGGGAACCTTCCCTGTGCAGCTCTCGTTTTATTCTTTGTACCTTTTTCCCACTGATGTTCAAAGGAGCGCAACCTCTGTTGGATCCACTCAGGCAGGTTGCAAATGTTTCAACAGCCTTCCCTTCCTCAAGCAGTCAGCCAGTGCAGAAGAAGGTTGAACAGGGGACTGGTGCTTTAATTCTTGCCTCCGTCCCTCCTGTGCCTCCAACATGACAGTGCTCTTGAAAGTAATCAGCAGTGACAGGAAACATGCACGAAGAGTCTCAATGACTTAGGGAAAGGGTGCTTGTATGAAACAAGTCCACATGTGGGAGAAAAAAAGAACAGGATCAGACCTACGCTTCATATTTTTCCCACACTCATTTCATTTTACAGGGAATTCATTAATGTTAAATCCACCTAGGTGGCAGGAATGTGAGCATCTGGTCCAACCTAAATAGTCTCTTCTGTTCTATTTTTATATTCATGTATCACTCTTATTCTGCAGAGCTTGTGCATGGCAGAAAGGGTGAATTCACTTCTCAGTATACAAGCCAAAGGTCTCCTCCAGAACTGCTGCGAAGGATTTGGAAGATGTTTCACTCAAACACAGAATTTATATATAGGCACAAAGCTTTCATTAAACATGAGCAGCTAAGGGGACAGCATCAGTCACTGACGGTAATGTATGCACATCTTGTAGGCACACTAGAGAGGAACAAGCTGCCTTGGAGAAATTAATACAGCAAAGGTGTTCATTATTGATGCATTTGTTACTGAATTGACTCCGCCTAAGTTTCCTGAGCCAATGTGACTTCCAGATTTATTTGTAGATTACCAAATGCTCACACTGTGACTGTCACTTTTGCATTTACTGCAGCTGATGCCTTAGATGACTACCTTGCATACCAAAACTGCCACTGAATAAGTCTTCAAGGAGAACCCTGGCAAAGTAGAAAGGAAGATCCCTGTACTGGTACAGCCTTCACCATCAACACCAAAGGTAACTGAGCTGCAAGGACCCATAGAGCTGGGAGATGCAACAGTCTTCCTCTAGCAATGAGTACTATATGTCAATGCAACAACTTCTGAATGAATTTGTGGAAGTGTGCATTTTGTTAAAATCACCGCTGAAGAAGGAAATTAATTGCTTAGAAGGCTTCCTGGCTAGTGCAATAAGCTACAACTGTTACTAATGGAATGCCACTGTAAAGGGAAAATAGGAACTATTATGAATATTTGCTGTGGAATTGTCTTGTCCAGAAGAAAAAGCACCATATGGCATGGAATATTTAAAATAAAGCTGAATAAAATGGGCTGATTTACCTTATTCTGTGTGTTGACTGCTTGAGCAGCAGGACCTAGCTTTTATTTCCTTTGAATAAATGGTTCATATATTGTATTGGGTCTGTGAGGCAAAGTTTTGGTAGCGGGGGGGCTACAGGGGTGGATTCTGTGAGAAGATGCCAGAAGCTTCCCCCATGTCCCGCAGACCCAATGCCAGCCGGCTCCAAGAGGGACCCACTGATGGCCAGGGCTGAGCCCATCAGCGATGGTAGTAGAGCCTCTAGGATAACAGTTTTAAGAAGGGGAAAATGTTACTGTACAACAGCAATTTCAGCTGGAGAGAGGAGTGAGACTATGTGAGAGCAACAACTCTGCAGACCCCAAGGTCAGTGAGGAAGGGGGGCAGGAGGTGCTCCAGGCACAGAGCAGAGGTTCCCCTGCAGCCCGTGGTGCAGCCCGTGGTGAGGCAGCTGTGCCCTGCACCCATGGAGCTCCATGGGGGAGCAGAGACCCACCTGCAGCCCGGGGGGGACCCCACGCCGGAGCAGAGGGATGCCCGAAGGAGGCTGTGACCCCGTGGGAAGCCCACGCTGGAGCAGGCTCCTGGCAGGACCTGTGGCCCTGTGGGGAGAGGAGCCCACGCTGGAGCAGGTTTGCTGGCAGGACTTGTGACCCCGTGGGGTCCCACGCTGGAGCAGTTCATGAAGATCTGCAGCTGTGGGAAGGACTCACGTTGGAGAAATTCATGGAGGACTGTCTCCTGTGGGAGGGACCCCACGCTGGAGCAGGGGAAGAGTGTGAGGAGTCCTCCCCCTGAGGAAGAAGGAGCAGCAGAGGCAATGGGTGATGAACTGACCACAACCCCCATCCCCTGCCCCCCTGTGATGTTGGAGGGGAGGAGGTGGAGAAATTGGGAGTGAAGTTAAGTCCAGGAAGAACATAGGGGTAGGTGGAAGGTGTTTTGAGATTTAGTTTTTATTTCTCATTAACCTACTCTGATTTGACCTACAATAAATTAAACTAATTTCCCCAAGTCGAGTCTGTTTTGCCCGTGATGGTAATTGGTGAGTGATCTCTCCTTGTCCTTACCTTGATCCACGACCCTTTTATTATATTTTCCCTCCCCTGTCCAGTGAAGAGGGGAGTGATAGAGTGGCTTTGGTGGGCACCTGGCATCCAGCCAGGGACAAGCCACCACATGGATACACATCTTTTTTATTTGGAAGAGACTGAGTGGGCTCTTCCACACCTCCTTCTATTTTTTCTCCTCTTTGAGGACACATGAAGACACTCACCCTTCAGATACCTCTGTAATTTTCAGAGTGCATTTTTTTCTAACATATTTTTTTCTGGCCTGTATTCCCATCATTTATGACCTGACTGCCACCCAGTAATGGAAAAACTTTTTCCAGCCAACATTTTCCTCCTGCATATACCATTTTTCAGGTAGGGAACACAAAGCCATAGAGAAAGCCGGTGGCAGGTGGGGTATCCAGCTGCAGCTTCAATGTAGATCTCTCACAAACGAAGATGGACACCCCATGGGGTGTCCCCACTGCCTCCACTTGCATCTCTTGCAAACCTGTCTCGGTGGTCTAAGGCCTGACTACTCCAATGTAATCCCTGACTACTCCTACTGTGGGTGCAACTTCGCAGACTACCTAGGACACACTAGGGCCAAGCAAGCCCGTCTGTTGAAGAGGACATGGAAGAGCAGCATCTTCCCTCTTCTTCCATGCTGGAAGTGTCAGTTTTATCTCACCCAAATCAAGCAGTGGTTGGACTAACTAGTAATTAAGAAATTTATACTAAATATTGTTATTACTGTATTTAACTGTGTTGAAAGGGGAGTGAGACCATCGCAGTAGCTTAAACCGCAGATAATTCAATTACATTTATCTGTGCCAGAATCTCTTACCGCTATTTTCCAAAATAAATTCTAACCTGTATATACACACAAGGCTAAACTGTTTCTTTGAAAGGAAGATTATAGTTTTACTTGTAGAGATCAAGCAGGATATATACTCTAGTGAAAACCTTTCTTGAGAATCTCAGAGTCAGGGCAAAGGCAGTACCATCTCATGGAGAGAATTTCCCACCACCTCATATTATCACTTAGTTTGAAACTGGAGGAGGGAGGGAAAATGAACCTTTAATAACTGCCCAGCTCTAAAATCAATTTCAGTGCTCAAGACAGCTTGTAAACACACAATATGCTTTAAAAAGGATTGATGCTGGGGAAAGTGAGGTGCACATTTTCCTGCTGTTGAAGTCAAATAAAGCTTTTAAATAGCTTCCATTTTCAAGGGTGCGTAAATGGTTACAGTATTAAGAGCCTTCCTCTGGCTGAAGACAAGGGATTTCATTCTCAGCTCAGTTACACAATTTAAATGAGGAGTAACCCACTGAGAATTGACCTGGTGTACATTTGTTATGAGAAAAGAATAGGACAAAGATTTGTATAAAAAAAATTCTAACAAGGACATAAATTAAGATGATTTACACTTTTGGGCCAGGAGTTGAGAGTCCTTTTAAAACCACAATTGATTGATGAAGCCTCACAACATGCCTGTGATTCAGTAAGTACTATACTCGGTTTGCAGATGGTTGCTCTGAAGCACAGTATTGTTATACGGTTACAAGCCCAACAAATGAATTAGTGGCAGAGCATGAACCAAAGACAGGTTGCTATATCCTAACTATCATACAACAGTGCTTTGGGATGGCATTTCTTCCTTGTGGTTGCTCAGTACAGGCCATCTGTCTGAATAAGTTTGTAATATCTAAATAGAGTGTGAATTTCTGTGGTTTTGTCTCTTGGCTACCAAGACTGACAACTTAGCACTGTCATGGTGCTGCTGCCTTTACACCTGTACGGGATCACATCTCATCACTCTGAGACCCAAGGTGTTGCTTAACAGTCCACACTCAAGTCACTGAGTTAGGAGTTGAAAAACTATGAGTCCTTGTAGGTTTAGAGATGCTCGACTGCTCACCAGTTTTGTAAGGACGTCTTGAAGGACCAGCCCAGGCTAGGGATGGCTGCTCACAATATGCATGTGCAAGACAGAAAAGATCAGTGGTAGGGGAGGAATGCATGAAGAGAGTGAAGAGCATGACAGTGATGATGGCAGGGGATCTAACCTATATAGATGGAAAAAGAAGCCTGGAAAGAAGATGTGGGGGACTGAGGAAAGAAGTGGACAGAGAAACTAGGAGCTGAAGATGCTGCGCTAGGAGGGAGATGGTTGGTGCAATCAGTCATTTGGCACTCAGCAGAAAAAAAATTGCAGTCAGAACTGCAGAAAATGTTTATCAATGTCCACTTCAGCTGTGTCTGCAGGTTTTCCAGCTGTCTGGAGACTCTGGCTGAATCCTCTTGGCATTTTTTCTTGAAGGCGACAAAGCAGAGGAGGGAACAGATAGCACCCGCATTTTAGTTTCTCCAGGGGGGCAGATAGTCTGTCATGCAGTGTTCAAAATTGAGGGGATTCTTGGGAAAGGCACATTATGTTCAGTGAAGTTACCACTGTACTGGCAGAATAAAGTGGGCTCTCGGACCCGAACTGTGTTTCCAAGAGGCATCGTGCCTTGAAGATTTCTGAGCACATTTCTTGCTAAGGCTTTTTTCTTGCATGGGCGTAACACTGCAGAGACTTTTGCCTGTGCTTGCGTGTCAAGCTGATGGTGTGAGGAAAAAAAGAGCCAGAGCTCCACCAGCTCCTCAGTTTTCTGATCCCAGCCTCCCTGAGTGCAGCTGGAGAATCCTTGTGTGTGCTGAGAGCTGAGGGGCATTAACCCTAGGGCACCTCCTAAACAACCCTTCCCACCATGGTCCTGAAAAGACTGCTCAGGACACACTGTTCAGGAGAGAAAATTGCTGTTTAAATAGACTTTCCCCAGGATTAATTTCATGTCTACGGTAGATGCATTTCCCTACTGCTAAGCTACAGTGGCAAAAGCATCTTTGCAAGTATCCGCAGATGCCTGCCTGCAAAGCAGAGCTTCGCACAAGCTTAGTAGCTTTTCCCCATCAGCAAAGCAAGCTGTCTGATTGCAGCACACAGCTTTAGCCATATAACCCCACTGCTTTTAGGACTTTGTGCCAGCACAGCTAGACAGTCACGGCTCACACCTCCTCACACCTCCGGGCAGTGTCGCTCACCCAGCAAAAAGCTTGTGGTTAGCTTTGGCCAAGTAACGTGGCTGGAGCTGGCCCTGGTTTTACAGCGTGTGTGCTCGGGGTGCTGCCGAGCTCTTCCTCACTGAACCTGCTGCAAAGCCACGTTAAATAACAGGCAAGTGTTACAGGTCAAAAGTCTATGAGAGAATAGCAAACGGTATTTCTGGCCTGCTGAGTCAGGCAAAGGAGATGGGGAAGGAGGGGGATGGGACTTTTTTGTTTTCCCCGAAGATCATGTCTTGGCAAGGATAATAATTTCTGGCAGATTGAAAAGTCCCATTGGGCAGATTGGAAAGTCCTGAAAAGGCCTGTTTTGGGCAGATTGAAAAGGCAGAAACCTGAGCTCTGAATATGAACCTGCCTGATAGCTTCATAAGACCACTTACTATCAATCTCATCCTCTTAGCAACTGTATGAACAGCAGGGCATATGATTGAATGTTTTTCATATAAACGTTGTGAAATAAACAGCACTCCATTTCCTGCTGCAGGCTTCCTTCAACAGTAAATGTCAGGTGTGCAAGATAAAACAGGGGCTGAGCTCCACTCCAGATCGCGGCATCTCCTGCATTTCAAATGTACTAGAGCTGCCTTTCCGCAAGCTACACAAGATTGAATTCATCACACTTTCCAGCACACTGCTAAGTAAAACAGAAGACTGATATACTACTAATAGTTGAGGCTTCTTATAGCAGCCTCATCTGTTATCACATCCTCCGCCATCGTCCAACTTCTACTCCCACCTCGCAGTTACTCTGGCCCTCGTGCTCTGTTTATCTTGCTCTTCCTCTCCATACCTATTTCCATGCCTCTCACTTTCCTGGGTTCAGTTTCCCTGCTGACCCCCAATGCCACCACCTCATGCAAGTCATCAGGAAAAATCACTTCTGCCACGACACAAGGCAGAAGTTCTGGATGTCCTTCATGGGATGCCACCATAAGTCTGTGTTCCCAGCTCTGCACAGGGTCACTGTGTGGCATGGTGCAACTCTGCACTCCTCTGAGCCTCAGTTTCTTCACATACGGGAAGAAGAACCTATAACCTGATGCCATACCCCAACAGCTTGTAGGGCAGATGCTTGATTCTCTGTGTGTCTTGAGGTGTAGTAAATAAAAAATCTGTGTTTGGTGGATATGTCTGGTTTCACTGGGAGTTTGTATGAGCAGAGTCTGAGAATGAATGAAAAGACTTTTAAGATTTAGTCCAAAGCATCTATTATGAATATGTCATTAAAGCCATCCTAGCACAACTTGTGTGGGTATGGAATGGGACAGGAGCTCCAGGCCTGACCCAGAGCAGTTTCTGAGGGACCTGAGGAGGGAGGGAGAATTTCATTCTATGTAAGATCACTATTAACTGCCACAGTCATGATTCTTGACAGTAAAGGAGAGGGAACGATCACAGAGGGAGAGCAGGAGCCACAAAACTGCACTTTTATTTTTTCAAAACCTTCCCATAGCTTGGCAGAGCAAATGACGACGGAAGTTAAAACAGCATTTTCCAAATTTCCATTCTTTATTTCCACATGATTCTTTTCTGGATCTGCAGTTAGGATATTTATTTCTCTGTCTTGTCCTTTTTCAACAGAGAACGTCAAATGGGTTGGTAGCAGATAGAAAAACATGGCTCTTATCTCCATATAAATATGAGAGCATCCCTCTGCAGGACTAGATCCAGATATTTGTGATGCTCATAGCCACCATTACTCTATTACCCAAATGCTTTGCATTAATGGATTTCTCCTTGCATCACTTGATGAGAAGAAATTCAGTGCTGAATTACTATCCTCATCTAACAGACATGAGAACAGCATCTTAGAGAAATTACAGCATTGACCGGGAGCACACAGGAAATCTGTGCAGATCAGAGACTTCAATCAAAAGCAATGAGGACACAGAGGATACAAACAGGAGCCAAAACCTACCGGGACCAGATATCCCTGAGACTGTTCCCTGGCCAGGCCCACACAAACGAGATTTCAAACCTCTACACGATAATCTCAGTCAAACTGAAATCTTCAGCTAACAGGAGCTGGAGAAAATGCACAGCTTCAAAGCTGTCAACGATGTCAATATAGTCCTGCTGAGAAATTGGCGTAGTCCATTCAATGCATCCAATTACACAGATGATAAACACTAAAAGTGTCAGATATTATATATCTTTAATATAAGATCAAAGCAGTCTTCTAGACTCTAAGATCTTAGGGAATTTCTCTCTATTGGATTGGTGAGAACAAAAAATTTTTATGTGAGGCAAGGATTCTCTTTTTACAGTATTGCTACTAAATTTACTAGAAATGGGGAATTTCCTTTGTGAGGAAATGTGTTCTCATGAGAAATTACTTCTGAATAAACTTTTCCCCAGCTCTATATGTTAATCAGATATTATTCAGGATCAAGTGATGAGGATACTTGATTAACAACAACTTTTCCAGACCCATGTCTATCTAGGGAATGGCAGTACCAGGACCCAGCTCTTAAGGCCATTTTGACCTCTCAGCTTTTGGGCAAAGGTATTGATACAGCTCACTGCAATTATTCAGGTCACAGACTTCCTTCCTGATAAAGACAAAAATGATTTTTTTTTTTTTAAAAAAAAAAAAAAAGGAAAATTTGGCTCTAGTATAAGGTAGAGAATGCAGAAGTTGATCAACCTTCAAGCGTAGCCGCCTCCCCATAGCACCATGTCCATCCAAGTGCTAAATGAACACCAAATAGTGAGTGACTAATCTCCCTGCAAAGTCAGTAAATATTCTTACACCCCCCTTTTCAAAACAGCATTTTGGCCCCCAGGGACACCAGTGGTAAAATTCTCATTGATTTCAGCAGCTCCACAAGTTCGCTTCGGGAATTTAGATGATTCATGTGAAGTCCGCACACCTAATCAATGGCTAATGCAAAAGAAGAACTCAGCCTGTGTAGGAGGAGGTGCTTCGGTGCCAGGATGGTTTTCAGTTGCAGTGCTTTGGTAATTCTGTGCTGCTTCTGGTACCAAACTTATTGTGTAATCCCATTTTTCTTTCTTATAAGCCTGTTTTCTGTTAACATTGTTGTTAGCCTGTTGTAGCTGTTAGCCTCTCACAGTGAAAGTATGTCTTTATTTTTTTTTTTTTTTTTAAAGACGGTCTGTGTGCCTGCTTCTCTTCCTGTGGGAATTTGATCAAATTTAGCTTTACAAATGTAGAAATAATTCCATTCAGAAGAGAATCCAGAAATACTCTTGCGTGTGTGATATCCAATGCTTTGTTTCAGGGCTGCGGGAAGTAGAGGCTCCGTTTTCCAGCACTGAGACTCTTCCTCCCTAGCTAAAGAAGCACATGAAACCTTTTCACAAAACTTATCATCTTTTCCCTGCCTGAAGGTTTTTCCAGCCATCTCTGGCTCCCGGTCATGTCCTTCTAGTGTCTTGTCAGCTTTCAGATTGTCTCACCTTTTCATTCCTACTTTCCTTTGCACTTGCTCATTATCTCTCTCCATCATTCTCAGCAATCTAGTCTTTGGTTTAGGTAAATGTCAACTTTTCTCTCTACTGGAATGAAATGATATTTTAACATTTATGCTCTTGCTTTGCCTCAACTCATAATTAAAATGATCAAATTAGCTATTTCATTAAAGTCAATGGCCAGACTGCTAACAGAACCCCTCTTTTAGCATAATTTACCATCAGCATACAGAGCAATGAAAGTGTCCAGCACTTAACATATGCCAGCATCAGCTGCAATAGATACCATTTAACTCTGAACCTAACTGGAATCATTTGACACTACTGAGCTGGAAAAGAATGTTTTACACCAGTGGCTGTAGTTTAAGAATCCAGACCAAGTATTCCAGTGCCTCCACTCAACAATATCACCCAAGTTGTCTCAGCTTCTGTTCCAGATGTCTAAATTCAGCACAACAGCTGTCTGGTATTAACCTACCTTCATACCCTCCCAGTCCTAGCGGTGACCCTTTGCTCATGGTGCTGGTTAAAACAGACTTAAGATTATCAGTAGACATCCCACTGTCCGTGGACAGCCGGTAGGCAGCACTGCTCTGCCCGTGACCTCCTTTCCCCCGTGAGATGTATCACAAGACCCCTAATATGAGAACTGGATAGAGCAGTTAATTTTAAATTATTGTATTGACTCAGTGCCAATGAGAGATCCGTGAGGGTTATGGAAAGGCACTAAAACAGCTGCACTGTAATGAGAATGGGTCTGACTAGTGACACACATGTGCCGAAAATTTCCTTGAAGGGCTAGGTTAGCACACGCAGGAGAATAAGGGCTTTGGTATTTAACAGTTGTTTTATTCTTTGCCTTTGCAAAAATGAACCACTTGATACTGGTATGTTCTTTGCCTTTTTAGAAATGAATGACTCAGTACTGATAGCAGTAACTGAACCAAGTGTGCCTTCTGAGGGATTTGGTATCCTTTTCTAAGTGTGCCCCATAAAGAGTAAGCTAATTCTGCACAGAAAAATGTGAATATTAATGACCATACTGTGGTCTTACTGTTCCCAGTGTGGGAAAGGGGAGCTGGAACAGAGAGCTGAGAAGTCCCTTGGACAGCTAAACTTGGTGTTCACTGCCTTCAGGGGGATGGAAAACAACCATCCACATGCCCTAAACCTGCATTAGCAAACCCTGTCCCTCAGGGCTCCAGCATCAGTAAGTAGGCAGTGTATAATAGTCAGGTGCTCTGTACCACCGGTACCATTAAAGGCCATAATACTGTAACTGTATATCCCCGATGTCTATCTTAATCTCATCTGAAAAATCCTCCTTGGCAATTGCAACCATTACAGTGACTAGTGTAAACCACTCTGAATTTATCCTGCTATTACATTGCATATGGTATGGCCTATGGAGCAGATTTGCTTCCCACAGAACAAATGCACTGCAGTATCAATGGGACATGATGGTTTTTTCTTCCTTTCCTGTGATGTTCTATATGGGAATCTTTTAATGCCATGAAAGAAATAGCAAATTTCTGGAAGCGATACATATTTGAGACAGGTTATGTGAGCACTGCATGCACTGAAAAAAGTGGCAGTCGGAGTGAGGCTGGGGAGAAGGAGAAATTCTCTTCTGGAAGGGAGAACTTTGCTGTGATGAGAAACATTACAGACATAGAAACTATCCTATTCATTAAATATGTCTATATTTACATTCTTTATGTTTTCATGTGTCCTCTCTTGACATCTATGTTGATGAATTTTGTCATTAGAAGCTAGAATAATATTCCAGTTATTAATTTTATAAGTAGCTCACCTATGGAGATAACTATATACAGACAAGTATTGCTTCCAGTGTTTCATATTTGCCCTTATTAAAGCTGAAGACTTCATTAGCTCCTAGTGGGTGCTTATAGAAATGATTGAGCCAGATTCTTCTCAGAGGTGCACAGTGAAAAGACAAGAAGCAACAAACAGGGAAATTTCAGCTATTTGCAAGGAAACATCGTTCACAATGAGACACCTCAAGCAAACTGACCCAACTTTGAAATTAGCCTTGCTTTGAGTAGGAGGTTTAACTAGAGGCCTCTAGAGGTCCTTTCCAATCTATAGTAATCCCTGATTCTAAAACATTTGTATGAAAATGTTATTGTCTGCAGTGCTCAGTCAAAGAGCAATACTATTAATTTTAAATGATACGAAGAATGGATCTGAAGGCTTGAGCTCATGAGCTTCTTCAGTTTATGAGTTAAAGAGCTACTAGGTTCTTTGTGAATGACATCTTTTGGAAGGGAACATGCAATGCACTTCAAAAGCTTGAAAGAACAGCAAAATTTAACTGAATCAATCAGCAAGAAGGCTCAGAATTTGTTTCTACAGCTGTTTTTCCAGCAGGCTTTACTCTGAGATTTCCTGCCATCAATGATGGAAAAGAAACAATTCATGTAACATGTGTGTGTAGTCAAAGCTGCTTGACCTTCGTCAATCATACATTCATAGAAAAAAGTTCATGATAGATGGAGACACAGTGGCAGAAATTGTTCAGCACATAATTCCAATCATAGCCTATTCATGGACAGTTTGTGAAAAAAAAAAAAAAAAAAGGTAACATTTATCAGCAAAATTATTGATGGCAAATTGCTCTCCCAGCGCTGCCTGTTCCCTATTCTCCATTATTGTTACTTTACCTCACAGCTTGGAGAAAGGAAGGCTAATATATTAACCAGGCTACTTGTATTAACTGTCACTCAGCAAATGAGCAAATCATTGTATTTGCAAACTCTGCAAGCAAATCACTGCAAGCAATCTTCAAGAACATGCACATTAACTTCACTCTCATGTAACTCTTGACATGTCTTCCAAGAGGGGCTGTTTAATTTAGTTTATCACCATTTTTATGGTGGACGCACATGTTCCCCTTTTTTTTTTTTTTTTTTTTTTTTTTAAATAAAAAGCTGAGTTCTTTTCATTTAACCTAAATCTGCACAAGTATCTATAATGGTGTTGTTAGGCCATTAAGGCGTAAATAACAACTAAGTTCAAACCAAAACTATAAATAAGTCTGGTTTTGTATTTTTAATGCACCTGTTCTATGTAAGCCACAATTACATAAGGACTTTAAATCTTACAAATGCTCTTATTGCACCATCCTCCAAAACTTGTTTAATGACACCAAAAAGCTTGAAGTTTTACTCTGAGACACACAGGATGCACTGTGATCTTAAAGAGAGCTGGAAACAAAAAAGAAAGAAACTCAAGAAAGATTTTCCATTGAATATACGGATCAGACAAACATCTGGATGTGAACTCCTTTCAGTTGAAAGTCCTCGGAGGATCCTGGTTATTCCTGAGTTTCATGACATTATTGAACAGGGAAGGGACTACCCACCATCTGAACGTAAGGGTTTTTGAATATGCCTTTAGCCAAGCTCCAAAAATTGAAGCAAAATATTAATCTATTGGACTGTGCATTCACAGTGTTGCAAAGAATTCTGAAGGGCTCTCCGTGCAGCTGGGGTTATGATTTTGAACTCAGACAGAAATAGTACTCCTGAAATCCATTTCTCATCAGTGGATTATCACTGACCTATGTTGGTTTCTTCAGCTCCACATTCCGCATTCTGCTTCTCTTTCCCACAGCTAGATCCCTGCACAAGTCCACTTCTTTTCATGAGGAACAGCTTTTCCAGGTGGGACCCAAACTTCCTTCAGCTCATTATGCCAGCCCTGACAGTGGCCAAAAGTGGATTCCTAAGGAAGAGAAAGATCTGAGTCAGCAGGTGCTGATATTTGCCCATAAATTGTCATCTAGGAATTCCTGACCCAGACACTGTGTCTATGTACTTAACAGTCCCTAGCAGATATTTTCTTCTATGAATCTGCCTAATCACTTCCTGAACCCATGTAAAGCATCTAAAGCATCCCATGGGAAGAAAATTCACAGCCTAATTATAGATTACACGAGGGACTGTATCCTCTTGTTTGCTCTCGACCTGCAATCTGCAACCTGCTAGTTTCATTATTATCCCCCAGTCCTTGTACTGAAAGAGGACATGAAGAAAACTCTCCTCTTTCATTTTCTCCATACCACTCAGGTTTTAAAAGGCCTCTTTAAAATTCCTCCTCTGCTGTTCCCTTTTGATGGAGAAGACTCTTAGTCTTTTATTCATCTCTCACACAGTTATCCCTTGCTGTGTCACCCTTTCCATGCCTTTCAGTTCTACTGTACCTTTTTGAGATAGATGGGACACAACTCCATACAGTCATCAGGATGTGAGCAGTGTGGAGTTACACAGCTACAAGGAAGTTCTCTCTTATGTTGTCACCTCCTTTTTCCAACATCTGATATGTATTTTTGACCTCCATGGAGCAGCATAGTTATGTTTTCATTCATACTATTATTCTACCCTCAAAACTTTGCACCTGATAATAAACAACTGCTCTGCACACGCTCAAACATCTTTTAATCTCCACAGGCTAGGCATCTCCTGTCGAAGCCCCACAAAAGTTCCTTCACTTAGTTCACCTGATCTTGACCCAGTGGTAATTCTTGCATGTTGATCCCACATAAGGTGGTAGATGCTGTCTTCTTTCCACTCTGGTAGAGGATTGCTGCCCTTTTTTTTGCAGCTACAGAACTCTGATAGCTCTGCAGCTAGTGAAACATTTTGTTTGAATCAAAAAGATGTGAGAGTCTCCAGAGGAGCTTAAAGCTACTGGCATGCTGTTCTGGAAAGGATAAAGCACCACCTGCAAAACCCACACAGAAACGTTCACCTGTGTAAATCAGGAACTTTCACTATTGTTTTCCATTGAGCATGCATATAAATAAGGTTATTACACACCTTCCGCGATGCAGCCATGAACTTCTGAGAAGTGCAATTGCAAGATCTGAAATGAAAGGAAATGAAATATGGATTAATGATTCTGCTGCTGGAAAAATTTTGCGTGGTTCATAATAGACAGCGCACAGACCAGCACCATCCGTGAATGAATCAGAAAAACAGCAGATGTGCAAGCACCCAAACAGGAGTATGGCCGGGTCAAGTTTGTTTTCTGATTGTCTCCTTTCCCATTGGTGGCAAGGGGAATAAAAACATACATGAAAATTCAAAAATGCACATTTTTTTGAGAGAAAAAACTAACAATACGGCTACCGGGCTATATGAGCAGGATGGAGCCCTGGGTGTTCCTGCATTGAGCTACATCTGTCATTTTCTTCAGCTGCTCTGTTTCATTCACTGCCCCATTTTTGTGAAATGCTGTTAAAAATAACGTGTGGGATAAGCAGTGATGGATTCACTGAACCTTAAGGCAGGGTGACCACCTGAGAGACCCTTCAGTTGCATGACAGCTATTAATGTGGCATTATTCTAAGAGTCTCCTTTAAATAGATGCCACCACCTTCCTCATAACTTCTCTGAGCCCTTCAGTCTATGGGAAATAATCTTTGTATCATACTATAAAGACAGAATCTTTGAAAGGTCACAGCTTAAGCTTATTAGCCAGGAAGACATTTCAATGTTTTGATGTGGTGTGTATAAAACTCACCTAACCTTAGTCCTATATATAAAACATGAAGTGAAGCTTGACCCAATCTAAAATGGCCAGAACAAAAGTGGAGCAAGAAATCTTCCTAATCTCCTTGAGTACCTTTATGTACAGTTCTTCAGTTTATGCTGGAGCATACAGAGGTTGTGATATAGCAGCCATTCTGGATACAAATTTGCCGAAAAGTTTGGCCACTGACTGTGGGAAGTGTGGCCATTCTTCAGGTGGCTCCAGCCTAGACTGTGCTGGCACTGGTAATTCTATGATTAGAAAATGGGCAAAGTAAATTCTCCAAATGCACATTTACAAAGTGAAGGGATGCCTTTTCTCCTAATGCTTTTGCAATACTTCATTTAGATCATGACTATGGATAGCAATGGGGTGGGACATGCACCACAGTGTCACAGATATTGCAGACCAGCTTTCTAGGTCTTTCAACAGAAAGGCTTATCTTTTTTTCAAATGCCTCAGATCCATAAAATATTTCAAAATGCTAGACTTTTCTGTCTACATCTGCTGAATGGGGAAATGAATTTGGTGAGCTCAGAGATACTGGAGGAAAGTATGTGTCTGCCAAACCACTGAGCTGGCAAAGATATTGCTGAGGACTTCAGCAACTTGCAGCTGGCCAAAGGCCTGTTATTTATCTAATTTACTGACAAGAGTATTATGTTATTTTCCTTCTTCAGGCATTAAGCTGAAGGATATTGTAATGTACTTGGGTTGTAGCCCCATGAAAGAAAGCAATTTGGTTTGCTCATCCTATGACTTCCACCAAACTCTTGACAACAGTTTTCCACTCACCCTAAAAGCAAATGGTTCTGGTAGATATAAATACTAGGTTAGCTGGTTTATTGTATGCCTATAGGTTCCTTTACAGGTCATACAGGACATTGTGTCCTTGAGATTTCCACTGTGATCTGACAAGAAAAAAGTGCTTGAGAAATTCTGAATTCTGTGAATTGAGTTTAGCTGGATATTAGCCAGTCAGTCAGAAGAAATTGAAGTCCTGGAAAACGCAGGCAGGTATCTCATCCAACTATTTAGAGTTCTTACTGAAGGCTGGAAGTCTGTGTTCATTTCTCTTTTCTGTCTGAAAAGAAGGATACTGGAGCTGACATCTGCTATCCATGAAAGCACCCTGTCTCCTGCTATCCATAAAAGCACCCTCATGACTTCTACCCTTTGGGTAAGGTGAGGGAACAGCTCCATTTATTGCTTCTGTTGAAGATGCTTCACGATAAAACAAAACAAAACAAAAAAAACAACCAACCAAACAAAAAAAACCCCACAACCCAACCCAAACCCAAAAAACCCCCCAGATTCACTCAGCACAGAGACAAGAATGAAAATGAATCACCAACTGAGTGATGAGAGTATTCTGCTGGGAGGGAAAGAGTTCGAGGCTCCAGCTTCACTTCAGAAGACTATGTGTTTTCTATATTTGTGTGATGGACACTTCATCTCACATCCCAAGGTTTCTCCACTCCAACACTGCACCAATTACCTGCCAATCAGACTATCAGATTTGTACACACACTTTTTTTGGATGCCACCTCTGGTTTCCATAGAAACTGTTTTAAGCCTTATCCTCTCTCAATTAGAACTTTTTATAATTTCTCCACCCTTATGAAATCGTTTGTGGTTCCCATGGTAATCACTGAAAATTTGTTATCTGTCAAGTACTGCTTCTTAATCAGAGGCTTCACCAATAGCGATGTCCTGCTGGAGCAGTAAAAGGCACGAGAAGGTTCTAATCCTCTTTTTGAGCGAGGAGTGTGTCCTTTTCCATAAGACCATATACCACAAATCCATACTGAGCCTCCCAACTCTGAAATCAAGGTTTTGGTCACTGCAGATTTCCTTATATTCACAGAGCACGCTACAAAGTCCCCATTTTATTGACTGCAAAGATGATGCACACAGATTTACATTGATTTTGCCCAAGATGGTTCCATAGGGCAAGTTATCTCAACAGCTTCTGGGAAAATTCAGGTCTCCTTTGCTGAATTTAGCTCCAGTCTAGTTCTCTTTTCGCTGTATCACAGCACCATGCACTCTCATACAAAACAGGTGTCAGTGGTCCAAATGTCCCACATACCTGCATGTTTAAAACACTGCATAATCAATGCAAACAATTTTCTTTTAATCTGTACACACACACACACACTACATTTATAACACATTTTATACACTTTTCTTCAAGCCTAGATAGTAATTTCCATTACTGTAAACATGCCAATGCATTATAATATGTCCTACTACACTCCCAGACTGAGAAGGCTTGCTTTGACACTAAATGCAGTGATGTAGTTGTTCTCAGCCCGTTTTTTCAAAAATCAGCCCACATTTCTCCTCCACTACAACAGTAATACTTCGTGTCCTACTCTGATCCTTTCATCAAGGTTCAGAAGCAAGGCTTGTAGATAGTATCCTCTGGCCTTTCTGACTCCAGCATTTCAGCAACTCCTATCTTTATCCACCTGTGAGGCTACTGGACACCTTTCCATCGAAACACTGCCTGTACTTTGCCTCTTGCAGCTGATCCTGGAGTTCTTGTACTGAGTGATACAAACCAAATTATGTTTCAGATTTTGATATAATATAAAATAGAGATATGTGCATATATCTTCTGGATGTACAAGGCATCACTTGATGTGATAAAGTCTCATCCTCTTCTGTTCTAGTGAACCCAAGACTTCACCAGGGAGTTTCAAGTCGAGAGGGGACTACCATAACCAGCTATCACCATTTCTAGCCAGCAGCTGCTGCATTGAGTTCCTTCTTCATCTTTGAAATAAGCAACATCTTTTGGAAAGATACTACTCTTGACTGAAAATATTAAAATGAAAGAACACCATTTTTCTTCTACAGAACTGTCCCTAGTAGTAAGCTACTAGAGAGAAGTTTTTTGTTTGCAGTAAAATGTGCCACATGACACACACTGATCCTATAGAAATTACTATCTTGTGCATCCCTGTGTGTTCAATTCTCTTTTGCTGCTGCTCTCTCAGCCCTATATATCATCCCACCAAGAAATCTCAGACATACCTTTTTTTTTTAGGGAGAATCTTACTGTGTCTTGCAAATGTGGAATCTCTTTCATTAATCCAGGGTCTGGACTGGTGGGATATGATCTCAGATGGGACTATATGAATATCGTTATGTACTGGAGATTATGTATGTGTTGGGATCTATCCTCTAAAAAAGGGGAAAGCCATCTGCAGCACTGCAGAAAGGGTTCGTTAATGGAGAAAATGATAGTTAACAACAACCTCATGCAGAATTGTTCCATTTTGTTCATCAGATCAGGTTATCTCCTATGCCCACAGAAGCCCAAGGTTTGTAGTCTGTTCATACCCCATGTCAGGAGTTGCTCTTTATGCTTCACAAGATAAATTTTCAAGCTGGGATATAACTGTCTACCAGAAAACTTCTTCAACATCCTGTTCTCTGTGTGCTTGGCCAAATTCAGAGATTTCTCATCAGAGGGAACTGTAATTGTCTAAAGCTGGTAGGCTGTAGGAGCTGTTCATTAGTACTAAGCAGGGTATCATTTTATGTTAAAGCCATATATAGCATATAAAACAACAGAATGCTAGAGTTTTTAATGCACATCAGAATTTAAGAGAAAGTTCTGTGGCCTTGTATTTAAAAAGCGAAGGCATCTTGAAGCATTTGACATTTTGGTATGTCAAAAAGGTTAAATGGATTATCTGATAATCAGGTAACTGAACACAAGTATCCATTTGATAACCAAGTAAAGGTATTTGGCATCTATAGCAGAACAAAGAGCAGCAAAAACATTCCATTTATATGTTGAAAAGCCAATGTGATGTCACTCTTCAAGAGCCCTGTAAACAAAGCTCAGAAGGAAACAAATTGCTGCAGAGGCTTCTTAGCAGCTTTATTAGACACAGACAGTCACCCCAGCTTGGAAGGAAAATAAGAATAATAAATAAAATTGAATTATTTTGGTACTGCTCCAGAAAGTCAGTAACTTATCACAAAGAAAAATTCTTTTTCCACAAACCATCGAAGCTGCAAGTGGGTTTCAGCTGAGTCTAGTGTCTCCCCACAAACAACACACCTTATAGAAAGAGCACATCTCTTAGAAAAAGGAATTGTGTCAAAAAAAAAAAAAAATCTCCCAAGCATTTTAAAGGCTCCCAAGGCCAAGCTATCAGAAATAGAGAGCTTTAATGTATTTATTGCTATCCTGTGCTGGTAGCCTGCCCGGGGAGATGGGGAAGGAGTCGGTACACCGCTGTGTGTTTGTGTGTGTATATGTTTTACGGACAGTGATGCGAAACAAGAAGCACCTTTGCAATGGTGGTATGGAAAGCTCGCGGTGGATCCAGGGTTTGCCTCCACTTTCCACACCTTAGGCGGAAAATCTCTTGGAAAATCCCTGTTAAAATGGACCTGTTTGTACAAAGGGAGCTGTTTGGCACCCACTGTAGTACAACGTGCATAGCTTGCTTCCACGGGCACAGGAGTCCTGCTTCCACCCCACCCTGCATTTCTTATTTCTTCCTCACCCAAACTCAGCTTTACCCCCTCAGAAGTACTGCCTAGCCTGATGCAAACAACAAAGATTAGGAAATCAGACACATCTCAAATTCCAGTTGAGTGTTAGTTTCTCAAATTGCCTGTGTTTAACAGTGTAAGCATTTTCTGGTCCCCCAGTAAGGTTTGGAAATAAGAACACACAGAGTTGAATGATGCAGTAGAATATATACCTCACTGACATGAAAAAAGGATATTGCAGCTATTGTTTACCTAGCGGTAAGTTTCTCCAAGGCTGAATTAACAAAATGACAATGCTCTGAATAGATTACCCCATTGGTTTTGCACTAATGCCAATTGTGGATCTCAGGCTTTTTCCATGGAAAGATGTAGGCACTGTAATACCTGCCTGGTATGCAGGACCCTAGGGATCTAAGATCCTAGACCCAGCAGCCAGTGCTGGTTCCCTGTAGCACTGCACAGGGAGATTGTTTTCCTCTACATCCTTTTTTGATCCTTCCTTCACCCAGCACAGGGTAGTGGGAGGGTTCCTCTGTCTTCTCAGAACTGAAACTCTTGAAGCCCCCCGTCTTTGAAAAACACAGGTCCTTCCCCAAAAGACATGGACAAGGATTTATTTCTATTTTAGAGCAATGTTGGCAATGTTGTACCAATCACTGTTGTCATTTCTATGTTATTTAGCAGAGATGCTGGGATCAGTGCCCCCCCCCCCCCCTCAAAGCAAGAGGTGCTTTGTCTCTGTCTGTAACCCCAAGCTTCAGAAGGAGAGGTCTCCACCCCTTGTGTCAAAAGGAGAAAGGAGCACAACCTTCATGGACCCAATGGGCAAAAGCGCAAGAGAACTGTGGTCTGTTCTGACTTCATGGGGAAAGGGGAGGTCTAGGTTCCTCTCATTGCTTCTGTGCCCGTTAAATGAGAAGTGTATGACCAGCCCTTGGAGGAAGGTCAGAACTTGGGTCTTCTGCTTCCCAGATAAGGCAAGAAATATGGACTTTTTTCTGGATCTCAGATGGATTTTGGTGCAGATTCCAGCAACAGAGAGCAAGAACAGAACAGAACTTCAAGAACCTGGAAAACATTGGTGACAAATACTCACTGATAGCAGATGTGTGTGTTTCTGGTGGGAGTTGAACACGAGGTTTTAAACTCACAATTTGGGGCTTTGATTCTTTCTTTGCATGTTTATAATCTTACTGCAGGAATCAACCCCTACTCTTTTCAGTCTCCAATAATACCTTCTGAAGTCAGTGGGTCTGCTGAGAAAGCAGATAACCTTTTATCCAGATCAACATCTGAACTGGGTCACCATCCAGCAGTCATGTAAGAGATTGCAATAATATTGCAATCACCAGTCTTCAGTGAGCTTGAGTTTCACAGGTTCCATGAATTTTAGAAACACCCATCTTCACCAGATCCTGCATCATCTCATCTGCAGCAGTACCTAAAATCCTAGTATTGCAAAGCCTGGGGTAAAATTCCAGTTCTGAGAATAAGTAAGTGTGTATACACTTCTGTATAGCATGAGAGATTCTGCTCAAAATTCCACAGGTGACTATTTACATCTGTGTCAGTGAGGTCAGAATCTCATCCAAAATGTTCAGCTTTTGTGTTGGCTAGCAAAAACGTTCACACTCTAACTAAATCTGTCTTATAAATCACCTTGACAGTCCTCATAATTCAACATAATAGGGTTCTTTGCAGAAAGAATTGTCTCTCAGCTGATGCAAGGGGATGGACAAGATAACCTAAGAGGGTTTTATGTCTATGAAAAATTCAATTCTTGACCCTTTTCTTATTCCTCTGTGACTCCACCCATTCAGGAGCAGTTATATCCTGAGCATTATGAGATTTCTCTCCATTAGCTCTCCAGATCTCTTTGCTAGTCAGTATGCTGTGGCATTCTCCGAGTTAACATATTGTCTCTTTATATTCTTTGCTCCAAGACTCGTTATTCTACACTTATCTGTACAGAACTGGATTTGTCATCTTTGTGCCCAATTACTTTAATGATCTAAGACCTTTTGTGTCTAACTGCATTGTTCTTCATTATTTACCTCTTCTCACTATTTACTGTCACCCAGAAATCTTGCTTTCAATACTATTCAAGTTATGTCTATAAATAATAGAGCATTTAAAAAGCCATGGTATAACACTCATAAAGAAATGCCTTCTCAGCTGAGACATGGAAAATAAACACAGCTTCTGTATGTTTTACACATCTCCGTCTGATGCCTTCCTGTCACTCTCTGCTACCTGCAGCCTTCAGATGTAAAAGACACATATTGAAGCTGCCAACACAAATGTTAATTTATGAGCTGACTATCTCAGGGCCATAAATCAAAGGGGTATTTTCCACCTAACTGGACCTCTCTAGGTTGAAAAATAACCTTATGAGTACCATGATGGCTCTGAGACTTAGTAATTATGCAGATCCTTTTTCCTGACTAGATTGGCAGGGAAGAGATGTGGTGATTTTCTTCAATCTACAACTTCCCACCTAACTGGAGAGTACCCCCTACTCCTCACTGGTATGGTGCCTTCTGGGATAAAGCCATGCTGGTCAGGACAAGCCCTTCCTCAGTCTCAGGGTAACATCTCTGTTAAAGGATAGTGGCGTTGTAGGGAAACCAGTGGGACACTGAAGGAATGAAGAAAAGTTTGGGTGCATGAGGGAGCCTGAAAGTGAGGAAAATAGTAGCAAGAGTTATATGGAAAAGATCAAATGGCAGGTAGGGGAGCAAGTCCTCTCTGGCAGCCAGAGGATACATTCTAAGGTAATTTATATACCTCGCAAATGGGCAAAAATAGTTATTTTTACTTTCAAATGCACTCGTGTTCTAGCAGTGGGTAGCACACCCTTCCCATTTCAAACAATGAGTATAGCCTGTCTTTCTTAGCCAAACATTCGTTTTGGATGCCTGTTTCACGGATGGAAGAGAACCAGCAACACACACACATAGACATACAAACACCGAACAAACTCACCACAAATTCTGACCACATCAACCCTCACCCTTAGTCCCCCTGTTGTTTGCTCTGCTCACTTCTTTGCTCTGCTCACACTGAGCATCCTATTTAAATCAGGCTGCAAGGTCTTCCAATGCAGAAGCCATGTCATAACTAGTCATTTTCTCTCCCTGAAGCATGTCAGCAGATTTTTTTGCAAGTTTACAAATAAGAAATAAATAATCTTCACTTGTACCTGTGAAGTCTGAGACCAGGCAACAACTGCAGCAGAGAAGAGTAGACATCCTTCATTTGTGGTCACCAATAAGTGAGATCTTTAGCCATCTGCAGCAATCCATTTAATTCACAATTCCTTCTCAGTCTTCCAAGTATATGATGCTACCAGTGAAGGGCACTTGCAAATAAAATGCAGCAGCAGCAGATACTTTCCATCCCTTCCTTAACACCCTGCACAAACTCATGAAAGCCACGATGATCGCTTACATGGTTATCAGTAGCAATATTAGACTGGCTAACATGATGAATTTTACTGATGAATCTGTTTAGGAAGTGCCTAGAACTGGCCAGTGCTACTGAATCATCAAGTCTTTCCACATTATTTTTAGGGCAAGTTCTGGAGATACTGAAGGGACTGGCAGATCCCAATATCTCCATGCAGCATTCATTCACAGCTGAAGGCTGGTTCCCTCCAAACAAATGGAAAAAGGAAGCAGGAGCAAATCCCTACCCCTTTCTTTCCCTCCTCCTTTTTACAGTTAGGGCTGGTAGAACACGCAGCAGAGACATGCTGTATCCCATTAAGGGTTGTCGTGGTAAACAGGCTCTTCAGCAACACCAGGGACAGTCATGTTCTCAAGTGCAGTAGCTAACAAACAGCCGAGAAGTTTCTGGATGAGCAGTTCACAGTTTGGTCAAGCTTCCCACAGTCTGTCACTAGAGATTACTCCTCCAAGGCTCTCAATACATTGCAGATGTTGCTTATTGAGAATCCAGCTTCTACAGCACAAACATGCAGAGAGATGACAACTGAGAGACAGGGAGAGCACAAGGCATAAATCAGGAGACCAGAAATTTGCTGGTTGCATAACTGCATCCTCAGTCCCTCACAAAATTACAGAACTGCCTGTTCTTCACTGTCATATTTAACTGGTCTTTCAGAAGTATCTCTGTGGCCTGACTCTCCTTTCCTCTTTCTCTGGCTCTTGGAAAGGAATGACTTCTTTAGCAAGAACAGCTATTTCTTGTACCGAGGGAGTAGATGTATGTCCATCCCTAAAGGAACAGCATTTCTCTGCATGCATTTCTCAGTTCAGCTTTTGCAGTGAAAGCAGTTTCTTCTGGCACCTCTGCAGCTCTTGATTTTCCTGCCTTTTGGAAAAGAGAGGATCATTCCCTTGCTTGGCTCTTTCTGGAACTCATACAAGGGTCAGAAACTGGGAGAGGGATTAAATTTAATTCAGCAAGTTTGTGAGAAAAGAGAATGTAGAGTCTTGATACACTATTGATACTTCACCAGTTTCTTCTGGAGTGCCATTTTTGCTTCTTGAGCAGTAGGTAACGGCCATCATGAAAGCAAATGGGGGGGGGAGGCTCAGTGCATATGCAAAGAGTGACTACCTGCAGGCTTTCCTGCTGTTAATAAGGCATATCCAAGGCAATTTAACAAGCCTGTTAGACCAAAGCATCAGCAGAATTTGAGTCTAGGAAGTCCAGAGCCACAATATGAACTGATACTTGAATTTGGTTGTCATGTTCCACCACCCACCCACTAGACATGTATTTTAACAATGGGCAGTCCCACTTGAATTTATGTGAGTCCAGGTCATATTTCCTCCTAGAAGCATTTTCCGTAATATTTAAACTCTTCCCCCCCCCCCCCCGCCCCTTTTTTTTTTTAATTACAGATATTTATTTGAGAGAGATTTTTTTCTATCACAGAAATATGAGCTTTTGTTTTAAAATGTCAGTTTATATAACATTGTTTCTTTTTTAATATAACATTGCTTCTTTTTCTCTTAATCCTTACACAATAGAAATTTCCACTGGTACCTCACTGCATCTGGTTAGCTTGATACTTTCATGGGTTTGCAGTTTCTTTCTTCTTTTTCTAATTCCATTAGAGAAGTTAGAATAGGCCTGAAATCCCTAGTAGCTTGAATTAATTTGGGAAAAAATAGTGTCAAAAATTCCACCCAGAACTGATGCTAAACAAATGTTCAGGCAAGTAATATCTCCCTCTAAATATTTCATTATGACAGATTCCCAGGATATGTTACTGCTCAATCCCTACAGTACTGGACTCATCAGTTACTTCAGGCAAAATTCATCTCAACTAACTTTACGTGTCCACAATGTACATGCCTGCACCTGAGTTTTTAACCTCCCACAGAGAGCTTGGGGTTCAGGATAGATCTGACCAAAGATAGGGTGATATGTATCATATCCTGAGCTCCATTGTCCATGCAGATCACCTCTGCACATAAAGGAAGTGTGGCTTTCTCAGATGGAGGTGGAGATGGCTGCACTGTAGATTAACACATTTAGCCATATGTATTTTAGATAGTTGTACACACAGTCCTGCCAACAAGGAGGTATAGTGAGGGAGTAGAACACACTCAGGGTGGGTGGAATTTTAGTAAAATGTAGAATGCAGACGCCAATATATCCCTTCTGATTATGTGCAAACAGATATTTCAGCAGCTTATAACTAAAAATAATGGGGATGAATTTTAATAAGAGTAGCAAAAGGCACATCTCTGGCACAAGGGGGACGTCATGTCTGCTGTGGAACCTCTGGATGCTCAACTTCCCAACAAATTTCAGGACCTGGGCAAAACCAGCAGTCTTTCCATTTCCTTGTTACATTTTAGAGCCAAATTATTTTTCCTGAAGTTAAGGCATAGGTTTTTTGGGAAAAAATAGTATTACGAAACTCCAAAAACCAAAACCCAAACTAACCTACCTATCAACCAAAAAATGCCAGAAAGAAGTAGCTCAGAAATAAGCAGACAGAATATTTCAGCCAAGGAAGTTAAAGTTATTCCATGATTGTATGAAAGCCTGGTAAAAGTTTTGAAAAAAGGGGCCATATAGAGGTGGAAGTGTTAGGTACTTTGTAGTCTGCACTGCCAGCTCTGACTCTGCTTGTTCCCAGATAAAGACCCAGCTAAGATTTAAAGCCTAGCTTTAAAACTAAGTTCATTTCTTCCTTCAATTTGAGAGTGGTTTTTTCCATAGATGAGAGGTTAATAATAAGATACTGGAAAGGGTACAGAAGGTGATTGCATAGCTTAGATTAAACCAAGTTTCACTGGTACACAATCATTTGCTGCTGTAATTGCATTCAAGTATATCTATATTTGATTGCCCAGGTTTTCTTTTGCAGAACCTTTAAAATGTTGTTCCACTACCCGTGGTGAAGGTACCTATGAAATGAATGGGACTTGATATTTTAAAATGCTGTGTACTGAGCAAACCACTAACAAGGGAGATGTAATACTGCTTTATTGTGTTTAATGGGATAAAGATCATCATAGGTTATCATAGTTAAGGACCTTTCTTAGCCTGAAAGAACATAGTTTAAAAAATAAATAGCTTTTATTGTGGCAAAGCCAGCTTCTTGAATGTTTGTGGGAGGCTTTAGTTACAATTGAACCTACATAGGGAACTGCTGGTTTTAGTTTTATTTAGCCCTGAAACATCTTTTCATTTCAGGATGGGTAAGCAGGTGCTGTTCTCCAGCCCCAGGCATCTGACCACTGCTGACTGCTGTGGCATTTGCTTTTTTCAGTGCCTGCCTAAACTTCCTCCAAGGCTCAACTGTTCCCTGATATTTCTTCATTCAAGACTTTCTGAGTTCTTGCCCCTAGTCTGGTCAGAGGATGTGCCAATATACATTACGTACACATCAGCTGGTGTCGGTAGGACTGACCTTATATAGAGGCCTATGTGTGTGTAGAGGGGCTGTGGGGGGACTTACAGAAAAAGTATCAAAAAATGTGGATGAGGAGCATAGCAAACTTCCCAAGACAGAGGGAAAGAAGTCTTTCAATGACTCAGTGACTCAATGCTTCATTAACCATGAATCTCAGTTTAGCCTCCATTCACCATCTCGCTAACTCCGACTTGGAAGATGATGGTAAGCTCTCCTGTGCCCCAAGACAAGCAGTCCTACCTGATGTCCTGTACACATCTACTTGCTGCAAACCTTGCTGGTATCAAAACACACAGGACTGCAGGAATCCTGAGACCTCCATGCTATTCTGAGGGGCATTTATTTGCACAGATTCATCCCTGTTCACTGAAGAGAACTCATGAAAGCAGATGTCTCCATTTTACTTGGTTTTCCTCCAGAAGTGCATGTCTTTATATGGGATATTGTTCTTTTTTTGGCATCAGTCAGGAGGTTGCTGTCAGAAATGGTCAAGGACCTTGAGACAGTCTGCATTATTAACTGAGCCTGGGAAGTTGTTACCTGTCTCATAATGTTGTACCTAGTGATGTTTTCCACAGTAATTAGTGAATATAACTTTTTTTTTTTTTTTTTAAAAAAAAAAAAGGCTAATATTTTCAGAACTGAGACACCCAAAGCTTGGTATCTATTTATCAACATTGAGTCTGTATCTGAAAGCAAGTGGACAGAGGTATAGAAGGACATACAGTGCTGACAGATACATGCCATTAGGTTGACCACAACCAGCTTGAGCTGAGCCAAAAGTTCATTGTACCATGAAGGAATGCCAAAAGGATCTGCAGCATGCAACCAAATGGTTTATTTTCAATTTTCTGGGGGAAAAAAAAAAAAAAGAAAGAAAAAAGGTAATTATGGAACTTTATGAGACCCAGGTGAACTCTTGCCTTTTTAAAAATCTCTGTCATCTGGAAAGCTATGGAGGAAGCAAAGGGTTAAATGAATGGGCAACAGCAAGTAAAATGCAGCCTGAACAGATAAAAGGCAACACATGATGGAGGTGAATCTCTACTTTAAAAAGTTTATTCCAAAATATGTTTTGACTATGTCAAAGAACTTCACAGAAGTATTTTTCCAATCTTAACATTTATCTTTTAGCTAAAATTATACTGCTACTGTATTATTATTTTATCACAATTCTTTTTTCTCTTTTCCTCTCTCTCCTCTCTCTCTCGCAAACACACACACAAAATCAATAGAAAGAAATATTGAAAATTCCCTGTTTTCCCTCTTTTATTATAAGAAGACTTTTGCAGCAGCAAGAGGTTGTGGGTTTTACGATTAAGTGGCATTGCTAACTGGGCCTAGACAGATACGAACACAAAACACAACAAAACGTTGAAAATTATAACTAAGTTTAGGGCTGTCTGAGCCCTGATTTTTCAATTCTGAACCCTTTTTTGAGTCTCTCATGGCCAGTGAAACAAGTTAATGGGGCTAGAAAATGAAAAGTCCTTTTTCTGTTTTGTCTTTTAATAATTTAAGGGCACCTCCAGCGACCAAAACAAATATATTTATCATCGCACACAAAGCCTTTAGGCATGAACGCTAAAGAGGCACATTAGTGTCAATGCATCTGGTACACTGTCACTTCCCAGTTTAGCTTAACTCTTGCTTCTCCTTTTTTCCTAATGCTTGTGTCTGAAGACATGCTGTCTGCTACTGCCCTTTTTCAGAAAAATAGAAAATAAAAATAAAAAAACATATGTCAGTGTAGAAATCTCTTGGTAAAATTCAATAGTTTGGCTAGGCAGATCAGGTTCAACAATTATAATGGATGCACTTGATCTAAGACCTGTGAAATAGCAGTACCCTTTCATTCCTCAGAAGTCTGTCTGCATGTGGGTAGGATGGTTTCATTCACTATAAAGAAAAAATTATACAGATGCACAACACAATACCCCCTTGAAGGAATTTTCTCAGATTAAGTGAAAGTAATATGTGAAGGATTAGAGCAACAGCCGTGTCGTAGACAACGGGAATGCAAGCTTTAAGCTGAAAGGAGTGAAAAGATATAGCAATGCATAAGTATCTCTGTGTTCAATATCTCTTCAGAAGTTGTATTTCATGGTGGAATTATATTATAGGGATCAGCCTGGAACAATGTTTCTTCTGCATCATTGCACCCAGCAGCCCACTCTAGTTCATGAAGCAAGTCAAGTGAACAGTAAATGGGAAAAATTACCACTCTGCATGTTAGTAAACAGTTTTGGAAAGGTGTGTTGCTGAGAACTCATAAACCCATTTTTACATATGGGAAAATAAAGGCAGAGAACCTGGGACAAGGTCATGTGGTAAGTCATTGCTCAGGGCAGACTGAGATGTCAGCGCTTTTGGCTCCCAGAGCCGTGCTTTGACTAGTGAACCAAACCCTCCCATTCAGCAAGATACAAACGTTAATGTCTGAAGAGCAGGGTGAAGTTTGTCTTGGCACATCAGCAACACAGCAGGTTAATCAGGGTAAAATCAGCGCAAGTTGCACTCCCAGAAGCCAAGAACTGCTGAACTGCAACTGCAGTCTTATGACAATCTGTAAGGGTCAGACAGCCCGGCTGGCTCAGAGCATCAGGGAGGCCTCTGCTAGCCTGTCCCAAAGTGGGCAGCCCACAGGCGAACAGTATGTCAGCATCCACAAGGAATCACTCTCCAAAACACGGGCTGATCTGCAGGGAAAAAAAAAAAAAAATCACACCAAGCACAATCTTGTTTTCGTCCAATAGACATTTGTGAGCAAACTCAGCACAGTGCAGTTCTGGAGCCAGAACGTGCCTAGGAGGACTGATTTTGCTGTCTTTAGCCCTAGTTTTGGTAGTCAGTTCTCTTGGCTTCAGTGCCATCAGCCATTATTTACTTTACTGTGAAAGAAGCAGCAACACAGAGAAGGTTTTCAGTTTCCCACTGGAGCTCTTTCTTGGATGCTGCCTCAGGCCAGGCAGAATTATCAATCTCTTCTTCTGAAAGCTCTCTTCTCAGGGCTGGAAATCCTGAGTTGCTGAAGGTCAGGAGGTTTAAGGTACACTGGCAGAACTCTATATCTCCAGTTTGCATTATTCTGGGTGCTGGCCAATGCTATCAGTCTCTTGCCAAAAAGGAATAGCTATTATGGCATTGATTTTCTGCCACCAAAAAAAATTAAATAAATAAAATAAAACAAAACAGGGAGAGTGACTTCTAGTTAAATGCAACAGTAGAAAGTACTCCAGCCTTTTATTGCAAAAAGGACTGTGTCTTGATCTGAGACTGGCATTAAAGCCTTTTCAACACCAGTTCTGCACACAGGAGTTAGAAAGAGCCAGTAAAAACAACCACTATGCAAGAGCAGATTTTAGAATTTGTTATGAATTGATCCCAAATAGCAGAGGCTCCCAGTGACATCAAAAATGGTTAGAAAGCTGATAAATTGCATTGGAACCCCAAAATTTAATGGTGGGCTCAGACCTGTAGACTGAACCATCACAGATGGATAGGGCCACACCAGTATGTCTCTCTGTTCAAAATAATTTTATCTGTTTATTAACAAAATTAAGTCTAGTCCAGGCTGCCCCAAATACTTTACCTTTAAACAAACAACCAAACAAAACCAATAGTGACAGTGAACGTCAAACAGTCACTAGGTAATTCCTAAGCTTTGTTGACTATCCAGATCAATTGGTTTCCGAGAATATTTTTTCTTACCAAATATCTAGTACTCCCAATCTGGTTTGGGTAAGAACATATATATATAAACCAAGTTTTTGGTTTTGTTTTTAGCATTTTAGCACGTCTTTTTTCCAGGGCTTGGCCAGAGCACAGATGAAGGAAAAGTATGAAAGAGATGGAGGGAGAGACTTGTCAGTACGACAGAGGAGATAGCTAACCTATTTTGAACCTTAAATAAACATCTACTTCGCTTAGTTTGAGCCACCGAGGTGATAAAGGGTCATGTTGTATTGGTATTTCCACAGATTCAAAGAAGTCAGAGACAGCTTAAGCTCACATTCTCCACGTTGAAAATGAACCTGAATTCATCGTATCTGAAAGCAGCCTGATCCATTAAAAAAAAAAAAAAAAAAAAAAAAATCAAAATTCACAGTGATTTCTGCTGCTTGCAGTTTGCGAAGAATGTTGGATGTGTGCCACAGAATGGCGAAAACGTGCACACAAACAGCACTTAAATTCCCATCAGTCTCAGTTTAGGAGGGTGTTTCTGGGTGGCAGCGGAGGGAAGTTCAGCCTCTGTGGCCTGTCCAGTCCACGCCAGCAGCTGTCAAGGTACCATCTATTGCAACTTTATTTTTGATTTTAGTAATATGCACATTTTCCCTCAAAGATTGAAACTAGGTAAATATTTGTTACTGATCCTGCTGCTGCTGCAGAGGGTTTCCAGTATCACTGACCAGGGTCAGCTGTGCATCAGTGGCCAGGCCTCCGTGTGTTAAATCCTGCCTCCATGGACCAAGGTGCAGGCACTGAGACCCTCCTAACAGAGCAATTAGAGCGTGCTGCCAAATGTCAGCATCACTGCAGCCTTCCCCAGTACATACGCTTCTTCCTAAATCCATGGACACACTTTGGATCCAAATGATTTATAGAGGTAATACAAGTAGAAGACTTGGCAGAGTCTTCCAAGAGCAAATGCTGTCCAATACAACATCTCTGAAGGGTGGCTTTGTCCAGAGCAAACAAAGTAACCCTCTCAATTTCTGTCATTGTACGTAAGCTGATTGACCCAGACACTCAAGACAAGCTGTGTTTCCCAGCTCCTTTTCTCTCCCAAATGAAATTCCACTTGGATTCCACCTGCTGCCATGCACTGTATCTTCCCACAGGTACGGTTCCCACGGTTTCCCTGGTGGTGCTGGCAGTGTTTGCACTGGAAGGTGAATTCAGGTGGAGGCTAACCCTTGTGAGCGAGATATACCTTCAAACCTTTTCATGAATCTGATGTCAAATGTATTTATCCCTTCCAGAAAGCCTGACAGAGGATGGGAGGAGTCAGTACCCTCACCCCCAGCATTCCCACACGCCTGGGCTTTCAGTCCCATGAACATGCCAGTGTTGGTGGATGAGATGCAGAGCCAGCAACTCCCCTCTACAAGACAGAAATGGGGTGAGGCTGAGATCACTGCCCAGCTCTGCTCAGAGGCTTCACAGCTCCTTCATTCACAGTGGATGTGTTTCTCTAGCTCCAGCTACAAAGGTTGACTCCTGAGCTCAGCCTGTAAATATGACTCATGCTTTTAGCTCTAGAGGATTTTAATTCAATCCCAGGTGTGTTAACCACTGGCCATCATCACCAGTACATGCAAAACGGCTATATTAATCTAGTTACAACATACAAAGGTAGAAAAGAGTCATTCCTCAGTAATGAATCAGTCATGGAGATTGGAACGTGGGGATTGGAAAGGAAATTAAAGTCAGGTTTCCTGTATGGCTCATTCTCCAGTCCAGTGTAAACTCAGACAGGAGAGAGATTTCTTTTTGTTCATTAATAACAGGGGCAGATCAAGCACCCCTTCCTGTTGCTGTACCCTGGCTTGGATGGTAGTGACCACACAATGGCATTCAGGATTGGTGTTGGAGGCTCCCCCGCTGCTGCTCTGAGTGCCTACAGCACCGGTGTGTCTTTTGTCACACATGTAAAGCATGTGTTACCGACTCCAGAAGTATTTAGGCACAAACCTAAGGACTTTGGTGAACTAAAGACTCATTATAAAACATAACTCCGAGAACGAAGTTGGCATCCTAAACTAAACATCATGGGTCCAACTTGGCCATCACAGAGAGGGCTCTTCAGGAGCCCTGATGCAGGAGAAATAGGGACATACCCGAGCAACTAGTTACCTTTATAAGAACATAAAAATTTATTGCTTTTTCTAGACCTCTGAATAATGAGCAACACAGTAATCTTATTAAAAAGGACTTTAAGGGCATGACCAGCTGCCTTCAGCGTCAAGCATGACAGCCCTTGGAAGTGCTTAGTCACACTTTAACTCCCGTTATTATTTTCCAAGCCTGTATTTAAGTCAGACAGAAATGTTGCTTTTCATCACCCAGCACTATCTGCCAGTATGTTTAACCATAACCATCCCACAACAGCAGAAAGGGCAGGTATTGCATCTTCTTTCATTAGTGCAAAAGACACAGGCTGACAAAATTGTCTCAAGTTTTATCATTATTGTTGCCTTCAAAACATCCATTCCCAGGACCTGATGTCCCTCTGGTATGGTAGGTGGAGAACTATCCTGAAGAGATTGCCTTTACCAACTACCACAGGACTCTGGAGCTGTAGGGACCAATAAAACAGAGATGCCTCTGAGGAGTAAACACAGAGTGAAGGCACAAAAGAAAAAGGAGAGAGAAACTCTTGAACATGCCACTGAAGAGTGACAATTCCTTTTCTATATTGTGTCACTCAGTCCTAGCCAAGGGCTATTCTTTTGATCTTACAAGGCTGAAGATATAGGAATGAAGCCCACAGATCTGGAAAATTGCAGTCCTAGCAACAGGGAAGAAGATATTAGATTAACACACCCAAAATTGAGGGGTAGGTATGAGAAGGGCTTGGTTTATATTCATAACAGGTAAAACTTTGGTGTCACCATATGTTTAGAGTCTGCACTGAGTAAACGTCCTCTGCTCTGAAGGTTTTTTTGTTACTCTAGCAACTAAAGGGAGAGAGAGGAAAAAAAAGAGAAGAGGGAACAGAGGGGAGGGGAGGAAAGAGATAGCCTAACCAATACAAAAGTCCAGAAAATCAGGAAAAGATAAAAGTAAACTAAAAGAAATACTGGAGTTTTGGAAAAAAAAAAAATAAAAATTATATCTATATAAAAATACAGCAGCGAGTTCTCAAAATATAAAAAATACATTTCAAATTAGCGTTTTCTCAGCTGCAGGCTACAGGGTTTATTGCTTGCAGTATGAAACCTAATGATATGATGAAAAAAAATGTGAAATCTCTTCCACCCAGCCCTAGACAGACTGACAGCCCTAGAGATCAATGTCCGTTATTAACTTGCTGACTTCATGCACAGCAAGGCAGAGCATGAACTTCTCTGGTTCTCTTCAAATTTGGCTTAATTGGATCACCTACAGGATGAGAGGATAATTTAGCATGCAAGGCCAACCACATCTTCATTGCACCCCTGAGCCTAGAACAAAGGCTCTGGTTAGGAGGATATGGACATCCTGGCAGTGAGATGCCCTGACACTTATCTGTCCATGTCTTGAAATCCTCTGATCACACAGGAGAGGGCAACCAATCCAGCCACTATTGATCTGAACTGTCTCCAAGATTGTGGCTTAAAAGTGAAATGCTTGTCAGACTCTTTTCATAGGAATCCTAATGAGACATCAAAAGGCAAGTACCATGTGGGCCACGCTTCTGACTCCAAACCATTCTCCTTAGGGATTTAATCTAACCCTACTGAAAGCAATGGGAGTCTTCCATTCATATGACACGGTATCAAATCTATGTGGTCAGAGATGGAGTAGGGTCCCAGACACAGGCACATCTTCCACCAAAGTCTCCTACTAGAGATTCTCTCTAGAAAATTAAGAAAGGCCTTGGTTTCCTTGACAAATTGCGCTTTAAAAAGAATTTAAGCCGTCATATGAAATTTCATAGAATTCTGTTTGCTAAAGTAACGACAAGAGCTATGAAGAGTTTAAATCATCATTTAGAGGGAATGAGGCTATTCATGGTTTAGAAACTGGTTTCTCAAAGGAAGAAATAAGCAGCTCTGCCACCTTAGCAGTGATAGAGCAAGTGTAATTTTTATCTCTTAACTGCAACATCCTCCCCCCCAGCCCCACTGTGGTTTTGGTCTCTGGCTGCCAGCAGAAATCTCCAGCCTGAGGCCCCCCAGCTTTGCCTGGGTGTCCCCTGTGCATCAGTCAGTCTCTGTAGACCCTCTGGTCCCATCTCCTGCAGCTCCTTGTTTGAACCTTGTTTGACCATGGTGTCAGAGTAATGAGGCAGGAGTTGTCCATACTGCCGGTGACTCCATTATTTCACACAATATCAGGAGTGAAAAAGTGGCTGCTGGGTTTTTTAATGCTCTGGCAGAAGCCTCATCGATAATAATTCTTTACTTGGGTTTGCTGGAAATTACAACCATCTACTCTGTTCAACTCCATTTCTCAGGCTCTTGCAATTCTGCAAGAAATAGCTTTGAAACAGCTTCTCCAGCTTTAGGAGAAAAGAAGAATAAAAAAAAAAAAAAAAGGCAAATTTGTCAGTGTTGAACACGCCTTTCTCTCTCTTAAGCAGCAATAAACGAAACTCTCTGATTCCTTATCTCTCACTCTCCTGCATTCACATTTAGGAGTCAGTACTAGGAAGACTGTCTCTGGTTCTCAGTTAAGGCTTTGTGTTTATCCTACTGATCCCAGCACACTTCTGGATCCCTGACAGCAACTAACTTACACTCATCTCATCAGCACCCTGTGACGTGGGGTAATCTCAAAGAGACTAGCAGCTGAACCCCTGCTTCTGTCATGTTTCCACTGAGCCAAAGCCAGCATGGCATCGGCACGTCCTGTTCCCTGCAGTACCTTCCCCAGGTCCCACGGTAGGTCACACGATGCTCCAGAAGCCTCTTGATCTCACGCAAGTTGCAATAATTGCCTGAAATCCCCTGCTTAGCTGAGCCTGTGCTGGGCTCCTTCCCTGCTGCAAGAGTTTTCTGTGCCACTGTTAGCAGCTTTTTTTCCAATGCTATTCTGCTCTTTGAAAAACGAAAAACAAAAAACAAACAAAAAAAACCCTGAGACCCTGGCTATGAATTGCTGGCTTGTTCAGTGCAAACCAATTTCAACTGAAGCTCATATGAAGTCTCTCAGGGGCTGGAGACTCAGCTGGTTTGAATCTGATCTCTTCCCTTGACTTAAGTGGACCCATGTCACATTACACCAACTGCAGCTCTGCTTTTGGGTGTTTAACTCATTTCCCCTCTGGATGTGCCGGCCATCTCCTGAGAAAAGATTTTTCTTGCAGATTTTGTGCTCAGGGAGAAATAATCTCTGCCCTCTATTATTTTAATGGCATCCAGAACTGTTATAGACACCTCCCACTACAAATGGGAAGAGCTGGACTCTCTCACACACACCTTAAAAGCCTCAGACAGGCGGTAAAGAAAACTGCCAGGTAAAGCTGTTACTGCAAGCAGCGCATCAGTGAGGTGACCTGGTCGTTTGGTGAGGGCAAGGATCTGAGGAGGAGGGATGGCCAAACTCAAATGTGGCGCCTGTGTTGTGGGTTTAAGTGGTGTGGAGAACAGTGTTGCTTCAGCCCTGGCAGAGAGAAGACAAAAAGTCCTACATCATCCATCTCAGCCACCAGTGCAGCGTGAGGTAGTCTTCTCTTCAAGAAGCAGCTATGAACCAGGGGGAGCAGTCTGAGAGGGGATTGTCTACAGGACACCCACCTAGAAATGGTAATGTCATCCATAGGATCCAGGAGAGTCACTGATTGGATGTAATGTGAGAAGAATTTCACGGCTCCAGTGAAAAATGAAAAATGGAGAAGGACAAAATGCGGGACATTGCCTGCTGGAGGGATGGCCAGGAAAGGCAGGAGAAGACTGGGAGAGTGATATCTTGGGGAGAGCATCACAAAGGTCCTTAGCTGGTGCTATGTGTCTGCTATGTGTTCTGGTTATTAGGAAAAAAATTTTCCCAGAAAGAGTGTTCAGACAGTGGAACGGGCTGCCCAGGGAGGGGGTGGAGTCACCACCCCTGGGTGTGTTTAAGGGTCGTTCAGATGAGATGTTGGGGGATGTGGGGTAGGGGAGAACTTTGTAGAGTCAGGCTGAGGGACTCGATGATCCCAGTGGTCTTTTCCAACCTGAATGATTCTGTGATTCTGTAGTGGTGAGAAACATCCAAAAGGTGGCAAGCAGTGGAAGGTAGGAGTGGGAGCCCAGAGGGGGGCAAGGGAGCAGTGACGGGGAAGAGGTTCAGCACGGAAAGCACAGACAGAGACATTTGTTCAGCAAGAAAATCTCAGCTAATGCTGAGGAAACAAAGAGGAACCATTTCCAGGAGAAATAGTCCTGAAAACAACGAAATAACTTCCTCCAATTCAAATAGCTTTCAGAGAGATTGTGAATGACCGGACTCAACAAAAGGCTGATTTTTGTGTGAATAAGTTCACCTCATTTTAAGCTCCAAGGCTAAAACACCAGCTGCTTTCAAGGCCTGTCAAACCCTCTCTCCTGTCCCCCAGCTAGCAGGCTGAACACAACGCATTTGAATGTCCTCTCGGCCCACGCAAAGCCAAAAAGTGCCAAAGACTATGCACTGTATGTGAACCTCTGAACATTAAACATCTTTTAAGCTCAACACAGCCAGTCTCTCTAATTTTAAAACTAGTTGCCACAAAGGAGAGAAAAGTTGAGAACTCTCTGCTTCATCTTTTATTCTGTGTTTCTTTCTGAGTCTCTTCCTCAGACAGGGACAGACACCTCATGGGTGAAGTGTCCCATCAACCTCCAGGCATTATGTCCTGGATCCCAGTTCTTTTCTTAACAGGATTAAACTCAAACCATTATTAGGCAAACTGAATCCAACACGCACATGTTGCCAGACAAATTGAATTTGCTTTCACTCAGTTAATTAGAATAAGCTTCCATTCTCACATCAACTGTTTTGCATTCATATGCAGGCACGGTCTCCTCTTCTGCTTCCTACAATTGCCAGCATAAGGCTAGCAGATTTTGAGACATACACGTCATGGCTTTTCTGTGTCTGATTCAGACCCACCTCCTGGTCCTCACAAGACTCCTTCTAGACTTTGATATCTAACACCTGCTGGAGAGGGCATCTCTGTTGTCATTGTCACATCTCAGCCCTTCAAAAAATAACTAACACAAAAAAACAAACAAAGAAAAACCACCCAAGAAAGAGGAAAGACGGAAAGCTGTTGAATAAGAAAACATCTTTGTTTTTTCACCTTGTCCCAAACAAACAGATAGCTTCAACCTTCTTGTAGGCCAGCACAGATTAGCTCAGGAAATCAGAAGCAAGCACTGGGCTAGAGAACATCCATCCCAGGACTTGGTGGTGCTGTGGTTGCTAGCTAATCAAAATGAAAGAACTTTCTGTGCTCTTGTACCCTCAACTCAGTAGCAGGGATAGTCACACATACCTACCTTTCAATGCACTTCATTACATGCTAATGCAAATAGCCGCATAAACATTATTATTTTATTATACTTATTTTATATTTTATGTTATTTTATATAGCTTCCTGTTTGCTGGATCCCAAGGCAGACCCAAAGAGTGGTTGTTCGAAGAGGGGAGCTTAGCTCAGAACGCACACATTTATTTTTCAAACTTTAAACAACATATCAAATCTTCACCTTTTTTTCCCCCTTCTCCCTTATATATTCTGTAGACCTGACGTGCAATGTTACTTCTTTTAGCTGCTCAAAGCGCTGCAGAATAAGGCCATATTCCTTCATCTACCATCATCAACTTAGTCCACTTCTTTTCAGATAGATGCAAACACACAGGAGCCTAAAGCGCTGTAAAAGCTGAATCTTAATCAGAGATATTTGGTTATACAAAGGTCCCAAGAACATCCTTACCTAGCGGCAACCTTTGTCGTTCAACTCTTCTTCCACGTGTTTTCCTTTGAATCTGTTAAGTCCACGCAGCTTCTTAATCAAATCACCAAAAATGTGTTGAACAAAATAATCAGCTTGTGATTACATTTTAAGGGATAAATAGCACATGACCAGCATTAATCAGTACACCTCAGGTGGGTAGCTGATTCCCAAGCACTAGAAAGTGTTATTTTCCCTTGAACACAGTGGCCTTCAACCAAATCAAATAGAATTTTTTTCTTATGTCTAATTTGTTAACGCTGCAGATCTCAGAATAGAATTGACAGTGCTACTAATAAGAACGTTTTAAAGTTATTATCCTCACTGAAGTCCTATAGGATTTTATTAGAGCTAATGCAATTCCCCCAGACTCTAATGATAAAAGCGCACTTTTTAAATCATCTTACGGGTGTATCGTTGCCATTACTGTACTTACTGGTTTCCTTAAATACCAAAATATATCAAAGAGGAGAAAGAGATTGTTCTAGCAGTTACATTTCCCACAAAACATTGTATTAGCTGTGCTCTAGCATGCCTCTAAAATGGATGGATTTAAATCTGGGGAGACAAAAGCAGGAAAGGTCAGGGGGTGGGTTATTGCAAACTAGTTGGTGATCAATCCTGGCTGAAGACATGACTTTTTAGTTCACATACTACAGAAAAACCCAGCCCCCATTGCATTTTGTTGTGTTATGCTCAACGCTTGTCCCATTATGCAATGTAGTTTTAAGAAGTGCACCCTACAGATTGTGACTGCTTTACTAATATTCTCATCAAGCCAAAGTGTTCGGTTGTTGCAGCGCAGTGGGTGGAGGGGGGGATATAGTCTTTAAAAATAGATCCTCAAGTCTTTTCTTAGATTGCAAAAAATTTCTTAAAAAAAAAAAAAAAAAAAAAAAAGAAATCCAAGCTACCACACACTCCCCCATTTGTCTGAAAGTGATTTGTTGGCAAGAATAGAAGTTTGGTTTCCAAGGTACAGTGAAAGAGCATAGAGACGGCCTGAGGTATGGGATAAATATGCCATATTTCTCAGTTACACAAGATGCTGTAGCTAAGGGGAGATGCAGGGGGGGGTAGCAGGATGAAGCCGCTTGCCAAAACCGCCCGAGAGCATTTTGCATGTAGTGCCTTGTGTTCGAAAGTGGAGTACAGGTGTGACTCACCCTGCTGAGACGTGTGTGCCAGCCTCTCTGCAGCAGATGGACGAGACACTGCAAGGCTAAGAAATCCTTTACAGCTTGAGCAGGCAAAATCCATGTGCCAGCTGCCCCTTGCATGGGGACAGGCTTCCTCCAGCTTCCACAGAGGGCCCCAGTGGCACTTGCATTGCGTGTGATCCTTCAATGGACCCAAAGCCTGCAGGAGTTCCTGGTAGCATGGGTGTCTTTGCTGCAAAAAGCAGTATTTAGAGAGCTGCAGTCCTGAAAGGCCCTTTCACAGGCCATTGTCCCTCACTGACTGCAGGAATGCAGCCAAAGGTGCCAAACGTACCAAGGGACAGCCCTCGGCAGGGAGGGCCTGACTGAAGCCAGCCCTGTTGTGCAAACCAGGAGAACTGCACGAGGCTGCATCTTCTCAGGAACTAAGGAGCCTGGGCCACGTCTTATCAGGCCCCAACAGTACCAGCCCAGCCTGGGAGTAGAGAAAACTAAAACTGCTACAGCTGCACACCTGCACATACACCCAAGTGGGGTGGGGGCTCACTACGAGTCAATCACTTTACGGTATAAAAATGTGTAGCTCCTCTGAGCCCACTGAACTCTCCTGTACAGCAGCGGGCTGCACAGCACCCCCGTGAGCGGGGATGTCTCTCAGGGTTACTTCTTGAGATTGAGAGACCCTGTTACCCAGCATCTGATATCTAGAATGAGGTAAGCAATATATTATATTGGGCCTAGAAGTATATTGTATGCTAGAGACATTTATATATACCCAGCTATAGTTTAATCATAGAATGGTTTGGGTTGGAACGGACATTAAAGATCATCTAGTTCCAACCACCCCTGCCATCGGCAGGGACACCTTCCACTAGATGTTACGGAGGCTCTCAAATAAACAACCACCAAAAATTCAAAATTTATCGTCAACACAATTAACTAGCCCTCTGCAAATTACAGGTTTGAATGTCTGTGAGAGGAGAACAGAACAACTTCCTAGGGTTTAATGACAACTTAAAACACATAACAAAGCCCCAGTCCCTAGTGTTTAATGACAAAACGCTCTATCACTCACCTGACAAGTGAGGGCTCTCACCCTCGAGGACCTGCTCAGGGCAGCGTCCCAACCCAAGGCCCCTCGAGGAGTTTCCTTGGGCAACGTCCTGACCCAAGGGGAGAGCCCTCGACCGCAGCTGCTGCTCCAGGGGACGAGCTCCCAGTGGCTCCCAGGGGACTCCACTGATACCCAGGCCCAACTGCCCTGTGGTCAATAGCGGCTCCCACTGCCCAAAGGCCCCGATTACCGTGAGGCCCCGAGAGCAAAGGCAGCCCCGAGCTGCTGCACTTACTTCAGCAGCTGTGAAGCCCTGTTTCCATTGGGCGGGTGCACCTGCCACACTAGACCAGGCTAATTATTAGAAATGTAGTAAATAGTACAGTGACTGCTGTTTAATTCACTAAATTATTGTCTAATCATTGTCTAAATTATCATTAAAATAATCGTTAAATCATTGTCAAATCACTGTCGAATCATTCTTAAATCACCGTTTAACTAACATTCAATTATTGCTTAAACACCATTTGATTATAATTTGATTTTCATTCAGTCATCAATTAATTACCATTTGATCATCAATAAACCCCTTTTAGTTAACCCCATAATAACAACTTCCCTTAGCCTGTGACAGAAGGCTCAACTGCAAGGTGAGGGGACACATTAAGCAAAGCAGCTATGGCACATTTAGCCCTAAAGCTCCCAACTGTCCCCAGAGGTCACCGTGCTGTTACGCCACACTCTCTATGGAGCAGGGTCCTCCACTGAAGCTGAGCTGGAAACGTATATGATTCATAACACAGATAGCATCTAACAGTTGGGCTGTTTTCCTTTAATAAACGTTTCCTGAACCAAACTATTTTTCCTTTCTGTGTCCCCACCCCTCATCCTGCTTCCTCAAATAAAGGCATTTCCTACTGCAGCCACGGGAACACTCCATCACTGCACTGAAATTTCCTACAGCCTTCCGAGCATTTCTCCTCTGAAATGCCTGAATATATATGAAGCCTTTCAGAAAGCTCAATTGTTCACAGAAAAAGTAGGAGCAGAGCTCAGCAAGATGTTGGAAAGTCAACCAACATCAACCAACATGTTGGTTGGGTCAGCTTTTTCTTTTTGTTCCCTGTCAGCATTTAGTGTAACCTCTGCAGGATGGGCCATGGGGAGTGGAGGAGGAACGCTGGGGCAATGTTGTGTTGGAGCAATGGTCTGTCTCCCCCCACAGTCCCAAGTTTCATAAACTGTAGGCTTTTGTTTGAAATCCCTAATTTCTGTGCCACGTTTATTGATTTGGGCATATAATGTATTGGGTAGGTTAAATAGTTTATTAACTTTTGGAGAGTTACATTGCATCCTCATTATAATATTTAGGTTTTTGATGCAGAACTATGCTAGGTTTGGGTATTAAACTATCTATTTTCTTTTCTCTCTTTCCCCCAGTGGGGTCAAACATGGGTTATTCCTGGGTGGAGGAACATTATTGCTGCAAGCCTGGACTGTGCTCGCTATCTCACCCGGAGCATGGGGAAAAGCTGCAGCTCTGGAGATGAGATAGGTGCTGTCATTGTGTTTTGTTCACTGGAAAGGTCCCACCCAAGACCCGTTTGTACGCAGCGAGTGTGGGTCTCTGATGTAGAGATAAGGGGGTAATGGGTGACACTGGCTGCCTTAGTGGCACCTCAGGACTGACACTGGTCCATCAAAGGGATGCAGGACCTGGCTGGAGGGATCACTGCAGACAGATTTCAGGCTGTGCTGTACAGCCCCGGGGGGAAGCAGCAGTACTGCACTTCAGCAGGATTTTTTTTTAATTTGATTTGACTTTTTCTTGCCCGTAAAGATTGCTGCAAACACTGAGCTTTTAAATTAAAGGGAGTTAATGAAAGTGTACCTGTGATAACTATTACCAGATCCCTTGTACATTCAACAGTCGCATTAAGATGATTTCTTATTATCTCTAAATCCATTCCAGAGGCATGTTCTCACTGTTACAGCCCTCCTGTGCACCATCACAGGTGTGGGTTTGCTGCCCAGCGTGGCAGATAAAAAGAAGGCCAACAGTGTTGCTACAGCCCTGTCTTGTTTTTTTATTTTTTTCCAAGCCACATGAGCTGGGGCTTACCAGGAACCTTGCTCAACATTTCCCTCGGATAAAGCATGTTCATGTATCCACATATCCCCTGGGCATTCTTAATGCAAATGGAGGCTTCACCTAAAACGAGAGGAGATCTTTCTTTTGTTATAAGAATAGCAATGCAGCTTTCGGCTGAGAGTGTGCCGCCTTGTATGAAATGGTATCAAACAAGACAAAAATGGAATATTGTGTTGGTGTAGCCAAGGCTGCTGCAACCATTTCAGTCCCTGGAGTTGATTAGGCAGAGTTTACTAGCAAGGCAGACCATCCAAAATATATTTGGTGCATTGTCAGTGAGAGGTAGCCCATGAAATATGCATTTTCATACAGCAGCTGCTTCATTTCGATTGAACCAGGCATTCATCCCTGAGCTCTTCTCTCTGATACAGCTGTTGGATTTAGCCACTGTTTTGGTTTTGGCTTATTTATCTCACACATCCAGTTATCGGTAACAAGGTGGGTCACAAGCCAGAGGCCAGATCTGTGTCTCCCAGCTTTGTTTTTCTTAGTGACAAATGAGCAGCTCCTAATTGTTTCTACCAGAGAAGAGATGCTGCGGAGGCACAGAAAACCCTCTCCTTGCTGCTACCCTTTGCTATGGAGGGGGCAGCCCAATCCTGATTCATCAATTGTTGTCAATTCACTTTGCTTGGTTTCGGGGTGCAGGTGGGATATTTCTTTACCGAGAGGGTGGTCAAGTATGGGAATAAGCTTCCCAGAGAGGTGAGCAATACCCCAAGCCTGTCAGTGCTTAAGAGGCATTTGGACAATGTTCTTAATAACATGCATTAACTTTTGGTCAGCCCTGAATTGATCAGGCAGTTGCAGGTCCCTTCCAACAGAAATTCTTTCTTCTCTTCTCTTCTCTTCTCTTCTCTTCTCTTCTCTTCTCTTCTCTTCTCTTCTCTTCTCTTCTCTTCTCTTCTCTTCTCTTCTCTTCTCTTCTCTTCTCTTCTCTTCTCTTCTCTTCTCTTCTCTTCTCTTCTCTTCTCTTCTCTTCTCTTCTCTTCTCTTCTCTTCTCTTCTCTTCTCTTCTCTTTTCTCTCTCTTCTCTCCTATCCTCTATGGGTTTTGTCAGATCCACAAGCACAAGGTGCACAAGGTGAGGGAAGACCACGTGGCTGGGCAACGTACTCCCTTGCTCGGGTCACTGGGATTGGTACACACTGCTGTTGTCCCTGCAGGACTGGACCATGTGTAGCTCCAGGGCATCCTCTCTTATTGTGAATTATAGTATCACCAGGATGAAGGACTGAAAACAGTTAGGAGTTCCTCTTTATATCTTCAGGTGGAAGTGAGAAATAGAGCTGCTGAAGCGTTTCCTTCTGGGACAGATTGTGAAGTAAAAATAAACTTCAGGTCGAGCTAAGCGGGGCCATGTCTACACATGTGTGAGACAGTTGCCTCCTACTCCTGGGCTCTGCAGTGTGATCTGAGGAACATTGTCCTTCTAGGCAGTCCGAATCTGCCCCCAGATCCCACCCACCTGGACACCAGCAATATCTGGGATGTCCCAAACACGGCAGAGAGGCCGAGACCACCAGCACTGCTTCGGCAAAGCACCACACTGCCGTGGAGCGGGGGGTGCCTGCGCCAACCTGCAGTGCTGGTACCTGATGTGCCCTGGAGTGTTTGCCCGAGGAGCTGGGACCCCCATTGCCGGCGCCAAGCAGGGAGACGGGGCATTTAGTGAAACTCAACTTCTGCTGCATGGCAGGGCTTCACGTTCAGTATTTTACATGTAGTGCTGGGGCTGCGTATAAAGATGTCACTAAGCAACAAAACAAGAATTTTGCAGGAGATAGCAAGGTGATACTAAATCTCTTTTTCTCCACCCTTCTCTCCAATGTACCAGGGTCACCAGAAGCCAGACTCTTGCCCATGTGTTGGCTGGGAGCTGGTGGGAGGACTGATAAATAAGGGAAGAGAGGACAACAGTACCGTGGGCTAGTTCAAACCAGGTGTGTCAGGTCTGAAGGGAGAGCCCAGTCAGGCAGAGGACTTATTCTCCTCCCAGTGTCTAACCTTGAAATAAGGCAAGCAGAAGAGCAGATCAGGGGGTGGACAAGCCTTGAGCGGGTGAAGAACACATCTGAAAACAGACAAGAGGATTTCATCTGTGACATGGAACTCAGGACTCTCTCTGACCACTCCAAACTCAGAAACCAAGGGTTAGGTCAAATGGACAAAATGGTACAGTCTAGCTGCAGAAAAGTGACATGAAGAAGAGTGAGGGATTACAAAATAAATACTCATGTCAGAACAAATTCCCTGAAATTGAAAATTTAAGGAGGAGGGGGAAAAAAGAGGTTTGGAGCCAAGCCTTACAACAGAGCCTTGAGTGGTGACAGCATTGAGCAAGGCTGATGTAGGGGCTTTTCCAGTTGCGAACGTCTGCCTGGTCTGTGATCTGTGTCCGGCACCTTTCCTCTTTGCATTGCCACCAAAGAAACCAGCCGCAGTCCCCGGCGCAACGAGCAGAGGCAAGTTAAACCCCAGTAACGATAACGGGTGGCACATTTCCATTAGCATCCTATATGGGCAAACAGATAGAGCATCACCTCCCAGCTGCCAAAACACTGCTGCCTTATCTACCGTGCAGCAAGGGGTGCGGGGAAAGGAGAGAGGGAAAATATGACCGTGCTCATTCACTAACAGCTCAAAACGCCTCTCAACCGAGGGTCTCATCAGAGCAGGTTTGCACAAAGCCCAGATAAAGCTGCAGCAGGTTTCCCTCTTCCCCTGGACATTTTACACCCGTGATCCCCAGGAGGCCTGTATTTCCCCATCATGTGTCTCCTTGCTGACAGACCGCGTGATGCCCTGCTCGCCAGGAAGGTCACTGTGCACCTGGCTGATGGTGTGCGTAGTGAAAAGGAAAAATACTGGGAACGGGCCGCAGTCCTGGTATTTGTAGCACAGCAGCACTGAACAGCCCACGTACAAACCAGGAGCCCATGGAACTGCACCCTGGATGGGCTCTAGCCCACCTCCAAAGCAATGAAGCTGCTGCACTTATGCTGTTAGTGTGCAGAGGTGTCTCCCTGGGTCCTTTCAAACACATTCGCTAACTTCATCCGCATTTGACAGAACAGGGCAAGGGGATTTATCTGCAGTGGTCTGGTAAGTGGGTGTCTCCATCTCAACTAGTCACCTTCACCTCTCTTTATAGCCACTGGCACAGAAAAGGCATTTCAGGTTGGAAACATGACTTTTCTGAGGCAGGGTGGGTGTTTCCTCACAGAGCCCCTTTCTCCCTGTGGATTTCCTGGGGAGCACAGATGACTGCCCTGTAAATCACAACAGCTCATCATGTGGCTCCTGTTCCTATCTGGTGGTTTTTAATAAAGAGGCTGGTGTTAATAACATCACTGATCCCTCCTGTTGTTTTTCCCAACAGAGCTTGTGTGACCTCAAGCCCTCGATATGAACTGACCACAAATTGTAGAGGACCTGATTTTATATTGAAACCAACAGCAGCAATGGAGAGCTACACAGAAGGGAAAATCTGGTAGGTTTACCCAATATTCGTATTGAAAATAATATACCAAAGCATTTGAATATATTTTGTCTTACTTTTGTGCTAAATTTAAATGCTTATTATCCAAGGGCCTTCTTCTGACACCACATGGAAGTGGCTAATATCTATATGTAATTCAATTACTATAGACCTGGGCCAGGTCCCTGCAATGCCTTCCTCAAGAGACTTGTAAAGACACAGCCCTGACCAAGACTTCAGCCAAGTGTGGAAAGACAGGAGCATCTTGTATCTCTTCCACTAATAAAAAGTGTCTTGAGGGGCTCAGCTCTCTAAGGGAGGGATGGGATGGGATGGGATGGGATGGGATGGGATGGGATGGGATGGGATGGGATGGGATGGGCAGGGCAGCCTTTACTCCTTCCTCCTTCCTCCAGGTTTTTTTTACATTGTAGATGAAGTGCCACGATAGGGAAGGAGAAACCTCTTACCTGGTTTGCCTTGTGCTGGGGGTCTGCAAGAGTGGCATCTTCTCCGGTGTCATCTTCCGTGTATGCAAATGCCCACAGCTGGCTGTAGGGTTTATTTTAATTAATTAAATTATCTTGTTCAAATCTCATTTCACAGCTCTTCTGTTCTGCTCTTTCCTTACTTTACACTCACACTACCTTTGCTCTTGTGCCTTCTCCAGGGATCTGCAGACACCCTAGCTAGCAAGGTGACATTCCCCTGGGGTGACATCCTTCTGCACCCCTGGAGCCCATACCCTCAACTGACCCAAAACATATTTGCAGGCAGAGAGGAGCACATCCAAATGCCACACTCATTCCATGAACCCTTTTTAATTCTCAGGAGCCTGTGGCCTCTCAAGCCAGGGGTGAAGGAATGCACAATCATTATTAAACTGGTGATTTGTGAGGTATTGTAATTTTTTTTAGAAAGAAAAAAAAAAAAAAGATGAAAGGGGAAAAGTTCCCTGTTTCACACTTCTTAAGGTCACACTTCATATTAAGGTTCCATTTATAAAGAACACATAAATGCTTAATATGTGTTTAAGTGATTGATGAATCATTTATTGTATATTGCTATTGAACTGCTGGTCTCTAGAACTGTGACTTAACCATCTATAACACCTGCAGCTGCCATATATACAGCCATCGATAATGTTGGAACACAAAGTATTCGTGTGCATAACGTGCTTACCACATCTAACATTTATGAATGCTTTATAAACAATTTATAAATGAAATCTTAATATACAGCATAACCTATTTTTTATGTCGTGGCAGTTACATAACCCATTTGGCCTTGATTCATCTCCGTTAACTTCAGGCTCCTTACAGAGGGGTCTCTGGTTGTAGCTCTGTGTCATTTCTCTCTGTATTTCCACCCTCCCTTATTCTACCCCACTGCTTATTTACCCCTTGTGCTGCCCCAAAGAGAGCAGCAAATGTGTCCGTGAGGGATGCTGCAACCTCGGAGGCTTCAACAGTCTGTGCAGTGATGGAGCTGCACATCGATAACCCCCTCACACGTGTGTACACACACTAAAGGAAAACACTCCCCTGCCTTTTCATTCCCCTCTTCAAGCCAAAACCATTGCATGGGTGCAGCCGGGTGCGGCTGTGTGAAGAGGTGACTCAGGCAAAGGGATGGGGAGGGAATGGCATCTGTGCTGGTGGGAAAGGAGGTGGCAGGCAGGTGCCTAAACTGGAGCATGGCATCAGCCATCGGCCCGGCCCGTTCTGTGAGAACTTGGGCAGAGTTTGGAGAGCAGAGGGGCCCTGTTTCTGACACAGATTAGTGATGACATCCTCACAGCCATTAACAAGATGTTCATTGTTAAACTGTTTCAATAGTTGGCCTGATTTCTTTCTGGCAGTGTCTACATTGTTTTGTTCACACTGAATACACGCTGAAAAGGGGCTGCAATTGCCCTTCTTCAGTCATGATACCGAGAGTACATTGGGCCATAGCAAATTCTCCTCTTCAGAGCACCCAGCACTCCCTCATCACACAAGCAGTGCTCTGCTTCCTCATTGCTTACATACACCTTCCCTTACGCCAAGTTCCTGGGAAGATTTCCTATGGATGTGAAGATTGGGAGCCTGAGAGGACATCGGCACAGCCTGTGCTGGTACCAGCCCTTGGAAGAGGAACACTTGGAAGAGCAAATGCAAGCAGAAGGTGGCTGAACACCATCTCACCTAGTACACAGCTGCTGGGCACAGCCTTGGGTGTAATGGGATTTCCCAAGCAAGTCTATGCACATGATTTATGCCTTCAAGGTCCATTACTGTGGTTGGTATAGATATATACATGAGCACTTACTGGCTTGGAAGGATCTTCTGCACTCCCAGACGTATATATCTATCCCTCACATATTATAATGACAGTGTCAGGTTTTGATGAGTTATCTTCTCCTCATACCACAGATCCTGGGAGCCAGTGGTGATGGTTCATGCAACGTAATGGGACAGAGGCCTCAATCTCAAAATTTGAGGGTTCAAATGCAGATTGTGTATCTGGACACAGGTTTAGCAAGTTCCCCAGGCAGATGTGTGACTGAATTAGCTGTAATCAGTGGGTCTATTAATGTGCTTAACATTAGGCACATGCTTAGTTATCTTGCTGAATCAGGAAACCAGGGAAAAAGGGGAATCAATACATGTTAAATGACGTGTCACCTATATACAGCACAAGTCCCATTGATGTTATGGAATTGATGTATCATTAATGTAGTAGCCTAAGTATCGCTCCAACAAGCAACACCAGATGGTAATAGAATAGACAAGTTCCCATTCAACTGAAATATCTCAAGATGCTTTTAAGAGAGGATATGAAAGCCAAACTCCAATTTAGCAAGTGAAATAGGGTTTAAAGCGTTTTGGCTTTTTTCTTTTTTTCCCAATAGATGACCAAAGCATTAGGTGGGCTCTGATGGAGATGCAGAGGAAGGAGACAGAAAAAGAAAGGGACATTGTGAGAGACAACTTGTAAAAACAGGTCCTGAAAGAAACAGGCCTGTGAGAAACAAAGTGACAAACATGCTGATCCTTTCTGTTGGAATCAACGAAAGAAAAACAGAAAAGCAGAGAGTAGAAGAATTAGTGGGAAGGATGAGGTGAAAAAGAGAGATGAGAAACCAAGAGCTAAAATAGAAAGATGCTGGACAACCTAAGGACCCTGACCTAAGCCCCAGAATGGTCTAACCTGCAAAAGTAAACATATCATTTTACACTGAAGAACATGAAAACTGTCCAGATCTATGTGCCTTCTGCATTAAGAGCATTAGTGTTTACAAACCTCTGCAAAGCATGTACCTGTAGGAAAGCCTTCAAATCCCACCTGTGCCCAAACCGCTGACCTGCAAGACCAGAGCTCTAGACGTGATGCCTAACACCCCGTGGAGCTGGCAGACAGCACTGTTCTACTGCAAGTGGGATGGATGCACAGTCCCATGTCAGTGAGAGACAAAGTGTCCACACCCAGGAAGGGAGCCAGAGGATCCAAGGAAGGGAGAGCGAAGCTGGCTCTAAGGAAAGCTTAAGAACCTGTAGACTGTAGACTAAACACAGGACCCTCAGGACTGTTTGACAGAAGGAGATCAAAGAGGCTTGGACATCAGATGGTGCACACAAAACAAGTGCTGCCAATCAGTCTTGCCAGACATACCCGCTCCATCAGTGGTTCTCCTTCCAGCCTTGGAGCTGTTTCTGTAAAGGATGGAAAGGATCATAGAATCATAGGTTTGGGCTGGGAGGGACCTTTAAAGGTCATCTAGCCTAACCCCTCTGCAGGGGCATCTTGAACTACATCTTGTTGCTCAGAGCCTTGTCCAACCTGACCTTGAATGTTTCTAGGGATGGGGCATCTACCACGTCTCTGGGAAACCTGTGCCAGTGTTTCCCCACGCTCACTGTCAGTATGAGGATACTGAGGTATAAGTAACCTTTCATGTGAGTGCATCTCTCTCCCCTCAGCTGACAGTTAATGGACTCTGACACAGGAGTCACACCATGGAGCATACATCTTGCATCATCTCTGAGTTCTCTTGAGTTTCTAGGAAGAGAAAGTTTGAGTGAAGCTGAAATTTCAGTTCCAGGGTCAAATACATTCTTTCAAAGACAGAATGCAGCATCAAGAAATATGTTATTATTACTAGTAAAAACACACAAGAACACTATCAAGAATTATAGACAGAAGAGACAGGCGGAGATGTAAATAACACAAGATAAGTATTTATTCAGACAGCTAAATTTACACAACTTATGTTTCTCCAATGCATACATTGATTGGACCAATGCCTGCTCTCAGCAATGGTGATTTAAATTAGGAATGATTTAATTCAACCAAGTGGGATCATATCAGATTTACATCTGTGTAACAATGCGCAGTTTGGCTCATCGTGTTCAAAATAATAGCTGGGTGGTTCAGAGAAATAAAAACAAGTTTTCAATTCCAGAAAAAGAGAGCAGATCGGAAAAGCATCATCCTTTTTTCAAGCACTGCAAGGACCAATCTTGACAGCAATCTCAGTGAAAACTTCCATTAAAAAGAAAACCAAAAGTGATGGAGCTTTCTCATTTCAAGTACCTTCCCCTTCCCCAAATGACACTGACACTTAAATATTCTCCTTCTGGACAAATCATGAATGATCCCCAGAAGAAAGAATTTCTTGTGTTTAATCTCTCTCACCAAGACAAGTAGAAGTGTGAGCAAATTGTGAAAGATATCATAAATGCCAAAAGCAACTAAGCATCAAAGTTAACAAGGGACAGAGTGGTCTACTATATAATGAACAGATAGACCATTAAGGGTCAGTTCACACATAAGAACTTACAGTTATGAGCACATATGGCAGATTTATAATGGCATATTGGAAATACGCAGTTTGCTTTTGTTACAGTAAAACCTGTTCCCATTCCAACAGTTTCAGCAGGCTGTGGATCAGGATCCGTTATGAGTAAAGGGCACAGGAGTGCTGCATCCCAGTATAGGCTTTGCAGAACAGTATCCTCTGTTCTCAGAATGCTCTCAAAACTAAACTAGGAAATGATCCTTTAGCTGGGTAAGCTAAAGTATCCTGACTGCAACAGCACCTGCTTCACAATATTTTTGTTTCAAACGCAATGTGGTCCTTACAAAGTTTTAGCTGTATTCCTAGCATCTGCAGATTACCTCCTGGGAATACTGAATAAAACCCAATTTGGATTTCGCTGCAACAGTGTTGTGTAACATAGTACAGACACATGTCAAAAGCAAGCTTTTATGGAGAAGATTAACTGGTTTAATTCCTGCTCTCCTGGGATCTTATTTTTCTGTGTATATGCCTATGTAGTGACAGAGAATTCAGCCTCATGGCACAAACTGGTCAAATCAGCTCCACTAATGCAAAAAACACGCCTAACTCAGCTGCTTGGACCCTCTTTCCATGGGTGTCTCCAGCCCAGAACCGCCGTGCAAGTCTAAGGAACAGTTTTCTTACTGTACATTGCATGCTGGCAGCTGGCGGAGCAGTACATCATTGCAAGTAAATCTTCAGCTGGTCTTAGATTTCCATCAGTTTAAGACTGAACACTTCCACTCTGGCATTCCAAGCTGTGTACAGAGACACAGCTCAAGAAAAAACACTGACAACATTGCCACAATAGATATTTAGAAATAATACCCTGCATGCACTGAAAATAGAGCTATCATGCTATAGCTATAGTTCCCTCAAATTAGAAAGATATTTAAGATGAATACATCAGTCATTATCAAACATGCAATAGAGTTTTGAGCACTGTCATTCCTACGGAGAACACCAGTCACATCTAAAAGTACAACTGGGCATGGTGCAGAGAGCCAGAAGAGCTATCTGGGCTCGTGCTCCACAGCATGAGCAGGGTGGACCAGATCAGGCATCAGGTGGTGTGCCCACATTTGGGTGAAGCCTAAACAAACAAAAAAGTCTGCAAAGAGGTTGTGCATGTAGATTCAGCACATAAAGAACTAACTGGAGCACCCCTGCAACATCTTGGCGTATCCACCCCTGAAAGTATACTACCACCAATTTTAAGAGTGGCAGGCTGTAAATTTAAGAAAAGATTGAGACAGGTTTGAAAAATATGGTCCACAAAGTAATATATTAATCATACATCTAAGAAATTTCACTGCTTTATATGGGATAAAAGCAGGTCTCTTTATACAAAAACATTATTCTGAAAGACAACAGACTACCTTTTCAGTATATTCATCAACTGCTTTTATGGTCAGAAATCCCATGGCCTTAATTGCCTAATAATTAAACATTCTAAAAATAAGAAGGAAAACACAACCACGTAGTCAAGTCTAGTGTATTAGCACAAAAAATCTGATCCGAAGAGTTTGCAAAAACTCACGCAAAGTGATATTAATGACCAGCTGATTAATTCTGGTGACTCTATAAGTGTCTGCAAATGTTTCAAGAGATTGTGATTGTATAAATCAGAACTGTGAAAGCCTGAATTCAAAGGCAAACCCTAGGCAACCCCAAAATTGGTTTATTTCCTTTCGCAAGGACATAACTCTTTAGCTCTCCATTCACTTCTTGCCTTCTTTCATTTATTGTTCATAGATCTACCAAACTAAAGGCAGTGACTTTACCAGGAGCAAGTGGCACTGGGCTCAGGGGAGGAAGAGAATAACTGGAGGCACATTTGCTATTCTTACTTTCAGTAACACAAGAAAAAGCATCACTACTGCTATTTACTACCAAAGACACCAAATACTCAACAAACAAGTGAACAAGAACAAGCCTCTGAACAAATCTAAGAGAGAACTACCCCTCAAGGGTATATGCCATGGGTCAGGCATAAGCCAGGAGGAATTTCATAAAGATATACAACTCTTGCTGAAAAAAAAGCTAAAAAGGGATTATTCAGGCTGGAATTGAGACCTTCAAACACATGGTTAAATTCAGCCCTCTTAAACTCAGCCCTCAAGACCCTTTCAAACCTACTGATATCAATAAAGTATATGAAACTATAATGCATATATTAGCAGTTTCAAAGGCTTTTGGACACAGAGGAAAACTCTAGCATAGTTATAATCTCTCTCTCTCTCTGAAATTAGCTAAAGCAGCTGCCCAGATGACTATCAGCCAATTCAGAAAGTGTTCAGCTGTTCCTCCAAAGTAGGGACTGTGGCCTGGGTTGGACAGAAACAAGCTGGGGTCAGGCGAAGGATGTGCCAAGCATTTCTGTGCACTGTGCTTAATCAAATAGCACACAGCACGTCTACAGCTTAGTTTGGACCATAGGCTCCATAGCACGGATGTGAACACTAGGAAGGCAGAACCAGGAGAGAGGCAGCTCCCTGCTGCAGTTGTCTTCATGGAATTTTATATTCAAGTAGAAATCGCCCGTGTAGAGAAAGAGAAGTGCTCCAAAGTACACAGAGTCTTTCGTGGGCTTCACCTGGAAAAGAGAACATGAAAATCAGTATATTTAAACCAGGAACAAAAGAATTGCACTTCGCAATTCCATAGCTCCTTCAAATGATCTCAAAGTACTCTAGATTCACATCTCGATATTGCCTTCACACAAAGAGGAGTAAAGATCTTGTCTGTATTCTAGCAATGGCAAAACTGGAGCATTGGAAATTAAATCCTGTATTATTCTCTCATGGAGCAAAGCTGTGGCACAGCTCAAACCACAGTACAGATCTCCAGAACAGCACTGATTTAAGGCCAATGTCACCCAAAATCTTTCCTTAGACTGCATTTATCAACCTCTATATTAAAGGTCTAAATCATGTCTTCGAACGCATGTTAAACACATGGTTAAACACCATTTAACAACTTAGCAATAACTAAATTTATCCCCACTTATTATTCAGACACAGTCTGAATGCAAATTCTAATCAGGAATCTTTCATATTCACTATCATTGAAATAATTAAGTTTAGCAAGAAACATCCCACAAAAAGTAGCCACCCTGATTTAACTTGTCCAAATTAAATACAGAGTGCACAGTTTCTACATTTATGCATCTCCATCACAAAATAATTTACAATTCATATCTTTACAACAAACATTATATTTCAGTCCATCATTTCAGCAAGACACTTAAGTAATTTTTTTTACAATCCCACGACTGTTCAGCATGTGATAATGTTTGAATTAATATCTGTTTTCACAAGATGTTCAATCCAGTTTCAGGGTGCCTAGAATTGCATTAAAGTTGCTGCACATGCAAAACATGGAACCAGCACAAAGACGTTCCACCGTATGAAATTTATTCAAAAAATTGTGAAAAGGCAACTTCATGTCAGCAGAAAAGATCCGATAAAAGGCACCTGATGCTCCTCCATACTGGTCTTCCCTCAGCCAAGATTATCTTACCAGTTCCTCTCTGCTCTGTGGAACCTCGAACCATCAATGCAAGATATACTCACGGGGTCATCCCTACTTTCACAGGTAGGCCTGTGCCCATGTACTTTCTGCTTTACTTGAACACTCATTGGTAATGGGCTTTTCTTTGGTCACCTCCAAACACCTCGGTGTCCATCATGTTACAGAGTCCAGCACTGATTCCAAATAACAGCATGACATACCACTGGTCAGCCAAGCTGAGACCCAAGCCCAACCATGCCAGAAACTCTGGTGTTGGAGCCAGAAGCACTGAGCTCTCTGGATGTGCTGGACTTCATTAGATTCAGGGGGAGAAAACCTTCACAAGGGACTTCACTAGGAACCGATGGGAGATTGCCACCTGAAACAGTGAAAGGATGAGGCTAAGGCTCCGAGACAGGTTATCAGGATTCTTGACCACTGTAAAAAATTTGGTCATGTGGTAAACTGGGACATCAACAATTGGGTGTTAACTGGGAAGGGGTGTGTGGACATCCTTAGCGGAAGGGCATCTTGCCATTGCATAGGAAGACCAGAACAAGGATGATGACTAGACCATGGTGGGGAAGAGGGGGGACATGAACCACTAGAAAATGTTTCCAGAGGGTCAGGCACCTCAAGAACATGCCAGAGAGCTGAAGACTGCCTGCCACCACCTCTAGTGAGGAAGGTTCTCTGTAGTTTTCAGATGTGAGGGGAATGAGCTGTTTGTTTCCATTTTCTCCTATTCTAGATTTTTTGGGGTCTTCATTAGCCAGCAGACATGTAACCTGTACAGTTCCCTGGGGTATCAGGCTTCTTTGTTGAACCTACCTAAATTTCTGCTCCCAGGCAGGGGCCTGGCTGTTCACAAGCAGCAACACCATCAGCGCTGACAGAGCCCAGGCTCCCTTTGGCTTTGGTGCTGAGCCCTTTTGCTGACCTACAGCAAACTTGTATCAGCATCGTTCCATCCACGTGAGCGATCAGAGCAGCCACAGCTGTTCTCCTGACCCCCTGTCCTTGGCATCTCCCCTCCTCGCTGGCTGCAAGTTCTTGCCCTCTGGCATTGTGTCTGGACACACAAAACATCGAGCACTCTCCCCTCCTGCTTCTTTCCCCTCCTCTCGGGGCTGCCTGCCTTACTTTTGCCGCACTGGAACTGATGCAGACTTGCATCCAGAGGACAGAGATGGGCACTAATGCCAGCAACGGGTGGAGGCAGACAGCAAATGCAGCCTCCTCAGGACCTGTACCTTCTTCAAGCTCCCTGTCCGTTTTCCCTAATCTAGCTGCACCATGAAGAAATATCTTGCAACAGCACTGATCAGAGCTCTTGACAAGCAGGAAGGTGGCTTCAGGCACATCAATATCAACACAGCCTTTCCACTCATTTGCAGTTCCACCTACATGGCTGCTCGTTCCTCCTGCCTTTACAGCACAAGTCTCTGCTCCATTCATGGGTTTCTTCATCACAAGTGAGAAGAGCCAGCGAGGCAGGTAGTGGTATGTGTCCTGTTCTGCCTGCAGCCCATCTCCCTGAGTGCAGCCCAGACAACAGTGCTCATGGTTTGGGAACTATCCACATCTGTACAGCCACTTGTACAACCACTACGCTAATCAACACTTGTGGTTTGGGGAAGCAAAAGTAGGTTGAAACCTTTGCACTGTTGAGGTGCAAGTGGCTCTGCAGGAGGCTCTTCCAGAATAGTAACTAACTTTGGAAAGTAAGGCTGCCTTTCTAGTGGGGCTGCCTGCAAACATTCCCAGAAGACCCTAAGTACATCATCAGCAGCTAGTTCAGTAGAGGGCCAGATCCACCCCAACTGGCATACCAGGCACAGGACTGATTTTGAGGTTAAACTACCTACATTTAGGTGTCTCTCTGCACACTAAGTAAATAAGCTCCTACTACAGTGAGAAGACATCTAGTCAATGCAGTCAGTGGAGCAAACACAGAATGGTCTACCCAGTCCCGGCCTATAGAGTTAGGATACAGTTGCCTAAACATAGGCACCTCGTGACATTTGGGATGACCTAAGGCACTGGGACATCTGCATAGGGTGGGCAGGATTTACAGGATGAGGTACAGGATTTCTGGCAGTAGGTGGAGGCCAGGTGGGATACCCACAGCACTTAAATGATAGTAGACACCTACTTTTACGCAACTGAATCTCCCCCCTGGTGTCTGTGTTAGTGTAAGGCATGTTCTCCTGGCTGCAGACTACATCTCCATTGACTAATGGGAACTTCACTGGCCAGCACCCATGGTAACACCCACTCATTCAGATGTCTCAGCCTGGAACTGAATCCACCCAAGTGTCTGTAAAGTGGATGTCAACATCTGAGCCAGCTGTTCAACACAAGGATTCATCTGATCAGATGTAGAATGAGGAGAAATATCCCTTAAACTCCATCAACCCTGATGACTTGCCCTCTCCACTGCCTGTGAAGGGAGATCAGGGTGATTTGTTCAGATGTGTACACAAGTCAGATGTTTCCCGATGTAGCTGACAGTAGACACCATCCACTGATTGCAATGGATGATCCAGCCAACCTGAGAAACACAAAGATCACATACTCGTGCCTGATCCAGACCAAATTTGTATAGTCATTCACTCTAGCAGGTCTGGTAGTGTCACTGCCTAGATATGTGTTTATATGCTGTGCCAGTCTGGGATGCTGTTGAATACATGCTTGCTGAGTCAAGTCGGAGTTGAAATAGATTTTACTAAAATTCCACCAAATTGTGGAAAACAAAGATGGGAAGCTTCTACCCCAGAAAAAAATTACTGAAGAATCAAGAAAAAAATACCAACATTACTTCTCTGTTCCACTGAGATAGAAGAAAAATTAAGTTTCTAGATCCATCCTAATCCTTCCCTGACTCAGGCTACCATGTGGGACTGTGATTGCTTAGAACTAATTACTACTTATTTATACTGCTGTAGTACTTAGGGAGCTCAGTTGGAGATTAGGGCTAGTGCCAGCTACTGTTCGCTGCCCCAAAGAGTTTACAGTGCGAGAAAAACTGTGCCAAGAAAACTAATTTGTTCCAGATGGGCCACAGAGGACCTGCCAGAAGTGAGCAAATGTTCATCATTGCTTCTGAGCTGATTCAAAATGACCATCTACTAATGAATTTCTCCTCATCTCCAACTACCAATCACTTGAGCTAGCGTGTGATAACACATACAGGGAAAAAAAAAAAAACAAAACCTGCTTAAGAATAGTAATGAAAAAAGCAGAAACAACAAGGAATGATGAATTGCTGGTAGTTACAAGAATCTCCATAGAAGATAATTTTTATTGTTTTTAATTTGGCAAGAAGCAACTCTGATCAACTAATTAGTCAAAAACCCCTCATTGGTAAGAACTAAGTATTTTCAATAATATGTCTAAAGCTAAATTTCAGATTGTAAATTTAAATAAAAAATAAATCAATGCAATGTATTTTAATGGGTGGGGATCCATCATGCTATCTCATGTTTCAAATCCCCGCACTAAACAAAACGTCACTTTTTCTGTTAAATACAGACATAGAAAGGTAAGGTTAACCAAAATAGAAGCTGTGCTGAAAAATAAAGATTTTACTTAATTTAAAATGCATGGAAATATCTCAATATCCTTTAAAATTTTCAGTAAAAGAATTTGTTTTTTGAAGTAGTATTTCCCAGCAGACTTTGACACAGAGTCAGTCTCCTGCACTGAGTTGAAGTAAGAGCACAAAATGAATAAGCACGCATTACAGTACTTCCAAGATAAATCATCTAACCTGGACTTCAAGCCACAAGAAAGGGAAATATGAAATCATATGACTTTTACCCTTTAAACAGTTTATATTCATACTGTGAAGCTGCATGTGCATGCTGAAAATTCCTGTATATATCCCCATCTTCCAGGTAGCAGCAGAAACTGATTTGAAACTTTTTAGTTTGGAAACAAAAATAGTTCCGATTTGCTGAGTATCAGGCTTAATATGAAACTAACATTTAGGAAAGCAGAGGAGTTTTGTTTGTTTTTCCCTGGAGGAATGACATTCAGTTCAGCACCAAAAATGTTGTAGTTTCTGGATCAGCATGACAACAGAACAAATTTTCAGGGCGTGAGAAGTATCTTCTCTTGCTGTAATACCTGATGCTCCCACTTGTTCTTGACCATACACTACTGACATGCCAAACCATATGCTAGTTCTTCATCCTTACTCCCACCCAGCTCAGCAGTGCAATAAATCATCTCGCCACCTCCTTGCCAGTGTCAGTGTAAAGTCAGCCCAATTAGCCTGAACTGCTGACGAACGTAGTTTTTGCTAAACTGACCAACTTTGCACGAAAACAAATGCTCACACCATCACTCCTGCTGGGTTTGCTGGGGAAGAGGGGAACATCGTCCCACAGAGGGGCAGAAACAAGCAGCTGGGAAACAGTAACATCTCAAGCCACCCCATTAAACAAGCAAAACAATCATGTGCCCATGACTACAATTTATTAAAATAATGGGCATATGTATAATAGCCTCGACAGAGTAGCACTGAATTATACCAGCAGGGAATCTGGTCCAGTGTCTTAGATTTCATTTATAAAAAAAGGAAACTCTGAATCTCTTTCATCTCACCCAACCATGAGCTTCTTCAGCTTCTTAACCAGCGTCTGTCTGATTTTTTGCCAAATTCAGAGCATGAAAACAATTCTGACTATGTTCATTCTCCCCCGAAGCACCAGATGCACAAACCAGGACTTTCTTCTTGTCCCCCAAACAGGTGCGGCTTCCTGAAATCTTTTTTCCATTACTGAATTAGTTATTACAGAGGATGAAAGGGCCTCTGACAGCATTAGATACACTGTTTGAAGAATTTTCTTCCATGATCAGGGCTCTATGCCTCAAAGAAATATGACTAAGCATTTTCTCTAGGAGCCTGTGTAGGACAAGTGTCGATACTACATACCGTGAAATATAACACTTCTTGTCTAAGAGTTGACATTTTCTTCATTTCACCTTTTTGCATGAAAAGGAGGACAAATAGCAAAAACCAACTCTATTTTTAACTTATTGGGGACTGTGTTTACAGGAGAAATGTCACAATACTGAACAATGGGGCAAAAGCGGGGACCATAACGTATGAGGAGGCTGCCTGGGCAGGCACAAGAGATGTGACCTCCTGACTTTTTGCCCTGTAGGAGGCTCAATCAGAAGGTAAGAATACATCACACTGACATCTCCTTTTTCCCTCATTAGCCTGGAGGGTCAGGCCCTTAGGCAGCTGGGCATCCAAACACTGACACTCTGATTAAAAAATCCACATTGTCAGAAAGAGAGTCAAAGAAAGCCATCTCTTGATTATTTCTGCTGACATATTTAAATTATTCAGCTAAGAATATAGGTAGCCCCCATTAAAATTCAAGTTGATGGTGTATTCCATGCTCATTAGGTTTTTGAAATATTTTCTTCCCATGATGCGTAATTGAAAAATATGCATGGTGACTATCCCTGTGGTTAACCTTTAATTTCTTTCTTACTAAGGTTCACAATATATATATTCAGTTTTGACAGGTACATTTTATTAGCAATCCAAAGAGCTGACCTAAGCAAAGGTCTTAAGCACTATCCCAAACACTCACCCTCTTCTTCATGTTTATTTTATAAGTTACCAGAAATACTGCTTATTCCACTCTGCAGCATTGTCTGTATGTTTTTCATTCCTGGGGTTTGTTTTTTTTTTTTCTGTTGCATTTTTGGGGAGAAGGATGTGGGAGAGAGTAGTTTTATCTGTATTTTCAGTGTCTTGCCTTAGAAGCTAAAAGCTCATAGACTTGAATTTTCTGAAGGTGAAATTGAGAGAAAAATCAAAATCTCAGTTGCTCTAAAAAGGGACTTCTTTATCTCCTTTAGGCATGTTTCCTATTTTTCTTTATAGTTTTATAAGAGTATGCTAAGTGACAAGGAAATAAAGCAGCTCATCAGTTTCGTCATTAATGTTTAGCATTTTCTTTTTGCAGTCTGTTGCATTTCCTCAGGACCTGACTAAAACTGATTTGTTGAGTTTCTTGGCTCAGCCTGGGGAATATTTCTTATGGAGTAAAGAGAAAAAGTTACTTAAAATCTGTTACTGTAGGTGCAAAGGATGGCTCAAGGGACTGGCAATATGGTATTAAACACTTATCTAGGTTACCCGTTCACATTTAGTCAGATCTGGAGTGACCAAAAGTTACTGTCTCTGACAGTTTACTAGTGTTTTACATGATAGTTAATTACAGTCTTAAACCATTTCAGAGAGAAAAAACCTAGCAAGCACCTTTAGCAAGAGCTGCCATAGTTATGGTGCTTTCCAAAAATTAATCTGCCTTAAAATGCACAACTGAGTAATGAAGCCCTTTTCTGCAAATACACGTCATCCAGAAACATGATACAGCTGACAGAAAGACTTACTGAATCGATGTAGAAGGTGTTGGATCCCACAAAGGTGATAGCATCCTGAAGCTCATAGTTGTGCACCCCGTTTTGGTAATCCTGATAGGGTGTCACTGTGAGAGCGAAGGGCCCCACGCTGTGTTTGCTCCAGTTGGTCAGCTTCACCTCCAATGGGATGGGGTCTCCCACTTTGCAATTCACCACGATATCACAGTCACAAAGCTTGCCGTCAACAAGGATATCTGCAAATCAAGAAAACAATTCCACATGATGTTGGACTCCTGCTCTAGAAACTATTAGTCTTGATAGGAAACTTAACAAGAAAAGTTAAGTGAAACCAAGAGTGCCTGACAAGTAACCTTAGGAAAGAAAACCCAACGCTGCAGTGCTGTGTAGGGTAGTGTTGCAGGGAAACTACTTGCCAAAAACAGTTCATGAAGGTCCAATATCGTTGACAACCGTTGAAAGAGCTATTAAAAAATCCAATTATGATCTCCACACAGGCACCAAAAGATATTTTTTTAACCTTCTCCCTTGAAGGCCAAAGCCACAGGCAACTTCTCATGAGTCTCCTGCAAATCAGCAGCATCAACCGTACAAACAGGAATCATCAATACAAACTGTAACTAGATAGATACAGGGTTGGATGCCCACGTTCACGTGTTACAGCCAGAACAAATCCTTCTGGATGGAGGTGACCTTTTGGAGCAGGACAGGCATTGCCAGAATTTGCAATGTAATACATATGTTAAAGTCTAGATTATAAGGAAAAAAAGGATTTTATAATTATACAGCAGTACTATGAGCTTGTTCACTCTTTGCACTTTCATTCATTCTAGGATTTCTGTTTCTAACTTTCTACTTTTCCTTCCCTTACTGGGATAGCAAAAAATATAAAGCCTCTAAATTGGTTACTGCTGGGACAATGACAGCTGGAGTAATGTGTCCACTAACCTTGCCCATTTGCTTATACAGAACCAAAATGTTTCATTATCAACACACTATGAAATTGCTAGTCCAATTCCCCGCTCTAAAAGGGTTCCCAGTTGCGCAGTATTACTGTATTTTTCAGATGAGGGTTATCTCTGATGCACTATTAATACAGGAACATTTCTATTTCACTATGGGTTCATGTTCAGAGATAAGAGAAAGCTCTGGGCACATGTAAGAAAGCATCCTCTGTGTGAATACCTATCCCCACAATCTCATATGTCCATGAGGCATTTCGATCACCCCAGCTCCTCCTCAGTCGCTTGCCTTATGGCATACAGCATATTATTCCTCTGCCAACAGCATCAGATTTACATTAGTAATATCCCCTCTTCAAGAAAAGACACTATTTTTATTCTTCAGGAGCGTTCACAGAAAAAAAAAAAATTTACACCAAAGTGATGCTTTTTTTTTTTTTAACTTATTTTTGTTTTGTTGCCTTTGACAAAATTATGCATGTTCTTGCGATGCCCTTTAGTCTGGCAAACTGAACAAGCCTTAGCACAGCAACTGGGGAAAAAAAAAAAAAAAAAAAAAAAGCTAGTGCCGAAGAAGAAACGAGTTCAGAAAGGGACATTTATTCCAGAGGTCAGGTCAGCAAAGCTGAGCTACCCAGATGAAAACCCCTCCTTGACCAAAGCTGCCCAAATGCAGCAGCAAGTCCCAGCTACAAGAGACTTGGCAGAGGGAGCACAAAGCAACCCTGCAGTGAAGCTGCAGCAACCCAAAATCCATGCTGGTTTCCCAGTTTGAACAGCCCCCATGCCATCTTTCCTTTCTGAAGGAGATGCCCATATTTTGACAACAAAATCACTGGTGAGGCCACATCTGGAGTGCTGGGTCCAGTGCTGGGCTCCTCAGTACGAGAGACATGGACATACTGGAGAGAGTCCAGCAAAGGGCCGTGAAGAGGATTAAGAGACTGGAGCATCTCTCCTATGAGGAAAGGCTGAGAGAGCTGGGACTGTTCAGCCTGGAGAAGAGAAGGCTCAGGGGGATCCCCTCAATGTCTATAAATACCTGAGGGGAGGGGGTAAAGAGGACAGAGCCAGGCTCTTTTCAGTGTTGGCCAGTGCCAGGCAATGGGCACAAACTGAAACACAGGAGCTTCCCTCTGAACATCAGGAAATACTTTTTTACTGTGAGGGTGACCAAGAACCGGCACAGGTTGCCCAGGAAGGTGGTGGATTCTCCATCCTTGGAGATACTGAGAAGCTGTCTCGACGTGGTCCTTGACAAGTGGCTCTAGGTGGCTCTGCTTGAGCAGGGGGTTGGACCATATGACCTCCAGAGATCCCTGCCAACATCAACCGTTCTGTGATTCTGTGATTCTGTGAAAGGAAGCTATAATCACCACTGCATTTTAGGAAAGGGCTAGAAAATCTGTTTGGTGTTGGATTTCTTTTGCAATAGCACACTCTAATGTTACGGGCTTTCCTGCCTGACATGATCAAACTGCTACTTGCAGGATTGCCCTAAAATCATGGAGGTGAAGTAGTGGTTATAATGGTATCCTATTACCTAGGATTAACTGACTTGAATTTTACGAAACACAAAAATGTGCGTGTGAATAATCTTTATGCTTCCCAGCCTTCTGCCACAGAAGTGAAGTCCAGTGGCTTCCCTTAAAAGAAATGCACTTATATCAATTGGTTACTTTATATCAGTTTATGTTTTCAAGCTTCTCCCTGCAAGGTAAGTGCTTTCATTAAAAAAAAAAAAAAAAATCTGGTTCCTCCAGCCAGCAGGTCTTACAGCTGCATGAATGGTTAGCTCCCCAGACCAGCATGAACCTTCAGAAATACTCAGTAAGCCAAGTAGATGAATCTTTATTTTCAAGCTGCTCATCAACTTGCCTTTTAGCTTTAAAATTCAATGCTCTGCTGTAGGAATTCTAAATGAACCCTTTGCCCTCTGTCTCCACCTTTGTATCTAATAATAGCTCAGAGCATTGCTTCCTAATATCTTCATGTGAAAATAGAAAATCCAAACAAAAGGGAAGCAATTATGCCTGGCTAAATCAGATTAATTTTCTTTCATGTTCCTAAAAAATTCAATTCATTTAAGATTGATTTAAGAACGCGTGTGTGCACACGTGCTTGTGTACATATTGAGAGATTATTTCCTTCTCTCCCAGCACACCCTTCCCTCCTGCAGTACCGAAGCCAAGGATCTCAATGAGATGTCAGATGAGAAAACACACATGGCTGGCATGCAAAATACTATGGAAAGGAGTGTTTAAAAACAGTCCCCTTTCATCAGAGAGAACAGCTTGGTTTGACAGGCAGTTTTACTCCCTTCCTGACACAGAAAACATCTCATGGACCATACGGATTTGCTTTAATATTTTCATCCATGAACAGAGGAAAAGCCATGTGTACAGGGTCCCATTTCTGCAGATTCAGCTCACTCACACAGATGGCATATAAAAGCTGAGACTGCTCACACCACTGCTGTGAGAGTGAATCATTATTGGCTTCAGTATACAGGAGCTCTGAATCAGAAGACACAGTCACTAGCACAGAAGACAGTGGTGGCGGTATCACCATCCTCCAAAGATTCAAATACAAGAGAAACAGTACTTCAGAAAATTAGAAGGACCAAGTTTAATGCAAATGGCATATAAAAATTACATTAAAAACGTGGAAGCGTAAACACTGGCTGTCAGGGAAAAAAAAAAAAAAAAAAAAGCACAAAGACCTAACAATCTCCTACTTAAAAGTTAAATCCTTTTTTAAGCACTTTAATAAGCCAAAAGAATACTGCTTTTTTATTTATTTTCCCTTTCTCTCTCCTTTTCTGCTTATTTATCTACACACATCCACTATGTTGGCATCCTCAGGTGCCAACATAACCCTGCAATACCAGATAGTCACAAAAAAAAGGAAAGGCACAGTCTCTGCCACACGACCACGAACAGGTACAGGACCATTCTATTTTACCTCTAGGACCTTCTCTATGTGATTATTGTACCAAGAGAGAAAACATTGTCCAACACATATTGGAAGGCAGAAGATGAGGATGATACAAGCCACTGAGAAGGGTGATGGGAAAGCCTTGCTTTTTCACTGATGGGCTTAGCAAAGCCTTTTAGGATCTCTATGAATTAATCTTTTAGTTGGAAAAACTACTTCATGGCCCAGCTGATAGGTTATGCTTATTGACACCACAGGAAGTTAGGGAGACCATTATATGAAAATAATCTATCAGAATTCTTACAGTGTCTTTCTTTCAGGATCTCAAAACTCTCAAGAAAAGGGAATGAATGATACTAACAGGAAGGCAACCACTATTCCACAAGAAAAACATTTACCGTCACCTGCCAGGTTCACTTCTGTCTACATCACCCAAAGGAGCAGCTTGGAAGTGAATACCAAACTTTATTAACATTTTGTGTTATTTCTTCTGCTCATACTAACACAAAATAAGTCATTCTTGCTACTTTGTCAAGTGTCCACGTGAGCACTCACAACTCATTGACCCACCTGTACATAAAGAATCCTGAGCCATGGCTAATTGCATTTCTGCACCTAACTCCCTCTTTCCCACTTCTGGGAAAGCTGCATAAAAATGCATGTTTAATCTCAGTGGAAACACATATTCCAGCAATGCTTGCTCTTCTCACTCAATCTTGGGTTGATTTTAAAAAACAGGCTGCAGAAGAAGGCAGGGTGTTTGTGCTCATCTTTACAGTGGGGATAAAGACATTTCCATTGGATATTTCCTTTTAAACTGGAGGTTGCATCCCCAGCCGATGCAGACACACTGGTCCCTGCCATTCACTGCAGCTAGGAACCAGGCTCAAGACTTCCAGCAAACACCTCACTTTGCACAAACTGTGCATGACCTTGCACAAACAAGTAGGTCAGCAAAACTCAAGGCAAGAGATGCCCAAATGAGTAAATACTTCTCACATGAAAGGTAGAAGAGATTGTCAAGCCCAGAAAAGCAAGCCTCACTCAGCTGTACTGTGACAGGGGAATTTTAGTCAATCAACCATTTTTAATATGTTAGAACCGTTCTAAAATACTAGTTTTATTCATCTTTGTTTGTGAACCAGGAGAGCCGTGGTCTGAGGAGGGGAGAGGAGCAGCAACAACACTGATGTCTCTAGATAATGTCCATCAGGTACTTCGATGGAGGAAAGCCAAAGACCAAGAGACCAAGCCAGAGTTGCTGAAGTGAAAGTCTCACAGAATGATTCAGTTTTTCTGCGTTCACCAAATCTAAAATGCTGCTGATTAAAATGTCTGCCCAGACCAGCTTTATTACAATTGTCCTAAAAAAGCAAGGGAAGAGCCAGCCATGCTGTATTTTGGTTTTTTTTCATGCCCTCTTCTGCAAGAATGTTTGTTCAGGATTTTGCAAAGAACTTAACAATGCAAGGAGAATTCTTTTCAATCCAAAGAGAATTCTTTTTGTTTACCTGTTTGTTATAAATTATTCATTTAAAAATAGGTTGAACAATTTTGTCCATTTCTTACATATTATGCAGATGGAAGAAAGATCAGAATGGAGAAGAAAATCTGTACTACAGGCAAACTCTATGTACAGAGCAAGCTGATCCTGCCTGTTTCCAAACAAGAAAGTTCCTTTTCCCTCCTCTCATGTTGGTCAGCAACAGTTTTCACAGCCCGTTATTTGGGGGTTGGTCAGCTGCTTAGAAAAGCTGTCTGTTGAGACAACAGACTCCTTGAATTTTACTCTGCCTCTCCTCTAATATATGAACCTAAACACTATTTTTGTTTCCCCTCTTCCCACTTGTTCTCCCTCATGTAGACCAGTTCCCTTTCATTTTCTAAACCATTCATGCAGATTATTTACACATAGAGATACAGCACTGGTTACATTTGTTTGTCCATTACGAGGTCCTGCAGTATTTTCTGAGCTGAATACATCCATACAAAAGACATTTCTATGAATATAAAAACCGTGTTCCCTGTCACTCTCATCATGAAAATGCCGAATGGTTATTTAATAACAGAAGAGCCTCATAGTTATTTGCATAAAATCTTCTGTATATGTGGTTTGGATCTCCTCCTCACACCAAACCTGAGCATTTTAACTTGGAATAACACGCTCATGTTCATTCATTGTTGTACTGACACAATACTGAGCCAAATCCATCCCCTGAATAATTTCACTGCAGTCGATAGTAACAGAGCACAGAGGTATACAGATGTTTGTACTGTAACAAGTTCAAATTACACAAATATCTCACCTTGTAAACCACTGCCAGTCCTGTCCTAGAAAGTGCCCTTATACTCAGAGCCTGCTGATCCAAAACCCCTATGGATCTGAAGAGTTCAGCTCCTAGTTGGGTCAAGGCCCTTGGATGGGGATGAATAAAAAATACAGGAAAATATATGAACAAACTAGTGCAGGTTCCTGCAAGTACCAACAACTCGGAGACCTTTGGCTAACATAGGGGCACGAACCTGAAAACAGGAAAGTTGGCAGAGGATGGGATGACTGAACATGCATATAGGCAAGTGAAAGAGGCAATTGCTTTCACAAGACCTCTGAGCTGCCCGATTCCTGGCAGACTTCCCATTCCCAAACATTTTACAATTGAATTAAGGACACTTTATTCACTCCAAAAGCAATTAAAAAGAAAAACACATTTAAAATATAGTTCTAGCAACAATAAGCAATTAGTCTTTGATAATTGTCTGTGTCTTCCTATTTAATCACTCTTTTGCAGTGGCCAGTATGCTGATGACAGATCCCGACTGGTCTGATTATCGTTCTTGCCAAATTGTTTCGAGTTTGTGTCTGTTCTTAACTCTGTGATGACAATGGGCTGAGGATGTTGCAGCGTCCCCATAGGACTCATTTGCAAAAGGATTTTTCAACCTTGTTCATTTGCACAGAGTAAGTTATCTTCCTCCAAATAAGTAAAATGTTTACGCCCAATTTTAATCTCCAAATCTATCCTTGGCAGACACATGATCAGTGTTCAATTTCAGTGCTACTTGATCTTGGCTGTAAAGTTCAGATGTAGTAAAATCTTCAAATAACTCTAAATAGCAGGGTCATGCTAGCTGAAGAAAGAAGTATGAACATGACTAGTGCTCTGGGGTTTGACACTCTACAGCTTCTACTTGGGATCTTAAAACAGCAAACCTGAATGCACATTAGCCACATTTAAGAAATCAGTCATTCAGTTTAACCTTTCTGGTTTTGGTAGGAGTTATTTTATCCTGCACAAGCCTGTTACGATAGGCGTTTCTGCTTCCCTGTAAAATTGTTGGCACACAGATGGCACCTGCTTGTCTCATTTCTCCTCTGGCAGCCAAGATAACCTGTCACTTGGTGATTTGCCCAATTTGCTATCAAAGTGAAAATCACTTCAGAGTTTGTACTGCTTGTGTCCGGTCCTAATCTAAATGCTCAAAGGCAGATTTTTAAAATTCTCAAAGCTCTGTGTTTTCCAGTGAGCCTGAGCTCCTTCTGAATTAGTTTAAAATATTCTATTACATAGACTCAGCTTGCTTAAATAGTCTCATTTCTGAATGTGGGCCTTTTTATCTATTCATCACAAGCAGGTTTGCAGAAGACTTCTTTTTATTATCTGCTACACAGCCAGAAGGTCAGGCTGGCATACAGCGTATGACTGTGTTTTGAAATTTCACAATCCCGGGATTTGCATGTTATTTTAGGTTATTGAAAACTTTATTTCTATAGCTTGTCTGTGGCAGGACTACTTTTAGAGCATTCTTACCCTGCTTTGTGGGGAAAAAAAAAAAAAAAAAAAAAAAGAAAAAGAAAGGAAAAAAAGTTTAAAAAAAGCCCTATATTACATTTAAACAAAACTAATCCATACTAGGATATATCATATAACACTATTTTTTGTATACTGGCAGCTTTGTGCAAAACCGCTGCAGGTCATGAATAACGTGGCTTAACCTACGGCTTAGTGAAAGAAAATCACCTTATTCCTCACTGGCTGCATAATGAGACTTAAAATTTTCTCCTGCTTTCTGCCATTCTGCAATGATGGATGTGAGACAAAACTCTCTGCAGAAGAGATTTTTAAAGGTCTCATGCAAACTTTGTGAGAGTTTTTGACTTGTAGCTGAAAAGTTAATGGTATAAAAGGAGTCTGTAACCCTTATGTGCTGGTTTGGGAGTCTGTCTGATCTCAAAGCAGGTTTGGTCTAGACACTACAGAGATTGAAGACCTTCAGGCAGTGCTACCTACTCTAGAAATTAGTGATAAGGATGGTGACTGTGACACGTTCCCTAGGGAGACAGTAGCGAGCTAGCACATGGTCACAAAAGTGGTGCCTACTTTACAGAGAGGCACGGAACTAGGCTCCTGTACTCAGTGCTGTGCATGCAAAGTCAAACGTGGATTTCACCAGAGTCTGCTTACCTAAACTCTCACTGAATATGGAATTATGGAAGTGGAAACTGTTTTTTTGGATTTTGTACTGTTTCAAGTGGAAACTATTTTCTGCATTATCCATTCAACAGGTACACAGTGGTGCTCTGGACTCTTACACAGATAAGGGATCATACCTAACAGGTAGCTATTTTTTAAACTGCTAGTTAAACTAATCCTATGTGTAGTGTGATTGTCATATTTGAGGCCCGCATGATGAAACATGCAACGTACTGTCTGAAGCAGAAGGAACTCAAACACAAGTGAGAGAAGAGATGAGAGAGAAGGTACCTCCATGCCCAGATGTACAGATATACAGGGGCAGGGTGCTTTAAGAAAGAAAAAAAAAAAAAAAAAGTTATACTGAAAAATGACGGGTACATGACCCATTTTCCATGCTTGTCTTAAAAGAAAAAAAAAGTGAAATACTGCATGAGATGTCCAGGCCATAAGAACTTTCCTGTCCTTGCAGAGCAGCCATAGCCTGGTACAAGATAATATATAACCCCCTATTAACAGGCAGGTAGATGATTTACCACATTTCAGCAACTGTGTAAATATGAGCACTAGGACACTGAGCCTCACAGGCCTCCTTTAGGCCAACCATGATTGAAACGCAATGAGCTGAGCTAAATGAGAGATATTAAACAACTCCAAGTACAAATGCTGTATCACAACACTTAATGTACAGGGAAGGTGTGACGTGTGGTTACTAGACTACATGTGGCTAATGTCTACAGAGCAGAGTTGCTCAAAAAGCAGATGTGCATGTTAAAATGGACTTATTTTTAATGAAGTTTCTTTGAATTTCAGTCACAGCATATTTCAGTCTAATGACTCTAAGCTGTTTTACTCAACAGTGGATTGAGTTAAATTTTTACTATTTTCTCTATGTATGGTTACTCCATTCTGGCACTTTTGCATTAAGACATGAGACTGTAGTCCAGGTAGATGTGACATGGGAACTATCAAGCCCTACTGTGGCACCACAACTTCTTTATTCTAATTGCATCCTTCTTCTACATCATGACCTGTCTCAAAATCCAATCTGAATCCACAAAAGAACTGCACTAATAGATACACATAGAGGGAAGTTTTCAGTCATCCTCTGTGACACAAATCCTTATTATTCCTTGTTAGATAGGATATGAACACACAAATAGTAATCAAACTTACTGGAAACTAGAAATCTTTAAGACTAGAGTCATCAACCCAAACAACTTTTGGCCTCTCTCTGAGATCTTTCTGTTAATAATTTACTACTTGCTAGAACTGAACATGCTCAAAACCTAGCTCCTGAATTTTTCATGAAGTCCTTTCCTTTCCCTACCCGTCTTAATTTCAGAAATAAAATCAGACTCTTTCCTGCCAATCTTGGCTTTCTCTTTGACTTGATCTCCTCTCATGACTCACACTTCCAGTCTGTGATTAAATCCTGACACCACTTTCTACAAAACTTCTCCAAATTTGACCTTTTTGCTCTGCCTACACTGCCAAACCCGTGTCTAAGATCTAATTGGATTATAAGCCTTAACAATTAAAATCTTTTCATCTCTGCTTTTGATACCTCTGAACTAGTTCCTTTCTATTCTGCTGAAGACCTTGCTTCAAAGGTCATCCTGTAGGTCTATAACCTGGTTATGTATGCATGGCACCTCTCATAGACACCATTCCCAGCTTGTCTACTTTCTAGCTATAGCAGTAGAGCTCAGCACAGGCTATATCTCCACATATTGACCCAACTTTTCCAGTGCAGGCTGAAACCTGTTGCTGAGGTCACACAGTAATACCCACAGAAATGTGCTATCCAATTGCTACAGAGGTGGCAAGTTGTGCTCACTGCTATTATGGGCTACAACTTGTGTGTAAAACTACTACTCTCCTATTACTGTGTTATACTATTTTCCCTATTCCTCTTCCCTGCTTTTTTTTTTTTCATATAACATATATATTTCTATAGCATATATATAAAAAATACATATCTATATATGTATATAACACAAGACTATAAGCCCTTAGGGACAACAATATTCATGTTCCTCAGAGCTCAGCAGAACAATTTGCATGGCACCTAGAACTATGCAGACCTATCTTCCTGTGATGTCCAGCCAAAATTTCTAGAGAATTATAAACAGTAAAAGAAATAACCTTAAATAAATTAAACATATCTATATCTGTATATCTCAAATCTCAAGGCTATCTGGCGAGGCAAGGAAATGAGCACTGTATCAGGTTTCCAAATGAGGACACTGAGACATGTTAGGAAGGAGTTAACCTGATCTGTGAAGAGCACTCAGGATTTTTCACTGAGCAGAAATGAATGCATAAGCTACCCAATAGAATTGAGAGGGGAAGGTGACTTCCAGAAGATAAAGAAAAACATCTTAATTATAAGCTTTCAAAATCTCTATGCTGGCTTATCGAGGTACCAACTCCTTATGGGAATAAGTCTTACACTAAACTGAAGGTAAAACCTGAGAATTTATAGAACATGCAGAAAGGGAGAGAGAGAGGATAAAAGGAAATCCAACCATAAGGAAAAGTAAATTGAAACAAAAATAATGCTATTTAAAGGAGAATTCTTTAATAAAAGAGTTAAAGTAAAAGGCTAGACACCCTTTCTTCTCCATCACTGCATTTTGAATGAATGGAGATCTCGGATATCAGCACGGTGAAGTGTAGAGAGGATGAAAACTGTGTTTAAATAAAACTACAAAATAAATATTACAGGGGAGAAAAGAAAAGAAACACCGAGTTCAGTTGGAGAGAGTAAAAAATTAAATCCTCTGCATACTCAAGGCTCTGAGCCATGCCTTGGGCTTCACCTGTCAAGCTCTGCAAAGCATTCCTTCAAACTCCTCTCCTTTTAATTGGCCATTCGGGTGGCAAAACCCTTCCTCACTCAAACCCTGCAAGTGTGCTCCAGCCTGCCAAGCCACTGGAAAAATGATCAATGAGCAGGTGTCAAATTCTGTCCTTTTATCTTCAGCTTTTAGAAGACAGATACAATTATGTGCAAATCAGTGTAGTGCAGCGGCTGATTAGGTCTCTTTTCTAAGAATTATTTGCACAAGGCTCTGTGCACAGTCTGGCCAGTGCTATCAGCTGGTCTACAGAAAGAGTTTTGTGTCTGCTCTACCTTCTAGAGACCCACAGATGCGTAAGCAGAGAAGAGAAGAGAAGAGAAGAGAAGAGAAGAGAAGAGAAGAGAAGAGAAGAGAAGAGAAGAGAAGAGAAGAGAAGAGAAATTATTAACTCCTCACCCTCCATGGCAGGCAAAGCAACAGTGCATCATCTGACATATCTCACTGGTGTAATCTTTCAATGGTTTATGTATTCTGAGATTACACGTGTATGTATGACACACATCAGTGGAATGTCTCAGAAATGAAGACAGGTTGTAAAGCATAGAAAGTTCACAAAGTTGACTAAAATGAAGCTAAAAGTCTTCAGAATTCAATGTATGGAAAAACTTTATAGCTTCCTTAGTTGTACCTCTGAAGTAATTTTGTGGATTTACATGTGAAGTGATACTGACTGCACCTTTTTCCCTCCTACAAAACATGAACAAAAAATCCTCCCAAAACCCACCACCTGCAGGGACCAGATTTGTAACTACAAAAATCCATAGATTTACATTATCTAGGGATCTGGCAAAAGGTATTTCATGGAGTTTTTGTTTGGTGATATAGCAAAATAGAGTTGAGGGTTTTTTTAAATTTAAAAAAATTAAGCAAAGGAGAAAAATAGCTTTTGCTGTTTTGAACTGATCTAAGAAATCAGTCTACCCATTTAACATGAAAAGACGACTTTCCCTGCAGTCTTAATACTAAGACTAGGGTGCATGTCAAGGGCTCCTGGTTGCCACCCCACTTCCAGAAGCAGTTCTGCCAAAGCAATACCCCTGAGAGGCAGTATTAAGAAAGGTCTCCTGATGTCCCCTTCATCATTCCTACTGCGTAGATGGGCACAGCCTCCAAACTGTGGATATGGGATATGCCCCTTAGTGCTCACTTACCACCCTTACCTCCAAACCAAGAGAGGTTTTGCATGTATCCTCACTATGTAAAACAGGAGAGGAGAGAGGATCATTTTGTCCTGGTCCTTTCCAAACTCCTAAAGAAGCAAAAGTTTTCAGTGCAAGGGAATTTGTTTCCTAAAATTTTCAGGTCTCTAGCTGAAAGAAGTTTGGGCTATGCTTTTCCATAAAAAATTTTGAAGTAAGAGAGTGAAGAAAAGCTTATAAGTTGATTGGAAAGTATATAAAGCAAACAGTGGCATATAAAGGAAACTGTTCCCAAGAGCATTTGCTATTTCAGCAAGTACAGGGCACTGGGAGTTAACCACTCTATTATGTGGTTTGTCTTTTCCAGCATTAATTTGTGAAAAAGTCTATCTTTTATGCACTTGCAATCCAAACAAAAGAACAAATTAAAAGAACTAAGCACACAAACCATGCTGGGCAACAGACTGTCACAGCCAAACGCTGCCAGTAATCTATATTCACATTGTATTACATGAATTGACCCAGAATTAACTATGGCTGCCCTCTCCTGGAAAACTCTCTAAAACAAATGAAGTTCTCTCTCATCCATTTCCATTAATGGCATTAGCATGCTTAGTGGCAAGACCATGGGAGAACATGACAGCTGGATAAACAGCTATGAGGAAGCGGTAACAAGCAACAATAGAACTGAACTATTTTTCCGTAAAGGTCCCGAGTGGATACTGTAGTCCTCCTTGTAAACCAAGGTATACAACTCAGTTCACTCAGAGAATTCAAGCTACGTGGTTCCTGTCTTAAAGGTTCAGAACGGATGTCAAATGTCAGGATGGGAGTATGAAGAAAGCAACTTGCAGTCACTTCCTAGATCTTCACATGCAGAGACCTGACTGCGAGCTTTAGGAAACCTCAGCTGGGAATCTTCACTCCCTTGAGGTTCACTGACTGAACCCTTGCAACATGAGCTCACGTGCTCCAAGAGGGGAATCAGTGCTGGCACCAGGCTCAGCAGACGGTAATGCAAGAGCCTGATGGTGTGTGCTTGTGCACATCTAGAGAGCTCTCACTTCACTCTTCAAAAGAGAGAATTACTTCACTCTTCAAACAGAAGATGGTACTCCCAGATGATCTGAGAACAAATGAGGATGGGACAAGGAGGAGGTAGCCATTTGTGCTACACTTGTGGGGAGAAGCAGAGACATCCAGCCTGAGCTGGCATAGGTGATTCCGAGAAGATGTGCTTCCAAGGAAGGGAAAAGATGCATCCAATCTTCACAGATGTCAGGATGAGTCAGCAAACTGTCCTGACCCATAGTCTCAGGTGTTATTGCTGGAATGCAGTATCAGTGCAGGTGATACTGAGTGCCTTCTGTCCATAGCTATTCGTAGGCCTTTTCTCTGAAGACATTTCTTCCTTGAGCCCACTGTCCTGGTTTCAGCTGGGATAGAGCTAATTTTCCTTCTCAGAACAGTGCTGCGATTTGGGTTCAGTATGGGATTTGGCATGAGAAAAATGATTTTTCAGTTGTTGGTAAGAGATCAAGAACTTTTCAACTTCCCATGTCCTGCTAGTGCGCAGGTGCATGCAAAGCTGGGAGGCGGCACAGCCAGAGCAACAGACCCAAATTAGCCAATGAAATATTCCGTATCATATAACATCACGCTCAGTATAAGGGCTGGCAGGTAAACTCTGGCTTGTCCAGGATAGTGGTTTTGGAATTTTCCCTTCTCTGGGATTGCTAGCCAGGAACGGGCTGAGCATCAGTTGATGGGTAGTGAGCAATCACATTGTGCATCACTCATTTTTATATTATTACTATTATTATTTGGATTTTTATTTCCTTTAAATTATTAAATTGCTTTTATCTCAACCTGTGAGTCTCCTTACCTTTACCCCTCTAAATCTCTCTCCCACCACCCAGGGCAGGGGAGGGTGAGCGAGCGGCTGTGTGGTGTTTGGCTGCTGGCCAGGTTTAAACCACAACACCCACTCAATAAGAATCTCTTAAAATCCTTTCTTGAGAGATGGCAGACAGCATAAAATGGTAATTTGGGAAGATCACTGGCCAAGTCCAAGTAATTACTCCTTCCATAGAAGTATCACCGAGCCATATCTAGTGATAAGAGCACATAGTTGCACATTAATATTGTAGAAACATGATGAGATTTCATGAGATTTAGATACCAAATTGATCAATAGAGTATCCCTGATCAAAACAAACAAAACAAACATCAGAGGTGAAAAATTACTTGCCTCATGAGAGGTTTGACTTTGAAACGGTTATAAAAATAGCATCAATCTTAAGCATCTATCAGAGTAGGATAATCTGTTAATGTGAAGCATCTCATTCAAAACTATGAAAAGCATTCAAAATCTGTAGTGAAGTTCAAGTATTTTAGAAGTTCAGTAGTAAATAGCTACAGATAGAGAAGTTTGCTATCTTTTCTTCACTGTTTTCCTCTCCCTCTCTCCACATTGTTCCCGACCATTTCTTAATGTCTCCTGCATTTGCTTCTGACAGCAACTACAGTGTACCAGGCACTGTATGAAAACAGGCAAAATCTCTGTCCTTAAATAATCACTTTGTCATGTAATGACCAGTGAAATCTCCATGTATGCAAAGAGCCCTTTCAGATGCCACATTCAATTTACCTTAATGAAAAGTAGCTGTAATAGAAAGCAGATGCTCCACAAGGAGTTTGCCAGCTGTTGAAGTGATATGCAGATGTTGAGCACACTGAATGCCAAACACTCAGCCTTTCATTATTCAAAATGCTGAGCCAAGATCTTTGTTACTGCAAAATGCAATAAGGTAACATTACTCTTAGGTTTCTTAGACAAGTACAGAAGCAACAAAGCCACAAAACAAAACACTGAAAAATTAAAGAAAAAAGAGTGGAGAATTCTCTTTGACGGGAAATATCAATTCCAGTTGCCTTTAATGACCTGAATAATGCAAAACCCAACCGTAGCATCCATCCTCTCGTTTTTTGAATTTTATTTGTAGCTAGGCTCCATTTTTACGTTCTGGAGCATGGCAACCTTAAGTAAAAAATGCTTTGTAAGAGCAAAGGTCCATTTCTTCTGACACATTTCTTTGAGATCTAATGTAAATGAATATCACTATTTTCTTTCTAAAAAGTAGGATAAAAAACTAATAAAATTGTTAATTACTTGAAAATCAGGGAAGCTTGACATACTCTGACTTAAGTATTTGTCTAAGAAAAGAAACCAGTATCTGCCACCATGTGCCAACACTTATTAACAACAATCTGAAAATCAACTTCTTGAAGGGTGACACTAGTTGGAATTGAATATTCTCTCACATCATAGGACAACTACCAGTAAAGGCCAACAGGAGATCTATTGGCACTAAAATGTTTTATTTATTTTTTAACATCTCAAAGTCATTCAGCACAATGGACTGCTGTCTTTACCATCCCAAAGCACCTCATTAAATGAGTCAGTTAATCAAGTATATTCTGCTAATGAGAAAACATGATAAAAAAAGTTCAGAGAAGTGAGAATGAGGAAAAAAATTAATGGAGCAGTCAACCTTTTTCCAACCTAAGCACATGCCTGTGGTTCATAAAATGTAAGATATAATTTCGTTAACAAAATATAAGCTGTAGTTATGTATTCCGTGAGTAAACAGTAATTAACCTGGTCAAAAATTCATGGGGATATTTCTGACAGGGATCCGTGGGGATAATTTCTGTCTTGCAGCAGTTTGATGGTCTTAGAAAGGAAGAATCTTCCAACTTTATGACACATAAAATACTGCAATTAATACACATGACTGTACACCCTGTATGGCTTTGGCATTCGAGCCTCCTGCATTTAATTACATTTGATATCAGGACCTTGCTGAACTCATGATATGTATAATTATCCATGTATATACATCCACTAGGCTTATAGGGAAATACATGTAATCACTCACTCCAGGTATCAGGTTCATAGTTAAGATCACTAATTGATTAACTATTATTTGCTAGTAGCTATCTTTATATACAACTGCATCATACCCTTTTTAACATGTCATTCCTTTGCCCACTGACCCATTTGACCCACTGTAGCATTTCAAATCTTGGGCACTTTCATATAGCCCTTGTCCCTCCCTGTCCACAGCTCAGTAAGTATAGAGTTTTCTTCCAAATTGTCCAGAAGGACTCCATCCTGTGCCAGTAACAGCTTTTCTATGCCTAAAAGTACAAGGTCTAGTTATATCTGGAATATTTCAACTTGACACTGAGATGGAAAAAAGATTATGTTTAGTCAGTCAGCATCCCCCCTGCAAATGCAGGACATATTTTCTAATTCATTGTGAATCCATGGACTCACAATAACCCTAACAATAAATCTAAATATTTGAAAGAAATAATGGCAAAATCATTTTGGAAAATCCATCCAGAACTGGCACAAGGTTCATTTTCTTGCAGTCTGCTGAAATATTTACACAAATCTTTGTTCTCTGCCTGTTAATAACACTGAGCAACAATTTACCTTACCTAGACTTACCATCCTATCAAAACAGTCCTAAATACTTGAAACCTGTATGAGAATATGCATTGTCTGGGACTGGGGACTCTAATGTTCTCTTGGATCATTTGCAGGCACGGCTCTTTATTGCTTGGCCGAAGTGTGAATTGCCATCAAAGCCAGAAAACACCGTTACCCTGACTGCCCACTTGCTGAGCCCTGGGTAGAATAAAAATATGACACAGAATTTATTGAGAGCCCTGGAAAACCACCTGCCATCTTTGGCTCTGACAGCTGAGCAATTTGTGCTGGGCAGCCACATGAATGGCCTTTCTGTTGAGATTTCCAGGGGAGAACAATACAGCTGTTTATTAATGAAATAGCTCAAGTTTGTCTGCAGGTTGTTTATACAAACGAGCAGAGCTGGTATTGCGATCATTGCTTTTCAAGTTACGTTCTGCCCTGCAGAAAGAGACCTGTAGCAATGAACATAACAGTGATTACACGAAATAAGTCCTAATACTTCTGAAATGGTTATTATTTTAGAAGAGCACTCAAGTTAGGGGGAGACAAAAATTTCTTTCTTCTCCAAAGACTAAAAACTTGTTTACATTCTAGTTGGTTTCTCTTGTATTTCTCTCCTTTATCTTCACTACATCACTGTCACAACTCTGTTAAATTGGCAGCACTCAAACAGATATCTCAGAAATTATGCCCTACTTAAAGCTGGTATTGCATATCTAATATACAAAAAATCAGCACTCACTACGCATTAGACTGTTAATGGGCTCAAAGGAAAAGACTCAGAAGAGCTTAATCAAAGTGGTAAAATAGCTGGGCTTTATTTCATGGGCTATCATTCTGGTCATATTACACTTTCTTTGGATCCTGTCCCTGACTGCCTATTTTCCACTGCAAAAAAAGTTGCTGCTTCTGCTGGTCCTTAGAGCTGTGCCCCATCAATGACCATGGCCTTGTTCTTTCTCACACTCTGCCCTGCCACCAAGGTTGGTCTCAAAAGCTCTTTCCTCTCCATTCTTCTTCTAAAACGCCAACTATACATGTGATGGGCTCTCTACATGAGACCACTAGGTAGCAGCAATGTGACCTTACTTCCCACAGCACTTCCAGCACACCACTTTTGGGGACACTACTGGAAGATAATGGCTTGGGAGGTGACCAGAAGAAATGGCCACTATTTCTTTTTCTGGCCATTGCACACACTTTCATTGCAGAGTTTTCCCAGACCTTCTCTCTCCAGGCCAGCAGAACAAGCATTTTGCTCCCTTGTTGCACCTGCCTCAACTTCACTGGGGCAGCAGAGCATTCTGCTGTATGCAGTGCTGACAGTAACAGGTGCTACCTCATTACACTTTCCTCATCATAATACAAGTTCCCACTGAGAATCAAACTCAGAACTTCAGAAAGGCACATTTTTCAAATTAACTATCAAAATTCACCTTTATCGTATTATTGATGCCATCGTATCCATTCAAGGAAGAGCTCTCTTATTCAGCATTCTGCACTTTGTCTCAAAAATTTTATTAACAATGAAAACAACTAGTCTTACTAGTTCTTTGGGTAGCAAGGCAGAGAACAGTCATAGCACTCCTCTCCCCAGTGGGTAGAGATGGAGAAAAATCAGAGCTCCAGTGGCTTCTTGGCTGCACTGGGAAAAGCTACACATGTCTTTCGCAGGACAGCTTTCTCAGGTAATCCTATACACAAATACAGCACCTTTTCTCCATAAATTCTTTGCCATCCCACTGAAGGAGCTGGATAAAGCAAAGGGCGAGAAATAGACAAAATTTAGATTGAAAAGAGAAGTAATGTCCAACTGTAAGTCTATGATTGCTCCTGTATAGTAATTCTTGTATTTTGTCCACAGTAGCTGCAACTTCAAAATGATGAGAATTTCACCATATTCTGTAGGAAATGCCTCCACAGTTCAACAGATCTTACTGTCAAGGCTCCTTAAATCTCACTCTAAATGTTTCCATCTTCATTTTATTCCATTACTCTCAGTTATAGCCTATATTTTAGCCTCAAAATAATTCCACTCCCACATGGTGTTGGTATCCTTCTAATACTTCTAGCCTCCACTACCCTCTGGCATAGGAAGACATTAGAAAAATATACTAGAATAAATTAAAATTGTCAGAAAAACCAATGAATGCCAGATAATTTTAAAATAAATACAATTAGAGCAGTTAAAAATGGAGAATGCCTATTAGATTACTGAATGTGTCCCTGAATACAGGATGTCTTAAATTAATCTGATATTAAATGTGATCTAAGCCAAAAGGTCAAGACGAATCTCGTGTATATTCTTGAATTTAGAATTTCTTGGCCTTTATACAATGTGTCTCAAAATGCTAACACAGCAGCACCTGAAGGTGTGTTAATTTACTTCTCAAAAAATTGAGTTAATTCCCAATGTGAAGGTCTTGGACAAGATGTAACTAAAGTTACCTGTCAAGCCTGTGCCTTCTTCAAACTGAGTGCAAAGGGAAATATTGCTGTGCCTGTCTGCAGTCAGGTAGAACTGCTGCATCCAACCTCAGCTGAGCTGCAGTTTCAACAAACACACATGGGAATGCAGTACTGGAAGAATATTTGATTGTGTTTGTTTACCAACAGCGTTGATGCCAAGCAGCTTTGCCTGGCAAAAAAAAAAAAAAAAATTTTGATTTTTAATAATACCACAACTCTGATAGGAACTGTGTAACAAGAAATACCATTTCAGGATATCAGAAGACAGATGGTCTAAATGAAACCAATACATCAAAATCTCAAATCTGCAAGTCTTGTGAAAGTTATTTTAAAGGGAACATAAACTTAAATACATATTCCGAAAGTCAGACCATGTAGCATGACTGTGATCACCAGCAGCCCCACGTCAGTTAGGGATTTTTTTTTAGTTTTCTTTGTGGTTATATCTAAATTAGCTCAAGATACAAGTAACTTTATTTTTTTCAACAGAGGACGCTCAGTGAAGAACAGTCAAGTTGTTCCTAAAATTTTTAAACCGGTAAATCACACTTAATCTCCAAAAGGCTAATCTCTAATAGGCTTCAGTCTCTTACAGTCTGTATTTACTTTTAAACATTTGTCTGAAGGACTGAAGAGTTGCTTTGAGAATATTAGATAACAGAGTCTAAAATGAACTCTGTTTCTTCGAATTATCTTGATTCACAAATCTAGATTTAAGAAAGCATTTTCTTGTAAGAAAACTCCTCATTGTTGGGTCAATTAAAAATAGATTCAAGAGCAAATAAGGTTCCTTAGCAACTTAAATAAAGCAGGAAAAACCACAGTCATTGCTAACCACTAGGGGAAAACCAAAGTGACTGGTCTCTTTGTTAAATTACTGTGCTTTATTTTATTATCAGCCTCTTCAGGCCTGTTATATGAGAGACATTTGCTGACATATGTAAATGATTTCAGTAAGGATGCTCTCATTCTGCTCACAAGGCACAGAGGAAGCAAGGCTGAGTTCAAGTCTTCCCATTTGCCTTGTTCCGGGAAAACTTGAGGCACAATGGGCTTCTAATGCTGAGTTGGACCTTCTGTCCTCCCTTTTGTATAAGCAGCACATAAAAAGACATTTCAGTTTCACATCTAAATATTCAAAATGTGTAATGTAATGACTCCAGCCGTACTGAAAGATTAGAGGACATTCCAAATCTAAACCACATTACAGTGTCGAAAGTCTAGAGAAAATATCATCATGCTTTACTTTACGTTTCTTCAGCACCTGGTTTAAGATGTTCATTGCTTTGGTGTATTGGTTTTAAGACACCATGAACAGTAAGCACTTGAATAAATACTGTTTTTTGAAGAAAAACTAGTGTCTACAGCCACAATTATGACAGCTTTTACTTGGAGACTGCAATGAAAGAGATCTGATAGATTTCAATAAAGAAAAATCCTTTTAATTCATGATGATAAAAGTCTAGATCATCCAGAATATCTTTAAAAAAAAAACAACCAAACAACATTCTTTTTTCAAGATATGCCTGACAGACTGTAGCTAGAAGCATGTGCCCCAAACATAAATTCAGGTGGTCACCAATCTTTGGAAAGACAAAGGGATCAATTCAGACTTTCTGAATTTTAATGCAGGGACAATTATTTTTGCATCCAATCCTTTAAAACAGGTCTGACTGGCATAATTTTGATAAAAATTCCAATTCTTATGATTCTGATTTTGCAAACAGAATCCTGAGTCATGGGCTGTGTTTAAGAACCTGCATTCACTTTGCAGGAAAATATGTTGGGTTTTGGGTTTTTGGTGGTTTTTTGTTTTTTTTTTGTTTTTTTTTTTTAATCTCTACAAGTTAAGTGATTGTTACTTTCATATCAATGTGAGAAATTGTCTCAAATATGTGTACGATCTTACAGACTCTAGGGAGAAACTAATTGGTAAAACCAGTTGGGAATGGCAAAGAGACCACAAACCACTGGGAAGAATCCAGCTACAAGTCTGTTTCATGATGATTTATTTTAGAATCTTGCAAATATTTATCTTCTCTTCTGTTGGACAGCCAGGTTGAACCAGGTTTTGTATTTTTTTAAATTATTTATGTGAATTCTATCTGGAGAACAGAAAAAAAAAAAAAAAAAAAAAGCCCTGCTAACATGCAGAAGCTCTTCCATCATGTATATCACAGTGGTTTCAGTCTGTGAAATGTTTCTTGAATTTGTAACATGTTTCTTGAATTTGTTCCTAATCTTTCTTAAGAGAGAAAGATGATTGAATCACATTGCCAACAGACCAAAACAGAGCTGTGCTGCTAGAACTGTCTCTTCTTTATGCAGCACCCAACAGCTTTCCTCCATTATTATATTGCATACATAGTATCATCAGGATGAAATTTTGGTCAACAGAATGAATTCTCTAAGCCCTGGAAATGACAGCAATGCTTTCCATCACATGCTGGATAAAGTAAAGGTTCCTTTGCTTCGATGTCCTTCAGTAGCATTTTGTATCATTAAATGTTAGGCCACGAGGACTGATAGGAGAGAAGCAGATGGTCCATGCCTTTCTTCAATCTTTTTGCCGCTTTTCCAGAGGATGGTTGCATTTTCATCCTCCTCCTTAGCAAAATAACTAGCTGTGTTCTGCCTGTTTGTGGCTCGGGCTTCAGAGTCATTTTTAGATGTTACATGACCCTACACTAAGTAGCTCATCAAATGAAGGGTTTAATAACTAGTATGAACAGGCTATCTAACTATCACTCCAGACTTAGAAGGCCAGCCTTTATTTTTCTATCATCATAGCAGAAAAGTATAATCTGGTATAATATTATTATTACTATTATTAATAAACACAGGTATTAACATAAAACTAAATTATATACTTTCCTGACTAACCTCCTTTTCTCCAGCATTTTACCTGCCAATACATAAACACCACCACATGTTTCGTGGTCCTGTTTTAAGAGATACTTTCCCATTTTAATCCTTTCTTTTAAGGATTACATTCATTTTTAGCCCTGTAAAGTTGAAAGCTCCGCAAGAGTCATGAGCCAAGCTGGACAGGGTCTGACCATCCCACAATGGAGAGAGCTCATGGAAGCATTGTGCTGCAAAAAAGTTCTCTTTTTCCCCATAACTGCCCGGACACAGTGTTGCCATGGGTTTTACACGGAAGAATGAATGCAAGAAGCTCATCAGATGCAACTGTTTTCAAGAATCTACAACTAAAAGCACAATTTCCAAGGGAAACATGGAGTTGATGGGTGGTAGATCATCTTTGGTCTACCTCAACTTTGAGCTGGATAAGGCAAGCTTCACCCTCCCTCCCTGCTTTGTAATGATGCTTGCACACTGCAGAGAACTATTGAATCCTGCTCCAGAAGCCAGTGTGCTGAAATGCCATAGGAAATGCACATCAGTGACCAAAGGGAGGACCAGATCACAGCCCCCCCCCAGGTGCCCTGTGGGTTTATTTCTGGATAAACATCCTGTTCCTATCTCCAGATAGATGCCCCGTTCCTGTCCATTAAACAAAAAGGCAGAAGGGAGGTGCTCTTAACACAAATAGCGGGGCAAAGAGAATATTCCCCCACCACGACGTTAGATAAAGGGCAGTTTTGCCATTTCTCCCATTGCTTCTGACATTTGCCATGAACATTAATCCTGTCAGTGGAACATTCTTACTGCTACTGCTCTCCAATGTTGACCACCCTGTTGTTCATTTTGACTAATAAAAATGAAAGCAAGCAGCACACCGAATGCTATTTCTATATTGTTCACAAATTCCCCCGAATTAACATCTCATCTACAGTGCAATGATCTGTAATTTTACAGCCCTTTAGCAGCAAAATAAGGCACTATGTAGAACATTTTGTAAAGTTATACAGCATCAAAATAACAGTACATTTTGCAAACGGTTTTTCAATCCCTAGATAAGTTTTATCCATCTGTCCCAAAAACCCATCTAAGTCTTCAATTTTTCAGCTGATCCTCACCTATATAGAAGCATTTTAGCTCCAGTTTGCTATTTGCAAAATGAGACCATGACGAGATACAACCGAGTAGATTTCCACACCACGGCATATTTAAAGAAGGTTGGGAGGGGGGAAAATCCCATTACTTTACTTCCCCAATTAAGCTTTTTTGCTCTTTCTCTTTAAATACCACAATTCCCAACCCCCTGGTGTGCTTCAAGAGCTGCAGGGAGAAACTCGGGTTGCACAAGCACAGGCTGTACAACTCAATTACCAAGATCTGAAGGAAACTCGTGTCCTCGGACAGCATCTCTGAGGTTTCACTGTGAACACTGCCTCATCTAATTAGGAAACACTCAGCATCTTTGTGGCAATTACCAAAGAAAATAATTATGACATGACCACTGTCTTCCTTCAGATGGAAAAGCAGCAGAAAATGACAGGAAACACAAGTCAGACGGGAGTTAATAAAACAGCCTTTGGCAAAGAGGAGAGAAACGCCGATTCCAGGAGAAGGTACAATTATCTTGCCTGGAAAACGATGAATAAGTAGCACACTGCAAGCTAAGGTCCAGCAGGAAAAGAGTCCGTTTAGTCGTAAATGACCCATAGACTCACCATAATAAAGCACAGCTTATGCTTACAGACAGCTGCCTATCACAATTTATGATAGGAAAAGAGCCTTTAATGGGTGCCACAGTACCGTTCGTAGCTGCCCTACTGTCACGTCTGCCCTCAAGAGATACCAGGTGACAATGCATTAACACTCTTACAACTATTAATGTTATGAATTAAATCTCTTTCGACAAAGAAACCAATCTGAATCATTGAAAATACTTGGCAGTCCCCATAGGAGTTAGTCCAGTGGTTAAAACAGGGAACTGGAAAGCAAAACCCTCTTAATTGCAGCCTCAACCTTAATCACTGGTTTGCTGTAAGAATTTAATCATGTGACTTAACTGCCCTGCCTCAGTTTACTGATGTGCATAATATTAACAAGCAGCTCTGGAGTAATCAAAATATGGCAGACACTTTACAAAACATTGAAGATGATCAGTATGGCACTTACGCAACACAGAGGTGCAAGTCTTAATTAATGTTTATAAAGTGCCTGAAGAACTTGAGAGAGCTGGCGCTGAGGGAATACAAAGTATCATTACATTTATTTTGCAAAGAGGTATGAATATGTGATTATAATTTTATTACCCACGCAGATTTATATGGAGGGTTTGAGCACAAAAGAAATTAAACTTTTTGACACTTTCTCTGCAGAACAGGTTCATTATCAGAGCAGTGTATCAAATGTAAGGGATTTAATAACTCATTCTTAAGATCAACTATGGAATCATAGCCAAATCTTTATTATCTTCAAGCAATGTATAAGCAAAAACCTGTGTGTGACAAAAGTGTTCTAAAAGTTAGGATTGTTATGTGGATGTTACAGCATCGCACAATCTGAGTACTTTCAGAGCATTCATTTACTGTAGCAGCTGTAATTTCCCCTGTATTTTGATTATCTTGACATTTTCTAATCATGAGAGTTATAAATTTTAAAATTATATGGCAGGCTTGATAGGCTGCAGATTCACCCCTCAAGTGAAGTTACTTTTTTTTAATTAAATGTTAAATTGCTTTTTTTCTAAAAGGAGAATTGTATTTCGGTTAATTTTTGCTTTTTTAACGCTGCCACAGATTTCTTCTGATAATACAGTGGTCTGAGTGACAGCAGAGATTCTTCTTTTCAATATTCCTGGATAAATATTGACCGAAGATGCCAGTTCTGTCTTTCACCACTGAGATGAATTAGCTCGGGCACAATTACAGCAGTCTTTTTTTAGTAGAGCATCTAGTATGACTCAAAAGTTTCTTAGCTGAGTTTAGAATTCGCACAGCTTTTCTTCCTGAGCAGCTCTAGGGTTTTCAGGCATTACAGGAAGGGTTTGAAATTGGGCTGTATTTGAAATACAGTTGCCTGAATGTTAAGCATGATACTTCTCCTGCTCAGCCCAAATTCCTGTAAATTACAAGCTTTGTAAAACAACATATTCTGTATTTGTAGTCAAGACTTTCTATCCAGATACCCTCTACGTTCCCTTTACTGAGTAGCCCCGTTTCCAGCACCACAATACATGGAGGGTTTTCCTCCTGTTTCATGTGCAGCCTATTACCGCTGCGAGTGCTGTAGTCAGAGCTGCCTGGTTCCTCAGGACTCCCCCAGATACACCAAAAGCCACATGAGAAATTTCAAATTATGTGAGTTAAACACTCAGGAATGGTATAGTTATGGAAAACCATTGAGATCTTCTTCTGTCACTTAATTTGTGGGGGACAAGAGCCAAGAGAGGCTTTCAATAACTTTGTTAGCGAGATTTCTTGTCTCAGACCTTTGGTCAGACCAATGCACATCCATCCAAACCCTTCTCTCCCAGCAGATACACTTTTTACTGATAATCAAAAGTCAGAAGGAGCAGTGTCATTGCTAACTCACCATCTAGCAGCATTACATTCAATGCTGTTACTTCCATAAAAATGAAAAGGGATACATTTTTCTATCCATTTTTCCCTAATTCTGAAACTTCAGCATTCAAGTTCTGATGGTGTTTTGACTATTGTGTCCTTTCTTAAACTGCCGAAATAATATTTGCCAAAATAACTCAGTGAGCTCACAAGTTCTGTCCAACTCAACACAAGAAGAACAACCGACACTAACACTTCCAAGTTTTACAAAGGGCATGTGTACAAACACTTTCCAGCTATTATATCTCATCTCTAATAGCTGTGGACCAACGTAAGAGGCAGCTCTACAACTTCTTTGCTTTCAGACAGATTTATGGCACAACTGAAAGCAATTAATTAGCATGACCCGACTACATATCTCCTAACCTTCATTCTCTTTCAGAAACTATTTGACTAATAAGTATGGTCTATCAAAAGATTTCAGTTATGAATTTTAACTTTTATTTTAACTTTTGAAGAGAGAAAACTATTTGGAGAGCATCAAGCATCACTTCTTTATAGGTACCACCTGAAATAATTTATTTTTGGTTGGTTGTTTTTTTTTTTCACAATTAAGCTTAATACATAAACATAAAGGATAAAAAAAGAAAACATTACTTCACGTCCTGGCAAAGAAACATCTCCGTGTGGGATTGCAGTCCACTGTCCTGGATCTACAACTCATGCATTGGACAATTGTGTATAGGACTTCTCTATTGCGACAGATAAAATCTGAAGATGAAAACATTCCAAGGCAGGAGGATTTATAGCTTTTCAAATTATAAATGAGTTTTGGCTTTGAATCCCCTAACATGACAAGAAGGAATGTGATCACTACTAGCCCTAGTAGCATGACATGAATTTGGATTTGAAGCTCATTTTAACTCTCAGAAAGGTGTATTTGTGTACACTGAAGTCTTACTCTTTCTGCTAAAATGGCAAATAAAAAAAGGTGCAGACATCGGGTGGATAACCAAGACTGGGATCTTCAAGCATTATTCAGAAGAGAATGCTTAGCAAATCTGCACTGAATACCAACTGATAGCTTAAGCTAAGATTAACACACTGATTTCAATGCTGAGAGTCACGCAAGCCCTTTCAGCAAACACGACTAAAATATTCTTCCTTAGCCATCTTTTTCAAGAGATCCCAAGTTTAGTCAGGCTGACCTACAACCCCTCCAGAAAGTCAATGTACTGAGATGTGCATTATTTCTACCCATCCATTTATCTCCCCAGGGAGCTTCTCAAAAAAACCCACGTTGCATTGCAAAGGCTTCCTTGTTTGCAGAACTCATTCTTCCTGCATACATTTACAGTGACCAAGCTCTTTGTTTAGACACACACAGAGTTGCTCTCAAAATACAGCTATCTCAGCAAGCAAACAGCAAGGCAGAAAGGGGCAACAGATTGTCAATGCTGTCTCTGCAGCAGAGATGCTCTGAATGAATTCCCCAAAATACGTAACCCACAGATAAAAGCTCTGATGGCAACATCATTACCCAAGACCTTCAGAGAGACCAACATGGGATGACCAAATGGTTATAAACACAAGGAGCTCAAAGTTGGATTGCCTTTGAAATAATCAGATCACATCACTCTGTGCTGTAATACAAATATAATGCCTTGGAGAAATAAAAGAAGAAAAGGACTATTTTTCATTATTTTTTGGTAGATGTTATAGTGTCCTAGTAACGGAACTATATCCCTTAAACTAGCTGCAAAGCTTATGGTGCTAAAGCCTCTCAAAGCCACTGCAACTACACATGTTTTATAGCACAGCAGAAATAACCTCCTCATTTTAAATTCTGTAAGAAGGGGAAGGTGGTTTAGAAATATATCCATTTATGTACTCATTTCTATTCTTGGCAATTTAAAAAGCTCTACACAGTGAAAAGAGGATGGTGGGTAATAGAAGAAATATCCTCTTATACATATGAACAACCAGCAACATAAAGCATAAAAATGCGCATTGGGCACCAACTTTATTTTAATTCTTAGGTCTTAATATTACAGCCATAATGCTTCATGCTTACTTTGGATATACGTGGATGTGTCCACTCCTAAATTTTAAAAAAAGCCTTCAATATATTTTACTCTGTAATAACAGCAAGATAACATACCTTTCATAGCTTGGTTCTCCAGTCAGACTGAAAAAGCTTTACAAAGGAAGAAAGTATCATTAGACCTACTTAATAATGAGAAATGGGCACAGAGAGGTGAAACAATTTGCTTACAAAATTACGCTATATTCCAGACATATAGGTGGGAGTAGGACCCCCAAACTCCTCAGCCCTGTCCACAGTGGTGCAGTCGGTAGCAACAAATTCATTTCCAACAGACATAAGAAATAATTGTTTCCAAACTTCACAAAAGCAGAAGAACAACTTTACTTGCAGCCGAGCAAAACAATTTTATTCAGTTTTCTGCAGAAGAATGTCACCTTTAGAGGTTTGTTTTCATTTCATTCATAGCTTATTCCCTTTCAGCAGAACAACCAACAGACTCATCACTCCTTTGAAGTTGCTTTCTTTTTCTCACACTGGCATGAGCTACATAGACAACTCTTCTTTCCCCTTCAGTAGGGAAGGGTGAATAGTAGTAGGGCTGTTTTGCATAGGTTTGAGATATTATTTGCTATGTCTCTGTAAATAGCTGCAGTTCCATAGTGTGTCTATTTTTATAGCTAACTTTCAAAGCAACACAATAATAAATAATAATGGATTTTCTAGGAATCAGCAAACTGAAGACAAGAAAATATAGCCCTGCGCAAAGCAGACTTCATGAAATGAGGCTGACAAGAAGAAAAAGAGAAAGAGATGAAATCTTGACGTCAAGGTGAAGGGAAGGAACAGAGAGGTGCAAGAGTGGAGACCCTGAAATTATCTTGCAAATGAAGGCCAAAGAAGCAGGTACAGAGACTAGAGGGCAAAAGAAAGCGGTAAGTCTCTGTCAGTGAGAGAGTAGTGGAAGAATGAAAAATAAGCAAGGAAAATAGGAGACCTTGCTGATCTTCACATCAACACTGGCTAGATCTTGCAATTGGAAAACAAGAGGTAGGAGAGAAGCTGTAGGGATGAGTCACCATTTACACATAAGCAATTTGCACTACGAGCAAGAATAAGGAACAGACCAGGCACGCCATTCAGTGAATAGCTAGTTTTCTGCAAACTGGCAGGATGCTAACAGCACCCGCCAAAACTGCAATACACAATTTAACATCATTTCGTTGCTAGTGATCCTGAGCCCCAGAGGCAGAACACAGGAATGGACCTCCTCCTTTGGCACAGCAGGGAAGAACTGATCGTATTTATCTCTAGGGCAGCTCTGAAGCACCTGGCAAACACTTTTTTTATTACAACTGCTCTGGTCAAGTCTTTGGCCATTTAACCTACCACCCAATATACTTCTGGCTGACTGCAGGTAAGTTGGATGAATTTCTGAATCTAAATAAACTTTGTTTCCAGGGCTGTCTCCTGTCCAAAGTGTGACTTCCTTCAGTTAACTAAGTTTACCATGTGACACTGCCTTTTTTCTTTGTCACCATTTCTGATTTAACCAAGCAGTTTGTTTTCCTGTGCTCCTTGAATGGTATCTATTACTGTAAGTGCTAAACCTGCCCGTCCTAAACTATGTTTAATCGCAATACAATGTATGAATTGCTGGAATTGAGCACTTAGTAGATGACCTATAGAATCATAGAATGGTTTGGGTTGGAAGGGACCTTAAAGATCATTCAGTCCCAAGTCCCTGCCATGGGCAGGGACACCTTCCACTAGCCCAGGTTGCCCAAAGCCGTCCAACCTGGCCTTGAACCCTTCCAGGGAGGGGGCAGCCACAGCTTCTCTGGGCAACCTGTGCCAGGGCCTCACCACCCTCACAGCTGAAGAACAAGCTCCTGACATCTCATCTAAATCGGCCCTCTTTCAGTTTAAAACCATTGCCCCTCCTCCTATCTCTACACTCCCTGATCAAGAGTCCCTCCCCATCTTTCCTGTAGCCCCTTAAGGTACTGAAAAGCCACTATAAGGTCTCCCTGGAGCCTTCTCTTCTCCAGGCTGCACACCCCAACTCTCTCAGCCTGTCCTCACAGGGGGGTGCTCCAGCCCCCTGAGCATCTTCATGGCCTCCTCTGGACCCACTCCAACAGGGTCATGTCCTTCTTACGTTGGGGGCCTCAGAGCTCAATGAAATTCTCCAGGTGAGGTCTCTATATTGAATATAATTTGTTATTGAAATACACAAATTTGTTATTAATTTTGTGCTGCTCTTTCCAGAAGAGATGTTCAAGATTTCTTAAGAGTAACACCAGCTATTCCCTGACTGTCAGCCTGTGAAGTCTTTTCCTTTGTCTAGCTTGAGCTGAAATCCAGACGTTTACCATTCAGTATCTGTCTGGTCATTCTCTTTTGGCTTTCCTTTCTCCACCCTGCAAGGACATCACATCACTTCATCTCTACCAACTGTACCAAGATCCTGAGGCCTATTCTGTCTTTGGAAGATTTCCAATTCTTTCAGAAAGCAGATTGCAGCGTACCACTAATTGCTGTTAAAAAGAGTAGATAGCTCAAGTAGCTGTTATTTATTCATTTGACATTCTTAAACATACACTTGGATACCTACAGAGTTTCAACAAAGCTTCAGTGAAGTCTAAACCTGCACTTAGTTTTTTATCCCTATAATTTGCAGGTCAGCCTTGTGGTTTCTTTTATTGCCAATAATTAAGCAATTCAAGGTAGATGATTTCACTCATGAAAATTTACATTGCTCTGAGCAAATATGCTCTGGGAAAGCTGCGCTGCAAACCATTCCCGCTTGTTGTCTCTTCAAGTAAACTCCAAGCACATCCCTAGAATTCAGGTACCTTGTTCCTCACTGCTGTGTGCTGCTTCACTGATGTAAAGGAAAATAATCAATGTGGTTATTCACAGAGCTGCAGTATCACTGAGGCTGGTAGGGAGCTCGAAGGATCACCTAGTCCAACCTCTGCTCAAAGCAGGGCCAGCTAGAGCAGCTTGCTCAGGGCCATGACCAGCCAGATGTGACTAGCTGCAAGGATGGAGAGTCCACAACCTCTCCAGGCAGCCAGCACCAGCTTTCAGACACCCTCACTGTAAAAAAGTTTTCTTATGTTTAAATGGCATTTCCTCAATTTCAGCTTGTGCCCATTGCCTCTTCACTGGATACCACTGAGAAGTCTATCTCTCTCTCTACATCCTCCCCCATCAGATATTTATACACAAGGATAAAATCTCCTGAGCTTTGCCTTCTTTGGGATGGCTTCTTCCCTTTATCTGAAGAAGGCTTCATCTCCTTCCTGATCTGGTGGTCTGGCAAACACCCACCACAGCATCACCTCTGAGGTCCCAGCTGGCTGATCCTCAGTCACAAGGCAGATCTCCATGAATTCCCCCTCCGCCCTCACTGTGAGAGATGACTTGGAAAAACAGGGCCTGAGAGAAACAAGGACTGAGAAAAACAGCCTGAGAAAGAGATGAAGGATTGGGGGGGAGTGGAGGCCCTCCCAGCTAAGGAATGTCTTGAACACTCGCAAATAATGTAACTACAGTCACAGGGTGGATAGTGTGGAGGTCAGAGCTGAGAAGGCTGCCTGAATAATACAGGATGCAGCTGGAGGAGGGAGCCCTGTGGACACAGGACGGCTCTGCTCTGGGGCACCTGGTCAAATTTCAAGGGCCGGTTGTCTGGTGAATGACCTTTGCTTCATTATCCATGAAATGCATATTAAAGCTAACACCCCTGGATATGCTAACGAAGACTAACAAAATCACACTAATTACATCATCCCATGCAGCACCTTGCCCCTCCCCACACATGGGATACATAGGTATGTGGGTCGTCCTAGGGGATGGACCCAAGGAAAGTGGGTATAAATTGAGGTGGGGCAAGAGAGGGAAGGTCCAGAGAGTGAAGTGAAGCGATGAAGACAGATGCCTCCTGGAACCCTCGCTGGTGGGATCAATGCAGGAACCCAGACCGGTGATCTCTATTTCTCTATTCTCTCCATCTTCTGCCTTTCCTTTTTCCCCTTTTCCTTCACTACCATTAAATAATGCAAGGCATACTGTATTGCTTACCACAACTCGGTATATCCTTAGCCAATTACCATGTATTCAATTAGTACATTGTAGGAAGTTAATAAATGTTTGGACTTTGAGACTTGTCCCACCGTTGTCCAACCTGTTGGGGATTGATGAATCTGAGTCACTTGTCTCCCTCATCTGAGCGGAACGTGACATGTAAAGTGCAAAACCTGCTGTGGATTCTCACTGCTCTCCCTTGTCATTCCTATGATGTTTTTGCCCCACTTGGTCAGGCAGATCCTGTCTCTTTGTAGCCATCTTTGATCCCCAAACGAGATCACATAGTCGATAAAAGCCATATCCTTGTTGTTGACAGCAGCTGTGCAAAGGAGCTGCTGACCTACAGGGTCAGCCCACTCCTTCACTAGCCCTCCGCCCTAAAGGACAAAACCATCTGGGCCACATGTCCTCAAACCATGATCTGTGAAACCGTGTAGCCATACCTGATATGCTCCAGCTTTCCTTGACTGTATCACTGGTGCTCACATGGAAGTGGGTCACATGGACAGGCCTAAGCAGTGTGTCTCTAACATCCCCGATCTGAGCCACGGGTAAGCAGAAATCATCCCCAGAACAGCAGGTCAGGGTGACAGAGGGGGAGTCCATCCCCCACAGGAGGGAATCACCCGCTACTGTCAGCCTTCCTTCTCAGGCTCAGCTGGCTCAGATGCTTCACTGGACAGGGCTCCCAGCCCTGCACCCAGAAATCTGAAGCTATCCTACAGCTGCAGCAAGAGCCTTCTTCCTGAGGCCACAAGTCACAAGCTTCTGCCTCTGCTGTCATGGAAGTCTTCATTTCCCAAGCTGATAAGCACAGACTGCCAGCACATCCCTCAGTACAGCTGGGGGTTCAGGTTTTGTATCTTCGGCGTCTTGGAGAAGAACCAGTCAATCTCTTTCTAGACCACTTCTGCACCAACTGCTGCATCTGGGACCTGTGCTTTTAAGTCCAGCAGCTATATAGGCTTTCCACAGAACCTGCTGAAAGGGTGCTTGATCTTCCTTAACTATAAGTCAGCTGGAAAAAAAGAAGTTCAAAGCACCTTCTGATCAGGAATAGCTGTCAGAGTTCATTAGAAGCTGCTACAGCCAGCACCCTGAAAATCCTTAAAGAGTTCCCAGGAGTCCTCCAACAGCCCTAGAAGTTCCTAGATCTCAAAGGAAAGCACAGAACCTTCTAGTCTGTTGCCTGTCCCTTTTAGCTGCGCTCACCTCATGAGTTTACTACAGTCCTGGTGAACGCCACGAGCCACAGCAGCAGATGTTCAAAGCATCCTTCTTCTGTGGAAGTACAGAGTACAACTTTAGGGATCAACAACAGGCTACAAGTAGAACTTCTTAGGTTGCAATGAGATAGAGTTATTAAATCTTAACCTATCACTGGCCCAAACAATGTAAATTAACATTTAATGGGAAATACTGCAAATCTCCACATTTCTTTTACATTATGCAGTTTTATTCATGCCTTGATTTTCTTGTGTAACCAATTGCAGTTACAAAAAATCTTTATGGAAAAATAAAAATGGAAATATTTTAATGATTTTTTTAAAATGCAATGGGAGAAATAGCAAAACAATATTAAATTTGCAATTTTGAGATTATTTAAAACCCATCTCTGAAATGCAAACTCCCAAACATTAAGGGAGCACTACAGTAGATCAATGAGACTTTACATAAACTCTACAAACGAGGTACTGATTTGGAAATGCACTAGAGAGGAGAGTATCTCAGCTTCTCATGAAATACATAATGCTGGCAGAAAGATGACTGGTTTTTGTTCTTTGATGCTGACATAAGGTAAGATATTTTATCATTTGTTTGGAAAGAAAGCACTTGTTCTTGTAGCAATAGTTATTGCTCTTCAAGGACTGTAGAAAAAATAGAGATCAATGCACTGTAGTGCTGTATTTACACATTTTTTCAGGAAGAGCAGAAACATCTAATTCTCATTCCTCTGTCTTCCTATTTATAAAAGAAAAAGTAACTCCAAGGGTACTGGTTGTCTACAACTTCTTTTTCTTGTGGTTGATTAACTCAACATCAGCTTGTTTTGTGAAGAGAAGGCTAAGGGTGAATCTAATCTCAGCCTACCACTACCCCAAAACGAGCTGTAAGGATGATGGAGACAAATGCTTCTTAATCATGGACAAACAGCCCCAAGATGGAGGTCAGGAAAAGACTGGATGTCGGGAAAAGATTCTTTACTTGCAGAATAGTGCAGCTCTGGAAATGGTTATCTGATGCAGCTGTCAAATCTCCAGACTTAGAGGTATTTTAGACTCAGCCCAGGCAGAGCTGATCTGATGTAGTTCAGTGCTTTGAGCAGGAGGCTGGGCTGAAGACCTCCAGCAGACCCTTCCAAGCAAGGGACATTTCTACCTTCTATGACATGGGCTTGGTGCCTGCAAAGGCTTTGCCCAGACTGCAGTCTGCTCGTTAGCACCTTTCCCTCATCTAAAGTCACTCCTCTTCCCCAGATTTCCCAGATTTGCATGATTGTCATTGTCACTGAGCTCTACCTCTTTATTACATTGCATAAAAAGTTGGTGAACAAATTCAAAAAATGTTGGGGGAGATAGAGGGAGAAAAGAGAGACAGAAAGACAGACATTCAAACCCACTCATTCTCTCTTTTTTTTTCAGAGAGGAATGATCACACACTTTTTCATTTTGCTCCCACGAAGTTATGCCACAGGGCAGATTGCCACAGGCCCGTGCATATGGGAATTCTTGTCCTTTTCAGTATGTCCTTAACAAAGATATGAAGGCACAAAACCACCATCCATCTTCCCAACACACATACAGTCCTACTCTCCAGCACACTCCTTTTCCTGAAGCCCATGGTTCCAACTCTGCCAGACATAATCCCAGACAAGGCAGACAACTGCTCTGACCTGGTATTGTAATTGCTGCATTCTGGCTCCCATATAACATTTGTGTCCATGACCCGATTTGCAAATCCAGCTGAGGATATAGGGCAGGACAGAGCAGATGGAACAGCATGTTACGACCTCTTGAGTGGTATTTCTTATCATGTATTGACTGAGCTGAGAAAGCAAGTTACAGTGTTAGGCTCTCCAAGATGCTAAAGCAGAAATCAACGTTAGCATATAAAAATGCCGAGTGAAAGATGTTCCTGTGCATCACAAACAGCATTGTCAGCCAGTGAGTTCAGTGGGAAACATCGAGCTGCCCATGTTGGGAAGTTGTTGAGGAGAGAATCTGGAAGTCTTACTTAATTCTTCACATATTTAATTGGTCTTTTTCACACTTAATGATAAACACAATGTGCACCCACACAGTGTATGAACTGATGTCTGAAATACCAGCCATTACATCCACTGAGTTAAGAAAAGATAGTTTTGTCTTGCTTGGAAGAGATCAGCTGTCCATTTTTCACTCCCAAGCAGGGATGCTGGCCCAGTCGGTAAGGAAAAGAAGACATACAGGACTCCAGTGAGTCCTTTAAGCTCTGACTCCATTTGTGATGTGTTTTATTTACCACCACCTATCACCAAAACCTCCCCAAACCTTCCATATAAAATCAATGACAAAAGTCTTTAGGGCTTCTTGACAGCAACCTCTGTCTTGATAACAACCCAAAATGAGAAAGAGTTTCTTGATCTTTCTTTGTTTCACTATTTGACAAGGTTGACTTTTTTCTGCCTGGAAAATAAGAGCAGCAGCACTGTGAATGCCATTCATATAATTTTTTTTTTTTTAAAAAAAGAAGTTCAGCTCTATTTCTTAATGATGGTCAAGGTTTAGATGCACACCATCTGCCTGGTCATTCCAGAGGCAGATCTTTACTGTCACAAATCCCTCACCTGCAGCTGAACATTTCCAGACATTTCCAATCCACCTTACTCTTTCCATTTACAGGGGGGAGAATCAGAAGCCTCATTACATTACATCACTAAAATAAGGCAGATCCTTTGTGCCTATCTGATGCAATGTGAGATCGAGAGACTGACAGCATTCATTTTCTTGATCTCAGGGGCCCCACTCAAGAAAAGAAAATATCCAATGAGGTTTCCCCTGGGTTTGGCATAAACTCAGAGACTAGCTCAGATGTAGCCATCCAACATTGGGCCAAGTGAATTTCAATTTAAACATCGCTTAATTCTTGAGCAGAGCAATCAGGTCCTCCCTGACAGACAACATTACTTTGCTCATATTCTTTAAGACTCAGAGTATTAGTCAGCCAAAACCCACTGAGCCATTAGAAAAGCCACCCACTGACTTCCATTTTTTATTTTTTTTTTTTAAATCTAGAGGCTAAAATAATCTTTGGCAGAGATATGCAAGAGAATTGTGTAATATAGGCCTTCTTCTACAAGTTTCTTAGCTTTTCCTACACTTCTGAGCTGAAGCATCCTCATTTTTCCCCTTTTCTTTATTCCTTGTCTCCTACTCTTATTTGCACAAGTTTTTTTATTCACCCATGAAATTCATTAGGCATTATTGTACACATCTCTAAGTACAACATACCAGATAAAGCAGGAAGAAAAAAAAAGGACAAGGAAGAGTGAGCATAATGGACCCACATGGGACAACTAAAATACGTCTGTAATTATTTTAGCGCTAAAATTTTACAGCATAACAATGAGTTAAAACCAAAATACAGCTACAAAAAAAGCAAACAACACAAAAGCACCTTGATAACAAGCAACCGTATTAAAAAGATAAAGAGCAACAGTAAATACATGACTCCCGATAAATACATTTGCCAGAATCACCATATCAGCTAAACACAATCCTACTTGCAATTACATGGCCTTTTTTGTTAAGAGGCGGCAGTGCTGCCCTCTTCGTTGCACTTCTTCTGTTTCAAGATTTCTCACTGAATACCTAGAATTCTCCCATTGTGCATGACTTTAAATCCTTGCCCAAAAATATAGGGGCACTGGATAAGCTACCATTACTTTCTAGTCTCTCTTTAGATTATTCTGCCTAAAATTTTCCTTAAAATAAACCAGATTTTCAAGTTCCTCCATAGTTATTAGATTAGGAAATCAGAGCCAAGCAATGTGCACACTTTCACCCTTTTGGGTCCCCAGCTGTTTCAACAGCCTTCTCTAGTTAAACAGTACAAGAACTTACTTCCATTCCTAAATTCAAGGCTGTATTCTGAATAATCTGCTCCCAGTAGCTAATTTCAGTATCATGACTGCTTTTCTCCACTGACAGTGCAGACAGCCGGGTCTGGCAGTGCTGGATTGTAGGTGGCCTGAATCACTGATCACTTTCTCAAATTCAGATGCTAAAGATAGGCTTCTGTAGAAAAACAGTCTGAATATGGCCCCGCATCTCTGCCAGTTTTTCTCCTATGATTTGTGTTTGCCCAGCTCTGAACCTCTCAAAATCTCATCAAAGATGCTGCAAGAAATGCTCAGCACTTCAGTCTCTCTTTCCTGGAACCTGTACCATAACCATGTCTCTGCTTCACGATTTGTATTCCTTCTTATTACTACCTCCCTTAATTTGCATTATGTAATCCCTATTTGGAAATCATTTCTAGATCCTGTTTATATTCTATTTATTACAATTTACAGACTACTGCTTAGAACAGGGCTGGTGTTGCGCTAAGTATTACTGACCATGTAATCCAGGTGCCTTCCAACATGACAATTACAATCTCTCATTCAAGCCATGGCCTCTCTTTGCCTAAGACATTTTTTCTTTTAACATCTCTTCAAACTTTCCTGGTTTAGTTGAGTTTACTATTAATTCATCTGCTTTCTTTTTACCAGGCTTCGCTGCAGTCAAAGCAAACGTAGTCAGCTGCCTGACACAGAATTTGGTCTGAAATACAAACGGCTGTGAGAATTTTAGCGCTTGATACTGCCAGCCTCTATTCTAAGGAGTAATCCTTATTTATAAAAAGGGTCACCTTTGAATGAGCAGCAACAATGCTGATAAGAATCTGAAGGACTGAACCTTATAAATGTAATTTTTTGCAGGTTATTTAGAGAGAACAAAACAAGCAGACGATCAGATTTAGACATCTGTTTTAAAGGCAACTCTGCAAGTTGTCTGGAGACTAAAATAGATTATTAGCAGGAAATGGAGTTTTCTTAATATTAAATCTGATCCTGCCCTACTGAAAATCAATGGAATTTTGTCTTAGACTTTTATGGAAGAGGGATGTAACATATTTATGCTCTCAAAGACCTGGCAGCATATACAGAAGCAGAGCTACAGCAACTGTCAAAGAGAAAGCTCAGTTTGGATAAACCTTAAATTTCAATATAAAAGCATTCACACTGGAGAAAGAAAAACATGGGAAGATACAAATGTCAGATCTGAGTGACATTGCTGAATGCACCAGTAGAAACATTCAGCTTTCTGCATGGTCCACAAAGTATGAAAACTAAGGGAAAGCAAAGAAAATCCAAAAGATTTGGGTCCACAAGAGTGTGGTTCCACACAGGAATGTTCACATGGAATGAGTTGGTGCTTATGTTAGCGATGTTATTTTCATTTTAGTGTCTTCAAACAAAAATATCAGAATATTTTGCCAACGTCAATTAAGACTCAGAATGCTTCTGGGACACACATCCTTATTACACCCATTTTTACAGACTTCAATGACACAGAGTTTGACTCATTAAAGGCCAGAAAATGAGTCAGCAAAGAAAAAGAGCCCAAAAGCCCCAATCATCCATTGTCTGTGATAACCACTGAATAACCTCTCTCTCCTCCATCATTAGTCAGCCTTGGGAATAAAGTCACTTATCGGAAACATAAAACTATTCCACACTTGATGTTTGCCTTTTTTGTATGTTTGTTTTTCACTATGATTGCCTCCTAACATTCCCCAGCCTTGCACACAGACTGATGCACTTAATTTTGACAGACACAAAATCCCTCTTAAATCTGCTGCAGTGTTTATACTGGGATGTATAAAAATGACTTTGTGAAACAGAGTCTCGAAATAGAAAATGAGATTAAAAATATTTTGCACATGAAGACTTCTCTAGGCTATGAGAGAAAGAGAAGAATATTACAAACCTCATTCTCTTTCTCCTCGTCGCCTAAAGGGGCCCCTACAGCAGAACTATTATCTTTAATCTTATGTTCTCTTTTCAGCATGTATTTTATTTTCTTCTCTCTGCTAACAATACTCTGGCCTCTTAATAGCTCCTGAGTTCATCTCCTAAAAAGATATTCCAGGATAAGGCTTCTCTGTATTAGATTTGCAAAGGTTTAGAAACAGCTTGGGTTCTCTCTGTGCTAACAAACACTTAGTGGTAAATGCCTACTCAAAGAGAGCACTGCAGCAGCGATTTGGTCAGTGTACGAGCCAGTTTGCTTAACAAGCATGAACCTCCCTGGCCTGCCAGTATTACCACAAAATAGAATCATTTTCCTAAATGGTTTCATTAAAGGGACATTGTGAGGCTGAATAGGAGATATTGAATGAAAATGGACAGAGTGAATTTTATAGTCATGCCAAACCAGTCTGTGGCATCAGTCACAAAGGTTTCACTGAAGAAAATGCCTCTATCGCTTTATTTGGAGATGAACACATTTGCAATGATTCTGAAAGATTCGCTGCCACAGCCACTGTGGCTATACAGCGCTCATCAGCCATGATCGAGCCAATTTGTCAGAAGAACCCAAGATGAGTTATTGTCTGACAATGCCAAGACTTACATTCGCTGTGGAAAATCATAATCATCCGTTGCTTCAAACAATTCCAGTTGAATTGCCTCCCCAAATTATTCATCCCATACAAAGCCATGATAGGAATATCAAGAAGGAAGAGTGAGCTGCACAGAGCAATCACAGCCTCTCCTCGAAGGGACTTCGTACCCAGCAGCTTGGAAGGCAACAAAAAATTCTGCATTTTAACAAAAACCAGGAAGAAGAGGGCCAGGAGAGCATCGTGTGAGACAGCTGTTGCTATTTTTAATGTACAACAATGCTGGAGCAGAGACTGAGCCTACCGTCCTTTGGGATTTTTCAACTTTCTCTGGAAGACGGGTGGATAGGATGTCCTGAGGGAACTCCACCTACACAGTAATTGAACACGGGCCATGGGCACTAGGATTTTTCTTGTTTCTTTTTCTGCCTGAATCCCACATTTAAATTTCTGGAAGACTGAAACATATAGCCCTGTCTTCAGGCTGGTAACAGTGTAGTTGAGTGACACTTAGCCACATACGACAAAAAGACTTGATCTGACCTTCATTTCTAATGAATTTATACGTGCATTTCCACACAGGAGAGCTCTTTAGTCAGGTACAATATACTATTTCCACAGACCTGCCCCATAGAATAAGCACTAGTACAATGTCTTCTACATATAAGGCATGATACACACTAACATAATCATTCCCATCAATAGGATTCATCTCCTCAAACTGCAGCCATGCAAAAACATGATCCTCTCTTAATTTCATGGAGATAAATACGCTTCCAAAGGCATCTCTGCTGCAGCTATCTTGGGTAGTTCTTGTAGGATGGGAAGAATTGCCCTGGGACTACTCATCTCACTCCACTGACGGTGGACAGAGCCTGGACTTTCAGGCAATTCAAATTAAAGGAGATAAATATCACCTGTAGTATACAAGAGAGATAATTATGCACAAACTCCTACAGTCACAACTTTACAGTAACTCAGTGGGATGCCTTTTTATTGTTACCAATATTTTGTAGGCACATTGCTAATGCCAAATCCATTTTCAGATAACATGGGCATAAAAACAGTTGAGAAACATGTAGGTGTTGCAAGTGTAGGTGGGGTTTCTGTAATTCATCTTGTTTCACATCCACTGTAAAGATAAATATCAATGCATGGCGATACTACTGGGATTTATCTTGCTGCTGATTTACGGTTTATTGGTCATTGAAAGAAATCAATGACATGAAGTTAGACTTATGTATAAGCAGTAAGTAATGCAAAAATATAATGAGGACAAGCAGATATAAACTTTCAATGGCCTAGGGAAAATGAATAGTTTAGCAAATGCGTGATGTTACGCATAATCCTTTAAAAAAAAAACAAAAAAAAAAGCAAGAAACAACGAAAAAGAGCAAAAAAGAAAGAAAGAAAATAAAAAGGCTGCCTTATTTTCTTGAACTCTCAGCCACCTTTCCTTCCAGCTTTCTCTACATTACAGATCCAACATGCATCTCTGTCAAGCCAGCCTACGTGGTCACACTGTAAGCTACTGTCCTCCAAGCTGGGGTCTGAAACAAAACTAAGAGACCAATAAATCATGCTATAAAAGGGAATCTCAAAGACCACACAGTGGGCTCTTTTTTCCTTCTTTTTTTTTATTTTCTAGTGTCTTTTTTTTTTTTTTCCTTACGTGATGCTTCTTGCAAAGGCCTTTGGCAGATCAGAAAAGCTCATAGACAAAGACAATTAATCCTCATCATCCTTATTCTGACTTGTACTAACCAATTAAATTCAAAATATTTTTCTTCATGAAGCAGGATTGAATCAAACCCTGAAATTTGAAAGTGACTGAACTTTCAAGATGTTCACCCATAGTGACTTTTCCTGATAGTAAGATTTTCAGGATATGGCCTAAATGCATTGATTGAACCTTCCAATTACTGTGGTAGGGATGGCTTGTCTCTAGGTTTGATTCTGGTGTTACTTTAATAAGGATATATTTGTGCACATTTTTTATACCTGTGTAGTTAATGAATCAACAGAGCTGAATCAGGCCAGTCATTCACTGTGTCTGCCTATCTAGAGACCAAATTTGATAATAGACTGTGCTCTTAGCAACCGGATGAGTGTTCTGAGGTGGATATATTCTGGGGAAAAAAACCCAAACGAGCTGACAAGTGACTACGGCATAGTCAGGGGTGGAAGAAAGACCGATCCCTGGAGAGGATTTAACTAAGCTAGGCAGGAAGCTACACACAGGGCATATTCATGAGGTACAGAAAAAAAAATACCTCATGAAAACAAAAACAAATTAGCATATCCTACCCAACACTTCATTCCTGTTCTTAACAGATCACGATCAATGTTAAAAATACATCAGAAAAAAGGCACTCTTGGTACCCAAAAGCTTCTCACTCTCTCACTTCCATAGAAAATCTTTCAGTGGAGTCTCTTTGCTACGATGACAATCACATCCATAGAGGATTTAAATCTCCAGTGCTTTCAAGACAACAATCTTAACGAAGACCACTATGGCAATGTCAAACCATTGTCACCATGGCAAAACCCAACTTTATCTCTGGGTAAATATTCAAACCTTCCTGCTGTGACTTTTTTTCTGTATGTCCAAATGAGTTGCTGAGAGGCTGGTCAGAGTAGATGGTGCCTTACTTACAGCTCTTTACTCCCAGTCCTGCACTGCCAAATTTTAGATACAATTACTCCAGTCTGCACGCTGGAAGCGAGGGGAGAGTCAGACAGAAAAACCTCAGTAAAAACAAACTCAAAAGTGAGTGATATTTGAAGAAAAACAATAATTTAACAAACAAACACATGGTTCTGAGGCAATTTCACACATTGTTTTCCAGGATCCAGAGGTCTCTGAACCATGTTTTATGCAACAAGCAGCTGAATGCCTTTTGTTCAGTGTGAACTGCCCAATTTAGTTAAAATGAGTTAGTTTGCTTCCTATATCAATACCTGCCAATGTTTTAGCATAAAAAGAAATGAGAATATTAGGTGGTGGTTTTTGTTTTGTTTTGGTTTGGTTTGGGTTGTTTTTTTTTTTCAGATGGCATCTGGTTGGCTATTGTGCAAATACTAGGGCAGTTCACATCATTTTACATTTAGTCTAAATTAGCCTTTAAAATACCCTAGATTTCCTCTGTCTATCATTTACTCCTTTGATACTGTTTCTGAGCTGATGGAAATTTCAATTAGAATGCTGTTAACCTCCAAGAAATTAAATATTGGGAGAATATATTAAGCAGAACACAAAAACTAAACAGATTTTAGAAGAGTCGTAAAAGGCAAGAAGCAAACTGGAATAGAAGATGGAAGGAAAAATAAGATTAGTATGTAATACCAAAAACTGATTTAAGTCCAGCACTCATTGGAAAAGAGTGCAGGATCCAGACCTTGCAGTGTAACAAAAAAAAAGGTAATGCTTAACATTAAAATAATAGTTTCCATTTCAATTTGTGTGGGCACAAGTAAATTTAAAAAATGTTATGCCTTCACAGTGGTAAATTAGTGCACTTTGCCCACACACATCTTTTTTAAAAAAAGACAATGTGATCCAGAACACAATTTCACTTTTGCAATGCTGAGTTACTGAGCCAGGGTAAAGCTTTAAGGCTCTGGATTCTCAGCCCTGTGTTTGGACCCCAGAATGAAATTACATCACCTCTTTTCTCAATTTCTTAAAACCAACTTTAAAAATATGGACTGCCTCTGGGTGTCCTGCTTCATATTGTCACAGATGTACAATTTTTGTGGGTTATCTGCCTCTAAATCCTTGCTCTGAGCTCAAAGGCTGGCTGAGGCAGGTCTACAAAATAGGGCTGAACCAGAAAAAATAATTATGGATAATCAGAGAGTTTCCTGTTTCCAGCTGGGCTAGAAGAACAGCAATGACAGCTCCTTCCATGGCACTTCACTACCCACCTTTCCATTTGTGGCCTGAATCTCTATGTAACACACATGATTTAAAGATAATTGAAAATCTGGTATCTTTGCCAAAAACATTTCAGAATATTTCAAAGAGGTGAAACCCATGAGGGTGAGTCCTGAGGTCTAGCCAATATTTTCACTGACAATTTAAGTTCTACAAAGGGAAAAATAAATCTAAAAAATAAGGGAAAACTGATTCAAACGGGACGGTGCTACTGATGATTTGTAGCACACAAATTAAAATTCAACAGTATTTTGATAATTCATCCCAAAAAACAGTAAAATGCAGTTCACTGAAGATGAGGACAGAATACTAATCTTCAGCAAGAGAATGCAAATGTAAATATCTAGCAGCTAAAAAAAACCCACCCAAAACCCTGGCTTGGGGACCGGCAGCTCTTGGAAGGCTCTCTGCTAGCAGATTGGCTAACCAGGCACAAGTGACTTGTATAGCAAAATACCCACCCGTCCCTCTGAGCTGCACTAGTGTACACAGGAACGTCCAGGAGGGCATCGCTCCGGTGCAGGCAGCACTGCTGGCATTTCACCATGAACACCAGGTTTGGGTTTGGCCCACACTTCGAGACTCAGCACAGGTCAGTGGGAAAAATGGTCAGAAGATGGTAACAAGAAAGGTAAGAGGTTTTCACCTTACCAAGAAAAAAAACTGGAGGGAGTGTGTTTACTTACACTAGAAAATAGAAGAAGGTTGTGAGTGGGAAGCGTGGTAACCAGCTCCTACGCAGAAAGGTTTTTAAACAGGATGGGATTGCAGACCTCAACAGGGCTCAAACGTTCAACATGAATCTTGTGTTTATTACATCTTGTATGTCTGTTTCAGGTAGATTGTATTTAAATCTGAGTTCCCAGAGAGACATAAATTCCCATTTCTCATATAAATTTTTAATGCACTTCCATTATTAAACCAAATTTTATTCCAAGGAGCTTTGCCTTAAAATTAATCAAAAGATTTTTGTCGTACTCCAGATGAAGCAAACACAGAATTCCAGGAGCCTAACACAGAAACTGGACTTCTAAAAATAGACTGTGCAGAGCCTGACTTGCTTTAAGTTGAGTGGGTAGGTCACATATTACATCTCTCTCGGCTGATCAGCATCGGTCAGGTGTTGCTTGAAAGGCAGCTCAAGAGGGAAAGCAAATAGATTGATTCAGCTCAGAGCTCAGAAACATGCACTGATATGACTAGAGATAGCAGAACCTCCATGAAATAGAGTGAAATCTCTATACATTTGAAAACAGAGTTTGAGGTTGCTTTCCCCCCCCCCCCCCCCCCCCGCCTGTTTATTATTCTGCATTGAAATGCTAAAAATAAAACTTGTTAGTTATGAATAGGTGGGAGTCGGATCTCCATGTGAACCAAAAATATACCCTAAAACATCCCTCTTGGTCTTCCCAATTTGGAAAATTAATTCCTGTCAACAGCACAGATATTTTGCATGAGCAAAAATAACAAGAGCTACAGCCAGCAACATAAAACCTAATGGCCCGTGCCCAAGGCCTCCCCTCTCAGCTGGAGGCAAAGCTCAGCAGAAGACCGTGGAAGGGGCTTTCTGGTTTTGGAGATGCAGCATCGAGGCAGAAATGTTCAGCACAGTGGCAAACAGACGCTTTGGCACAAGTCAATGAAGGGATAATGATCCAGTGGAGGTAACAGCAGGGCACAAAAGGTGTTTGCAGATACAGAGCGATCGTTTGCCTGTTCCTCCTGACTCTTCATGGGGTTACACAGGGCCACTGCTCACATTGGAGAGGCTCATGCAATGGATTTTGTTGAAAACAGGTTTAAAAATGCCATCCCAATCTTCTTTTGCAATGACTGTTTTGGAATGTGAGAGTGCAGAAATACCTAAATAAAGAGCAAGATACCTTTAGTGAGATCATCTCTCTAACTCCGTGAGCGAAGGAATGTGGTCCAAAACCCAATCTTCTCATTAATTATTTGTATTAACAGAAATTCGGACACATCAAACCATTTACTTGGCTTTTTATGTAATTACCCTCAGGTGACAGCCTGCCACACCGTGCCCAGAAGAACACTTCAAAGTTTTCAAAGAGGGGGTCAGATTCTGTGTTTGCGGACTTGTCCCCAAGGCTAAGGGGATGTAGCAGCTCCAGGCACCTGGCATTCAACCACTGAGTGTCACTCACTGCTCTTGCACCCTTTTTCTTCAATCATGCACTCAAAAAGGGCAGAGTCATCCTTCAACGTTCTACTTGAGAAATGGAGAAGGGAAAGAGAACATTCATAACCTTCACACTGAAAGTTTATTCCACAAATGTTCTTTTGTGAGACCGAGAGTAAAAGGGGAGAGTAAAAAGCCTCTATGGATCTTACTTTAATCTTACATCAGGAATATGTAACACCCTCTGTCTGACTCCATTTTGGCTAGACGAGACTGGCTTTCCTCAATGTATGAGACAGTATAGGACTTAGATCACGTGCCTGGTTTAGTTCCAGCTTCAATCCAAAGTTGCTCTTGACACAAAACCAGAGAAAACTTGGCAGCGTCATCTCCTGAGCTTGGGTTCAGTCCCGAGCAAAATTCCAAATGAAACACAAGGTCCCAAATCTGCATGGAGCAAACTAAAGAAAACGTTGGCACTGATGCTGACAAAACAAGCGGCCAAGTTTTGCTGATATCCACACGGTGCTTCTCTTTCAGCTGCCCACAAATAACTAATGCTGCCTTGTGCAGGCTATTTGCCCTGTAATTGTACCTAAAACCGATGAGAGGGATGTCAAGGAAAGGAAAACTGTTGTCAGTTCTCATGGCAGATATGTCCATGAGCCATCACCCCGCAGCCCACCATACACAGAAGAGGTCGGGGCAAACCCACACTGCGCAGTGCTGAAAATCCCAATAACAAGACGCAAAGGGAAAATTTCAAGCATGACAGAATAGTTGATCCCATCAAAGGAAACAGCTGAATTTTAGCTCGTAAAGATGGGAGTGATCACTTCTTGTATTGTGTCTACTTATGACATAGGTCTGGGAGCTAATCTTTCCTAAACATTTCCTGCATGATTAAGCTAAAATCACTTAAACCATGACATCTTTGCTCACATCAGGTAGGATGTTTATGCACAGTGCAGCTATGCAGAGGTTGAAACAATGCTCTGAATGAGTAAGGATGCCAGAATTGCCTCTTGACGCTTTCTGTGATTCAGCCCTCGCTCCTCCCTGAGATGTAAGGCAGGACTGGTACCCACCGAAGTCAAAACAGCATCTTGCATGCCTAAGTGCTGTGAAATTGTTTGCACAGGCAACGTTGTACAGACGACAAATAAGCCTATGACAAGCTTTTTCCTCAAATACACATGCATTTGCATTAGTCTAAACTAAATGGTGACCAGAGGACAGAGTCAGACCACTGCAGACAAGCACTCAGGAGGACGATGCTGTCAGTGCATTGGCTTACACATAGGGAGGAAATTTTTCATTCACTAGAAGTGAGCAGAGAATCAATAGCTCATTTTTCATGTTACGGTTATTATGCCCAGTGCTCCACGGGTATTGTGTTATATACAGCCTCTATAGCAACGGCTTAGATTCCTTGCTCCTGTTTGCTCTGTCAGCGCCAATAATTGCAAAAATCCCCAGGGCTCAGGAATGTTTAGCACCATTTGGGAAATACAATAGTGAACCCAGTAAAAGTAAAATAATGGCCAAAAAAGAGCATCACATAAATATGGAAACAACTATAGCACGACACCTCTCCAGTTCCATTAGAGTGATTACCCCAGTGGCAACCCAGCTCCTCAAAAAACCATGCAGTAAATGGTTGGTTTTTTATTGAAAGTGCCTTTCACCATCCACAAGAATCGCTCCTGAGCATTGCAGCAACATCACAACAATGCACAGACCTGAGGCTCTGATTGTGGACATCCCCCACGTGCCTTCGGCAGCAGGTTTGGAAGCTGAGGAGGACCTGGAGCATGCCTCTCCCCTCCCAGGCTCACCTTAAGGCCAGGGCAGGAAAACTTCATTTCTATATCACAATTTTCAACTTCTATCAGTATGCGATTGCAAAATGAACATATTATGACTATAGAGCTGGGGCGTGAGGGGAGGGAACAGGCTCGGATAAACCTGACCACACACTCTACCTTAAACACATTTCTCTCCACCTGAAGGAAAGCTGAGGACTTGTACTTTGCTCAGGCAAGGCCTGTGCAACAGCAAAGTTTCACTTTGAAATGTGTGGAAATTGTAAAGTACAGTAAGGTACTTGCTCAAAGTCCATCTGACAAGTACAGCATTGGCATATATATTAAAAATAATAGTAGTAATACTAATGGGGAATACAGAGCTATAATGAAAAGTAATATTTGAAGGCTGGTGGCTGCAAGAACAAATATGGTCTGGTGATATACACCAACCTATGCAACCCCCAGACCACAGTACATAACAGAAAGCTCATTTTTTTGGTTTGCAAAAAGCCAGAGCCTCAGAACTGACAGCTAAGAGAAGCACACAGCAACAGCAGTCGAAAGCAGGGAGGCAATTTAATGCCTCCTGCAATGGCTTTGTCATTCCTCTAAGTGAAGCAGGGTGTTGAGTGAAAAATGGCTATTTGGTGGCAAAGTCTTCAAGTCAGGTTGAGAATCATAGTATCATAGAATAGGTTGGGTTGGAAGGGACCTTTAAAGCTCATCTAGTCCAGCCTCCCTGCAATGAGCAGGGACACATTCAGCTAGATCCAGTTGCTCAAAGCCCCGCCCAACCTGGCCTTGAATCCAGACAGGGAGCATCTACCACCACTCTGGGCAATCTGCAAAAAAAATTAATTAGAAAAGCTTGTGTCAAAGGCTGATTCTCAACAGACTGCAGCAAGGGAGCTGCTCTGTTACCTACAATACCCTGACCCAGAATCAGGTAATCTACAAATGTTTTAGTGCCAAGTGCCCCATGATTATGTGGCATGTGACAGGGGAGAGGCAGCACCACATTTGTTCACCCCTCCAGTCCCAATCACAAGCAGCACTCTGCACCGGGCAGCCGGCTATCACAAGCTCACCAAGGTGCTGGCAGTGCTGCAGTATCAGGATTCTGACTTAGAGGTGTTCAGTCATAAGCCCACCGACGGTAGCCCCGTGCCAGTGGCTCCTCAGCCAAGCACGCACAGCAGGGGCCTGAACCTGCGGTTTCTCTCATACTGAGCAGGATGACTATTGCAACAACACATCAGCAGCAGGGTAAAATTAACCCGTCTCATGATGGTATGTTCTCTATTAGTGGGTGAACAACACTTGGTGAATTCTGCTTCACAGTGATAGGAAGAGCTGACACTGAAGGATCAAAAATGTCGCTATGAACACGTGGCCACCACCAGCCAGTTATCCCTGTGGTAACTTTTCTGCTTGAACATCAAGAAGCCAGGAGGATAGTGAGGCCCCGCTTTCATGGTCTGTATCTGTACTGAAAATCAAGATCAAGTGAGCTTTTGCCCTCCTGCTCAGTAAGAGGCTTCCACCCTCCCTGAGCTCACCTTAGGACACCTGCGTTACCCGTTGACAGGAGTACCTGTGCTGCCCCTGTCAACCCCCCCAGGTGCTGCTGTCCCTGGAGAGGGTCGTGCCCGGCGTGCACCGGGTGCTTGGCGCCAGAAGTCAGAGCATCCCTCGGGGCTTGTCCCCTGCCACACCGGGTAAGTGAAAAAACGATCAGAATGAAGAAGGTGGCTGATGAAAATCCACCCTCCAGCTTTCTTCATGTTCAACCACTGACTGCCAACTTCTGTTCAGGGCTGATTTTCAGTATAGACTAGGGGGTATACAGAGGGGAATCCTTTTATAAAAGGTGCCCTGCAGAGACAATGAGAGAATATAACGAGAGAGTAGACCCCTCTACCTTCCATTTCTAACCTCTATAAAAGTTCCTTTGAGAGCCTGTGTAGCAAATATAAGCTATTTGCTACACCTTAAATTAGCAACTGTAAAATTCTAAGATTTCTTATCTACAAAACATACATATTCATATATATTCTTATATATATCCATGAGTGTAAAGAAAATAAGAATATTTTCTTTTCACTCACATAAACAGTAACAGGCTTGGAGCTAGACCTAACAAACCTTTGCAGCCTAAATGAAATTTGCCTGGTTGTGTTTGCAGGAACATAGAAAACTGTTTCCTCAAATTCCTTATAGAGGAGAAATGAAAAAGTGTTGATGATTGAACAGCAGAAAAAGAATGAGAAAGCTAGTTGAACTCTCATGTTCATTTTCTCCTTACTACACAAGCAAAAGATCTATCAATAAAACTAAAAGATAAAAATTGATAGGTTAAAGCAGCACACACAGACTCTAATTCAATTAACCTGCAGAACTCCCTGCCAAGAGTTTCAAATCAGGGCTGATTTTCATGTGAATTAATATAGTTTTCGCCATCTCACTCACTAGATTTGAAATGTCAGAGTAGTTTATAGCACCAGAGAGTAAACTGATGGTTTTCTTTGGTCAAAAAAATGCAACAATGTTCTAGCACCATTAAATGGTAATTGTTTTATGCATGTTCTCTCTCTGCTACAAACATTTAGCTTTGGCCATTGCAGGAGCAATACCAATACGGTCCTGAAAAAGATGTTCTAATATTTGCTTTCTACACAATTACTTAAAAAGGAGTACGCAGCTAAATAAAGGATATTAGAGGAAAGGTTTGCAGGCTCAGAGTGGCCAGATTTACCACCAGCCTGTGTTGAAGTGGTAATGCATGTGCTCGACCAGGTTGTGCTGATGCACTATATATGGCAGGCAGTGAAGGGGGATGAAATGCCAAATTTCATTAAGATTCTCCAGCAGCTGCTCTAAAAGGAATTAGCATGAGAAGCAGAGCACAAAGCTATCAGAAGAACGCTGCACAAGTGAATGGAAATTGAAGAAAAATGAGCTCCTTGTGAAATATTGCAATCACTTCTTTAAGCAATAAAGAGATGGTTTGTTAAATAATAGACTAGAACAACTCCAATAAAATAAAAACTGTCAAAGTACCCTTTTTAAAGTTGCTACACAATCTTCCAATTTTGCTTTCATTACTAAACAGTAACAGATGATCAGATTTTATCATCATCTTGTCTGGACAATATCTTACCAGCATTTGAATACATTAGAAAAATGAAAGAATACCGGAAGAAGAAAATTTAATATAATTACCACTTTCTGAAAATAGCTTGTGCATAACATTCACTTAATATAGCTCAAATAAAGTGAGAAAGAAATCAAGGATGGAGAAACTGTTTCCTATTTAAGACCAGATACAAACAGCTTGTCCTAACCATCTCTTTGGCACCCACTTCCCTTCCCTGTGTGTTGAACCAAATAAGCAAAAATAACTGCCAAAAGAAACGGCACGTTATTGCCTGACCAGGAGCCTCAGCCTTAATTAGCCCAAGGATGATCTGGGTTCACCAGCTACAAATCTTGAGTTAGATCAATCCTTTCCCACAAACATCTTTTCCTTCACAGAAAGAGAATGAAAGTACAGAAACACAGAAACAAAATTTGTGCTAAATTTTGTCTTGTGGCCAAATAGGCTGAAGGTCTTAAATCTGCCTCCCCCCAGCCAACAGTTTGGCCACTACACCTTCAAAAACACAGCGCATGGTCAGGACATCCATCCTTCTCGCTCCCCCCAAAAGCGGCCCCGATGCGATGTGCTGCCATTCCTTTGTACAATGCCTTCCCAGGCGTACTCAGAGAATACGTTTTCCTGCAAGCAGGAGAAGAAAAAATGCCCCATTTCCTGCAAAATCTATTCTCACTGTTCCACATCCTGCACCACCACTCCTGAAATCACCCTGGCTCCCACCTAGTCACTTGTGACCCCCTCCAGGGTACAAGAAACCATCTCTGGCCTGTTAAGATCTTCATCTGTGCCAATCTGTATGAACATAATTATTTTTTGACACTTCTGTCCTATTTCAAATACTGTTGAAATCAACCACTGTCTTGAAAAATTACTGGAGACAGGCATATAGACAGAGAGCACTGCAGACACTAATTTCCATAGGAAATAGAGCTAAAAACCAGCTTTCTACCTATATGGCCAGACAGAAGTCCCCCTTCCTTAACCCCGTGTGTCTCTAGCTCTATCTACAGCAATCCTAACTTAGATCCAAGGTGAAGAAACAAGCCACAGCCTTAGTTACATCAATCATTAACGTAACAGCTGCTGATAACAGCAGTTATACAGTATATGTACTTGCTTGTCATTAGGAACACAAATATCCTTTGGCCTTTTTTTAACTCTCAGTCAGCAGAGAAACAAGTCACAGTTTTGAGGAAAAAATCACTATATTGGGGACTTTATCAAAGCCTTTTGCCACTGATTACAGAAAAGGTTATTGTCCTTTTCTCAACTAGTCTTGACTCTGTTGAGCACAAACTGAAAGGCAGTGGGAACGGAAAAAAACGAAACACCACCAGGGTCACCATATCTGCTCAGGGAACTGATATTTGAGTCTACATTCATTTATCTGATATTGGAAAGGTGTTCCACTCTAGCAAAGGCAAAATGACATCCAGTGGCAGAGGTTAAACCTAGAGAAATTAGAATGGGAAATAAAAGATGAATCATAGGGGTGGTTGATTTTTAAAGGATGTGGAAAATTCAAGCAAAATCTGGTATCCTTCTGAAAATCCTGAAGTCCATCAACCAGAATTTACTAGGTGCAGTGCAGAAATTAAGAAGTGAAGTAGTAGCATCTGTGATATTTATGGACAAGACGACCACAGCAATTTCTCTTCAGACCTCTCAATCATCAGAAATGTGAAAAGAAGAAAGAGAAGCAGGATGCCTTAAAGGAGAAAGCTCTTCTGGTGAAAGACTCCAGCACCAGGTTCTGCAAAGAGATTTCACATGCAGTTTGTATTTCTAGTATTTCCTTGATGCTTCTTGAAAATAGGAGAAGACCAACTGCAGACCTCCCTGAGCCTCAGCACATGATGCCAGTGATACTTCTGAGCACACAGTGCCACAGCAGAACTCTGAAAACCCACATTTGATTTAGAGCTGTGCCGCTCGTATGCTGGGCAAACTGGTGGCTCACTCCATGCTTTGGTTTCACCACCCATCAAGTGCGAAGGATGACTCTGATGTCTTCTGTTTAGTACTTCAAGATCTATTGCTGAAAAATGTTCTGCTAAAGTGATGTTACTGTTAGCACTGGAAACTTTTTCATCAGTTAATTGTAACTCTTCAATACAAAATATAATACTGTCATTTTTTCTAAAATAATAGGCTAACACTATAGCAGGTATCTGCTTTAGAAATTACATACTTTACTCAAGTGAAGACAAAACCCTTTGAAATGAGAATGAAAAGCTCACAGTTTTTGATGGCCAAATTCTTCCAATGTTTTTCTTTCACTGGAATCCAGAATTAAAAAAAAAAAAAAGTCTAAATTATGTATATCCCAGTTTTGTCAAAAGGCACTTTGGACTTTTGTTTGAAAGGCTGCTTACTTGCCACCTCCTGCTCCAAAGAGAATACAAAAGACTTCCACTGCATTGATAATCTACATGTCAATTGTTAGGCATAAATTTCAGGGAAGGTTAGATGGCACATAACTTACTGGGAACCACTCTGCAGGACTGCAGGCAAGGTTACAGTAATGTCCTTTCAACAGGACAAATCGCACATCCATTCACTATGAGCGTATCCTGTCATGTTACCTCATTTTAATCAGCCCTTTTATGATATAATATTCATGTGGAAATCGGGCTAAAAATAACCCCTGCCAAGGCGACTGAGGACATAAAATTGAAAACTTTATTTTGCATATTTTAATATCAGGTTTTGTCTTGAAATAATGTAGCATATTAATTGAGTTTCATGTGGGGAAGAGAGAGAATGAAAGCAAGGGGATGGAAGGAGGAGACAGGCCAGGAGCTTTCGCCTCTCCATCAATGATTAACCAGACCAGACTAAAGCTAACATGATCTTCCTGTACTCCTCAGAAGCAGAGCACTGTTATTTAGTACCTGTGATTTCACTAAAACAATAAAATTTAAAAAGTCAAATGTTGGTCTTGGATGCTGGAGAAGAACTGCTCAGCAGCATCCATAAAAATACAGGTGGCCAAGTCAGTCCTTGAACTGGGTCCCAGGTGTGGAGGTGGACAGACGTGGCACACACACACTTCCCCAGGAGAAAACAGTATTGCTTGTGGGGATGGGCAAGGGGAGGATTTCCTCTACCTGTAATCCTCACCACACAGCAAGTGTCAGCTGTCTAGGGAGGTGTTAGGAAGGAGAAAAAGTCATCTTGGTCTATTTGAAAAAGATGTTTATAAAGGAAAGGGAGAAGCATTGACTTTGTGTACTAAAGCCCCCCACAGCCAAGGCGTTACGTGGTCTTGTTCCCCCAATGGGTCTTGTTCTCGGCTTGCTCAGTTTACAGATCAAAACAAGATATTTCATGTTGTTCAGCCTGTAACCACAGCCTGATGCACTGAAAGATCAGCCAGTGATCTTCCCCCACCAGCAGTCCATCCTCATCCCCACACCGAGGAGCCCAGAGACCCAACTGAGCTAGTGCCTGCACTGCTGACACGGGAAGCGGAGGAGGAACACGGCTTGATCTTTCACTCTTGTACTGTCTGAGTCGTGCTGACAATAATGAAAATTTGTATCTGACAGTTTGTTAAATTGATCTAAGTGAAAAGAATCACAGGGGACCAAGGCTGTGATAGGGAAAGGACAGTTCTCCAGACTGCAACAGCATGCTGAAGACATCTCCCTTCTTTTTCTCCAAATCCTTCAACTAAGAGCACATGACCTTCTGGCATTCGAACTCATCTGAGGCTCAGTGTACTCATCTTCCACAGGCATAAGGATACATCAATATCATGCAGACCAGGACCGGTATTGGCAGTTCCATACCAGTAGTTATGTGAAGTTTTAAGATGGTTTTCAAAAGGGCATTTTGTCTAGAATAACTGCAGCAGAACTTCTGACTTTTTGCAGCTGAATTGAAGTAGATGAGGGGCAATAGTAAGCCTATTAGGACAAAATTGAATACCACACTGCATACAAAAAATTACAGGAATGATCCTTCTCTGCTTTTTAATGTAATAACTCTCATCTACTATGTTGCCATAAAAACCAGCAGAGAACATTCTCATTCAAAAAACCCCTGACATTAAGAATTGAACTTTCTAATTTCAAGGGAAAAAGAGCCCCAGCTTGCTATAGCCATTTTCCTTTTCCACGGGTAAAAAGAAGCTATCTGGCCATAGCCTGAGTGCTGCTACTGAGCTTGAACTTTTCACAAGTGGTTACAAGGGATGTTTCTCAGGGGTCAGTACTGGAGCTGATATCATTTCCCATCTTCACTTGCAATGTGCTCTCAACAAAGTTGCAGATGACCCCAAACTGGGGAGGGAAAGGTGTCAAGGTGCTGTAGGATTTTGTCATTCAGAGGAACATCCAGAAGCTGGAAGAATGGGCTGCCACAAACTGCACAAGCGAAGTCCTATATGTGGGAAGGAACAGCCTCAGTACAGGTGCCCAGGCAGCAGTGAGAGCTAAATGCACACTGGATTGCCTTCCTGAGAGCGCAGTCTGCAAGTCAATTGGAAGTCATTATTCCACTCTACTCACTTCCCTCACCTGGGATACGATGTCCAGTTTTGGGGCTCCCTCAGTACTAAGAGATGTAGACAAACTGGAATGAATTCACATGGTTTGAAGTTGAATGTACACACAATGTATGTGGAAAGACTAAACAAAGTGGGAGAGGAGGCTCAGGGGGCTTCTCACCATCAGTATCCCTACATAAAAGGAGCTTACAGAGAAGACAGGGCCAGATTCTCTCAGAGGTACACAGCAGAAGGACAAGAGGCAATGGTTACAAGTTGTAGTGAAGGAAATCTTGATCAGAGATGTGGAAAATAAATATTCACACTAGGAGAAAGTGTGGACTCTCCATCCTTGGAGATCTGCAAAACCTGCTGGAGGCATTTCTGAGTAATCTGACCTAACTTTGAGTTCAGGCTTCCTTTGAGCAGGAAGTGGGACTGCATGGCTTCCAGAAGTCCCTTACAACCAAAAATTTTATATGATGCTCAATATCTAGGTCTGTACTTATGCACTACATTTTCTGTGATGGATGTTATAGGAAAAGGCAGGCAAAGGAGCCAGGTTTCCACCATTATGTTTCAAGGAGAGAGAGAGAGGTAGGGGTACAACTTATACATGGCACAACTTACCCACGTCTTTGAGCACTCCATAAACGGAGGGATGGGAGGAAACCAACACCTACTGCTCATTCAAGAAGAGATGAGGTGGCCTCCCTCTTTCTTCTGGTTTTAAAAGAGTCTTCAGCTTCCATGTAGCCATGGAACCTCAATATGACAAAAAGCAGCTGATATGTTGTGACTCTGCTCCCAGTTTTCCCTCTGAGGGAAGTATGAAATAAAATACAGAGGGCACTAGCAAGCACATAGTGAATTATAGACCTACTGTTCTTCATAACAGCAACTGTGCCTCTATTTCACAGTGTCATGCTTAGATCATTTTGAAAACTATCACCCCTGCTATGCATCCCACTGCACACTGTAAGCTCATCATGCAGCAATATCACTTTAGTAGACAAATGATTTTAGAAAATCACTCCTACTTTTCAAGTTGAAAAAATAGAGATCGAAAACCATGGTGTTTTCTAGTGTATTGGGTTTGAGAGGCAAGGTTTTGTTAGCAGGGGGGCTACAGGGTTGGCTTCTGTGAGAAGCTGCTAGAAGCTTCCCCCATGTCCTACAGAGCCAATGCCAGCTGGCTCCAAGAGGGACCCACTGCTGGCCAGGGCTGAGCCCATCAGCAACCGTGGTAGCACCTCTGGGATAACAGATTAAAGAAGGGGGGAAAAGTTGCTACATGACAGCAGCTGGAGCCAAAGAAATGAGTGAGAATATATGAGAGCAACAGCTCTGCAGACCCCAAGGCCAGTGAGGAAGGGGGGCAGGAGGTGCTCCAGGCCCAGAGCAGAGGTTCCCCTGCAGCCCGTGGTGCAGCCCGTGGTGAGGCAGCTGTGCCCTGCACCCATGGAGCTCCATGGGGGAGCAGAGACCCACCTGCAGCCCGGGGGGGACCCCACGCCGGAGCAGGGGGATGCCCGAAGGAGGCTGTGACCCCGTGGGAAGCCCACGCTGGAGCAGGCTCCTGGCAGGACCTGTGGCCCCGTGGAGAGAGGAGCCCACGCTGGAGCAGGTTTGCTGGCAGGACTTGTGACCCCGTGGGGTCCCACGCTGGAGCAGCCTGTGCCAGAGGGACTGACTGCAGCCCGTGGGAGGGACCCACGCTGGAGCAGTTTGTGAAGAGCTGCAGCCTGTGGGAAGGACTCACGTTGGAGAAATTCATGGAGGACTGTCTCCTGTGGGAGGGACCCCACACTGGGGCAGGGGAAGAGTGTGAGGAGTCCTCCCCCTGAGGGGAAAGGAGCAGCAGAGACAATGGGTGATGAACTGACCACAACTCCCATCCCCTGCCCCCCTGTGCTGCTGGAGGGGAGGAGGTGGAGAAATTGTGAGTAAAGTTAAGTCCAGGAAGAAGGGAGGGGTGGGAGGAAGCTGGTGGTCTCCCCAGAGCCTTCTCTTCTCCAGGCTGAACATCCCCAACTCTCTCAGCCTGTCCTCACAGGGGAGCTGCTCCAGCCCCCTGAGCATCTTCATGGCCTCGTCCTGGACTCACTCCAACAGCTCCATGTCTTCCTTATGCTGGGGGTACAAGAACTGAACACGGTACATATGATGCTATAAAGCATGATATACACAGGTCTTCCACACAGGGATCTCTAAGAAAAAGCTCCGAAAGAGGCAGTCTGAAAGCAGTAATAAGGAAACACAACTTCTTCATAATAACAGAGCACCTGAATAGCACCCCAAGGAATGCTATTTCTATATAGGTAGCAGAAAATGGAAAGAAAAATCAAAGTATAAAAATGAAATGAAAAGTTTCTGTTTTTTTTATTGCAGGTATGCAACCTATTATAACTCCTTTACTAACTTTAACTGGTGAGTCAGAGAAGTATCACTGTTCTATTGACTAATCTGCTTGGACCATCTTCTGTTCTGTTATTTACTTATTTTGTTAAGTGATAAATCAGTTGGGGTATTTCATTCCTCTCCCCCTCCTTACCCTTTTTTTTTTTTTTTTTTTTTAAAAAAATAAGGTGTCCAGGGATGCAAAGCTTTCATTCAAACCAGAGAAATTCTTTGCTTTCTCATCTGTGGAAAGACATTTCCAATAACTTATCTCCCTAACAGTAATAACAATGTGAGCTGGAAATTTAGGAAGAAAGATAGTATGAATATTTTCAATGATCTCCTCTAAAACTTCGAGACTAAAATTAGACATGCAGTTCTCAACAACTGATGCGGTAGCACCAATAATGTCTTCAGATTGCTTGGGTGAACTGAAGCAGTTAAAAAAGGGCAAAAGCATGGGTGCAGTTCCTTCTCCTGTATACTGTTTTCTTTCCTGTATTCATACACAAAGAAGTGTGATGACTTTCATTTAAATTGAAAGCTTAACAACACCATGAAAAAAAATATTTGTTACTAAAGAGAAAGGATTTGTGAAGGTAAACCAGCCACCATCAGTCTTAAAATTCTAGCCAACCCCAGTTACACCTGCAGTCCTTGTTGACACTCCTTTCTTTCAGAGTTAGGAGGACTCATCCTCTTGCTAACACAATCAGACAGGAAAGTTTATATCAAAGCTATAAAAAAGTAATGACATTTTAAGAAAATAGAGGCCTATTAATTTTTCCACAAGCTAAAATAGGCCTTTGAAGCACAACCCAAAATTAGATGCAGTGGGCACAACTTTAAACCATAGCACTTGGGGCCTCTACAACATATCTGGAATATTAAGAAAAGTATCCTAAAATCTTAAAAACAGAGCAGTTGCTAGCCATGCAGGGAAAAAAACGGGCAATGCTGAGTTAAAAAAAAAAAAAGGGGGGGGGGGGGGGGGAAGAAGAAAACCTCTTATTCCTGAAATGAAATTTCAGAAAGTGAATTTTCTCTATTTCCTGCAGAATTAGCTCTTCAAAGGCCATCTTCTTGCTCTTTGGGTGACCTTTCCGCTGTTACATTTCACTGCCTGCCCTGAAGGATATCTTTTTAATATCTTGTTAAATGGGAAGGGAAACGTGCAACGAGCAAACACTCCAAAACAGAGGCAATTCTGCCTCAGTAAATACTTTGAGGATGTATAAACTGCAAAAAAAGGGTCTCTCATTTCCAGAGGCCAAAGATATTTATGGAGTGCTTTCTACCAGTGTGTTGGGAAACTGGTTCTTATACAGTGAAAGAAAACGTAACAAGTGAGGGTTTCACTGACTGCTGCACATGTTGTCAAAGAGAATATCATTATTAATGCAACTAATATCACTATTATAAAATAAACTGATAGTGGCCAATCCCTTAAACTCTTTGAACACAGCCTGACATTTAATTAGGGATTCCAGAATGCAGTAGGAGAGGCTCCCCAACCAAACATTAAATTAGATGATCAGTTGGGAACATCTATTAGTATCGCTATGAAATAATATGCTGATCCCATCCACCTATGATGAACATAAAACCAACTTTTTCCATAAACTATAGAAAATATTATCTTTCTTATCTTCATTTTCCTGCAGTGAGAATTTAGATATGTTTTTTCTCATCTAACAATGGTTCCCTCGGTTCATCCCATTCCGTGGGACACAGCAAACTTGAAAGTCTCTTTTGTCTAAAAATTCTGTGCTGCATTTGCTGCAAAAGACACCAAATTAACTGTATTCAGTTTGACTACTTTTCTCATGTATTCTTCTTTTGAAGATGACCCTGGCTAAGATTAACAGGCATGCAGAACACTGCCTTACTATTTTAAAGGCATTTTAAGGGGAAAGAAATCAGGCTTTGACATTGGAACACTGCTCTAGTCAGAAAGTTTATTTAAAGAATAAATCATCAGGAAAAACAACAATTCGAAATGCCAAGGTCTTTAACACACAAGATCTCTAACTCCCCACTTTCATCTTTTCTGATCTGTTCAGTAGCAGCAAGTGCCTTGTATGGTCTCTTCTGCTCAAGTGTGCTTGACAGCAAGACTGTCACATTAAAAATGACTTTTTAAAAAAAAGGTAACTTAAAAAATAATTCCCATAAATCACTGGGACAGCCAGGGTAGAGAAGCAGGAAAGAAAAGGGGGAGAATTTACCACCCTGCACATTCATATAATGGATACTTAGAAACCACAGAACAGTAAATCTCTCCAATTTCTCCACTTGTGTTGCTCTGTAGTGTGGGAGCACCAGGCTCGTGAAGCAAATCAAGAGTTATGAACCCCAAGACCTCTCCAGTTCCCCCCCAGCAGTTTATCTGGCAATGCAGCTCAGCTAATCCAAGACACACGTCAGCCCAAAAGCAATGTGGTGCACCAGGCTACTGATAGTCTCTATAAACCTGTATTCCTCTTGAAATTGCCAAAGAGGTGGCTGAGGTGAGGCAACACTGACAGAAAAAGCTCATTTTCCTCATGCTCTTATGCACTTGGTGAACATTCAGTGAAAAGCCTTGACTCACTAGAAATTTTACTGTCAAGCTTTTAGGCTTCAAATGACATTTCCCTTTTTTAGATATGTCTATCAAGTAAAGCTTTATATTACACCTAATGCCTTCATTCACTTGGACATTATCAGTTTAAGCTTTAGCTCTCAACCTTTTGACCAGATTGTAAAATAAACTTGTAAAAGATTTATTCCAGTCTCCTCTAAATCAGTGCTGGAATAAGAGCTGGGCAAATGCAGCTTCTGATAGGAACTGCCCACGACAGCTCATCAAATAATTGAGCATAGATGTAGTGGTAATCACTGAAAAAGTCACTTACTAACTTGTTCAATTAGTATTGTTTTATATATTAATTGCTGCTCAAGTATTTGTGAATGTAGCTGAGAATAGTTTATTGAAAGACATTAAAATCCATAAGATACATTATTCCCTTGAGCAACATGCCTATCCTATATATCTTAACAACTTTATGTTAATATTGTCACTGAACCTATATATCCTTTCAAAAATAAAACCGTCTTCAGCTTTTAAGCTATAGCTCTCTGCACCTAATGTGATTTTACACACAACTTTCAATAGTTTGAACTTAGGCTACAGATTTTAAAGTTTTCATTGTATGGCCTGACAAGCAATAAATAAAATTTACTTTTTTTACTATTAGCCTTGTTTCAAACACATACTGTACTTAAGCCACTGATGTACTGGCAAGCAAAAGCAAGATTTTTAGCACTTAGGAGAATATACTACTGGTACAAAGAGACATTTGCTTGATCTAATGTAAATTAAACGGCTTTTGAAGAGTTACACAGTTTAGGTTTCTAGCAAAACATGTCTCAGGTTTGCTTTCTGTGACAGAAGTGCTGTTCTGCTAGATTTTGCTGCTGTATTAGATTTTGATGGGAATGTCAGCCTGCCCCCACAATGTGAATTATATGACCTACAGGTCTAGTTTTCAGATGTGCATCTTGACTATGTCCTGTGTGATAGACACAAGTGCTCTGCTCCAGATCCCCCAAAACCTAAACCAGGGTCCTGTTGGAGTGCACCATGACTCCCTCTCTTTTTGCAAAGTTACTGACTACTGAGAAACCTAGAATACAACTTTCTGCAAACATGAGATTTTAAATTTTTATTACTCAGGAAGCATTTTAAAAGGTATTAACAGCATGTAAAAGACATTTTAAGCCTCCGTTTAAAGCTTGAATGTACCTACAGAGATTGTCAGAGCACAGCTGAGCATTTGGAGGCTTAGTAATGACAATATACTGACTTTGATCTTTAAATGACCAACTTAAAATCACTATCAAGCAACTCTAGGACCCAGTATGAAAATGCTGAGATGTTTCCATGCAGTTCTGTGTGAACCATCATAGAAACTATTCTCACACACACTGCTCCAGTGTCATCTCTGCAAATGTGAAGACGAAACATTCCAAGACAGGGATTGTAGTAATTTCCTTGCTGTCTGGACTGGGAGGTCCTATCTATGGTCTAAACCTGTGCTGTCAGGCTTTCTTTACTTGCACCCTTCTCATAGTCCTGGATTTGTTTAAAACAAACCAGCAATGATGATAGCAAAAAAGGGTCTTGTGTTGTACTTGGCTTCCAAGATAGAAAAGGAGCACAGAGAAAGCACACTTCCCTAATACTACTGCAGGACTGTCAGAAACCACGCACAGCGTGTGTAGATAGTACATTTCCATAGCCCATATCTCTAAAGCCCCATCTGGACAGCTTATTTTATCTTCATTTTTAGTGCAGTATAAAACCCTGTAAAAAAAAGCAATCCCGAAGATGGGGACCCCGAGGAAGCAACACAAACCGCCTGTGGGTAACAAGACTTATTGTTTAGACTACAGAGAAAAGACAGAAATGGAAAACCATAAAAGTGATCCATGAGATTAAGTCTGTAGAATCCAATGTATTCCTACAGGAAATCAGGCTTTTTTCACACACAATATATTTCAATATGTGTAATACCTTTCTGAAAAAAAATTGGCTATGCTATTGAGCCACCTCAAGCGATTTTTTTGGCTCCAGTTGCACATCATTTCTGTTCATCACACAAATGTTGGAAACACAAGCAGAGCCTACCAGCTTTTCAAAGTGTCAGTTTTACTCCTGTAATCCTCCCCATCAAACATATATGACTGCCACATAACTATATCTCGCCAGGTCATGAGGCCTGAAAACTGAAACCAGAGTTTTTAAAAAAGCTCTCACCAGCATATTAATGCCTCTCCTCTTCCCAAACGACCAATCCTCTACCACAAACAGGAGACCTGACAATTAGGGCATACCTGAAGAAAGAAACATTCTTACTTGTTTTTATTAATTGTGATCTCCAGCTTGACTTTGGCATATTAAGGTAAATGTCACACACTGGAGAAACTAACTGCATACAGAATAAGCTCCCATGACTTCCTGTAAAAATTTTGTAACCCCAAAATGATACGCACTATTAAAAAAATACTGATAATTTTATGAAGTAAAATAATATATCAATCTTTGTACTTGGGGATACCTCAAAAATCAATTAAATTAATGGAGTTATGTGCAGAAAGCCAAAATGCACAGGAGTTTGCAGAGAGCAGTTCAGAGATGAATGAGAAAGACTGCTTCACTCCTCATTAATATGCTGCATTTTAGTTCATGTCTTTCTTTTTGGGTGGTCACAGGCGTCACATTTTCTTTTTTTCTTATTTTATTAAATTTTGCTACTATCACTTTCCCATTACTTTGCTCTTGGACATGCTCTTAAAGCCAACCAATACGGTCACGTCCTAGCAAAACTAGACCAACATCAAAGATGCCTATGTTTACATGTTTGTGCCATGTAGTGCACACAATCCAAACCTATTGTCCTAGTGACAGTGTCAAGTCATCACACATGGAGACAGGAGTTTGCTGAGAGAATGGGATGTCACAGGAGGATTTTAATCAGCCCACTGGAAAAATCTATTCTCAAGTGGTTATAGAAAAGTGGAAAGATAATAGATATGCGACACTGGAGACAGGTTATATCAGCTTTTTATGAAATTCATTCATATTTCAGTTCCTCACTGCATTAAAGCTAAACAGTCTTGCAATTTACTGTGAGAGCTGTCCCTGTTTACAGCAGTAGTATCAGAGATGTCTCACCCAAATGCCCGTGCCAGGCCACAAGCACACAGAAGTAAGAGCAGGCTATGCTCATCTTTGTCATCTCCCCTCTTTATTGTAAACAACTGGAGTTTCTTTTTTGGTGTTTAGATGATAGGTTCACTACATCTCTGTTACACATGCATGCTGTGTCTACCACAATAAGGCTGGGAGCTCTACAATAATAGTAGTATTAGAAATAACATGTTCAAATGGGACATCTTGATTAAGACATACCAAACATTGCACTATAGCCCATAATTACTGTTAACATAGGACTTCTGAGTATACAAAACCAACTTTATGTAATGAGGCACCGAGCTAACAAAACCATCTGCATGTGGTAGATGTTTTTAGGTAGATACTCTTCCACTACGTATTTTGATGCTAGGATAGAGATAGGAGAGTATTCAAAGGGAGAAACAAGTATTTACATTACTGATTCTATTTAGGAAGGAAACATATTCACAGAGCACTGGGCAGAAATTAATTCATCCCCTGGCTGAATGGATAGATGGCTTCAGTTTTCAGACCTGTGTATATAATTGCCTTTATTTGCCAGTATAGAAGTTTTATTAAAATTCAGTTCAAATGTCTATTAAAATTCAACCAATCATGACATCAAACACCACTGTCTGAATTTATACAGATGCCTAAAGGAACAGATAAAGGTTAAAAAGCCTTTATCTGTATTATCAGTATTAGACAGCAACAGTCTGTCAGAGTCAGTTCACAAGTTTATCTCACAAAAAGTTCATCCCCTTCAAAAGGGTAGTTTAGTATGTGAAGGGAGCAGAGGAAGAAAAACAACTCAGTGTAAAAGGCCACAATAATTGACTGGGAACTTCTAAAGAGGAAAAAAAAAGCAGTATTCTTCTTGTTCCCTCCACTCACTAAGCAACAGCTTATAGAAATACCATCACAAATCATTTGTGCAGCAGGGATTGACAATAAGAGGAATCCTTCCAGGTCAAACATTACCCCTGCAGAAGTGTAGAATAAGCAGCAAAGTCTGTGACGATTTCCCACATCCCATGTTAACACATCTTCTCCTTCAAGAATTCTTACCTCTTACAGGACAATGAAAAAAGAAAACCATGGGCCTTCTGGAAAGACAAGTTAATTTCTTCTCCAAGAAGAGTTTATAGAGTTCCCCTATTATATATTATATTATATACTCTATTATACAGTTCCCCCCACCCATTCACAAACCACCATCACAAAATCTAGCTGCTCTTTATAAAATATGTTCATGGCTACTGTATCTTGAAGAAGGTCCTGATGAAGGCAGAAGTTTAACACAAGGCATTGCAGAGGAAATATGGTGATATCAGGGGAAAAACTCTGCCTCTCTTCTCAGTCTCTCAAAATATTGTTATACTAGATTTAAAGACAGCAAGGTCAATGGCTTTAGCTGTACAGAGAAATTACTAAATATTTGCAAAATGAAACAGAATTCTGATTAATAAGGAAAGGAAGACAGGGCTAAAAATGCTGCCCTAATGCCAACTACTGAGGGATGGTAATGAGAACTGGTCTCTCAGCATGCTGAGACACAGATCACCTTGCACAAAGTCCATCGTTTGGAAATGTGTATCCGTCTAACCTTCAGCACTGTGGAGCAGAGCATACCGTTTCCCTCAAAGCTGCCTTTAAAATGCATCTTCCTGTAAGCAGAGAAGAGCAGAAATATCATCAGCTCTCTCTGACTTACAGATTTTCAGTATAAAAATTATTTTTCTGGGACTTCTAACTATAGTCTCGGCATTTTTCATTATAGAAGCTTGTGGCCAATTGCGCAAGTAATGATGTCCACAAAGAACAACCAGTAGCTCCCTGGAGATGGAGAGGTTGGAGAACTTCAGAAGACAAAACTGGTTGTCAAACTGGTAAGTCAGTCAGGACTGTAAGTCTGAACCTTGGACCCAAACATGAAACGAAAGGACTAGGAGAAACCTGCTACTGGAAGGGCCCACCACAACAGACAACTATCATATTATGAGCTTATGCTTAAATGTAAAGGAATGAGTCTCTGAAGTTGATGTAACCCAGGGAAAATGGGAAGAACCAGAGTGCTGAAGCTCCCTGAGCAACATGTCAACTAAGATATATCAATAACTTCTTTCTCTGTTGAAGGTATGAAAGCACCTGAGATGATACAGTAAAGCTCTCAAACCACCCTTTTAATCATCCTTGTACATCTTTCAAGGTACAGACTACCTGGATGGTGATGAAAGGAGAGATGCAGCACAAGGAATGCCAAAGGAGCTCCTGGATGGGTAGAGTAGCTACGCAAACCCAAATCCTGTTGCTCCCTTGTTCTGCCAGGAGGCCCAGAGTGACAGCAGAAGGAGTCCTTTAGCTTGGACATCGTCCAGTCAGCCAGAAGATATTATAGAGCCAGAACGATATACCTGCACAGCCCAATTGTATCACCATGCAGCCAAATCTGGGTCTTTTTCTCCATCCAGTCGACTGTGATGTGAGAAGCTCAAGTTTCCTGCCTAGAGCTGAAAGCAAACAACAGACTGGATAAAAGACAGAGGCCAGCTTGCCCATGGAGAGTGTGCAGCCTGGCAGAAAGAAAAACTGGAGAACCAATGACTTGCCCTGCTGCCTTGGAAGCAACAGCACATGAAAGCCCTTTGGCTGAGACCATAAAAGTAAATAAGAACTGAAAGGTCATTGCCTACCTCTTGTTTCCTCAGCTGGACACCTTTCCACCACAGGCACAGAGTATCTGAAGATTATTTTGTCTTACTGCTGAAAGCTTCTACCTCTTCAACAGCCTGTATGCAAACTGGCAAGCAGACCACGACCAAGCTGCAGGTGCAGACTCCTGACGTTACGGATTATTAGGTTTCCTCCTGTTTGTTTTCCATCTCAGCACTTTGCAACGCTACCAATTAAGGGCTAAATTTATAACGGGTGCATTTTTGTAAAAGAAATTTACTCAACACTTCTCACTTGTAATGTGATTATTTTTTCTTATGGTGTCCTAAAGTGTTTTACAAAATTAAAAATTACAGCTAGCTCTAAGACAGGAACAAAATGTTGAAACCTATTCTAAGCAGCATGGCATCAACCACCAATTACTGTAAAAAACTATTTATTTAATATGTCAAGGCTAATTGTGGTAGCCCACCCAACACTTCCAAATAAATAATTAACAGCTGAATTTAGGAGCATGAGGTAATCAAATTATCCACTGCTTATGAAATATTAAAAAAAAAATTTGGTTTTATTTTAAAAGAGGGGAGCTTTTGCATAAAGAGCATGCTATTACTGAGTATGAATGTCTATGCAACAGGAGAGGGACAAGTTGGAGAAAGAATAATTCATTGTTTACTTTTAGCTCTAATTTATAGAAATTTAGACAGAGAGCTTATACAACAAGTATTCTACTTTTTCTCTCCCTCTGGTAAAACAGAAGTTAGGAACCTAAGAGAAAAGTGGGAAAGCAAGTCTGAGTCTCTGTTACTATGCTGATATGCATTTAGTTGCACCAAGGAAACTTTAAAACTGTGTGGTCCTATGTAGGAAACATTTTATACTGTGAATAGTTCAGTATGAATTTAATTCTCACAGCATCTATTTTTTCTGTGGAGTAACACACAAGTCTATTCTCATTCTCAAACTGGCTTATGATTTTGGATCAACAAATCAATTAGTTATTCCAAAAATTCTTTTTTTTTTTTTTTTTTTTAAGTGCTATTTTGATGGGCTGAAAAGGGAAACTACCTTCTCAAAACCCCAAAGACACTACTTGGGATAGCAATGGTATCAAGTCCCATCACCCATTCGGATTACTAATCTTCCTTATAAGTCACATTTTATAAAAAAAACTACAAAAGGCAGGGCAGATTCAGAAGATACTGCTGATGTAGCTCATGGTTAAATGATGCTTTATAAAGTACACAAAATCTTTAGATATACAGCAGATCTGAGAGAGGCTGCTGAAATACTAAACTTCATGGTTTCACTCACAACAACTCTATAAGTCAAGCTTGCATTTTACTATCCTTGCTAGTACTAGCAAACCTTTGTCTCCCACCAGTATCAGCTACAAGTCTCTGAAACACTCCTCTCGTCACTCTGGCAGTGAGCTATGGTCAGTCTCTAGACATGTTTTTCAGCATATTGTAGAGATTGTTCCAAGTTTCTACATATGTTTCTTCCAGGTTTTGCACAGGTTTTCATTAAAGGCACTAGTTGTCTTTGTATCAGAATCATAACAAGAGGCCAACATAGCAGAGTCTGCATTATTCTTTAGTAACATCCCCGTTCTCCTACTCAGATGTACTGGAGCCAAAAGTCTGTTTACGTGCCTCTTCAGTGCTTCTGGATAATGCAAATCCTGAAGGTGTCCCAGGAAGCACTGAGTTAACCAGCTGCCTTCCGAACAGGCTCTCTGATTGAGAAGAGATAGAGTTCTTACATGTCTCCTAACTGCATTTCAAAATAAATATAAAATCCTCAGAAACATAAATATCAACCTAATTTGAAGAATATATTCCATTAGAAGCAACTGAGAGTTAGTTCTGACCAACTTCTATGAGTAACTGAAAAAATACCTGAACTATTTTTAACATTCATTATTTTCCTTTTTTTTTTTTTTTTTTCTCCTACCCCCACAGAAACTGTTATCATTACCAGGCTAGGATGTCACCTCTTCAAGACTGCAACAACCCGCTTCTCTCCAAATGTCTTCTCTAATTTCATTAAGTAATTTCTTGGGAAGGTTCATTCAGTGTTACACTCTGACACTTTTAACAGACCAGTGCCAAGCAATTACCCATTATTTCCTAATGTTCCCAGTTTAATCTGATTTTTTGTTGTAGTGGAGTACAGAACTGAAATAACCTGATTTTCACTGTAAGACTTTTTTTAGGGCTATGAAATACTTTGCAGGATGGTTTCTTTCAAGTTATCACCAGCATCATGTTAAAAAACACACCACCACCCAAACCCTTTTATGCAGTGCTGTTGGCTTAGAAGACCAAACATATGGAACCTGGCTACTCATTTGGGAGGTTGTCTTTGTGCCAGTGCATGATGCAGACAAGAAGAGACCAGATTTGCTTTTAATTTTTTTCCAACAAGAAGGTTATAGCTGATCCTCTTACTGTGTAAAAGTGAACTCTTGATATTTTATATGGATAAGAATGTATTTTAAGATGCAAAATAAAAACCTACAGCAACAGCCTATCAGTGGGCTAAGTTTACCTGCAGTCTTGGAGCTAAAATAAAGACTTCCTAACCTGCCTCCCTAAAAGAGAACTATTGCAATTTTTTATAAGTATTAGGTATAGCAATCCTTTACATTAAAATATCTGTAAGAGAGCTCATCTCAGAAAGATCCTAAATAGATCAACATTCGGTTAATGCTCTTTAAGTAACTAAGATTGTAAGCTGCACTTAGTTAGGTACCATTATTGTTACTGAGCTGTGGTTACTGTCAACCTGTCCGGGAGAAAAAGTATAAAAATGACCAAATGTCAGAATTTTTAAAAGAGGCTCATGAGGAAAATACTGCACAGAAATAATATTACAGCCCTTTTATTTCTTAGCAAGCGCAGACATAATAATAAATAATGAGGACAGGGGAACTGTCAAGGACAATGCAGACCACTCAGACAGCTGGGTTCATTCAAAAAAGCATTATTGTGGTACAAACACACACATACAAATGAAGACATCTGTATTTCTTCAAGTAACAAAGGTTATTCTTAGAGAGTGGAAGACCTGCCATGAAAATCAGTAGTTTTTAAATTGATGTGGGAGGGTTGTGATACAGATTCATAAAACCATGAGGGACATGGAGTAGGTGAACAGGGAATGACTGCTCACAGTCTCTTCTATCAGAAGCAGCAGAAGAAGTCAAACAAAAGTAGCAGATGGCACACTGAAAACAAAGAAAGGATATGCCTGGCCATACAATCCATGGTTAAGCTTGAGAGTCTCTTGTCAAGATAAGTTATCAACGTGAAAGGTTTCCTTGGGTACAGAAAAAAGTTGATGGACAAAAGGATCGGAAGAGAGAGTCATCAAGATCTATTAAATACAGCACCATTGCTTCTTGAGTGAGCAATAAATTGCTATCACAATCGCTACGAATTGCTGTGCTCATTTTATTCTATACCACTCCCCAGTATCTACCACTGGGTGCTGTCAGAGATAAGATCCTGGACCAGATGAGCCTTTCGTCTAACCCTGAAAAGCCATTTCTATGCTCCTGAATGCGAAGACTCACAGGAACCAAGTAACTTTTGCTTCTACTGCCGCACTGCATTAAAAAACTACAAAATGCATAAACAGGTACCAAGCAGAAAGAATAGTTTACTTTTATATTTGCCATTGGTAAGATTAAACCTATAACCAGAAGGCTCTTCTGGTGTCCCTTTTTGAGATGGAATGCAGAATAATAGGGAGGCAGAAAACAGAAAAAAGAAAAAGAAAAAAAAAAAAGACCGTTGGAGAAAATATTTTTCAGTGACAGGCTTAAAAAGCTTAATCTGTTTAGTTTATCAAAAAGACTGAAAAACTTACTTGATTAATGTGCAAGTATCTCTATGGAGAGAAAATGAAGAGCAATAAAGGGCTCTTTAATTTAGTGGAGAAATACATTACTAAAAGTAACGGCTGGAAGCAGGAACAGGAGATGTTCAAATTAGGCGGGGAACAGGGGATTACTTCTATCCTGACATCTTCATATGAAGACCAGCGCCTTTCTACAATCAAAATCAAGCTGTTGAGCACAACGTATTATCAAGGAGTGACAGATACACTCCAGAACAGGGGGGAGATTAGATTGAAAGTCATCTTTTCACTGGCGATGTTTATAAATCCCATGGACTCAAGGATATCCATTTGCAGTGGTTATCCCCCAGAGCTGGGGCTTACTGTGGGATAAAAGAGAAGTCTGCTCTCAAAATTCGGAAAAGAGTCTGACAAAAAGGAGCACCCAGAAGATGTGAAGGGTGAAGCTGGAAAGCCTGGGTGGGAGGAGGAGCAGTGACAGATGTGAAGCATGAATGCAAGTAACTCCAACTAAAGCAATCCCCGAAGTGACCCAAGCAGTGAAGGATGAGAGCAGCTTTAGCTGGGGTGGCTTGGGTAGGTCAGGGAATATGGGGAACTAGTCCCTCGCCTGAGAGGGAGAGAATCCTTTGTGGTTTTCAGTATATTCCTACTCCTCAGTTCTGAAGATAAACAGCAGGGGAGGATAAGTGTGGGGTAACACATACTCACGAAGATATCCATGGAAGACAAAGACAAAGCATTAAGCCTAAAACAAGAGCAGAAATTATAGCTTTTCTAGATATCATAGAAAATAGATGACATCCGAGCTGTTTTGGAAAAGCAGGGAGTCTCTGTCAAGGATCTATATTGGGTCAAAATAGCCATTACACTGTGGTGTAACCACTCAACTGTCATTCACCAAGGCGATCAGCTCCAGCGCAGGTACATCCCACAGCTGAGGTGAGGATTGTGGTGAGCGTGGGGGGTTTCCTGAGCCAGGGAAACCCATGGAGCTGGCAGTTCTCACAAGAGCAAGTGGCTGACGAGGCGTGGGCAGGGCCGGAAGTAACAGCGGCCATCTCCCACTGACACAAAGGGCAGCCCTGGGGAGCGCTGGCAACCAGAGCGGGCAAATGGGGCACGGCACGGCAGGCGGCACAGCAGCTGCATGGGAGGGCACCTCTTCGAAGGATGGACATTCCACTGACTGAGTGAAGAGGCTTGAAGTCCACATAACACAGCAACCAGGCACTGTTCTGTGACCACCTGCAGAGGCCCAGGGCACTCATCCCACCTGACGCTCAAGGCAGGGTGGCGGGCACTCGTCTGAGAGCAAAGGCGGCAGCTCCGGCTGGGGGCCTGCACCATCCACCTCAGCAGTGCCCGATGCCTCCACCCAGCCGGAGATGCTGAAGGGAGAGGCTGCACTGCAGAGCTCAGGCTGCAGGAATTTCCCAGACCTTTCTCCTGGGGCAGGGACAGGCAGCAGACCTGCCTGCAAAAGCTGTGCCCAGGCGGAGGAGCTCCTGCAGCGGGTGGCTGAGCTGCGGAGGTGTGAGAAGGCTGCGAGACATCAGGGAGGCTGGGAAGCAGTTAGATAGCTGGTTCCAAGTGCAGTCTGCAGTGGACATGCAGCCCACGGCCAGACAGCCAGAAACTCCCCCACCGGCACACACAGAAAGAGGGGGGTCACTAATGCAGAAGAATGGAAGCTTGCAACAGCAAGGGCCTGCAGGAGGAAGAGACCTCCCCTGCAGTCTGAGGTGCCCTTGCAGAACCGGTTCACTGCTCTGCAGATGGAAGAGGAAAGACCCGTCACATCAGGACAGACACCGGAGCTCAGCCAGGCAGCCCCGTCTGCTCCCCGTATGACAACCAGCGCAACTAAGAAAAGGCGACGGGTGACAGTGGTGGGCGACGCTTCTGAGAGGTGCGGAGGCACCATCTGCCAACCTGACACACTCTCTAGAGGGGTGTGCTGCTTACCGAGGGCTGTATCGGGGATGTCACCGAGAGACTGCCGAGCCTCGTACAGTCCACTGACTAGTATCCACGGCTGTTGTTTCACGTGGGCACCAGAGGTACAGCCAGGAGCACTCTGAGGAGTAACAAGAAGGATTACAGAGCCCTGGGAGTAGCAGTGAGGGACTCTGGAGAGCAGGTAGTTTTTTTATCAGTCCTCCTGGTCAAAGGCTTCCCTCCTGGATTAAAAGGGCCAGTCAAAACTGGGAAAATTAACATTTGGTTACAGGACTGGTGCCACATCCAGGGATTCAGCTACTTAGATCATGGGACTCACTTTGAGAAAGCTGGTCTGCTGGGGGCTGATGGGGTCCATCTATCAAAGAAGGGGAAGAGCATCTTCGGTCATAGGCTTGTCAAGCTGGTGAAGTAGACTTTAAAGTTAAGTTGCTGAGGGAGGAGAACCTCAGTCCATCCCACTCCTACCAGCTGGTTGCCAGTACCAGCAATAGATGGCCAGCTAGTGGCTAAGCCACTATCCATCATATTTGAGAAGCTGTTGCAGTCCGGTGAAGTTTCAACTGACTGAAAAAGGGGAAACATAACCCACATCTTTAAAAAGGGTAAAAAGGAAACCTGGGGAACTACAGGCCGGTCAGTCTCACCTCTGTGCATGGCAAGATCATGGAGCGGATCTTCCTGGAAAATATACTAGGGCACATGGAAAATAAGGAGGTGATTGGTGACAGCCAACATGGCTTCACTAAGGGCAAATCATACCTGACAAATCTGGTGGCCTTCTACGATGGGGTTACAGCGCTGGTGGATAAGGGAAGAGCAACTGACATCATCTACCTGGACTTGTGCAAAGCATCTGACACTGGTCTGAACAACATTCTTGCTCTAAATTGGGGAGACATGGATGTGATGGATGGACCACTTGGTGGATGAGGAGTTGGCTGGATGGTCACACTCAAAGAGTTGTGGTCAGTGGCTCAATGGAGCCAGTGGAGAGCAGTGATGAGTGGAGTTCCTCAGAGGTCCAGTGCTGTTTAACATCTTTGTTGGCCACATTGACAGTGGGATCGAGTGCACCCGCAGCAAATTTGCAGATTACACCAAGCTGTGTGGTGCGGTTGACATGCTGGAGGGAAGGGATGTGCCATCCAGAGCGACCTGCATGGGCTGGAGAGGTGGGACCATGAAAACATAACAAAGTTCAACAAGGCCAAGTGCACAGTCCTGCACATGGGTGGGAGCAATCCCAAGCACAAATACAGGCTGGGCCATGAGTGGATTGAGAGCAGCCCTGGGGAGAAGGACTTGGGGGTTTTAGTGGATGTAAAAGTGACTATGAGCCAGCAACGTGCACTCCCAGCCCATAACGCCAACCATGTCCTGGGCTGCATCAAGAGAAGTGTGGCCAGCAGGTCGAGGGCAGGGATTTTCCCTCTACTCCACTCTTATGAGACCTCCCCCTGCAGTGCTGTGTCCAGTTCTGGGACCCCCAACATAAGAAGGACATGGACCTGCTTAAGGAAGTCCAGAGGAGGCCAAAAAGATGCTCAGGGGTCTGGAGCAGCTCCCCTGTGAGGACAGGCTGAGAGAGTTGGGGGTGTTCAGCCTGGAGAAGAGAAGGCTCCAGGGAGACCTTATAGTGGCCTCCCAGTGCTTAAAGGGGCTACAGGAAAGATGGGGAGGGACTGTTTATGAGAGAGTGTAGCAATAGGGTGAGAGGTAATGGTTTTAAACTGAAAGAGGGTAGATTTAGACTAGAAATAAGGAAGAAATTCTTCCCTGTGAGGGTGGTGAGACACTGGCACAGGTTGCCCAGAGAAGCTGTGGCTGCCCCCTCCCTGGAAGGGTTCAAGGCCAGGTTGGACGGGGCTTTGGGCAACCTGGGCTAGTGGAAGGTGGCCCTGCCCATGGCAGGGGGGTTGAACTAGATGAGCTTTAAGGTCCCTTCCAAACCACTCTAGAATTCTATGATTAACAAAGAGTTGTCCACAGAAAAGGAGATAATTCCCTAAATATTTTCCTTAAATATAACACTTTATAAAGAGACATCAAATATATATTGGTTTGTATTGAATGTAAAAGGAAGGAGAGATCCAATCAGAGGTCTGCAAGAAGTAGGAGTTTTTCCATCTTCTCAGATTCATAAAACTGATTCAGTGCTCACTCTCTCACATATTTACTCATTTGGCAGACTAGTTTCCCCAGAAAGCTATTTCAATTCAACAATGCCTGTACAGCAGAGACAAAAGCTGGTAAACAGGGAACAATAGATGTTCACTAATATAAGACAGTGTGAGAATGGAATGGCAAACACCTCATCTAGACTTCTTCAAAACAAATAGAAGAATATAAAAATATTCATTAGCAACTAAGAAAGTAGGCAGCATCAAAAACCAAATGGGAGTTAAAGCAAGACAGGGAGAGCAGTCTGAAGGCAGAGGTGATGTGGAAGCAGGGATGGGTATGTCCAAACTTGTGCTGCCACACAGAGATGCTGTCCCTTGGAAATAAAAGGTGGCACACAAGAGGCAGAAGCTGAAAACAGTTTGTGGTTCTTGCAAGCAGAGCACGGGCCTGAAGGCACTGCTGCTGCCCCTGCTAAGTGAAACTTAAATTACATCCTCTTATTGCATTACTGTGTTGTGTTTCCTCTATTGTTTTATGTCATTTTAAATAACTATACCCAGTGGGTCTCCCAGCAGGCTGGCCTGTGGACCAAGAGATTTCAGTAACAGCTGTTTCCTTCGTTTCCTTTTTCCAAATATAATCATACTGTGTGAAGTTATAGCTCCCCACACAACTTTGAAGAATTTCTGTGAACAGTTCAGCAGTGGGCAGGGGGTGAACTGGGTAACATACAAGTCCTCCAAATTCCTTCCTTAACAGTGATCACTACCCAAGAACAGACGCAGGGAAAGGGAGGATCCTCAGGCTTTCTGAAGCTTTGTTGTGTGAACTGGAGACTGCCAGATCCTACACCCCAGTTCACCTCACTGCTCAATTCTCTAGCCCGTACTTCATCAGTTTGCCTATGATGGGAAACAGTGTCAAAAACTCTTCTCCTGAAATCCAGGGTTGTGAACCTGCTATTTTTCTCATCTCCTCAGGATCCTGGGGTCCACCATCCCATATTCACTGCAGCCAAGGCTGCCCCAAACTTGCACATCCCTGACCAGTTATTCCTTGTTTAAAGTGTCAGGTCCAGGCAGATCACATCCACCCACCGGCTCCTCGATCATGTGTCTGCAAGTTGTCACCACTGGACACCAGAATCCTCCTGAATTGCTTGTTCCCTGCTCTGTTTTCTCTCCAGCAGTTTTTGGGGTGGCTAAGATCCCCTATGATGACTAGTGCCGGGCAAGTGAGGCTTCTTCCAGTCATCTGAAGAAGGTCTGTACAGGGACACCCAGCACACTGTTGCCTGCATTGGTCTGCCCTCCGAACCTGACCCATCAGCTCCCAGCTGGCTCATCATCAGTTTATGTTTACACCCTCTGTCAAAAAATTTTGCACTACTTATGGGTTTGTTTAATGTTTGGTATTAAATTAAGAGAGTGACAAAGTGCTCTGGTTTATATTCCCTACTTAGCTACACTTTACTGCTTCCAAACCGCAACATGCAGGGACCATGTTTAACCCACAGCAGCTTCACATGGAAAATAAAAATAAAAAAGGCTGCATTAAGAAAATATTAAGAAAATACTTAGAAAGGAGTTACAGCTATAAATGTTTGTTGACCATTGATATTTTGAAGTTTCTCTGATCCTACTGAAGTTCCTTCCTTTCTCCTGGGGCCATTCATGTGCTGTGAAACCAGCACATTTTAGATTTGCATTTCTGTAGCCAAAAGCATGCTCATGAACTTCTTTATTTTCCATTGCTTTGGGAAATTCTGCAAATAAAGTGTTGTTTTAACAGTTTGCATGAAAACACAGCAGTGACTAAGATCCATTACATTTCATTTCAAGCCCAGACACCTAGAGAATTAGCTAAATGTGCACAATTTACCTCCTACATAAATGAAGATTATGGTTAACTCTGTTGAAGTCAATGCAGTTAAGTCAGAGTAAGGTAAAATAAACGGGAGTAAAATCTAAAGCATTCATTTTAAAAAGTAGGAAATACATAAAATAGAAGTAAACAGACCACAGACTCTGCTAGAGAACACTAGCAACCACCTACAGGAAGAAAAGTGGAGTAGGTGTGTCTTGGTTATTGCTATAATTAGGATCTGGGTTTAAAAAAGGCATTTTTATATATGAAAAATTACATATTAGAAATATGTATCAGTAAGTTAAGTAATTTTAATTATATAATTAAAATTTAAGGTTACACACCTGACATTTTCCCGTAGCTAAATCTCACAGGACACAGAAGTTGAACATTACAGAATTTAATGTTGCCTTTAAAGCCATAATTTCAATATTTGATATCCTAAAAGTTGCACAAAGATGAGAGGTTTATCTGAAATAAGAGACTGCTGGACCTTTTCTAAGATGTTTTCACCCAAACAAGGTAAACTGAACAAAGTAAGCTATTTCTTTCTCAGATACTTGTGTACATGAAAAAGGCTAGGATGAGCTCAGAAAGTCTCATACTGAGACTGAGAACTTGTAGGTTGTAACGGAAAGGGCTGAAAGAGAGAACGGTGGGGATCAACAGAGGTTAACAGATGAGCTCAGGGAGCAGTGGCCAGCCGGCACTGGAGTGGAGGTGGTAAAATGTGACAAGAGTGGCCTGCGACCAGGGCCAATTAAAAAAGAGATGAAAAACTGCTGGAAAAAGAATCAGGCATTAATTTAGGAAGCCTGACTGTGAAGTGAACGTACTCTGAGTTAGGAATGAAACTACGTCTGCGGTTAATAGAAAACACTGTAAATCTTATTAAGCAGGAAGTCTAAAGAGGCTTTTCTCTCGTTTTGTACCTAGGAGTCTGAAAATCATTGCGTTATTAGATTAGCTTACAGAAAGGTAGTCATTCAATATCCCAATCTTATCCACAGGGAAAAAAAATGTTGAAAAAGAAGATTTATAAAAACCATTGATGCCAAGGCCTATAATTAGAGAAAAAGGACGGTTTAGCCCAGAGTTGGGCTAACAAATGCTAGCCCAGGGAAGGCAGACTTTGAGCTCAATGGGGATTATAAGGCTTAAGAAAAAGCAGTACTAGTCAGCCATAGTTCAGTTTTTTTCCAGCATTGAGACAAGAAGTAGTTGTAAGTGCTGGCTGCAATTGTTCATACTCACCATACACTTTCTGTCCACCCTTAATCAGAGTCGAGGAGTAAATGTTCACACCTAAAATCAGTTCTCACTCCTTGGTCCAAGTGGGACTGAGCAGCCGCATGAAAAGAAATAAATCAAGAAGGCAGTTCACACTTTCAAGATTTAGTGACATTGCTGTAGTCAAGGACTTGGGAGACCCAGGCTTCATTCCCTGCTCTACCACAGCACTTTTGCACATCTTGAAGGCATGCCATCAGTTCTCTCCTCTTGCTCCTCAGCTGCACAGCAGAGATAAAAGTTCCTCCCCTCATTTAGGAGAGCTCTGTCAGGCAAAAAAATTGGGGGTGCTCAGACATAACCACACTCTGAAAAGTCAAATCTTAAAATTCAAAATTCAGGCAAGGACTTGTATTCAAGACAATGCTTAAACACAACCTAAACTTATAGTTTTATTTAAACCACTATGAAATAATAAAAATTTAAGGGCACTTCAATTTCAGCACATTCTCATGCACTGTCCTAAACACAGATAAACTTCTTGAATACAGGCAAAGCACGTTCATTAATTCCTGGAGACGCACAGTTGTCAAAAGAAAAATTAGCCGAAATTTAGTGAAAAATTACTGAATAAACTTCCAAACTAGTCTGATTTAGTTATCACAGAAGAAAGAGGAAACTACCAGTCAGTAAAAATAACTCTGGATTTCGTACAATTTTGGTACCAAAATTCACACTGTCCTCTAAACTATAAATCAATTTACCACCTAAGTGCAATCCAAGCTATCTAAGTATTTCATACTTAAAGCAAACCAAGCGTAGTCTCAACTACTGTGACTCACTCAGATGAAACAGAAAAAAAAGACCATACACTTAGATTAAGTTTTCTAACATATCATAACCAATCTGCTTTTTTTCAGTTGTTGAAGGATAGCCTCAGCAACCAGATATCAAAATGGAAGGACAGTTAAATACTTTTCTATCTGCTCTTTGCCACTGAAATTTAATCTCATAGGCTACATGCCAGCCATGAAGGTACTGGAGAGCCTGATGTCCATCACTTTTTATTCATATGCTTGTTGAACTTTTAACCTCTTATAGTAAAAAAAAATAATACATATCCATTTAATTTATCTTAGCAGTATTTCAGAGATCTTTTTGGCTATTTCCTATATATCAGCACTCACTGCCAGGTGGTTTGTCTGATAGCCTTGGTATCTTGTTTTATTCTTTCCAATGTTACGCTTTCCTTTTGGTTCCCAGTGTTGTTTTCTAAAGCTCTCTACAGCATCGCACATGAGCAAAACGTGGAAAAACACATGGACTTTCAATGATAAGCTAGCAAAAGTAGCCTTAACCAAACTGTTAGGCTGCTTGAATCTGAAAGGCTCACAGATGTTTTAACTGAGTATCACAGCATAAGCTCTGCTCAGTATCCTACAGACAGGCAGTACCTCCTAGCAGAGTCATTTTACGCTGCATTTACAGTACGGTATTTTTAATTGACTGCAGAGGATGCTTGTCCAAATGTCCGCACCAGTCTCAGTGGAGTTTTCTCTTGAAGACGTCAGTACAAGCCCCTGATGAAGGCAGGGGGCACCTTTGTGTCCCCATTTACAATGCTACATCATCGCCAAGCTCCTATAGCGTCAAGATACGGAACAACACTGTATTTCTAGTATTTAAAATAAAATATACTTCTTTATCTATATACAAAATAGGAAAAAAAGGCCAATATGTATCCTTCTGCTATACCACCCTTTTCTAAGCAAAAATAATATATTCTTAGTTGAGAAGTAGCAACTAGTTTTTGTTGTCTCCAATTTTTTCTTCAAGATCCTCTTATTTTTCATTACCCAATCTTTGATATTATACTTACTATGACTGATAAAACTTCCCAGGTTTTCTGCCAGTTTTCATGAATTACCGACACATATGAACAATTTCTCTATACTATTAATGTCACAGATAGATACTTGATTACAATTATTATATTTTAAAGGGGGCACAATAAGCTGTTGGACAAAGAACCCATACACTGCACAACTACATGTTGTAGAAAACATTGAGGGTTTTTTCCAAGTGCTTTCTGTAAGCTCTAAGAGGCTGATTTTCCTCAGCTGTGTCATTCTCATTGTTTAAGGCAACAGGCTCTTTCACTATTAACAAAAAGTCTGAATAACCTGAGTAGTCTTGAATAGTCAGCATCCCCACAAAAGAGGTTTTGTGGAGAATCTATCCAGTTTCTATTCCCAAACCACAGGATTTCGAAGAATTCTTTCCAGAGATAATAATGACAGTTATGAAACTAGTTTTAATGAACTATCTTGGGATAAGTGGGAAACCTTCTGGTACAACCTAAAAAATCTAACTTGGAATAAAGAATGGTAATATTCTGGTAACGGCAGCTTGAGAACATTTTCCCACATGAATCTCCAAAATTACTAGTCTTCCTTCAGCTGTCATTTATGTCTTTGTAGTGCCTATGTTGCATTCTTTATTATGTTTATCTTCCTTGTAGACAGAGATGGAGACCATAATGAAGGTATAAAGTGAAGTTATTTTCTTCTAAGATCAGTCACAAAGTAAAGGAAAAGTTGGAGAAAAAAAAAAAAGTGCCATGTTTGTACATGCACTGGGCAAAACAAAAATAAAACAACACCAAAATGCCATGACTTGTTCATTCATAATACACGTGTTTCTTTCCTATAGTATTGCTAAGGCACCTCTCACTGTGGTAGCTAAGTGCCAGGAGAAACATCACCAAACTATGCTGTCTGCATAAGAGCAGGTGTACCCCATGAACAGCAAGAAATAGGTTGGTTCATTGCCCAGTTCCACCCATTTGCCTAATCTCATGGAACTACTGATTTCCCCATCAATTTTTGCAACTTGGAAAGGTCATACCAAAAAATGCTGCCCTAGTATAGATGCAATGATTGTTAACAACCTTAAATCCCTTTTTGTCTGCACTGGTTTCTGGTTTTGTATTTTCTGTTTCAAATGTGTAGCCTAATATCTAACCCTAAACTGATCAGAGATGTAAATCAATATATTGTCCTGAAATTCACTTAAAGCCACAAAATTCTTCATTCAAAGTTGGAGAAAAATACCCTAGTGCTGATTCTAAGTAACTCCATAGTGTGGTCAGTCGGCCCATTAGTGCATCCCAAGGCAGAACTGCATTATATCAAGAAGACATTTCTTCAATAATTTTATTTCTATGACTACCAAGCTGGTAGTTAACCCTTTCAGTCATTTGCTCCAAGAGATTATCCAGCACTCATTTTCACTTTCTTACTAATAAGTTGACAGCATGCTGCAGATAAATGTATTCACACAGCTACACAATTGATTAATTCCAACTGGAAGGAGATTGCTGTTGCCATGCAAGTCAGTAGGAATCTTGATTTTGCTTGCCTTCCTCCTCTCTTCTTCACAAGCTCAGGCAAAGGGAGTATGCTGGCTTTGCCAGGATAACTTTGGGAGGGATAAAAACAATTAGCAGAGGCACAAAGTGCTTTCACAGAACAAATAAATAGAACAGTCTTGCATGTATACACAGGGAAGTAAAAAATTTTAACATCTAAAACTCTCGAGGACTGTAGGTGTAGTGTGGCCATTCCAGAAAGGAAAAGGTCTTGGCAATGCCAGAGGACTGGAAAGAAAGCCGGATGACTGTCAAGCATGTCCAAACCTCCCTTCTGTGCCTCACTGTACACTCACACACAAGGTTTCAGGTAAGGAAGCCAAGGAGCCCATGTCAGCTTGACAGCAATGTGACTTTCAACATAAATTCTACATCTGAGAACATGAAAGAAGAGTAAGAAAACCTGAAACACAACGTCATGATGCATAGACCTTATTAGGGAGTTGGGAAAAATCACAGTACAAAAAGCAATGGTTTTGCTGAGCTCTTTTACAGATGACATCCGTAAAATAACAGGAATTAGCATGAAGCCATGGTAGGTCCCACATCTGTATTTTGAGTCAGGTCATTAAATAATTGGGGCCTATGAAAAGCTTGAATGTCCATCAAGATTCAGAGTCATAGAAGAAGCCTTAATTTTTACATTTCCTAACTCCTTGAATATTTGACTTTGCAATTCAGTCTTAACTCTCCTATCATTCCTTCAGTGTCATTTTCAGAAATGATAGAGCTGCACATTGACTCCAGCAGCAAACTGGGTTTTGGGTGTCTCATCACCAACATATTTTAACAATGCAAAGAAAAGCTGACCAAGAACCTCACTGCTGGGATTTATAGCTACACAAATCATGGCATCACCTTGAAAGTGTCTGAATTTTTCCTTCCATTTTCCTTCCATCTGCGGAAACTGATGTGGTCACATTATGGCTGAGGATCCTGTGCCCCAGTTCAGAAAATAAAGGCTTCTTAGCTGTGCTTAAGTAAAATGCAGCATTAGACTGCTGTGGTATTTTTAATAACTAAGAAAAACTACCAAAGGGAGTTCCCAAGTAGTAATGCAATTTAGTAGACTAATATTCACTTGCACTTTGAAAGCAAGCCATCAAATTATGTCAGAATAAAATATGCTGAAGAAATATTTGTAATATAAGTACACAAACAACGGACACAAATATATTTAAGCAAGATTGACATGGGAGGAGATAGTGTTTGTGTTTAATTTCAAACAAAATCTATTTAAGGGAATTATCGTGTCTGTAGAGGGGAAGAGGCTTTGGGTGGTGGGAATGGAAGACAAAGATGTTTATTGGCCAGAAGGGCAAAAGAGCCATCAGTGACAGCCACTCGCAAAGCTCTGATGTTTCTAAGGCAGGAGTCCATGATTTCTAATGCTTCATTCACCTCTCAGATTTGCAGTGACTTAAATCTTTCTTAACTGCTTTTCAATTAAATCAGGATGATATTTTTCCTATATTTTCTCTGATTTAAATATTTGGTTAAATACTTTTTAATTAAGCCAGGATATTATTCATTTGAGAAGTCTGATACTTCATTAGCGATGCAAAGCAGAGAGCTGCTTTTCTTTCCTAAGGAACAGACTTAGATCATAAGATTTTCAAAATTATAACCTAAAATCTGAACATCTGAGATTTTTCCCCTCCCTGTTGACCTTAGTGAATAAAACCTAAGAATTAATTTTAAAATCTGGTGTTTGGGGTGAAGAAGCCTTCCTTCTTCAGAATACTGCCTCTAAAGATTACTTTTTCATGGAAAAGCTGTAAGAATTTCTGAAACTGTGATATATTAATTTTCCAGCAATCAAGCTGCACTGAAAATAGCAATGAAAATTGACATTTGACAACAGTATCAACATTACATTATTTAGTGCTGACATTAAACAAGTAATATCTTTGCTGCCACTGCAAAACCTTATATTGCATCTACCAAGCACTTTTCAAGTTCCCTTTCCAGCTAAAATGCTAATCAAGTTAAACAGTTACTGGGCACATTCTGATTTAATGTTTACTTTGATTTCAGTACCTGCAGACTCCACGTTCAGTTATTAGAACTGAAGTTCAAAGCACTATGTAGTGTTAAAGGAGAGGAGGACAGAGGCCACAAGAACCCAGTTATAAAAATGAAGGATCAGCTAGCAAGGGTCTAGAAATCAGATAATTTGGACCCAGACTAAACAAAAAAACCCAGAGGCAGGGAGATGAATGTTAGGCCACACAGACTTCCCATTTGCAAGATTAAATAAAGATAATGAGATAACTATTTTTTTTTTCTTCTGCACAAACTAAGTCAGCCAGCCTCTAATCTCTGAATATTACTATTATTATGCTACATTAATATGCAATACAATACTTTTTCATTATTTTGTAGACTCTGCAGGAGTCTGGTGGTAAATATTTCATTTTACGGAAGGACACACTGAGAAAGGGATGGCAAGTAACATGCTCTAGACCACACAATAAGACAGAAGTATCTTATTACAGTAATTGTTTCATCCTCAGGATATTACAACATGTTAATGTTTCGCAGTGAAAATTCAAAGTCTCAGCCCAAACGCAGCATGAAAAGACAGCGCACACCCCTAGCTCCTGAACAAACATTTCAAATAGTATTCTGCTTGGATATTGGCAGCACCTGCAGAAAATCCAGTGGCCAGCAATGCCTTTCTAGCTGAACCATCACACTTCTGCAGGCTCTTTAGATACAACAGCAAGAACCTGCACCACCTGTCTGTAGTATAATGAGCTATTAGCACCTTCGCTATAGTAATTCACTGACAAAACATGGCACAGCACAGCACAGGTCTTCAGGGCTGTAAATGAAATTCTTGAATTGCCTGCAGTTGGCAGATGCCACCACAACAGGGCTGTCTGCTCCCGCAGGCAACTATTTTGCTACTCTGATTGTTAAATTCTGTAACCCCCACTGGGGAAAGTCACTGACATCTAAGCAACTCCTATAAGGATCTCCATCTATTTTACAACTACTTTATGTGTTCTCCATTGAGAAGTAACACCGTGTTTTCAACTGCAACTGTTTGCTTGTTGAACAGTCTTGAAACAGTTTCAAAGTGTGGGTGTAAGAGGAATTCTGCAATGAGCCAAGCAAACTCATCCTGTATCAGAGGGGAGGGGAGGATGACATTGCACTTGGTCTAAGCACCCTTCTTCTTCTTTAATCAATGTTCACATAAAGAAAATAGTCAAACATTGAAGACAAGCGTGTCTAAATATTTGAGATAATCTGACATATAAAGTATTACTGGTGTTTCTTCAGGAGGTTTCAAATAAAAAAAGGCAGCCAGAAGCGAGAGACCTGCTAATGAAGGTATTTAATGAAGACTAAAGAAGGGTAAAGGCAAATATGAAGAGCCTCTCACTGTCACATAGTAATTCACTGTCCAGCCACGAGAAAGGAGGAAATAATCTCTCAGTATTGCCCAGAGGATGGAGCTAAGGCTCTGGCTGAAGATGGGATGAAGAATGAGTCGTATTTTGAGGAAAGATGGAGAAAGGAGACAAATTCCATCCTGAACCAGGAAAAGGAGATGCCACCTTAAAACCAAAGAGAAACAGATAAAACCAGACTGACAGAAAATTTCTCTGACATTTGTCAGGGAAGGAGAGTTCTCTTGGGACATCTTTTAACAGTGGATAAATACAAATACGCCAACATTTCTGAAGAAATTCAAGTCCAACTTTTAACCGATTTGCCTCAGACCATTCAAAAGTTTCACATCACGTGGATGTCCAACCAAAGACCTCCACCACCAACCAGCTGCTGCATGGGATACTTCTTCCACTGTCAGACTTGATCTGGAAGATCAACATAGCAATAAATTTTTTTTCTGATCCCCATCCAGATCATCACACACCCAATAGGACAACTCTCCCTATGAAAAGACTGATATCTTGATTTGTATTTCTTACAGCTGATCTGCACTCCACTGACGATCTTATTTTCTATTTGCTAGGAAAAGGGTAATAATGAAAGGATAAACCAAAGAATTTGTAAGTTTGATGGCTATCAAATTTTGTATTCTTTCACTTGGATTAAGACTTTATCCAGGACCCAATTTCTAAATATTATTGTTTAAATAACCTTGAAATTTGAACTGGAGTATGTGAGGTCATACTTTCTTCTTAGTAACTATGGAATAAAACATATCAAAGACCAAATACAGAAAAAAACTCTTTTATACCACATCCAGTCTAATCTTTCACAGATATAAATAAAGTGGAGATGGGCATTTTCTCCAAAAGAAGCAAAGAATACAGGATCTATTTCTTAGGGGGGTGTGTGTTTGTTTGATTTTTTTTTTTTTTAAAGAATCACAAATCAGTGGCTCATTTTTGAACTGTACATTCATGACATCCTTTCTTTTCCCAATATTTTCAGAATACATTAGCTCAGCAGTATCTGTAGTTTGCAGTAGCAATTAGCATCCTGGGGAGTCAGCCGCAAATAACAAATTCATAAACAAAGTAGAATTAATCAAGTGTAAAATTAAAAATAAGGAGGAGCTTGCATAATCTTAGAATGACAGAACAGCTAAGAGAAGCCCTTGCTCCAGGCAAGGATTAGTCTGTCAAAATTATGGTCAAATATTTAACCATGCTTCTATTTCCTTAATGGTTTATGAAATTAATGGAAGTTAATTATATAATTAAATAATAACTATATTATCACCTGTCTAACAATTAAATTGGAACCATAATCACCTTACTAAACTTCAAGATGTCCTTGCAAGTTTTTCATTTCAGTGAGAGAAGGTACAGGGGATATGCTCTTAAGTACAATGTGTAGGCAGACGAAATAGTGGACAAGAGTGTGTGGTTTCTGGGAATGAAATCCCAAAGCACAACTGTTCCTAAATGTAAAGATAGGGTAGGAAGTTCTTCTGCCGTTACATGATTAGATTATTAAATCAATAGCAGGTAAAAATCAGACCATTTATTATTTTATACACGCAAGATGGAAAGGGGCGATGGGTGAGAACACAGCACAGAGCTGCAATCTTACCCTCTGCTTACTTCAACCTGCACTTAATTAAATAAAACACCAGGATAACTTGAGTTTAACCAGGCTCTTCTCAGATAGTTCCCGAATGTCACACCTCATTATCACGTGCTGGATATCAGACTACAGCAACTGAACAAAGTACCACACAGATTTTTTTGAACCAAGGCAATGAGGTCACCTCTCTCATTTACTTTTTCCTACAGTTAATGGCTCACAACAGAAACTAGAACCATATTTCTGAAATGCCAGTCATGCTGCTGCATTACTTGACAACACACTTCATAGTTTGCTATGATTACATGGTAAAGCAGGCCAAAAACATTGGCCAACTCTCTACCTGGCGCTGTACTGCAATCTCAGACTGGAAGGCAATTACAACACATTTCCACTGATTCTTCTTTTCCAACTATTCATATTATCAGGGCTATAATTTCATTGGCTATAATTTTGTTTATTGTTCCCAGACTATGACAATCAGGAAAGAGTCCTCCTTAGGGAGGATATTAACAGAGCTCAGCATGAAACAGAGCAGACCCAGGGCTACAGCACTTCTGATCAGCAGATTGGCTTCCCCAAAAACACCAAGCTGGGAAATGTTTTACTATCAGGAGGACAACTTGTAGGATTCGAGGTTTTTTGTGAAGCTTACCCATATTATACATAACAGGACTTTAATAAGCATGTTTTAAGGAGAAAGCTACTTGGAGGAAGAGTCCATGAAGTCTACTGGGAGGCTTGCTGTGGTAAGTTTGATTTACCTAGGAAGTGCTGAAATACTGACAGAGAAACTATTTAAAAAAAAAAAAAAAAAAGCAACCAAAAAAGAATAAAGGTCAGAGACAGAATCATCTAAGCTTGTCAGAAAAGCAGGTAACATTTTCTGTCTTGGAAACCCTTCTACTCAAGCAGACCTTCTAAACTTAGAGGAAAACTCACACATGCAAAGTTACTTACATCCTTAAACGGCGGCAAGATAAGGCTGTTATTGAAGTGCTATGATTTCTTTGCATTCCTATTTAAAATAGTTTCCCTTTAGGACATCCCTATTTATGGATCTGAAGCATTATTTTCCTCACATTTGTGAGAAGAAGCCTTTATACTTAAAGCTGGTCAAGACCTGCAGTATTTCAGGATGGCAAAGCCCTCCTAGATTACTGGTCTCATACGTGAAAGCACTGAGAACAATTCCACAATAGCAGAATTACAGATACAGCCTTAAAAGAGAGAAATAAAAGCAGCATTTGTTCATTTTTTTTTTTTTTTTCCCCATGAACACTAGAATATTCACTAATTAGACTTCATAACACCCTCCTGGCTAGGTAACAATTATCACTGCCACTTTACATGTTGCCAACCAAGGAGATTCACTCGCTTATTAGAAGTGAAAGGATCTCTATCAGGCCACATCGTGATTCAAAAGGACAGATGCCACTGCAACCTGAAGTGCCTCAATCTACTCAGTGACAAGACAAGGTGCAATTAGTCATGCATTTATTCTGATCAAAGAGAGAAATTCTAATGGACTGCCCTGCTATGGCTCAATGTACTGCTATCTTTCTTCTTTTTAACAGTAAAATTGCAGTGAAAAGAAATAATTTTCTACAAAGCGAGTCCTAAACACAACAGTACAGAAGCTATTTTTGCAGCTAATGTTCAATGTTTCATGTCACCTCTTTATTCTTAAGGCAAAGGGTACATACTCCATCAACCACAAGCTGAGAAGTGGATCTGTATAAAAAATGAAGAGGTCTCATGCCTTAACATACAGGAAAGCAAATGAGTCACTTTAAAATATAACCAATGGTAACAATAATCCTACAGCTAAATCTTGAAAACTGAAGAGATATTTCCAAAGTATTTTCATAAATTTTCATAAGGGGCATTTCTACCACTTAAACTAATACAAAGCAAGGGATCAATATTACAAGAGTTTCTGTATTTGACAAGGGAGATTTGAAAGCTTTCCACTTGCTTCTGCATTTCAGTTTGACCTATTTAAATTCTCTCTGTTTCCACTGTTCTTCAGCCACATAGAGTAATTAAATGAAGCTCTAATCTATCTAAATATTTGCAATATTTTATTATTTGCACAGTTTTATGCAAGGTATCTATCCTAATAAGGGCATTTAAGGATATTTATGAGCTAAACCAGAACTGACAGAGAGCTGTAAATCCATGTCAGTCACGAGGTGCTATTTTAATTTCCCAGAGTCTTGTACTGACCAGGCCTGGCTTGCCAGGAAAACTCAGTACTGGGCAGGTGCTTCAGTTCTTGGCTACAAAAATACCTCATCTTCCTTATTCTCAATATTTTCTCTCAATCCGCAGCCTTCATTTTAAATCTCTGCAGTCGTCAGAAAGCCATGTTGAGCTGACTGTGAGATCAAAAGCCTGAAAGAGTGGAATATCCTGTCACTGGAAACAGGGTAAAACCTCCTGTATATTGTTAGAACAAAACCTTTCACCACAGACTGTTCTGCTCAGTATGTGTTTTTCGTGCCCCTCTGGACATGACCCAAAAAGGCAGCTGGACCATCTCGGCTGTGGCAGGGAGCTCACAAGTACGAGGCATGGGTTCACGCTTTCAGTTCAAGTGTCCCTGCTTCAGACAAGCATCTTCTGGCCAAGACTGTGATACTCTTATAAACAAGGAGACAGATTATAAACTAACTTGATACATTGTCGTGATGGAAACTACATATGTGGAATCACATTTTTTCCTCTTTTGGCTATGTCTCCTAATTTTTCTGCTTTCTCCCTATCATACATTTTTTTTCTATTTATATTTTCCATATGTTTCTATATAATAAAGAAAGCACAAATAAACTAAGAAGTACAAAAAAGAAAAGAGACATCTTTATAATTATAAATTTTGTTGTGCGATGCTTTCTTTCTGGTGAGCATTTGGGGAAACAGATTTTATGAGCAGGTTCCATTAACAATAATGGGACAAGTTTCAAAAGTAATACAAGCTGGTGTACTTCAAAAGTGCAAAGGCTTTAATTATGGGCTTCAGGCATTTTTTTCTCTGCTCTTCAATAACTAGAAGCACTAATCTAAAGAGTAAAATCTGCACCCTTCCAGCCTGCTTCACAGTTTAATATAGTGGTCTTTGCCTACTTCCATAGCGATGAGTGTCTACACCGTAAATCTCTGCTCAGGCACACCGATGACACAGTGTTGCAGGGAAAGAATATACTGTATCGCCTCCAAAGCAGTGTCAATTTTTGGTCTCTAGCACTGTCAGTTCATTACCTCTGTATGGTGTTCACTAAAGGGCTCCAAGTAGACAAAACGAGCCAAGAGAAGCTAACTGATGTCAAAAAGCGCATTTAATTTAATAACACAACAGAGAAGCATGCAAACTATCAGCACACCCCAGCTTAGTCATTTCCATGGTATAAAACAATGGATTTCCAGTAATAGGTTTTAGCTTCTCATTAGGGAATTATTTTGGACCCCATGAATGCCTCATGAAGGAGCAGGTAGGCACCTACATGCATGGCAATTCCTCAAGCCAATGGAAAAGATTCCCCAGAGGTGTTCACAACCCTTGGATCCCCCAAGGATGCTGCAAGCAGCCTCTCCATGTATTACTTACAGAAAACGTAATGTCAACAAGCTTTATTTAAAACATAAGGTCTGTAGAAGTTCTCTCCAAAACACCATTCAAGAGGAGAAATGGATTAATAGTTTTTAAATTTTTAGCTAACAGGATTAAAGAAACCATTGTAATCTGAATTTGTAGTACAAGAAGGCTAACATGACGTGTTTTGATCTGGGATCAAGCATCTGATTTCCACTTGCCCTGTTAGAGAGCTGAGCAGAGGAGCTGAAAGCTGCACCAGACCACTGACTGATGAACCCTTCCCATCCCTGGGGCTTGAAAACAACCCTGCCTACCAACTTCTCATCAAACTGACATCAGTAGTGTAAAATTTCCCATAATTTGGAGAGGGGGACAAGGTACTTGTTATTTAACAACTATTTACATGAAGGAACTGGAGAGAGAACAGAAAGCTAGTTTCTGCTGGGTGAAAACAAGCCAACATACAGCAAATGAAGCACATACTGCAAAGTCTTCTCTGTGCCAACTACAGCACGTTACTTTTACCCCAGACTTGCTCAGAAATCTGAGACTGGATTTGTCTTTCCATGCCTGCTATAGACATGACAACACAGAAGAGCAAGCACTGATTAAAGGCGTACTTATTCCACTCATCCGTGCGCTTCAGAGTCTCCCTGGTTTGCTCTTATCAAGAGTTACTGATGGACTTCTAAGAAAACTCCCCATTTTCTGGGCCCACCGAAGCGCAGAGGTATGGAAGCATCAGGGAGCTTTTTCCCCGCCTCTACAGGGTGTCAACATTTGCTGTCTGTGATCTCCTCAATTCCATAACCACTACCCAATGCTGACCTTGAAACCACTGCACCCAGATCCCTCTCCCTTCTAAGGTGTCCAAAATGGGAACCATTTTCTTTGGTCTATGCCCCTTTATTCCACGTCATTCCACCACTTTTATACAGTGTGCAATGATTTTGTGCAAAACATTCATCTACCTCCATTCTGACTCACCCTGTCAAGTATTTTTTTCCTTCTATCCAATTAGCCTGATGATCAGTTTCATGTAAGAATTTGCAACCAGGCTCAACTTTAATATGCAGGGTGTTAGAAACACTTACTTGTGATAACTTAGCTCGACATATTTCTAGCTATGCATGCAAACCTTCTGAATTTTACAGTAGCGGATAGACCACATCTCTGCTTTACCAACATACATCCCCAATGCTCTTTTCTCCCCTGATTCTTTAAAGAATTTAACGCATTAAATTGGAAGGTGATGTTATTTTTAGAATTTATTCAAGAACCTCAGACATGCTCTGATGATACTGAACAAGACAGGTAGAAGTCTGCTAGCAACAAGCATCACTGTAGCTCTCTCAATAGGCACGAAGAAGTTTTCAACCACATACTGAGGATGAAGTAGCTACTGCTTTTCAAAAGCAAAGGCTTTGCTTAAATCCACTCAGTAAATTTCAGAAATGTTATCATTAAAAATTAAAATTAACTTTCAGTGGCTTGGGCTCTATACTGTTTCAAGTGTTTTTAAAGGCAGTCGTCTGATTTACATAAAAATTCTAAATTTTTGCTTGAGGAGTTCCCGTATGATTGCCAAGTCTTCCTTGAAACTAATCTCTCCTCCTTTCCCTTCTACTGTTGTATTTATCATTATCACATTTATTAATTTTTAAAGGTTGCTCCTCTTCACAAGAGCTAAATAGGAAAAAATAGAAAGGTTGAACCATGGCAAATAAAATCAATTTGGCAAACAATTTCCTTCTACATCCATATCTGTCAAAACTCAAAATACACCCCCTCTTTATGACTTCATATGCTGCTGGTGATTTAGAAGTGAAGTAATAATTCGTTCACTTGCGTTTTAACAAACATGAGGAATGGCACATTGGCGTGGATGCTTCTTTTTAGTAGCAATCACCAGTCATCCCGGCTAGACAAATAAGCTTTTTCCTCCTTCTGTGGAGACAGAGAAATCTCCTTGCTGACCCCTTTCCTACAGTGCAAAGCAATACAAATCAAGCTGAATCCTGTAAGTTCCAAGCATTTTGTCAATTTTGAGCACCCTGCCAGTGATCAAAACCAAATGGTTTCCTACTAGAAATATCAGCTGCTGCACTGAGCTAAGTACCTGCTCCACTTCTTTCCCACAACAATTATTGTTGCATTTATTGTCATGACATTTAACAAAACAAATCCCTAGACCAAGCCCCTCTCGGGGGTCCCCTAAGGTGGTACTTTAATACAGGTAAAACAGGCCAAATAGTCCCAACAGAAATAACAGGTTGGGTGGCTTTCTACAAACTACTGTCTTCCAGATCATGTTGTGGGCTGCCAGAGTCATAGTGCCATTGTTTGATACAAAGAGGTTACTAAATTGCTAAAATTCTACCCAAACCCCTTTTTCTTTCAAATGCAGTCCTGTTTTAAATATTAGGTAGTTAGAAAAACTACATGATTTCTCTTTAGGCATCATTAAATTTTCTTTAGAGGAACTGCAAAAGCTAAAACAAGACGAAACTGTTGTAATGCCGCAAACAAATTCTGCTTAACCCTTTTAATTATCCCTTAAAGACTCTGAAGTTATTCAAGCTGTGGGTCATGGTGCACTATATAATCAAGGACATAACCTGAGCTGCAAGATCCATTTGCTTGAGCTTATTTAATAATAAGAAAAATAACATTTCTGTCTACCATTCTGTTCCAAAGCAGATGAATAACTTTTACTCAAAGTTGAAAAACCATGTATTAGTCTTCAGGCAGAAATCAGGATGGGAAAAAATTCTCCTCAGAGGGAAAATTCAGAAAGGTTTAATGCTGCAGTCAAGGAATTAGGATGAAAACATTCATGCAGCCCTAAATGTGAAGATTTTTGCAGTGCTTTTGTAATCAGTGTGGATGTATTTAGGTAAAATCTAATTTTCCAGGGAAATCATAAATGCCTCATTTTCATGAGAAGCCTGAGGGAGACTGTATGTACCAGAGATAATACAGAGATTATATCAGACATAGAATGCAATATTTTTGGCTATAAATAACATGAGGAAGTACAGATGCAATTTCATAAAATATCATCTCCCGAGACTACAGACAAGACTACACCTCTTTCTTAAGATCTTAGCATCTTTCTGGTACATTCAGAAGTCCTTCATTATAGCAGGATTTAAAACTGTCAGAGAATCATCTAGGTGTCCTGACTGCCATGTTTTAAAACATGCTTCTCACCTGCAAGGTGGTAATGTGCTTTCTCTGGCCAGGCTTGAAGAGTGCTAAAAACTGGTTTGCAAAATAGTACAATAGTGCTGGTGGGTTATAAAGTGCTTTACAGCACAGCTTTGTATCCACAGTTTATAGCTGAGTTCATCTCTGTAACTATGAGGCTGAATGGTGTTTGGCCCAAAGTTTACACATATTGCAAGAGGAATCTAAATATTTTCATGTTTTATGAATACTAAAAAGAGCAGTCACTAACTGAATGCAATTATGGATATTTTATCCATCATTAATAGGGACACTCTCCATTATTTCAAACAAAATATTGATGTTTCATCACTTTCCCCTTTCAGAGAAAGTTTGTAGCCCAGCTATTTTAAAAATTCTCCTTCTTTTTGCTTTTTCAGAACCTCTATGATTACTTTTGAAATCTGTAGCTCTAACATGAAATAAGGACGTGGAAGAACAGAAACAGTACTGTTTCAGATCCTGGCAAACCTATCTTGGAAATAATAGATCAGCCTCCAAACCACCAGCTGAGGAACTGGTAGAAAAACCATTGGTAGATCTCAAGAGTCCATTAAAAATAAACCCTAAGAAAGAATTGGCTTTCCACAGAGGGGCTGCAATAGGCCAAGTTTTGTTTTAGAGTCTCAAAAGTTCAGTTCTCAGAAACTGATAGAACTCCAAATTTAATTACTTACATTAATATCCACCCACTAGCCACACAGAGCCGGGATTTCCATTAGTCTCCCGCTTCTGGTGAGACTGTTAACCCCTTGGCTGGTGGATAACCTAAAATACATCTCCCCCAGGCCCCCCTTACAGTAGCACATCATACAGAACACTTGGCACATGCAGGTGTATGACCAGCAGAAGGATTAAGGCGCTCAACCAGGAAAAGAAATCCATATCTAAACTCATGTGCCACTAAGTATTTAACACAGGCAAGTCTTGCTTTCACCTCTGTAACACTATAGAGGCCAAAATTTATTGTTCTTCTGAAGAACATGAAAATCAGATCAGTAATTTTTGTCTTTTTTTTTTTTTTCCTGATTCCCTCTACAAAGTATTTTTTTAAAAAATCATCTTTAGCTAAATTCAATCAGTTTTTCACTGACACCTCCCCTACCTTAGCATTTGGTATGTCTGGCTCTTCCCACTTTTCTCTCTCCCCCAACAGAGCTTCAATAGACTTGGGAAAGCACAGCAGTAAGTCAAAACACAAATGGAATAATGTCATCTTCTGGCCACTCGGGAGAGCATTTTTGTTGGGATGATCCAGTCCGACTCGTACATAAGGTACCTCCCCAAGGAGCTTGGGACAAATTTGCAGGAGTCTCTGCAGATAACACACACACACACACACACACACACACTCCCTAGTCTTCTCAGGAGACCTGCAGAGATGCCCATCCTTCACTGCTGTTGACACGTTTTGCTCATTCCCAGGTTTAATGACTGAAACATCAACCCACCAAGTGACAATATATCACAGTATTTCTCCAGTACATTTAGAAAGGAAGATGAGATGGAAGACTAGGACCAACGTTGAGGAGAGACTAATTTTGCCATCAGAGAGTAATCAGCCAACACAGTATCCAGAAGGTATAAAGCTGTTAGAAGAACTGGTTTAATTTCGGTCCTTACAAGTATCTAACTGGAGACAAAGATGCATAGTTGTGACAGTTTGTAGCAGTGGTTTCTAAACATTTCCAATCACAGATTCACTTCTCTGTGCAATAAAACTACTTTCATTTAAACCACCAGGCTCTTTCCCCAATTCTGAGAAAAGCTGCTCTAACAAGGATGCAACAGAATAACCCATCACACTCATGACTAATCTCTGTGATGCTGTGCTATCGACAGGTTCCTACTAGGCACAGAACAACTCCTCTAGGTTTGACCTAATGACTTCTCTGGATGTTAAAGAGCAGAACTATAATTTAAATCAAATTCCATAAACTGATGGAAAGGTCCTGACTCAGGGCAGAAAGTATGCACATGTGTGGGAGGGCAGCACAAGCAGTCATTGGTACCTGGTTCCTCTTTTATTATTTTATAATATTTTTAGTGGATTTTTCCTTCCTCTCAACCCCTCACTTGCCATAAATATAGTCTGATATTACCTAAAACTTAAGACCTGAATTATCTGCTGGGCAATGTTAGAGTAATTGAAACAAGTCCAAGCAGAGAACAGTGTACAGTGGCCTCTGCCATTCCTGTATCCATTTGATAACTGTGTATGATTTCAAAAGAAATTTTAAAATTCCAAATGCAAACTTTACGCACATGAGAACACCCCATGTTGGTACCAATTGGCTGTTTAGTATTTTAGATGCAGTAGAATCAAAAGACAACTTCACATAAATATTTTAAACTCATTTCTCCAAGGTATGAGTAAAGCCAATGGATCAGTAAGACTTTATAAACTTTCCTTTCTCTTAGCAAAGGAATAGACTTTTACTGAAATTAATAAAGAAGACACGGCAGAGATGCACACTTTCATCTTCAGGGGAAGAGATGAGACTGTGGGAGGGTTTATGAAGCCATTTTGCCTCTTGGCAGGTATTCTAGAAATGCCTTCTCTCAGGTATGTCCAACTTTGCCCAAAAGACCAGGGAGAACCTGGCCCTGGAGAAGGGACAGTGGGTGGCAAGGACCACCTGAGCTGGCGAGACATTTTATGTTCCCATTTTGTTTTCCATCTACTGTCAAGCAGGTCTGCTACTGAGAAGACAGAAGAAACTAGAGGAGACAACAACCAAATTTTATGCAAGTTTATTGCCTAAATATTACTTTTGAGTTTTGTACTAACAGACAATACAATAATGGGGTGTGTTTATTTATGGTGGGGAGACTCCGCTCAGTTCAGCACTACAATAAACTGAGAGACATTGAAGTGATAAATCAGGAAGGCTTGGTAGAAACTAAAATTAAAAGTAAGCCTCACTAAATCTTAAAAATGGGATGGCTACATAAACAACTTGATGTATAGTTTCTATTGTTGTTTACAGATAATAGAGTTATCTATTTTCTCTAGCTATGAAGTGCTTTCTGTATGAAAGTACTACTGCCATCATAAAACACTTGTGAAAATTAACAGCCAACTTCTCTTCTGCACTGAATATTAATTACTATATGAACATTCCTTGCCACACAGCTTTCAAAACATCCTCTCTCCCAGGATATTTAATTTCATGCAGAAACCAATTTTTGATCAGCCTACACAAATTAGTGAATAAAGAGGACACGGTGCATCTAACTGCCTGTCTGAACTGAGGGAAAGCACTCCCCACTGTGAGTTACTAGATCTAAAGTGAAAAATTGGGGGGTTTTATTTATAAACAAAAATTGGTCAAAGGACAGATAAGAAGTGGTAATGGTAGATGGCAGTGGTTTGTTTAATAAAAACTAGAGTTGTGAGCAAATGCTAGACCTGGATTTAGTTAAAATGAAACAGTTTTGTGTATGTTATTGGAGTGAGTATTGCCTGTCAAGATGGAAAAGGTTAAAATACAGAAATAGAGTGATCAGAATTAGAGTTACAGAAAGTATTACATGTGAGGGGGAACAGTATCAAAAAGATATTTAAGAGGAGAGAAAAATCTTGAAAGCAGCAGTAGATCCCCTCCAGAAACACCAGCTGGTACCTCAGAACCAGCCTTACAACTGGCCAAGACAGCAAGGTTGTTGGTTGCTTACAGAATACATGTATTAACCCCGTCCAGACACACGTTAGTTATTCCTGTTTGGCACAGTGGACTTCACATCAAAACTGGTTCATATACTTCAACACATCTCAGGGCTGGAAAGGTTCAATGAGATTTCTGATCACAGACGACATTAATCATTCAAAAGCCGGAGTGCCTAAATTAGTATGAAAGACACTGCAGTAAGTGCAGCTTGGCCAAAGAATAATTAAATGACTACTGAAAAAAAAAAAAAAAAAAAAAAAACCCAACCAAAAAAACCCCAAAACCAAACCAACAAAAAGATCACACAGAACAACTGCTTCATTCAAGGAAGGGGGTGGGGAGGCAGGAACCAGTAGAAGCGCCTCTAGCTACTGGGTCTTCCGGTGAACTTTTCTATATTGGTAAACAGGGTGAACTAAAAACTCTACTAGTTATTTTCTCTTTTAAAGCCCTAGCCCCAGAAACATTTATAAACAGCACTAAATCTCTGCTTCTACACATCCAAGTTAAGGTTTCTGCAAAAATGCTTCTAGGATCCTAACTCTTAATTTCTCCACCTCTGCTGAAACTATACAAGGGTTTTATAAAGCTGTTCATAAAACACAATCTGAAAGCTCATACCTTATTTCCCTAGCAAAAGCAACTGAAATGATGCTTCATGCTATAAATTAATTTAGTTGTTGGTTCCTTTCACTTGAGTCAAATACTCAAACCTGTTATATTATTCTCATTTCCTTCCCACTTTGAACTGACATCAGATAGCCCACATAAAACATTTTGTAGAAAATTATATTGGTCAAAACCTTTAAGAAAGAAAAAGGAAGAAAGTACCAGCTTGCTAATATTTTTAGCTATAAAGCCTCTGTCCTGCTCTTGATAGTATGCTTATAAATAATTAAAATATATGAACAGCAATAATAGCAAAATACTTTCCTTATTAGGCTTGAATTCAACTTTCTAAGTATATTATCACCATGATGAGCCTCTATTTATCTTGCCTGTGGTCGTACTTTATAATGATTATATAAAGAGGTCTATTTTAGGAAGGTTATATCTTTGATCTGTTTTTATATACATAGAAATCATTTGCAACTGACAGATCCATTACACTTGCACATGATATTCTTCAGCTGCAAATAAAGTACTCTATATAAACAACTTAAAGAATCATTTTGTTTCCCTTAGAAAAGTCCATTCCTGCTTCTCTCAGCACATATACATTGAATCCATACTGTGAAAATCAAAGAGGGTATTGATTCCTTAGGCAAGCACGTAGAATTCATCACACAGTAAGTTTGTAATTTGGATTTTTTTTTTTTTTTAATCAACTGCCACATAAACACATCTATTTATAAATCCTGCCTGCAAACAATATTTCTAAGGCAGGTACAGTTTGTGTGAATTTTCCAGAAAGTAGAGAAAGTGAAAAAGATGAAGGAGGCTTTTTTAGCTGGCCTTATGGAGCAAGCACACAGCCAAGCACTCTGAAGCACAGGACGTAGTTCACAGTACTGCTGAACCTGCCTTGCTTCCAACGCCTCCTTTCCCACCATGCTCTCCAACCCCTCTCTCTGCAGCCTTGTCTTACACACAGTCACTTTATTTTCCATGTAGTCTCAGTCCTAAAAGAGTTCAGGCAATTACTGAGAGAATAAATTTCCACTTGCTCTCCCAAATGTCTTCAGTAAATGCTTTAAACAGCTTGTGTTCATTATATGCTTCACCTGACCATAGTTACAATGATAGTTCCTAGACCACAGGGATGATCTACTGGGACAAAGCTAAGATGCCATCATCTATCAAAACTGACCAGTATACCTCCAAAGGAAGAAAGACAACGAGACCACTGGGGAAAGGAGTGTTTCACAGGCCTGTCAGGACCAATTTACTAAAGCAGTATCATCTCAGTGTCTAATCAACAAACTTCCACCAGTCTCTGTGTGCCAAATAGGAAAAATACGGTGAGGAAAAACAAGAAGGGGGAGGAAAAGCAACAAAAAAAAAAAAAGAAACTATCTACAGCATAAGCCAGCTGACATTAGTTGAGGATACTAATCTCTATTTCATGATTAACAAAGATAAACCCATACTTTGGCTTTTAAAACTTCTTAACAGAGCCTGTGTACTCCTTCGGTAAACAGATTCCCATGAGCTTTGATTCCTGAATGAGACAACTCTTATCGGTTTCTCAGAGTTTCAGAGGGAAGTCTTGGAAGTGCTATGCTGTTTTATTTTTATTCATATCATACAAAAGACATCCCCTGATTTAAGTCAGATTTCATTGCTGCATAAAATGTGGAGAATTGCTGTTAGGATGGCATAGCCTCATGTACATTAGTCCCAGTTTGATCCTGATGATCTGCAAGCAGTTTGCTGTGATTTGATGGACCATATTGACAAGATAGAATGAACACTGCAAAGGAATTATTTATCTACAAATAAATAAGTAACTACCAAGAACATGTGACCTTGACCAATATAACCTGTAAACCTGAGAGCTAGGGAGAACATAGTTTTGCTCCCCACTGGGTTATACTCTCTCTGCTGGAGAGTGACTAAATCTACTCTACTGGCAGACTAGATTTAATAATGTTCTTCTCCTCCAAGAATGTTATAAAGCTGCATTAACATCCTCAGGCAAAAGTCTCCACACAAATGAAAAGGAATATTGTTTCTATTTTAGAGATGTGATAAAACCCTGTAGCCAGTCACCTACATAGTACTTCCACTCATCCTGGTTGCTGAAAAACCAACATTCAGATCACCTCTAAGTTTAGAATAAAGCAGTGCAAAAAGTTAAACACTTAAGCCAATTCAAGATTGCAATTACCTTAGTTAAAGTACAATCCTGATTTATCACCTGATTTTTACTGGAAATCTGTCATCTTTCCAGAATGAGTACACATGACCACATAGAAGGTTCAAGGTGTACAGCAAACAAGACAGATTATGTGGATTTTGGAGAAGAGATCCTTTCATATATCAAACCCTCATACCTCACTGAGAGAAAATACATAATCAGTAGCATGGGGAGAAAAAAACCCCAAGCCATCAGAAAAAGAACGGTAAAAATAAAAACCTGTAAAAAATTCTTTCAGTGTTTATGGTGCAAGCACAGGAGTCAACTAAATAGACCCAGACTGGACTTCCCAAAATCCTTCAAATTCATCTTTCTGTTTTGGATCTCTGCTCATCTACCAGAAAAACAGACCCCTGAACTCATTCACAGAAACTTTAGGCAAAGCTCTGGTTTCATTGTTAATGCGGAACGTAAAATAGCAACTCACTGCTGACACTTAAATACTACAAACATGAGCGAATTTAAAATAGACTAAGCACTGGTGTCTAAAACAGCAATAGCTGGGCACGTTACCAGCACTTGCTGTACAAGTTTCTGACTTACGGTTTTACTAATAGGCTTAAGCTTTACCTATTTTACTTCTCATTTTCAAAACATAAGTGTAAAACAGTACCAAATGCTCCCAGTTGCCTGATTAAATCATTGGCAAGGTTGCAGTAAAATTTGCTGGAGAGGCAGCTCTGCAATGTAATATATTTCCATGTGGTGGAAGGCCACCCTATCTAGAAAGGGAAAGTTCACTGAGATTATATCTTCATACCTCTTCTGATTGATTACCTGCTCAATAAATAAATATATTCATATTTTAAATAAATATAAAAACTGTAGATTCCTTCATTATTTCTTCTTTAAATGGCTTTAAACTCCAACAGGGGAGGGTCAGACTGGACATTAGGAAAAAATTTTCACAGAAAGAGTGGTCAGAGAGTGGAACGGGCTGCCCGGGGAGGGGGTGGAGTCCCCACCCCTGGGTGTGTTTAAGGGTCGTTCAGATGAGATGTTGGGGGATGTGGCGTAGGGGAGAACTTTGTAGAGTCGGGCTGATGGTTGGACTTGATGATCCCAAGGGTCTTTTCCAACCTGAAAGATTCTGTGATTCATCTCTACCAAGAACAGTTTTTTCTGTAAAAGAAGGAGATAGTACTGGGCAGAGAGTCACTAAAATCTTTCCAGATACTACAATGTCACAGTGGCAGCACAAACTACCCATAAAACCACGTAAGCTGCCAGTATCCAAAACAGCACATAAAATCCTGGAAACCTGCAGAAATTATACCGGTACTTATATAAAAGCTTAGCACATATTCAAATTCCTATCAACATCAGAAAGCTTCATCACTGTCATCAAGTAGGAAACATCATACACAGGGCCAGTGCTTAGGTGACACTTTACAAGCAAGAATAATCCACTTGAGTGACACCTTAATAAATGGCTCTTAAATTGCTGGGGAATAGATGCATTACTAAGATTCTTTAGAATGGCTAAATAATATGGTGAATCCATTAAAATGACCCGTCTGAAGTTCCTGTAAGTCTGTCCTTGGACAGTTCCTGTAAGCCTGTTTGCTGCTATGATCTTTGATGCTCCACTGTACCCTGCATGCTTGGCAAATACACGTGCATAGGCAGGGGCACGGCATTGCTGGGATGCTGTGAGATGCTGTTCTTTGCAGAAAAGGAAGGTGGTGAAATCAATAAAAATGTTGGAGGTGATTTCAAGCTGCAGCTGTGCAGCAGCTACATCTGCATTTGGTCTCCTGCCTCCCCCATTCAGACTGGGACCTGCTGCCTGGGCTTCCTGGCTTGACCCTGGAGCTGTCTCGTGACTGTGGATTTGCTGGGCTGGGTGTGACACTAAGCAGTGTCTCTGGACCCAATCCTGACTTGCTGCCCCACATCCTGGCTCAGCACTGCTGCATGCCTCACCATCACTGTGGCTCCCCATCTGTGGTGGAGCCACCAGCCACCACTGCGCCCTTTGGCCTTTGGAGTGTATCTGCTCTCGCTCCTCATCAAGTGGCACCTGAAATTCTCACAAATCTTGAAATATTGCTACTGAAAGCAAAGCAAACCCAGGGAAGGCATATCAGGCCCAGGATGTGACACAGCAGTTAGTGCCTCGTTACATGACTAAGGGCTGACAGATGAAGTATGCTCCTTCAAAGTGATCTCATTTGAGCGAAACTACAAACCTTGGGAGGCAGCATTAAACACTACCCGTGACTGTTCTTGGAACACAGAGTTATTAAGTTGAACTTTTATTCTTATTAAGAGCAGCATGATTGCTAACACAAAATGAAAAGGTCCACATTCCTGGTGGTCCTCTGATTTCTGCAAGAGGTAAATAACACCGTTTCCCAAAACAGAGACATTTACAGTGACAGGACTCTGAGGTCATACAAATTTAAAAGGCTTTTATCATAAACTGTCATTTTGCTGTTTTTATTCTTCAGACAAATTTAGAAGTCAAGTAAGTTCTCCTTTCTTAAGATTTGTATAATTCTTTTTTGCTGCAGGCATTGTTATCTGTCCTGGCCCAACTAGCTTTCCAGAAAAGAAAGCCACATACAATGGGGACATCTCTCCCATAAGAACTGAATGGGTAGAAACATTAAACCTTGAAGCTCTTTGAGAAATAGCAACAACATTGGTACCTATTATCAACCTATCAGTGTGCCAAAACCAAGATTAATCCATTGAGCACTAGATCTTTTTATTTTGCACACAGTACCTGGTGACAAAGATGGAGATCCTGCAGTAAACTTGAATTCCAAAATGGATTTTGAGTTGTAAAGCACATCTGGACAATGGGACAACTTGGTGACAACAGTGATTCCAGATCCTCCAGTCTATTTTTGTTTCTAGCACAAATGTTTAACCTTTCTCTGAGACTCCAAGTGGCAGTAGACAGCCCTTGCACAGTCAAACATTAGTCCAGATACAGAACACAGAAAATTCAGACACATCTCTGAGATGAGATAACATTAAACCCATAAATTGATTTGAAAACTAGATTCCCTATTCAAAGGATAATTCGTAAATGCCTTAAAGAATAATGATTGAATGCCATGCACATGGAATTAACAGCACAACTCTATTCTTACTCATTTCTGGCAATTTCACAATGAAACAGAGATGAAATGTCTTCCTAAACGAAAGAGAGGATTTTTCTAAGATTAAAAGTAATATGTAGCTTTAAGTTGGCTAATATTTATGTTAGACCGATGTAGCAACTCTAAATACACTGAGAAATGTAACTCAAGCTTTGGAGAAAGCTGCAATTAAAAAAATTAATTAAAATCAAATTAATCTTTGCCCTGTCCCACTGTAATGCTTAAATTGCAATTATGAAATCTGTAACAGAAAAAATTTAAATAAAGAATAAATTATACATATAGTGGAACAAAGGCACTGAGAGCTACAGATGAAATGCAGCAACTCAACAATAAAAGTGCTTTGCTGGAGGTCAAAGCTTATTATTTGCACTAGGTTTATTTGGGCTCATCTCCATAGCTGAGGATGAGAATTTTACAGAAAACTTGTGAAGTTCTGAATGAAGTAGACTGACATTTGGGAAAGGATATTTCCATAAACAAATGTTGACACGTGACAGATGGATACAAGGGCTATTTGAGGACTACTGTATGTATTCATGTTATTCGTACCACATTTTTCTTTACAGGCTTCCTAGCAACAGAATTTCTAACTAAATCCATAAGGAGCCACACGGTCTCTGAAGGACTCACTGCCCTCCCCCTAAAAAAGCATTTTGAGAAAATCATTCAAGAAAAGTATTGAACAAATGCTCCTCCTGACTAGCAGAGGAAGTACACAAGTGGTCTGAACTGGTTCAGTTGAAAATTTTAAAAATATATAATCCAGACAAGATTTGTTCCAATTGTGTAGCATTTTATTAAAGCTGAGCCCTGAAAACATTGCCATTACCTCTGAAAGGACAAAACCACACATGCTGAAGGTGTGATTCCTTAAAGGTTTTACAGGGAAAATTCATGATCTCTGAGCACGAGCCAGGTAACCACCCTTCACTGGCCACAGGCAGTAATGCTGAAAGTCGCAAGCAACGGGAGGTATAATACTCCTTGTTGGCCTCTATTTCAGCTTTTTAATTTCCTGTGTTTGCCAGCAATGCTGGAGATGTTGTCTGTGACCAGTGGCTTGAACATCACGAGGTTTAAGACCTGAGAGCTACGTGGAGCAGCTCTGGAGGACAGGTCAAGGGGAAATGCCCAGGGAGTTGACTTTGGAGCAGTGACACTAAATTTAAAATAATCAGATCACACAAGGTCTTCAAGGCATTAGACAATGCATTCCCCCAAACAACAAATATATACACTCCTCTGCAACTGAAAAAGGAAAGTGCTGCAGAAAAATCACTGGGGGATGATGGTTAACTTCCTTCATTTGCCAAAGGAACAGTAAAAAATAAAAAGCCAAACCATTCTGCTACAATCTGGTATTTCTGGGATTTTTTTCTAGATTTCAGAAGGAAAGATATTAGAATTGCACTGGAGATGGTCCTAGTAAGCTTTCACCCTGATTCTTCTCACATCTTTTAACACCCTGCAGCAGACACACCACTTGAAGCTATGAACTCAACACACAAAAAAGATTTGAGGGTATCCATGACAATGAAAACAAGATAGGAAAAAAGAGAGGATTATTGCTAAATGCATTTATATTTGTAGCAGTGAACATACTGGGTTGTTGCCTTGGGGTTTATTTATTAATGTATTTATATCTTTTTCTTTTTTTTCTTTGAAGCCAACCAGGTTTTTACAGCTCCTCAACATAAGCAGCTCAAATAAGCAGATTCTGGGTATGAAACACACCTAAGTTAAAACCATGGTCTACCATCGACTCACTAACAGAAAGGCAATTTCCTAAAGATCAAAGCATGCGTTTTTAAGCCATAGAGTGTGAATTTATCAGCAATTATTCTTAATTCACAGACACGTCATGAGGATCCCTTAACAGCTTAACCATGCATCATATACCCGAAACTCTGTAAGTGCCAAAGGCTACTATTACCACAGTGTATACTTCCTTAAAAATCTTTAAGACACAGAGATGTTCTCTGTAATCTCCCCACATGTGTTTCAGTCACCAGACCCTGTAAGACGTGCATGCACAGCCCTCTAGCAGCATTGCTCAGACAGTGTGCAATTCCGAATTGGCATCTCCTGACCCTCCATTTTAACAAAAACATTATTTTATGAGGCTCAGATGCCTTAATTTTGACTGCCTAGTCTGCACTAAAAATTCACTATTTGCTAAACAACAATTTGCCCAGAGATCTAAACCTTCAAATAGCTAATTCATGCTGTACTTGTTCTCATTTCCACTGTGGACATCCTTTGTACAGAGCTGGGACAATGCTTCATCCCAGTGCCAGTTCCAAAGGCCTCTGCATGTTCCTGTTACATTTACAGCAGGAATCCACAGGCTGTTAGCTTAACTCAGAAGATACAAGGATCAAAAAGCACATTTTTTCTTCTAATCAAAACTAATACGTAGAAAAATATAATAATAAAATTATAATAATAAATAAATATTATAATAAAATCTGTGTTGCACTCATACAGTCCAGGAAAACCAGATTTCTGCTGGGTGAGGTAGACTGTAGTCTTTTTAAGCATCGTCAGCAAAAAGTTGAAATACAAATCACTGCAGGCAGTGTGGACGCAGACGGATGTGGCAGAGCAGCACGGCTCTACCTTGGAGCATTCATTTACCTAAGTTGTTGCTACTACTTCAAACACCCGATTTATTTACATTAGAGCCAGCTCAGTTTTTATGCTCTAGTTCCAATAATTCACGTAGTGTTTTGGATATATTATTGGGCATGTTTTCAGGTTCTTTTACCCTGGATTTGGCTGTCTTCCTTTATTGCCATGACGGTTTTTTCCACATATTCATTATGATATGGATCTTAATTTTTAAGGAGAGAATCTGTAGTTTGCTGAGATATTTCTTAACCCCTGTCACAAGGAAACTGTAAGTTTTCATATTTAAAAGATGCAAAAAACCTCATAAACTTCTGGAATAATTTATCTGATTTATGCCACTTCATGCTTTTTAATCACAACCCCAATGACGGGATGCATTCATCTCCTGAATGCTGACTGAGCTCATGACACAGCGGTATTTCATCTTAGACTTCTAACGTCATAACATTTACAAAGTTAAAGACATCTATCCATCTCTGGTCACTCACCTAGAAGACACCCCTAGCTATGACAAGTAAGTCTCTTTGCCGTAATGTTTAACTTTTCCCTGATTCTTAATATAAAAAACCCCAACTTTTAGTGAAGATGTATCTGGCTACTGTACCACTGGGAAAGGAAAGCAATAAGGGATGGTGCATTCTTGACTGCTGCATACCTTCAGGGATCAGGTTAATAAGAACAATGAATTAAATGGAACAAAGAAATGAAAATCCATCTGCTGTTGGGAAAACCAAGCCTCATAGCCCCAAATCCCCCAAAAGAAACTGTAAAAATTTGCTTTCAGAATTAACATCAAAGATTGTGGGAAAAAGGACACACATGAAGTCAAAATATGTACATATCACTGACATTACCGTGGTGTTCACTTGTAAACTTTATGGGGAAAAGAGCTGTGATTCCTTTTGCAGAATAGTAGGGCAAATAGCAGGCTCAAAACCCCAGTATCTCTCCAAGGAGAACTTTGAAGACATTAATACAAATGATACATTGTTTTAGTTTTGACTGCTTAAAGGAAACCATACAAAATAAAATTGACTTAATGTACTACTAATATCAGCTGAAATTATCTGGATGGTTAAATTCAGCTTCCCAGCAAACACGTTTGAAAAACTATTCAAATTTACTCACCTATGTTCGTCACAATACTCTGAACCAAAATGTCAATCTCTAATTAGTTTTGCTGATGAAGAAATCAAGGCACAGTTCAATGGCTTGTTCAAGGCCTAAGACACCTGTGACAAGCTCCTATTTGCATCTCCTATCGCTGGATAACTTGTCTCCTTAGTACAGAGCTCAATAAGTGCTTCCATCTCAGATTTTTATAATCCCTTTCTCATCTGAAATATCAGAAATGGAAACTTTTCTCTTTTTTTGTGCTCCAGACAGCACTTTTATTTTTCCTCCCTCTGAGAGAAAAATCCCAATTATGCTGTATTTTCTGACATCATACATAAAACTGCATCTTCTTACTGCATCCCTTTATTAACTTCCTTTAAGACGATCTTACAGTTTACAATTTCTCTGTGAAAAATGTAACAGGAATAATTTCTTCCTAAGGTGACAATTAGAGAAGAAAAAAGAATTACAGAGGAACCACATGGACTATTAATTGACTTATCATGACAATTATATTATCCCAGGAATATTCATTTGAAGAAAGGGTCTTTGTAATGAGACATTAAAACAAGTATACTTTCTACGTCTTGGGTACCTTTTATCAGAGGTTCTCAGTACATCTACAGTCATTCATTAATTAAACTGTAAGAACCCCCAGCGTCATCAAGCAATTACTGCTTCTCTCCTTAGTAAATCCCAAATCAGGGACAGGGACAGACAACTTTTAGGAAGATTTTAAATCTGTCCTTCCCAACTGACATTAATTTTATAAACAAATTAAGTTTCCTGGGTAGGTATTGGAGATAGTTATGAGTTGTATGTGAAGCAGGTGAAGATGTGAAGCACAAGCTGGTGCACAGAAATTATGTGAATGCCCAAGGTCACTCAGAGCCAAAGACATTAAGGAAAAGCGAATCAAAGGAGTCCTTAGATAAGTTCTAATCCTCCCTACCTCATAAAACGCACAACAGCCCCGTGTTCCAGACTTCCTTTACAAGAAAAGCTTTTCTTTGCATAAGGGGTTGTTGGGCGTTGGAATGGGCTGCCCAGGGCAGGGGGGAGTCCCCGGGATCCCTGGAGGGGTTGAAGAGTCGGGCTGACCCAGCGCTGAGGGATCTGGGGGAGTTGGGAACGGTCAGGGTGAGGTTAATGGTTGGACTGGAGGAGCTTCAAGGTCTTTTCCAACCTAGACGATTTAGTGATTCTGGGATTCTGAAACTTGTAATTTCATTCATTTACACAACAGGTTACATTTTTATGTGCATTTTTTGGCTAGCATGAATAATGCTTTCCTTAAGCTGTTGTTAATGATTATCACCCTTTTTGGCCTTGGATGCAAATCTGTCATAATATCCTCTAGTAGCTTTAATGTCATACCCATCTCTCTGGTAGGATCAGAATGGACTTCTGACACCAATGATTCAGAGCCCTGCTTCCTTGAAACAAAGGACGGACATGAATTCTCCTCCTGTCTGTTATCACTCAACTTTGCAAAGTATTTTAGATGCAGTTTGTATGCTGGACTCTGCATAAAGTAAGCACTGTTATTAGAACTAAAAATGCAGAATTTATTATTCATTCTGTTTTAAATGTCCAGGAAATCTGAAGCCCCCATAAAAGTCCTATGGTTTAAATATGAACATATTTATTATTTCAGTTTAACTTCAGTTAGACCTTTGTCACAAATTAGAAGTAAAAAGAAACAGAGGAGATTGCCTTCTGCAAAGTAGGTGCTTTAAACTTATCCTGAATGAACAGAAATATTTCTTTGGGGCAGATAAGTACTATAAATGCATTATAGAGAAGTTCCAGGACAAAACGGGTTGTATATAATGTAACAGCCTTTTCAATTCAGGAAGCTGAGATTCATATCTACATAGGACAGAAGCAAAATTAATTTGATGGCCTCAGCATAGACCTAATGGACCTAATTAACATTCCAAACCTCTTTTAGAAACAGTACTTCAGTAATTTCTTAAATGAGAACCAAAATGAAATAACACTGTAAAGCCTGAGGTGACAAAGCTCAAAGTGAACAGTCATTTTTGGTGCATGATTATGTTTTCTATAGTAGAAGGAACAGGAATGCATATTAATGAGAAAGAAAGGTTTGTAGAGAGAAGTAATAGAAGAGATGACCTCTTCTTACAAACTTCACCTCATTTATATCCTTAGACTACCAGACTGTCATGGCTACAACAAGGTTACTAAGAACAGTTCTTTTTCATGTGAGTAAATGCAGTTAAACAATGGGAGATTTTTTAAATCAGACCTGGCTATGGATTTAGGAGTCAACAACTTATCAAAGTCGTTGCATTTGAAAACTTGTAAAATGTTACTGAAGTCCTATTTTGCAAACAATCCTGTATGGTTGGCAGTTCTTCATGCAGCTGCCTATGAACAGAAACTCACAAAGTTGAAGAGAGTCAGGCCATCTCTTATGTACTCTTGTACTGTTTGCTCTAACTTTTCACCTCCTCTTTCCAGAAAACAATGAAGCTAGAGAAACTCAAGATTTATTTCATCTTAAGTGTTTTGAAAGATACTGTGGATGAAGATCTTTTACCAGCAATAAGCAATGCGTGACTGGAAACCAAGTACCGAAAGCATCATCCAACAGTGGGCTCCAGACCAGATCTAAAGCTATTGGTACAACTGTGATACCTCAGCCTCCATATGAGGATACCAGTAGTAATGTAGCTACAGCAAACCCGTGTTGGCAGGGGTATTGCTGGACATCCATGTCCCTCAGGCGTCATTTGTTTGGCTGTTTCTCAGAATGACAGCTTTTCCTCTCAAGATTTGGTTGCCTTATGTCTTCATCATCAGTGCCCAGGCATTCAAGCTGAACTTTGGGACATTTTAGCAGTTCATCTCTCCCATCTGCTACAGTTCAGTGTGATTTTTCTATAAAGATGTGCTTTTCTGTTACAATCACGGATGAAAAGAGCAAGCTCAAAATTAAGAACCTACATTTTTCTTTTACCAGCATTAGGACCACTAGCATGTCACAGCCCACACAGTCTGCAAGGCAAGACTAAGTTAGCATACAGCTAAATCACCAAAGACAGAACTGAAGCATGAAAAAATGTGATTCACCAGCATTCAGTTGAGTTATTTAGAGATAAATGGCATTACATTGTCACAGAAGGTACCAGACTGGTCAATTGAGTGAAATCTTCAGAAAGGCATTTCCTTCACTCTGTTTCAATTTTTTTATTTACAAAATGGTGTTAATGCCACCTGCCTCTTTACGGAGCCCTTTGAGTGGCACAGATAAAGAAAAAAAAAAAAAACACCCTGTGAAACATGTTACTACTCTCAGCATGAGTGACACAATTTTAATCAAAGGAAAATATTAAACTGGGGAGATCATTTCCCTTGTTTTAGGCTAAGGGAAAACATGGTCAGAGTATAAGTGAGACAGACTTAATGAAAATGAAGGTTTTTAGAAAAAAACAAATCTAAACAATTCTCACGTTAATTATCATTCTCCTCATAGTTTTAAAAAAGGACATCTGAGAAATTTCACTTGTGTAACTTTGATGACAAGCAATCAAAAAGATCAAAAGAAATAACTTAGTAGAGCCTGAGTGCATCAGCGAGGTGATCTTGTCTTACACTTAAGCTTTAAGTAGCCACTTGGCAGATGCATAGGATGAGGCCTCTGTTCCCTCTTTTCAAACAGAATAGAATTGCCTCGTATCAGCAGAAATGGAGATTTCTCCATCCTTTAAAAGCACTTCACTTCGTGACTCTCTATTCAGTACAAGGATACTATAAACTCCAACAGAAGGACAACAACAATCTTTGTTGTTGCAAAATAAACAGCAGGGAGCTTCCTAGTTTTTCACATTCAACAGCAACAAATTTTTTTTAGTTCAGCAGACCAAAGACACACTCCTGGTAAAGTGACACTAGTTCAGTGAAACACCAAAACCATTTTCAACACTGTTGACTCCTATTTTAAGTTCCATTGCATTATTTGAGGAAACAGTCTACAAAAAGCGTGATAACAAGCTAATCTCTAGGGCATCAACAAGTGCCTTTTCACGGACCTCTCTACTGTATAGTGTGGGAAAACATATGAAGGCAGCGTAAGAATTCATTGTGCTATGGAAGCTTTCTCTGATACAGACATCTGAGCTACTTGAAAGTCCCAGCAAGTCTTTGTCTGAGAAAACAAGTAAATAGCTCTTTTTATTTGGCCTTTATTGGAATAATTGATGTTGCTATAGAGAACACAGTCATAAATTCAATCATCATTCTCTCAGAAAACCAAAATAATCTCTCTAAAGAACAGTCTGAAGTATAATAATTTAGCAGATAGATTTAACACAATCGTAACTGCAGAGCAAATTTACCTTGTAAATGAAGAGCCTACGTATCTAAATCTATACTTTTAAAATGGAACACAATGTTTTCTTTGCTCAAAGGCGGTTCCAAATATCAAGCTAAAACAGTTTTCAGATGTCAAACACATCAAACATTGACTTTTGACAGTTTGTACTTAGAAGAAAATCATCCCAAAGAACAGAGGTTCCAATTAGACCTCAAACTTCTTTATCTGAGAATTTGGTGGCCAAAAAACTCTTTCAACTACGGGCACAGTAATAGAAGGGATTTGCGGTAAACTTTTTCTACCCAAAATTACTTTCAGCAGATTTTCACAAAACTGTCTTGTTATCCATCCTTTTGAGTACATATGATAGCGACTCCACGCCAAGGAGCTGGGTGAGCACCCTGATATACACTTCTTGCCCTTGCTTGCTTGAGCTCTGCCTTGGGAACTGCTTGATGCTCTCTCAGAGGTAGACTAAGTTCACAACTTAGACAAAAGCAGGCTGTTCAAGGCAGTCTCCACCGGGGAAACTCTTTTTTCCTCCTGATAATATGACTCAGAAGCCTGAAATTTCACTTATCTTTACATCCTCTGTCAAAAGGGATCTATCATTTCAGTACATGAATAGAGACTGCTATTGTCAAAGCTCTCTATTACCACCCAAATCACCTGTACATTAGTCACTGAAGGAATCTAGAAGGCTCAAATTTTGGGAATCCTTACCAAGGTCTGTAACCTTCAGTTGCTGACAGCTATGACCCAGACCCACCACGTTCTAGTGTCAGAGTGGAAGGAATCGTGCTTGCTTCTTCCTCCTACCTGCTGCAACAGGAGTGGCCAATAGTCCTAAGTTCAAACAATACAAGTTAAGAGCTTTTTTAAAGCATCATAAGGATAGGATGCTTTGTCAGAAGCTATTCATATAGATTAATAATGTAATTCCATGGTAGTTTATGTTTGTGGAAATCACTGTGCCGAATTGCACACAAGACTCATCCAGTCCAACACTACCTCTGCACTAGACACTTCAGAAGGAAAGACCTTCATCTTCTGCTGCTGTGGAAGGGGCAGGGAGCAGAAAAGGAGCATCACACCCTTTTAATTCTTCTGCTTTGCTCCCAAGAAACCAAGTGTTTTTACAAAACTTGCATTTTCCAACAGAGAGCTGGAAAATGGTTCTAAGCCTTTTGAAAGCTTATCCACAAAACATCTATGAAACAAGAACAATAGCAGTTTTCCGTAAGTTTCTCAGTTTTCTGAAGTGCGAGTCAAGTTCGCATCAAGTGTTATAACGAATGTTCCTCTGCACCAAACCGATCCTTCCCAACCAGCAGAAAAAAGCTGGCAATCACCTCCTCAGCTTGTCAGTGGCACAAAGCAGGATTTTTAAGGATCTGCAGTCATTGCTTTTACAAGATCAGAAAGAAGGAACAAATTCTCCCTGGATGATCCAATGTGAGTTGCATGTGAGCACTTTATGAGGAATGAAATCCCCTTTCTTTACTACAAATCACATCATATCCTAAAGATTCCTATATGAAATAGTAATTCAACATGCAAGAACTCCATTTACTCCTGCCTGAGGTAGACTCTGAGTCAGATCTCCACAGCTGGGTTCCTGGGTGCTTAGTGACACACAGGCAGAATGCAAAGCTTCTCCCAACCACGATGTCACATGCTGATGAAGGGCAGATCCCCTTCATTTCCACAGGAACATGACTTGGGCCCATGACTTCTGTCCTTTAGAACCAAAATACATAAAGAAGTATTGGAAGGAGGTTTTTTTTTAATTGGCAGCTTTCTCTGAAGAGAAGCCAAATCTGTTAGTAAACTATTCTTGGTAAAAACTCCCTAATATCTTTACCCTTATAGGGTATAAAATCGAGTTTGTAGCTCTAGTCTGGCCTGCTTCCAAAACTGGAACATCTGCAAACTTTAAATCCCTTTTTACTATAATAAACTCAGAACAGGTTTTTCCAGGAAAGAGTCTGCACTTATTCTGGAAGTCACACAGTACTAAAAAATTAAAACCCTGAAGAATTAATAATGCCCTCACCTGACACTAGAGTGTTTTGTAAAAATGTGAACAAAAATAAGAGTAATATCCAAGAAATTACAATTCTGCTTCACATATGGGATCTTGATTTGTAAACAAGGACCTGTGACTTTAACAGATGATTCAAAAGCCAGGAAAGAACAAAAACAATAACTATGTTTCCTAAGGAACCCCCCCAAAGCTAAGACATTTATAACTTCTGCACACTAATGAAACAAAGAACTTGGATCTCATCTGTTTTGCAAGATGTTGGAAGAAAAAAAAAAAATCCCAACTGCATTTAGCTTTCTCTATTCTATCCAACAAACATGTTCTATACCATCTCACTTCAGAGTTAACCCTTGAAAGGGACCTCTGTGCATATTCATGGAAATCAAAGCATCCTTAAACAGGATAATCTGGCTACCATATCACCTCAATTGATAGTTCATTTCTGGGCCTCTGCTGCAGAACTTCAACAGGTCAGCAGCCCATAATATCAGAAACAGTCTCTCTTCCCTTCTTCTTTCTGCCATTGTACTTGATGCTGAAATAGATATTTTCCTCCCAAACAAGAAGAGTTATTCTAGTAGGAGCAATACAGTCCTCAATTTTAACCACTTGATGTACACTATGCTGACACTATGTTGAAAGACATTTAACATGCACTAATTACGACCATCCCTACTTTAAAATGTTCAGTAATTTTGAGTCATCAAGGTATATGTGAAGCACAGCAGTGCAGGATCACCTTCCCTATAGAACTTTATGTCTACAGACATAAAAGACGGAACATACCATTAAGTGACTGTTCCAACTCAAAACAAATGAATGGCAGAGACCAAAATCAACCTAAGAGTATATTTAAGACACTATGTTAGGTGCATTGATTTCCAGTAAAGTCTGAAATAAAATAGTAAAAAAAGGGCCTTTTAAAAGTATTTTTCTTTTTTTCCATTGCCAGACTCAAAGTACCTCTAAAGAGGAAGATGTCCCCCTCTTTTAGAGACATAGAAAATTGTGTTCATTCAGTAGGGCAGAGAAATTAAGGTCTCTTGACTGTTAGTCTAGCACCCCATCCACTGGACTGTCCCCCAGTACTAAGGATTGTGAACACAATAAGCCATTGGGGGTTATTGTGTTCACACACAATGTTGAGGATTATCAGTTAACCTGAATCCCTGAAGACTGTTGGATCAAAGAACATACACCCATTTCCTTTACATCGTGATCTGATATCTATACCTTTTAAAAACAAGACTGAATACTGAGGGACGATGAAGGTTCTAGGGAAAAATGGGCAACTACTCTTTTTTCACACATCTATTAATGGTCAAAAAGTTTAGGACTGTGTGCATGAAGTGTATGTAAAGAATGTCCAAGGGCTGAAAAAGAGGGTTATCTGTCACAGAAACACACTATGAGCTTATTTTAAAATTTGACTAGAAAAAAACCTTCAACTGAACCTTAAATATAATGTGGTGGAAAGTATTCATAATTCCTGAGCAATTACTTCCTAATGGCTACCACTACAGAAAGGAAAGCATGGTAACTGAAAACAAAGCACGCATACCTGCTGTTGGTGCAGTCCTGTGGCATAAAGACAGACATTATACTCAAACTCAGCTCCAGTTATCTTCTGTAAGTTATAATTACCACCAGTGCTTTAATTACTGCCTTTTGCAGATGACCCATGCAGTAACCACTGAAAAAAGTCATTAAAGCTAATGAAAAATTCAATTCCAAAGACTTCACTAGATTGGATTCTAAATTCAGCTTTTAGAGTCTTGGAATAAAACACTTTGACAGTTTACATCCTTAAATAATTGAATGTCATATAAATGTCCTCTTCTAGTCATCATTCATGTAATTATCTCCACTGTTGAAATAATGCAATAAACCCATGCTGATCAGTATGACTTAACACTTAGAAGCACAGATCTAAGAATACAAAACCAGTTATAGTATTTTTCCTCCAGAAAGATCAATTTCAACTTCAGTGTATGTCTTCTAATATACGCTATTATTAGCTCCTACTGTTGGGTTCACCGTTCTACCGGGACTATAAGGCAAATACCTATATTACATATAAAAACAGACTTGAAAGAGGGTAAGAACTGCTGAAATTATTTAAAGACTGAAAAAGAGAAGCAGCTGTGAAAAAACAGATTGAACTTTTCTTTCTTTTCTCTGTGTCTCTACAAAGAGATTATTTTCCCTTCTCCAGTAAGTCTGGAAGCCAGTCACTACTTGCCAACCTTTTCTCTCTGGAGTGTCATTGGGATTTCTTGTTTAACACTCCATGGTAGCAAGCTGATCACAGTTAGCCCCCATGTGGGATTTGAAGGTAGAAATATTGCTATAATTTTTTTTGAAGTGTACATTTAGTAAAAGTCAATATTGGAGTTTGTAACACAGTGGTATCTGAGATATTCTTAGAACAGACAACACAATGTATGGAAAACACAGTATTTCATGTACCACTGATTAGTAAAGACTAGTAAATATCTATTTTATTAGGATTCATTGGTTAGTAATGATTCATTACATATTTAAAATAATTTTAAATAGCAGCATTAAATCCATTTAATGGATTTCCATTAAAACCGAAAAGATTTTAAACTACATTCACAGAGAGTCTCAAATATGGACATATTTACATGTGTATGTCACTGCTACAGGTTCTGTCTGCAAAACAGAGATCCCACGTGTGAAACAGAAGTACTGTTTCTCAAGGCCTTAAAGTCACTTTTATTCACATTAAAAACTATCATCATGTACACCGATGTCTACCAAGAAGAATCCTCAAGCTTTGTATAACCAAAAGGGACATTTCTGCTTCTGACTGGCTGTCCACATGTAACAAAAGAAAACTGTGACTTAAATTCCCACCATTTCCTTTTAAATATCTGACATTCCAACTTTATTCATCCTAGCCTCTGTATTGTTTTCATCAACTAACACAAATTAAATGCAAACTAACAACAAAGTTTTAAGGAAAGCAGGTTCACTTGCAGCATGGAATCAATAACCAACCAAGAGTCTGAATTCTTATAATGTTCTTCCAATACTGTACTAACTCCAATGAGGTGTGAATGCAAAATGTTTACAGAAATCCTACATCCTTCTCTTTGATCACTGCGGACTTGTATAGAAGGAGATCTCAATTTAGATAGAAAATAAAACACAATTAATAAATCAAACCTGTATTTACAAAAGGTCAATATAAGCACAATTCCTACCATCAATGAGCATTGGCTTTTTTAACCTCTTCTGGAAAACTCAGCCTATGGCATTACGCTTCCAATGAAAAAAAATACGAACTGTAGCATGCTTATTTTCAATCTAAGTCATGCAATGGGATGAATCATGTGCCTCAGAGTGGAGCAGAAAAGTTTGTCACTTTGAAAAATGATTACCCATGTATGTTGGCTACAATCATTTCATACAAAGACTATTACTTAGTAATGAAAATGCACGCGTGCATAATGAATGCACGCTTCATCCCTCCAACTGAAGTTCATCATCTTCTCATGATACAGTGTTCTTGTCAGTCTGCCTATTATACACAAAGAAATTAGGGCATTAGGAGTATTAGCAAAACATTTAAGTTCAGAGAGCAATCACAGCCCTGAGAAGACCTGACACCAGATCAACCAAATATTCTCATCCACAGATCACACTGGCACTTCTGCAGGTTACACCCCCTCTATACCCCTGTTAGCCGTAACACAGAGAAAACAGATTTTCTAGAACTTGCAGTGTGACCTATACAGCACACACCACATTCCTTCAATTCATCTGTGTTCACACGGGAACAACTTTTAGAAAATCATCAGGTGCTGAGTGATGGCAAACGTAACACCCTTCATATGAGTGTTCCTGTGATTAGTGAGTTATTCTCCCCGTTCAGAAAAGCTGCCCAGTTCAAGTCTGAAGGTATCTAGCTTCAGAGTCCAGCTGCTGGATCTTTCTTTGCCATCACTAGTTTTTCTTCCCATCACTAGTTTTCTGTTCCTCAAAAAAGGTATGCACAGATTGTAATCAACATCTCATATCCTTGTCTTTTTAAAACTAAGTACACTGAGCTCTCTCCCAATCCTTTTAACATCTTTTTCTAGTCATCTGAGTATTTCTGGATCTCATTCAATTTTTCAAAACTAGCTGTTTTTTCTTTATAACAACAGGATTGGTGCAAGCAAGATGGTCTAAAGATACAAGTACATCAAACTGTTCATATGGTGGGAACCTATATAGCTTTAACATAACATTTTAAAATCTGTATTATAAAAGTATTACTTTACAAAAAAGGAAACATAAAAATAACTTACAACTGAAAATGTGCAAAGACTATATATATAAAATACATATATATTTGTATTACCATATTCCGATTTTAACAAGATTTCCATACTGCTGTTACATAAGATAACCTGAAAATGACTGAATTTAATGCACTGTAAATGTTGTGTGCTGCCTTTGAACAATGAAATTTTGCTGGTTAATGTTTTCCCAAAGGCTTCTTTGTAAGGAACATGGGCCAGCTCAGAGAAGAGGAGATATGAAAGACCACAGTAATTTTAGTATTGCTACCATCTAAACAATTAGATGGAAGAACTAAAATAAAATTTAACTAATTGTAAAATGTAATTATCTTTGAGAGGCATAAACCAGCATTAATTCTTGTAAGCACTCAAATAAACATAAACGGGTTTCTCAGACATTCTCCAAGAAGGCAAGTAAAAGAGAAAATGACAATATTAAAATGAAAGAGGAGAGCATCACAAATCAGGCAAACAAAAATGTAAAAGTTTCTTCAGGGAAACATTAACAATCTTCAACTCATAAACTGTATTAGTGCTGTTCTTATTTTTGTGATTAATATCACCTTGGATGTTACCAGTGCACAACTTTGCTCCTACATTAAATACATCAAGCTTAATTGATGCATTTTATCTTCCCTGATGTTACTGAAAATGGAGTCAGTAACTCACTAGTTCAAGAAGTATGAACTCTTGAAGTTCATACAAAGCACAACGGTACAAGTAGGCACAGAGAATGTCACAAAGACGGGCATATACAACCTCAGCCTGGCAAACTGAAAACATGTACAGTGCGGTAATCCTCTAGTCCAAATCAACAAGTCTTCCTCAGCAGACAAACATTTAAGAAAGAAATAAAAATGTCTGCAATCTCTAGTCCAAATCAACAAGTCTTCCTCAGCAGACAAACATTTAAGAAAGAAATAAAAATGTCTGCAATCTACCATAACTGATCTGTAAGTTACGCTTATTCTGGGCTGGGAAAGGATAGCTGATTAAAAGGTACGCATCAAAGACATGCATCTGACTTAAATGTGTGCCACGCCATATGGGTGTAGACAGCCTACGAAACTTGCATCTTTCCTTGAAGTGAATTTCTTTTAAATCTAGAATATTTCTGACATCAACCTATTTGTACTGTCTTAATGGTAGTTTCAAGTGATGAACTTATTTCACGTCATGACTACAACAGTAGAGTAGGAACCAACTGGAGCCTTTTAAGTTTACATTTTGTAGGAATGATCTAAATGGAGTAACTCTAGTTATCAGTGTCATAAGTAGCTCTAAATTCAATGATACCAGAAAAACGCTTCAGATAATCAACAAGCCAAGTAAAAATATTTCTGTTTTAGACAGTTAGTAATGCAGTTGCTTCCAGATTTGAAAATGAGCATTTGGGTGCAGTGAAATGAAAGAGGCAATTGGAAACCAATTAGCTGAACTGAAAATGGAAATGGTTTCAGCCCCAGATCTGCAATCTGCACTGAGACTTGCATCAGCGTTCTTTTTTATCTTACGCTTTGAAACAGGCTTCACGTGATGAAGAGCTGCAAACACTCCCTGATTTGGTAGAATTTGAGTATTTCGATATTTATCAACAATGGCAGCAACAAAACCACTACTGATGTTTTGAATTATTTGCATTCCTAAATTTATAGATGTTTGGGCAGATGGGGCTTTTGTCTATTTTAAGATACCAAATTCAGACCCGGAATTTTCACCCAAGGCTGCTCCTCCATGCTGTTAAGTTCTGGGCAGACCAAAGAGGTTAATTCACCAACAGAATGTACCACACCTACTGCAGCCAGTGTAACAACAATCCAGAAAGCCTTCCTGTCCTTCTTGCCTCCCTGGAACGGGTATTTGGAAAGGGGATGTTTTAACATGGGAATAGAAGTGGTTACTTCCCACAGGTCAGCCTCACACACTGTGTTAAGGAGCAGCACATGAAATATATTTATTTTTTTAAGTTGCAGAGATCTGTTAATAAGACAGCAGCCATGTGGCCTGCTTGTTCTCACTTGATACACAAACTTTACTGAGGAGCTTGCTATCACATACCAAAAAAAAATACTTAGAAAAACTGGAAAGAAAACCCATTCTGTGGCTTAGAGGAGTGCTGCTCAGTAGCCTCTCCTCAGATTAATTCGAAGCTCTTCTATTTGAACCTCCACAGAAGAAACCGGGGATTCTGACAATGTCCTGCTGTGAAACGCTCTGCGTTCCCACAGGTAACCATGAATGTAGAAAATACTGTATTTGGTGTCACCTTGAGTCAGCAGCATATCAGTAATGTCCAATTATGAAAACCCTGGATATAGGGGATTTTTACCTGTCCCCCTGTGTGGGGTGTCCGTGCCCAGGCGCTGGCAGGGGGCTGCAGGGTGGCCTCTGCGGGGTCCCAGGCGGCTCCAGCGGCCCCAGCGCAGGACACAGCTGAGCCCCTCAGCCAAGCTGGGGGCGCCCGGGGGAAACCAGGTTCGAGCGAGGGCCAAAGGCGGCCCAGGCAGAGGAGGAGGAAGCCGAGGAGGGAGCAGCAGCAGAGGGACCCCGAGGCCGGAGGAGGAGGAGGGCAGGAGGTGCTGCAGGCCCGGCGCAGGGATCCCCTGCAGCCCCGGAGAGACCCCGCGGGAGCAGAGACCCACCCTGCAGCCCGGGGAGGGCCCCACGCCGCAGCGGGGGGATATTTCCTGCAGGAGCTGCGGCCGTGGAGAGCCCCGGCGGGAGCAGGTTGTCCCTGCAGGACTGCAGCCCGGGGAAGGGCCCGCGCTGGAGCAGGGACACGGGGCAGGAGGGAGCAGCGGCCCAGAGGGCTGCCAGGGACCCACCGCGACCCCCAGCCCCAGCCCCTGCGCCCCTGGGGGAGAGGAGTCGGGAGGGAAGGGGGAAGCTGGGACTGGGGAAAGGGAAGGGGGAAAGGTGTTTTAATTGCTGGTTTTGATTCCCTGGATCTACTTTGATTGGAAATCAATAAAATTAAATTTTCCACAGTTCGATTCTCTCTTGCCTGTAGTGGTAACTGGTGAGGGATCTCCCTTATTCTGAACCATGAGCTTTATCTCTTATTTTCTCTCCTGCATATTGTTGAGGTCAGGGAGTAAGAGAGTGGCTGGGAGGCATCTGGTAGCTGGCCAAGGTGACCCACCACAGCCCTTGTCAGGAAATAACTGCTTGTATACTTCTCTGAGCAGTAACGAGAAGAGAATTTACTAGATGTTAGTTGGCTACTAGATACATTTAATTTTGTGAGTACATCCCTTCAACACACACCTAGACTTTCTGTGTCACAGACGATACACTGAATGCACATGGTATTCTTCAGAGATTATTATGAGGGCATGGCCATACAGAAATCATAGAATCGTAGAATGGTTTGGGTTGGAAGGGGACACCTTCCACTAGCCCAGGTTGCCCAAAGCCCCGTCCAACCTGGCCTTGAACACTGCCAGGGAGGGGGCAGCCACAGCTTCTCTGGGCAACCTGTGCCAGTGTCTCACCACCCTCACAGCAAGTCATTTCTTCCTTATATCTAACCTACATTTACTCTCTTTCAGTTTAAAATCATTACCCCTTGTCCTATCCCTACACTCCCTGATAAACAGTCCCTCCCCATCTTTCCTGTAGCCCCTTTAAGTACTGGAAGGTCACTATAAGGTCTCCCTGGAGCCTTCTCTTCTCCAGGCTGAACCCCCCAACTCTCTCAGCCTTTCCTCACAGGGGGGTGCTCCAGCCCCTGTTCATCTTTGTGGCCTCCTCTGGAACAGCTCAAGCAGGTCCGTGTCCTTCTTATGCTGGGGGCCCCAGAAGTGGACCCAGCACTGCAGGGGGGTCTCATGAAACCAGAGTAGAGGGAGAGAATCACCTCCCTCAACCTGCTGGTCACACTTCTCCTGAAGCAGCCCAGGATACAGGCTAAATATTCCATATGGTGTTGCCACTGTACCTATAAAAAGGCTTTAACAAATTCTGACTTCATACCATCACAGAAGTATAGAAGTGTAATGCCTGCCACATTTTGTTGCTCTCAGCCTCTCCTGCAGTCTGTCCTCCCATGTCTTTTCCTCTCTCATTCTGCACTGGATGGCTGTGCTCACCTCTAGCAGGCGTGTGAGAACATCCATCGCCCATATGTTTGATTTTAAATCAAGCTTTTTTTCAAGCTGTTGCTCATGCTGCCCATTGGCTTTTGGAAGAGTTATGTTGCTTTACGCCCTCTTTAAAATATTTCCTTGGAGTGATGCCCATAAAGGTTTCACAAGGGTAATGCTGTTGACATGTTAGAGATCACTGCCTATCGCAGTGAACCACAGCATCTCCTTGTTTTCTTGAACCCTCCCCAGCTCATTCAGTTATTTTTTCCATCTTTTACACAGATGGTTATTTCTGGACATGGTCTCCTGTTTTGTCCCATTGCTTGCAATGCAGCAGTTAGCAGGATTAGTGGGATTTACAGGTTCTATGCTAGCAGAAATAATAAATAATAATTAACTTATTAGGAGTTTGGGAAAATAAATAAGTAATTTTGCCATTTTTCATGGATCATATTTTCTAATTTACTTTCCCATATTAGCACTTACTAACTCTATTCTTTCAAAAATCTTATACTGTATTTCAGGTTTCTCCTTATTTTTCTTCTGTCTTTCAAAGTGAAAAAATACTTCCAATTTTTAAAATTCCTAATTTCCTAATACTATAACTAAAACTATTTCTATATATTAGAGATAGACACATGGAAATACAGCCTAGGTTGGAGATAGCAATGGGATTTTCATTGTCAAATAGGAATGATTTATATCTCTGCCTAGTGGCTGGCTTTTCAGAATGCTCCCCAGGAATCATAGACGAGGACAGAAAAAGCAATGCTATTTTAGGTTGCTGGAAGGAGGCCGTTACTCACAATGAACACTTTATAGTTGGTATACATTGCAGGGGCTGTTGACCAAATGAACCTTTAAAGGAGAGCAATTTTAAGCCCAGTAAAACTCGGACACATGCTAACACCTGAGGAAAAAAATCTTAGGAATTAAGGAGAAAAACGCTCTATTAAAGCACACAGCTCCTTGCTCAACATGTGCAAGAATCCTTCCTACAGCCACAAGAACATGGAGAATCCCACAGATGGGTGACCTGAATATTGCAGACATGCAGACCATTTAGAAGGTGCTAATGAACTCACACAAATTTCACAAAAGCTGTTCAAAACCAGAAAGTACTTTGGAATTCAAGTAATTCCTTCTCACCTCAAGTATGCTTTCTTTCACATCTTTAGTTTAATTGCAATACTTTCCTCTGTGGGCATACTCTAGTTCCATGTATGCTTTACCACTTGATCAGTACCAATTATATAGAATAAAGGAGGTTAGGGTTGTTGATTTTTGTGAGGTTTTTTAACAATTTCCTGGATCCAGAATTTCATATGATCTTTTAGCTGATCTGTCTAGTGGACAAAAGTGTCATGTAAGATATTCTGCCTAGTGAGAGAGGTGAAAGAATTCCAGGCTAAGGAGTGTTACCTTCAGGGGTAGGAAGTAGGTTGAGAAGTTCAAGCATATGAAACAGGAAAGGGTTGGTCTGTATTTTCCTAGGATTTTTTCCTAAATAGCCACACAGCCCTGCAGTGATGGGACAGCCACTGCCTCTCTTGCAAGAAGAACTAACCCACAGCAAGCCTCAACCAAAGAGGCTTCCCAATAGGAAGTATTTTCATTTTCCTTTTGCCTTTAATTACATTTCTTTGCATCACATATAAATGCATGTCACACAATGCAGAAAAGCAAAGTTGTAACAATGGAAAGTAGATTTTACAAAGGAACCAAAAGCAAAACTGTTACCGTATTTATAGAAATACAATATCATACATTACAGCTACCCTTTGCAACGTTCTAGAAAGAGCCTACAGAGCTGATAACAGAGGCTTCAACTCGAGAGACCTCATCTGTTTTGGAAATTATCTCTCTTCCTCTGAGTAGCATCTAATTTCTGGGACACCCTTTAAAATAAACTGTAACAAAGAAAGTTACTCAGCTTCAAACCTGCAATAACACCAGCACCTCCAAAGATCAAACCTCAAGGGGACAAAGAAAAGCAAACAAACATCAACAGTTTAGCAGCCAGTTTCATTTATTTTCGCATTTTCAGCAAACAAATTAGTGTTTTAATATTCCCCAGGCAAACCACAGTAGTTGTGCTGTCAGATTTCAAGACACACTCGAAATCTTTTCTCCTCTCAATTTTGTGTATTAAACAACCCATCTGGTTTGGGTCTGATCCAATAAAACTAACCTGCATCCTTCAAATATCCTTTAAATGCAACATGCTGGAGTTTTAATGATAGTTTTATGAGAACAATGTGCATTCTGCTCTTCTTACCCAGAAAATTATAAATCAAGGACTTGCTCACATTTCAGTTTAGTAGTCTCTGTGTACCTTAAATCCTGTCCTCAGATGCATTGGGAATACTACAGGTTGTTCCAGGTTTCCTAGAAGTAAATTCTTTTGTGAAATTTTATCTGTGACAATAAACATTCTACAAATTAGTTTAATTTACAAAATTACTATTTAAACAGATTTCTTCAAGTGATACTGTCTTTCGGTATTACCAATCTTATCTCATTTATAACTTATATGCACAGTGCTTCCATTTTTCCTTTAACATTTAAATATTTATATACTAGTATTGCTCTGGTATGGCATACATGCCACTGACTGTGAGCAGGATGTAAAGCAGTATCTGGATTGGTAGTTAGCACAAACCTTACTTGACTTCTTAATAACTATAAAGATTTTACCATTATGTCATACTGAAGCATGCTGTATGGTTGGAGCTGTTCCAGGGTTGTATTCTATAACTCATAGAGCTAGAAAAAAAGATCTTAGTTCCTTAATACAGAAAACAATTAAAGCAGAATTCAGCTGAGCAAATTTTCACCAGTTTTACATCTCCCTGTGCTCCCTTCAAGCTCAATGGGGAGATACACACATTCTTTGGTCCTGACCCAGACAACTATATAGGCCAAGCAACTCAAAGCTTGCCAGTGCTTCTTACTATTCTTTCAGTATAAAGGCAGCCTAATACAACAGGATTAGATCCAGACATCTACACCAAATAACATGAATCTCGTCCTTACTGTTTCTGTTTGACTACATCTTCCTTCCACGGAATATTACCTGAGAGAATGAAAAAAAAAATTCTCATTGGATGCTTACACAAACAAATGAGAAGTCTCGCAAATGAATGCAAGGTTATTATTTACTTTTTTCCTAACTACTCAAATCACAAACCCTGCTTTGAATTTGTTGCTTTGCTTGTTTATTTCTACAGCTTATAGTAGTGATATGCCTTTCATCCAGTAAGTCTCCTTTGGGCCTCTTTGATGCCAAATGGTGGTTTGGTTTTGAGGGGGTTTTGAGGAGTTTTTGTTGTGTTAGGTAGAAAGGGACAGGAAAAAAGTAGCCTGTCATAATGTAGCATCATCAAACAGTACAATGTGATGTCAACCTGCCATGTAAGCTCTAGACGGGTCAGGAAGTAAGAAATTATATGCACGGTCTTTCTTCTTTCCTGGCTTTTATGTAGCCAGGCAGATCAGTGGGAAAATATCAAGCAGAAACATTAATCATTTCTGCAAAGATAAACTGAGATTTCAGGTTCCTATATATCAAGCGAAGAGAAGGGACTTTGCTGCTGTTTGTGATGCAAAGAGGCCGGACACTAACCTGTCAGTTTGGTTTAAAATAAACTGAGCAGGGTAAAGAGTTCAGATTTATGAATGTTTTCTTTAAGAGCTTGTCCCTGATTCATAGACATTAAAACCAACAGGCAACATGTTGGTTGCAATCTTCTCTGACCTCTTGCACTTCCCAGGACATACAATTTCATTCATTTCTCCTACTGAGACTCCATTTGTGTTTGGCCACAGATCTCCCCACCAGGGACTCTAGAGATTAAGTTTATGGTATTCCCTTTCCAAGAGGTCGCATAGGAATCTCTCCTGGAAGATGTTGCAGATTCAACTTCCTAAAGAAGCTCCGATGGTCTCAAACACTAAATCTGTACAAACAAATAGAATTGACCAGGCAGTTAAGAGCGATGGCAAGCCTTACGTACACATGGTTAAACCCTCTTCCTCCCCAAGAGACCTCATCCATAGCGTCATTGCAAGTAGTTCCTAGTTATTCCACTCTCTAGGAATGCCAATGTGTTTGGTGTGTTACTGACCGCCAGCCACGCCTCGAAGAACTGCTGCTGAAATCTTTACAGGCGTAGATACTATCTTTCATATTGTTCTCATTTTCTCTGGAAGGAAATGGAAGGGAAGGATGGAAGGGGTGATTCCTTGGCAGGATGCAGCTACTATAGTTCTCTTACTTGCCTCTTTCATCAGCCAAAAAGCTAAAATAACTCATTGTAACACAGGGGTAATGGGCTCATAATGGACATAGAGACTGATGCCTTTGATTTTCTGGCTTTCCTTCCTGAAACATCTGCTGATAAAAACACTTTCCTGAGAGAGCTCAGCAAAAAGGACTGTCTTTCCCCAAAATAAGTGCCATTGAAGATATAATTCAGAACTGGAAAAACACATTATGGATCATTATCTGGAAATAATTATTTAGTGGTTTCAAATATAGTTAGGAATTTCCCTCTGAATAGAAAAACTAGGAGTCAGGAGTACTTGGAGAACTAATGGAGGCCCTAGAGATCCAAAGTTGAACTGCAGAAGCAACATAACTTGCTCCACTGTGGTCCCTAAAAAAGCTGATTTACCTTTTTAAGGATCTGTGGACCTGAGCACAATGTAGAAGGCTATGAATGAAGTTATTTGCTGCAGTTAGCAGCATTAATAATAAATAATACAATAAAATAAATACTATACTATACTAAATAAAGCACAAATCCAATACAGGGGGAAACTCTCTGACAAACTGCATAACATCCCTACTTGGTTGAGACCAGTGTGAGGAAGGACCATATTGTGGTCACCTCCACAAGGAAACTTCTTGCGTGGCAAAAAACAAAGTAGCAACTGCAATGGGAATGCCTATTTTGGAACCCTGTGGAAGAAGGAGAACGAGAGAAACTAGAATCTTTACCTCTATATTAATTATTTCTTATTTTTCTTCCCCCTCAGTCCTAATGCTGTTTTTATGCAGCTCTTTGCATTTATTAAATTATACTTTCTTTCAGATAACTCAAAAGGAAAATAAATATCTGAACGCCTTGTACTAATGAAAGTGAAAACCAATATGACAACAAAATTGCTAATATGATAAAAAATTTATATCTAACCAAGGCAGAATATAATCCTGCTGTTTCTGGCTTACATTCAATCTTATGAAGAGACAGAATGAAGATTTTTAAGAATACGTTAATACATAACACACTAGCACAATCAAATTTATCCCAGGACCAAAAAATATCACCAGGGACTCACACTAGGAAGAGTCCCAATGATCTTAGACATTTTACTCTTTCTGGGAATAAAGCAGAAGATTCTCCCCATTGCATAGGGTCTTTTAATAACAGATAAAGCAGTGGGCATGAGCCTTGCTGGGAGAACATTCCTGCCACCACAAGTGCCACCCAAGACTGCTTTACAAATGCCTTCCTATTTGCTCCCATGTGCCTGGCCTGTTAAAAGGAGGATGCCAGGGCAAAAGGAGCCTAACCAGAAACTCACTCTGAAGAATTTGTAGATACAAGAAGGACAAGTGGAGTAAATATCATTTTTTTTCCCCCATCTATTTTCACAAATAAAAGTATTAATGGACAAAGAGGAGTCAAGAATAAAAAGTGCTTGGGCATATATTTACTGCATTTGCAGACAGTGACTATCAGGTGCCTTAACTTGGTTTCATCATGCCTGGCAAATGGTCACAACCAGCTGACAAGAAAAGGAGAGAGAAAGCCAGGAAAAATCTCTCACCTCTCCAATTATAAGTGGTTGCAGAATCACTTCCATCGTTTAACATCATTTATTTGACTTGTTGATATTCACAGCTATCTACTAGCATAATAGCACACTTGCAGGCCAGAAATGAGCACTGTTCTTCATTCGCAGAGGCAGCTAAGTAGTATGTACAGTACTTCCAGGGCAATTATGTTACATGATGCTCTAAGATAAATTAAATTATTAAACAACACCATATGTCAATTCCCTCCAGCTGAAAGTACAGCATAGTTACTTTGTTAAAAAATCAAAACCTGCTGGAGTAAAAAGCATTAGATGTCACTAAAAAGCTTCTTTCTTTGCTGCAGTATGGGGTGACAGTGTAATTATAAACTCTGGTAAACTTCAACCTCTTCTTCGAGCCCTTGTTCAACATCTCTCTCATTTCACTCTCTCACCTGCAAAATGACTGCGTGCATAAGTTCTCACTTCTGTTTCTTCCCTTGCCTACAAGCGCACTCATTCATGAGTTAGCAGCAGCTGCCATGCAGCTAACGTGCAAATTCAACACAAATATTGCTGCACAGTCTCCCACTGCAGCCCTCAGGCCTCACAGCCAGGAGGGCACATCCCGCTAGCAACAAAGTTGTTAAAGTCTTTTCCTTCCCACATCTGGGAACACCACTGCCAGCCCCATGCTCAAGCAGCCTTGCAATACCACCGTCCACTCTGCTGCTTGCTTTGCCCTCAGCGTGACATCCAGATGCTCAGCAGGCCACACCACTTCCCTGCTTTGCAATGTACTGAACATCAAACACTCTTCCTACCACCCCAGCTAAATCATTCACCCTTGCCCTGATCACCTCCCACCTCAATTACTGTGACTCCTTCCTCCCTGGCACCCAATTCCCACATGCTTCCTTCCTTTCCAGTCTGTTCAAATCACAGCTGCTAAAATTATCTTCCTAGTTGGATAGTCTGGAAACATCCTTCCCTTCCTCCCAAGATACATCAGTTTTTACTGTACGGAGTCCTCTCGTCCCACCCAACACCTCACATCTACCAATGGCATGTGCATGTTCTTGGCTCTTGATTCCTGTTTCTTGGATTTCATTTCTTACTGTGGCCCTCTGCTCTTTCTTTAAGCCACCAAACCCACAGCCTTTATTTTCTCCTCACTTTGTTCTTATTGCTCCTCTGCTGTCCTCCCTCAGTCTTCCACAGATGAAACTGCAGAGTATCTCTTACTGCAAGGTTTTCTATTAAAGGACTTTTCATTAAAAAACTCAAGAATTTCCAGATAAATTGCTTTATATAAAAAAGTGAAAACACCATGTTATAATCTTAAAACCAGTGCTTTCTAACAAGAACAAATTTTGGTTTCTAAAAACTCTTCCTATACTGCTGCTTTGCAGAAATCATTACCTAGATAACTTTTACTATTTCCTTTGGGGTTTATAAGGATACATATTCTGATATTAAGGAACATTGGCAACAAGGCTTGGCAATTTAAAAGCAAGTTCAGGTACTTTAAAATCTGTAAGATACATCCTCTCTGGTATTCATCTGTTACAACCGTCTGTTAGTGGCATCAAAAGAGTTCTTTAATTTCTGAATTTACCTTTATGCTAAACTGGCAAAAATTATAAAAAGGAAAAGAAACACTAAGAAACTAGGATCCTATAGGGTCACTGCTTAATGCTCAAAATCTTCCAAAAACACCACTCCCTGTTCACTCTCTACCTTTACTCTTCTGCTTATGAAATGGATACTGTACGGAAGGGACCAATTTACAAGTGCTATTTCCCAAAAGAAATTCCCAGGGAGCTCTGGATACCACATGGAATTTGGCAAATAAAATATGGGTGCTCAAGTGGGAAACAGAATATGCAGAAGAGAACAGAAGTGACATAAAACAGCCTCTGCAAGGAGAGAAGTCCCCGATGAGCTAAGATCAGAAATAGTACCTCCAAAACTGAATCAAGGAGACAGGAGGAATTACAAGTACAGTCTCTAAGCTAGAAAGATAAATACATTTTAAAAGATACAGCTAAGACAAGACCAGTAAAATAAAGATTTAAAAAAAAAAAAAAAAAAAAGGAAAAAAAAAGAGGTGTGCTACAGAGAACATGTAAATGGGCTTTTGCCAAGAAAGGCTGACCAGATGATCCTAGAGGTCCCTTCCAACCTCGTATTCTATGATAAGAAAAGCATGAAAGAGTAACATAAATCCATACAGCTTCCACGGGAGAGATCGTATTAAATATTAAAGCAAGTCCTTTATTCCCTTCTGGCTAGTAAGAAATACACTGAACATTGTAGATACAACATCACCCACCAGCTTGGTGTGAAGAGGCTGGAAATAAAAACCAAGTAATATTCTTAGAGACTCAGCACACCTTTATTTGGTGCCCCTCAAAAATTACAGAATCATAGAATGGTTTAGGTTGGAAGGGACCTTAAAGTTCATCTAGTTCCACCCCCCTGCCACAGGCAGGGACACCTTCCACTAGCCCAGGTTGCCCAAAGCCCCGTCCAACCTGGCCTTGAACCCTTCCAGGGAGGGGGCAGCCACAGCTTCTCTGGGCAACCTGTGCCAGGGCCTCACCACCCTCACAGGGAAGAATTTATTCCTTATATCTAATTTAAATCTACCCTCATTACCCCTCATCCTATCCCTACCCCCCTGATCAAGAGTCCCTCCACATCTTTCCTGTAGCCCCTTTAAGTACAGGGAGGCCACTATAGGGTCTCCCCAGAGCCTTCTCTTCTCCAGGCTGAACCCCCCAACTCTCTCAGCCTGTCCTTATAAGGGAGGTGCAGTTCTGAATATGTTTTTCAAAACTAAGAGAAAAAGATAAACAAACATGTAAAAAACAGAACTGGATCCTAGCATGCCTGTGATGAAAAGTATCCTTAATTGATAAAGCTTCCAATCCTAAAAACCAAGGACTGAATGCTATCTGACAGTGTCTCATTAGCCCTGGAATTAAAGCACAAGCAGATCTAAAACTTTTTAAAGAAAATAGAGAAGTGAGAGAGAAGCCACTTCTCTTTAACAGCATAAGACAATGTAGAGAAAACAATAGGATGGCTAATTATAATAGGCTTAAGGAAAAGAAGGGACAATGAGGCCAGTCAGTTCATTAGGAATAGCAAGAAATATCTGATAACTCGTATAAACATTATAAATAGTAAATGTTTTTGGACATGTTTTATAAAGGATTATGTGGAATAGATACATTTGCTTTACACAAAAGACAACCAACCATCCTATGGCTTGACACCAGCTTCAGTAAAGAGAAAGAAGATGAGAGGATGAGGCTGGATAATCCAATTATATATGAGTTCATATCTAAATTTTACATGCTTAAAAAGAGCTTTAGATCTTTATTAGTAGATTTCTCTCATAAAATTTCACCATGTAAAAATATTTCTTTCTCACACAACTAAGGACAGTTCACTTAGAAACTGGAATAATGACTTGTTATATAAACCTGTTGATAAAAATGTTGATGCAGAGATGTTTACTAAAATGTAAACAGATAGAATAAAAGCTATACTAATTGGATTTATGCACTTAGAAAAGGATTTATGGTAGACAAAAAAACCCTAGGTAATCGTAGGAGGTTCTTTAAACTGCTATAAAACATGCATAAAAAAATTACTCCCTGTGATATAGTCACTGAGAAGTACAAGTGGTTTCAAAGACTAATTAGATAAATCCATCAAAGAAAGTTCAGCTTGACCTAATAAACACAAAGCTGTGGATACAACCTCTGGCTCAAAAAGTGCCTAGGATGCAGTTTTTCCAAAACTAGAAGGGCACACATTTGGGAAAGTGTTATTTTAGACTTGACATTTTACTCCCTAAAAAAGACTCGTGCTGCTGGCCAATGTCAGAAAAAGGACACTGGGTTAGGGTGGGACCTCTGGTCTCACCTAAAACAGATCTTGGTATAGTTACTCTTTTTTGACCCAAAAAAAGCTGAAGAGAAGAGAAATATTTAAGCGCTCTGTGAGAACATTTCTTTTTCAGTGTAACTCATGGGCACCTATTTCTGATTTGTATAAAGGCCTTAGATCTGCTGGATGGAAATACAGGAGGCTAAGGGTGAGGCTTTTTTGAGACATGACATCCCACTGGCTCAGCCATAGGGGAATGCTACTGAGAGGTTCAGCAGGAAAATGTAGAAAATTGCTTGTTATTTATAGGTAGGCACCAGACAGAGAACAGAAGTGGCAGAAGGACATCTCAGTTCTGAAAAATTCAGTTCACCCTGACTAGACAAGAATTGAAAACCCCCTTTTCAACATGCCTTCACATCCCTGCCTAAATATGAGAAGTTGTGGTCTTCTCATATCTCCCTACTAAGAGTTTTAAGGAAGGTATGATCTGACTCTCTGTGGGTCAAACCTTCCCGGAGAAGTATACAAAATCTTATTGAGAAAAATATACAATAAACCAAACTGAATAGAAACTTTTCCGGTGTCTTCCAAGGAAAAATAAAAAATAAATATGGAAGAGGTCTCCGCAGACCCCCTTTTGAGGGACTGTAATGCACAGACCAATAGTTATTTTCGTTTGCTGCTAGACTATGAACTTTTCAAAAGGGATGAGCTCCTTCCCTCACTGAAAACTTCCTTTGTGCTATGTTCTAAGAAATCCTCAGAGCTAAAAGCATATCTCAATGCCATCTATCAGAGTAGCCAACTTTCTGGACTACGCATTGCAAAGACTGAAATGCAGCCTAGCTCTGTGTTTTAAGGCACTTCGAAAAGATCCAAACGTGCTCAGGGTTTAAATGTGTTTGTTACCTAACACAAAAAATATCAACAGTAAAACAATGCATAAAAGCTATCATTTGTCATCCCACACAAACGTTTGTCTCTAACCTTGCAATCTCCCCTGTTCAGCCTATAATTGTCTACACTGGAAAACATGCAAGTTTTCTACTTCTTCCCCAAAGTGCTCTAATTTACATTAAATATATCTGCAGATGAAGAACTCCATATTTTTCCTTTTTATTTTTTCTCCCACTGAACTTCCAGCATCAGGTGACAGCTTCCTAAAACAGCTGGGCCTCTCAACCTTAAGAGTAAATAATTTCTTTGATGTGGGCAAGTTTTCTAGAAGAGGTAATCACTTTGGTTAGACTAACTACCATAACTAGCAAACAGGTATTTAAAGCTCTTCCTCAGACCCTAAAGTAAAACAGAAGAGCAATAATGATCCCATGAGCCACAGGACTGGCCTCATATTAAAAGACACTGAGAACACAGCTTCTACCAAGGTTCCAGAAAGTGCTGAATCTTCTACAAGAACGTTTTAACCATGTGTATTGGGAAGGTCTCAATGAAGCTAACGAGATAATCCTATATAGGTAGGCAGTCTACATTTTCTTAAACTGGTTTCTTGCCATGATGCAAGGCTAGGACCAAAGTTTGTCAAGTAAACAACAGAAAGGGTTTTTTGGCATAAAGTAAGAGAGGAAACCCATCAGATTTTCTATTTTGGCTGAAGGATACTAGTGCAAAGTCACTATCACTGAGCAAATTTCCAAATCTGTCCTGGCAAAAAGCCGGGAAACCATTCGAGATGGCCTGAACAGATAGAGGACACCGAGGGACCATTAGCCCCTGATGTAAATGATGTACATCAGAAGGAAGTGGGGACAACGACAAACAAGGTATCTGAACAACTTGCAGAACAGCTGTGTCCAACAAAGGGATTTCCATTTTGGTTTTATCTCTGCTGCAGATAATCTTTATTTTATTCAAATCTGCCACCTGCCATCAGGCAATGGCTTACCCAAGAAATATGTTGTAGTCACTGCTTAACATTACAGGACATTTCTACCTGAGACACAAATACATTTGCATGCATGGGGTGACTGATACACTCCACTCAAAAGATTTTCCTGGGCTCTTCCAATCTGGTCTCACAGCCATGTGTTGAAAAGCAATCTAAATTCACCCTAGATCGGTACCTCTGCTGTGACAGTCAGGATCTGGAAGTTTATTGCACTGCCTATGGCAAAGCACAGCTCTCTGCTAATGTGCCCAACCAGTAATCTTGTCCACATAAAAAACCCACATCCCCTCGACAGAAACATTTTGACAAGCACCATTTACACAGCACAAATATGTATGATTTTAAGGGTTACCTCTAGGCGTAGATGAGTCAGCTAACAGGCAATTTTTTTTCTGTGGGAACTTAATTACGTTCTACAGCCTCTGTACCAGATATCACAGCCAATCTTCATGACATGCGCTTTAGATTCTGGGTGCTGATAAACATGCTGAACATAGCAAGTGTATCTAGACTTACATATAAAAAATCGCCTGCAAAGCTACTGGGGATAAAAACATAAATTGGCTGTTACTTCAGACGATGAAAAGAAGGATAATTTTGTATATAAACTGATTATTGGCAGGAGAACAAGGAGGAGGAATTTTCTAAGTTTTGTACATTTTTCTAGTCACTACTGTTTATTCAGAGTGACACGAAAAACTTGACTTCTATACCTGAATACTCATATAGCAGTTCAAGGAGTCTCCAGCAGGGACTTTCTAATTCAAATCAGAATTTCTGAACCTGTAGAATAAAAGAATCTCATTTCAGATCCGCACCTTGCCTTCTCCCAGTCTAGTAGCTTCACAAATAATTCCACATTGCCAGACATAAACTTTTACTGTCATGGATGAAGCAAGGCCAAAATAAACCCCTTAATCTGTATTTCCCTCGGAATTGATATTTAAACTGGAGGGATACACAAGTAGGAAGACTGGGATAAAAGGAATAACGAAGATGAGACACCACTGAACAAGCTGTAACCTTCAAGGCATGACACTGACAAAAATGTCACTCCTAAAAATTTAATTTCATCATTTATGAGCAAAAAATACTACTCCATTTTTTAAAAAGGCACTCAATCATATTTTACATTTTAAAAAGTTTGACTGCAGCACACACTAGAAGACTGGACACACCAGTCACCCAAGATGTCACTGAAGTGAGGGCAGCTTTGGAAAGCTGGACCTGTTTGTTAGGTTTTATAGTTAGGGGTTAAATCCTGGCCAAAATGCACTCCTCTCTCATCAGATGAATTTCAAGAGTTTCTTTGTATGACAGGTACAGCAGTGCCTAGTTGTCACATCAAATCCATAAAACAGCGTGAGAGTTGCGGTGCTCATAGCTTATTTTGAGATAATTCAAAGGACCCAACCAGAAAAGGCTACAGAGATGAAAAAAGTATACTAGTCATTTTTAAACCAGTTGTCAGATCTGGCAATTGATTAAAAATCTAAGCTAACTACCGATGACTGACACAGGAAATATGAGAAGGAGCCATCTTTCAAAAACTGGAATTTCAGAACATATTAAAAACATAATCCTTTTTCTTCTACTTGTAAGTCAAAGACCTGGAGGTGACCCTTCAGAACAACATGCTGTACTTACAAAGAAATAACGTTTTGTACTTTTATACAAGGCTAAAACATATCTAAGACTGGAAGTCTACAAAGTTGAAAGGAAACATATGGCTGTTTTAAACTGTTATTAGCCTAATTCAACTTTATCATTAGCTCAACTCAGAGGTTAACACATTTCGTATTTCAAATTACCCAGTCGTATCTGCTACAGGCATGCTGAACAAATATCATATAAATCACAGAGCCTGACAAGATTTAATAGAAAAAGCTGCTAAATTGACCTATAAATATAATGTATTACAATGCATCAGCTGGTGTTGCCACTTTCTTGGAAACAGTGGAAGAAATTAGGATAGTTGTCTAATACCCTCTTTCAAGTTTTCTGCATGACCATGGGATGAATAGTCAAAACTTAAACTCAGGGAATCAAACCCCTACGCAGTGTTTTACATGAGTTATACTTCAATAACGTGTTGGAATTTAGAGCAAGACTCCAACACCTTCCCCTGTTCTAATTATCTCTGATCTGTCTGAAGCAACGATTCACCTCTTTGACAAGTGCACTTACAGTTATTTTAAAATCACTTTTTGAACCCAGCAGTTCTTCAAACCCAATTTGCCTTGAATCTCATTCCCTCTTTGCTGGGGGAGGCAGAATTTAATATTTATGATCTTTGTTCCTGTAAGGGAGTATTTGCAGTCCTTCTGATACATGTTACTGGGTTATTCATCTTTTCTTTCTCAAAGTTTAAGTATGTTTTGTACCTACAAAATAATGAAGGAGAGTTACTCATCTTCATAACGAATCTTGAATTTTAATTAAACTTATTAACTGAACATGTCAAATGTTTGTCACTTTCAAAGCAGCATAAAAATCACACTTAATAACAAATGTTACTTACTCACATATTGCCCTGGGTTATATTGCAGCCACAGCATCTATAACAAGAACCTTATACTGTTTTTTTCCATATTAATATGATTTATTATGTTATAACAAATGTATTTTATTCACTCCTCTGTACCAACAGCAGCACAAAGATAAATTTTGTTGGAGAACATGCTCGTGTGTTCTGTACAGTAGACTGTGAAATAAATGAACTCGCCATGACATATACATACTTTTTCTTATCTTCCTTAACTTTCTGTAATGAACTCAAAATGCACTATTTATGCATCTCTTATTCTGCAACCAGACTAGTCAGATGAACAACTCGCATGAATAAACATAAGGATATAAGAAAGTGTTTGAAAGATCAGAGACCAAATTAGCAGGGTAGGGATATCCTACCCCATGTTATTTGAATATCTAATAAAAGTACATGATATGAAGGACACTAGAAATGAGAAACAGCCTCTGCTCTGAAAAACATTCCTAGAAAAGCAGCCTCATGACTTTCCATACTAAGAACCCATAACGCCATATTTATCACATCAATTCTGCTTTCCCCTAAAAGCTAGTGCTTCATGATCAATCCAGGATCTAAAAGGAATCTAAAAGTCAACCTCCATTATCATCTTCTCACATAGCATCATCACCAATAGTAAAACTCTCACAAAGCCAGTTCTACACCAGTTACATCACACAGCCCTACAGTTCTTAATGCCTCCAAGTGATTTGCAGTCAAGACACCCAAAATGTCACCAAATACCACCACTCTGGGTGTAAGAAATACATTCCTCAGATACATCAGCGCCAGTAGAAAACTGGAGAGTGAGAGGACTGATCCAAGGCTGAAGAAAATGCTGGATATCACTAGCCATGTCCTCACATTCCAAATATAGGTGAACTTCTACAGCTTCGCCTTTGCTAACAAAAATATTAGATACGTTAATATAAAGCACCTGGTTTACTATGTTAAAAAGTGATGTGAACAGCAAAGCAGCCTCTTCACCTGGGAGTGCAGGTAAAGAAAAATTACATCTTTATACTTTTGTCAGTCAGCATCATCCCAGCCTTCTGAAAGGCTAGAATCCAGAAACACTAAACAACATCAGAGACACCACCATAATTCACAATCTTAAGGCACATATTCTTGTTCAAATACACAGATATTGATTTACTCTGTACTATAATAAATATTATGGAAGGTTCTTAACACTGATCAGTTTACAAGCTGCAAAGAGAAACGATCAAATCTGTAAAGAGATTTTTACAATCAGATAAGGGCCAGAGCAAAGCATGATGATGTTAAAGTCATGGAGATGAGGCAATCATACAACAGATAGATGTTCCTATGGAAAAAAAAAAAAAAAATCCAGATAGACCCCTTCCTCTACTGATTAAGAAAGCACTAAAGCCAAGGTGACCACATGGAAGCATTTTAATTTGCATGCTTTGGAATGTCAGTGACACACATGATTTGCAGAATTACAATCATATGCATAACTAGCCCTTGGGAAGCCAATGAAATAGAATTTGGGAAAAAAAAAATGTGCAAGCACTGCCTTATATCTAAATGAGACTACAAAAACCAAAAAGAGAACAAAAGAAGTGGGAAGTATTTGTAACACTACAGTCAGCTGAACATGGAGCCTGTGGATAGAAATAAGCTTCAACCGAAGAGAGAATTAACCTTAGGCTTACAAAAGCAAGATTTCTGCTGCATTTTCAAGTGCACTTTGAACTCTCTGATTCAGGCTCCACATAGTGGAAAAGACAGAGGACAGACTTGCACCAGTTGTAGCAAGATGTAGCGAAGGAACCCCAGTAGGAGACACTGCTGGAGACCAAGGGAGGTGGGAGGGGGGGGAGGAAACCAGACATCTTCTGCCAGATGCTTTGGGTAGACTTTCTCGCTTGCTCCAAGTGATAGTCACACATCCTCAGCTGAGTGCAGAGGCACATTATACATCTATTTGCACAGATCTCAAAATGACCAACTCAAACTTACATCCTTACATAAATACTTCGCCTCCTTTTTCTCTTACATTTTCAAATCTTCCCCTACAAGGTTTTGTGAGCTAGTCAGGAGACTCCTCAAATCACTTGTGCTGAGCTATTTAATCCAGCTGACCATGGTCTTCTCTGACCACACCAGCACATGCATTATTTATCACTCCTGATATCTTAACTAGATACAAAACATCTCTTCAGTATCTTAACAACATACAAAAGACAGTTCTGCGTAATCATTTCTGCGGGAAAGTTTCTAGTGACTATTAATAAATATCTTACGTACAATCTGATCACTTCTACAGCAGGAACACCACCAGAGAGTCTTTGGGACATTCCATCCAGGCTGTCAATCAACCCTGAAAGGCATACGAACTGGACCAGGCACAGTAAGAGCTGCTGGGCAAAGTGTCTCTTTCACACCACTTGTGCTACAACTTGGCAAATGGCAACCTCAGAGCACAAATTCATGCAGAACAAAATCAAGCATCCCCAAAAAAGGCTAAAAAATAGGTTACATTTTTGTTACAGCTATCAGACCATCAATGTGCCTACATGAGAAGTATTATTTATTGTAAGTTCTTGCAGTTGATAGGTTTAATTGAGCATTTAGTAATACAGAACCAGAACTCTTTAAATCATCTGTCTTAAATAATTTCAAAAATAAAAAAGAACACTGACCACAGAAGAAACACAGTAGAAGTAGAATTTATTCTCAAAGTGACTGCAGAGTGGTGAAGGCAAAACTCCTCACCTCTTGCAGGATGAACTATTTTTTGTAAGCAGGAGACAGTAGTTTAAACATGTAAATAGTTCAGAGCAACTTCCAGGACTTGCTCTGTGTGTCCAAATATAGACTGAAATTTGTCATGATATTTCACAACCACAGAACTGATTTAGGAAATTCAGACCAGTACGACTACATGTTTGGAGAAAAGCAGATAAAAAGATAAAATCTAGACATACAGCCAAAAAGGAAGGAATGACTTGCTGATCACTGTGTGCAGAAAGCTATTAAGTGAAATGCATAAAATTATATTACATTAATGCATTATTTAAAAGAAAAAAGACAGTACACAAACTAGAAAGACTAGATGACTGTAGTCTATTGCTCAAGATACAAGTTAAGAGCAAAGTAAAACTTCAAGGGACAGAAGTTTTCCCATATACCCAGGCAAGCCCATGTGCAGAGAAGCACATTTATTTCTGGTGGACTGATAGAAGGGATGTAGAGAAAACGTTACAGATCAGCCACCCTTATAAACATACATACCTGTATCACTTCACTACTTTTCCCCCTCCTCTTCGATACTTAGAATAAGCAAGAAAAACACTTTTTAGGCTAAAAAGAGTTTGTTTAATTTTCCTCCTACAGAAGATATTGAGCAAGGATGCTAGAATGATGATTCACTTCAAGAGAAGCAGATGGATGTTTTTGGTTTGATTATCTGATGTTGTACCACATATCAATGCTGATTAACTATTACTATACTTAGCATATGAAAAGACAAAGTCCAGAAGCACAGCCCATTCATTACTTTGCTAGTTCACATGTACTTTAAATAAATATTTTAAAAACACTGCATCCTAGTGGTGATGGATATGAACGAGTAATCATCAATTTACAGGCCTAATTATGCTTACTCTTCTATAAATGAGAGGAGGATAGGATTAAGGAAACATTTTCCCTTCATGCACAAAACCATGGAGAAGAAATGCAACACCCAAAGGAACCCACCCCTTTACTGATCTACCTTGAGAAATTATATCTATACATACATGCACACATACATACATATCAAAAACCATCCTAAAAACTTTTTCTCCTCTCCCATTCCCTTGTCTTCGACAATGAAACGATTCTGTTCTATAAGAACATCTAACTGGCATAATAAAATGTCCCCAAAATACACAGAATTACACATGTAGTTTACACTTCAGATCATGTAGGGTGCACACCAAAGATGTGCAAACACGTGGGGCTGGTCGCTGGCCGTGTCAGTCTGAATTTATGCAGTGTGAACATGTGTTAAGCTGGTTGAGATGAAACATCATAAATGCGGTGTGTGTACCTGTACACTCATGGGCATCTCCTTCTGGTAATGAAGGCAGAGATGAGAGAGAAGTGTGAATTTAATGTAACACAACAATTAAAAAAAAAAGCCGTTAGGTGAGAATATAATCAGCTGCACTATAGTCCTCAAGAAGGTCTTAACCCTGAAGGATTAAAATGTGGAACATATGCATTTTTTTTTTATTTGGGAGGTAGAAAGGAGAAGAAAAAGTGGTAAGGGGTGGAGGAATCAATACACACTTTACTGTAGCTGTGAATTAATGTACTGCCTCACTTTCAACTCAACCCATTCCACCCAGACAAGCCTGTGCACGTTCTGAGCTTCCATTGGTATAGGGGGACAAAGCCATCCATATACTATTATCATGATCTTTTAAAAGGGATAGAAGAAAAGCCACATTCAGGAAATGTTATCTATTTAAACAGAGAACTGTGATGAGGTATCACATCCTTGCCTCCAAAGGTACTCTATTTTGGAGATTTTTATGGCATCTGCCTCATTAGCCAACTAACATTATAAACCTGTGCCTTGTGGTTCAGGAGCCTGAAACCACACAGCTTCCACAGACCTAGAAAATACAGGATCAAGCCCGAATGGCCAAGCGTTCCCTACTCCTTTTGTGGTACTTACAGCAATAGTAGTTTGAATATTTAATTTCTCATATACCAAGCTGATGTGGGGAGGATGAGCATCTTCTGAAGATGACTCAGCACCGACTTTCGAGGGAAAGGTGTTCTGATATTCTAGTGATGACAGGTATGTAAGTGTAGGCATGGAGATATTCATATATAAGGAAATAAAGTGAAGCATCTAGAACGAGATTAAATTAATAGATTAGACAGACAGCAGAGTCTGTTTTTAAAGTTCCAATAATAACCACCTATGAGAAAACAAAATAATAGTGCTTCAGGAGATCAAAACTAACATCAGCTGTCCAGCATGCTCCTGAGCTTTAGGGACACCGACAACACGGGACAAGAATTTAAAAGTCATTTTGGTCATAGCTGCACATACTTGAAAATCTTGCTTTCTTGATACAAGTTATACATAACAACATAATTCTGCTGCCATACTTTCCCTACCAGACATTAGCATTTGCTTTATATTTTTTAATTGATAATCCTGAGAAAGTTCCAGGACTACATTTGCCTTACTCAGGCTGGGCTTGCAATGCACTGAGATGTAGCAGTTTGATTATAAGGAGACCATATCAAAATAAGAGATGTAAACACTAAGCACACAGCTGTTACTTCTTCACATGGAACAGCATTATGGATGTAACCCCATTGCAAGTACAATTTAACACATCTATTATACTACTTGTAGAGCCTGAAAGTTTAAAGAAGGGGCAAAATAAATGAGAAAAAAAAAAAAAAATCTTTCCACCCTAACTGCCAAATTCTGAACTTCTGTTTCTGTTCCTTGGAGACAAGCAGTAGTATTTCTGGTTTTGCAGAAGCAGCTCAGAAATGTGTGAATTATAAGACACGACTGGACAACATCCATGCAGCTCCATGCTGTATTTTAGTCTGCTTCTTTTTCCGTAGAGAACAGAAGGGCTCTTGCAGAGCTTAAGGGCAGGTGATCAATGCCAGGCGAAGTGCAAACCTCTCCGATCCCGTGACACAAGCTGAACAAATAATTAGCAAAACCACAGCCTAAGCACTGAGTGGCGAGTGCCTCATGAAGTTTTCTCCTCCTCTTCCAGATGGATTAATTTTTAAAGATAACTTGCTTTTCTTTTCCAGCGGGGAAAGAGTGGGGACAGACTTCCAAAAATAGGCCAGCCTGTCACAACTGCTAACTGTCACGCGGTGCCGAGATTGGAGCTGATCTCTTGGGGAGGCGGCTGAGAACAGAGGGGAGTAAGGAAGTAAAGAGAAAGAGTAATTTCTCTTTCCACAGCCCAGCCAGAAAGAAAATGAATAGGCAACCTGCAATCAATCACAAATAATACATAAGCCAAAAATCAGTCATTCTGAGTAAAAATACATAAATGTATCAGTTTACCAGCAGTTATTAGCACAAGTGCTATATGCTACAGCATCAAAAATGATGCCCAAATGTACTCCCTGCCCAAGGTCTCACCAGGACAAATACAAGACTATTGCCTATTTAAACAAATTGACCCAGCAAATTAAACCAAAATGCTCTCTTTAAATTCAATTTTCAAATGCTGTCCTAAAAAGGCTCCTTTCTGTGTGGCCTCTGCAGTAAATAGACACACTGAAGTCACAAGATGACTAGAAAAAATCATGTTTAGCCTTTTATAAGTTGTGGTACCATTCAGATTACATAAATTGAAAGCTTATTTAGAAAAAAAACCCAAACCCCAAACATTTAAATCCAAGCAAAATGTGCTCAGCACTGAATATTTAAAGTTACAAGAGAAGGTAGGGAAAAAACCTACAACTGCATCATTATTAAATGGACAAGAGTATAATCTCATTCAACAGTGATCTTAGTTCTGTGCATCTAACGCATTCATTTTATTAAGAGGTCTGAAGAGGAATATTTGAAAACAGAAATCTTATTAAGAAAGTCTTCATCATCCTTGCTGGCGTTTTTCCTTCCCGCTGCATGAAGGAAATGTATTTTGTCTGTATAATCTTTGACAATAATGGACTAATTTTTTTTCATTGCCTGCCTTAGTCACATGCTGTTGTGGAACATTAAATATTCACTTCGTTAAGCTGCAACACCAGGTGTTTGCTGAGGCATCTGTGTAAGATGCTAATACCGCAATCTCAGCATCAGGACAAAGAAAAAAAAAAAAAGACAACATAAAACTGGATATCATCACTAATTCATGAATTTAATTTCCCTTTTTAGGTCTAAAATGCAGCCCACCTGTCCACAGACAATAGGTTTTTGTTGTGTAGAGTCATGAAACACTGATTTAATAAGACTGAGATCCTGATCGACAAAGATTATTTAATTTTTTTGAATGGTGACCATGCCTAGAGGCCCCACTAATGACAGAGCCATAATTTTAGGTGCTGGGTACAAACAGTGCCAGCGTGGGCTCTGCCTAACAGCCGTCTCCTTCTCTTTCTTCAGCGTGCTTACTTCTTTATTTATACTTCTGCATAGCACTATCATGAAATATAACAAATGTGGTAGCTAAATTTTATTATTATAATATTTCTTGAAGCCAATATAAAGCATTGCTTTGCTCAAGACCTGAATATGCAGGACAAAAACTATTTATTATCACTTTCCATGGGTAAATACTCTGGCAGTGCTCCAGCATTGCACACCAAGAGGCAGCTCCCACACCCAGCGTCCAGGAAGGGCCAAGAGAGCAACAGCTTCAATTCCTCCTCCTCAACAGCTGAGTCAAAGCAAGTTCTTCTACCAAATGTCTATGATAACCCAATAAAATGAGGCTGATTTTGTAGGGAACAGTGATGAGTAAGGACTGTGCCAATGGACACCAGCATTATAGTCATCACAGATAACTGAGGGCTCTATCACAGCTTTTTTCCTCCCCTTCAAACTTAAATTATCAAATTAATTTCTTACTTAAAGAAATAATAACCCGTGGCAATTTTTTGTTAATGTCAGATATAAATTAATTCCAGTAAACCACTCCTGAACTGAGAGTCTGAAAGCTAGTGCATGAGAAATACAACAAAACTTTTAAACAAGCCCTCGCCTGGAGCCCTTTACTCTCACAGGGTAAGTGTTTATGAGAGCTTTTATGAGAGCTTTTGTAGGGTTCATCCATATCATAACAGATACAGAGATTACTGTCGGAGAGAGTTCACTAATAACACACATGACAACTTGCTGTAAGCCAAAAGGCTGCGGCGAAAAATCACACAGATCACAAAACAGCTGAGATATGAACACAATAAAAGTTTCCTCTGGGTATAGCAGGAGAACTTCATCTGTGAAGAGATGACTGGAGTCCTAAGGCAATGATTTTGTTATCTAAAAGTGGCTTTGAGAGTCAGACATTTTGCCTCTAAACCCAAGCAAAACCAGTGTTTAGATGGCTGCATGTAGGTATGTTGTAAAAAGTTTTGGATATTAACTCTCTTCTAATACAAGTCGCTTGGGGAGAACCAACACGTTTTGTCTGTATCACTAGCTCTTTGATAGTCTCCTAACAAAAAATTAGACATAACTTTCTTGATGGTTTTTCATGTTAAGCATACCCATGAAATACTGGTGGGACAATAAAAAGGAGGAAAGGCACTAAGTTGTAAAAGACCGTATCTTTAAAGCACCTGATTCTGCACAAAATAGGGCATTTGGAGACGATTACTGAAACTTCTTCCCTGATTTGAATCTCCTTAAAGGTACTTCTTTCAGGCAGATGGCACAGAAAAAATACTGAATGTACAGCATGGTCACTTTTCTAACTTATCTCCTGAAACACCTTGGCAGACTCAAAACTTGGCACATCCTGTGACTTCAGCTCAGGGACTGATACTCACCGAGAATGTCCATCTTACACAGTCATCCTAATGAAAGAGCCAGAGCCAACAACACAATTCTTTGCACTGGTGGGGAATAACCTCTTGATTCTACATGTCTGCGTGGAAAGGCAGGATGGGAAAGACGACTGGGATATGAAGCTGGGGACATACAAAAAAATCCTCTACTAGTTATTTTCTCAGGTCAAATCTAAAGGTTTGCCAAATTGTTTTGATACCAACATGCATTTACCAAAGCAAAATACTGATTCATTACCCTCACTGGAATGTACTGCTGGTTAAGACTATTTGCCAACTATTTGCTCCCACCTTTCCATTACCGAGATAGCAATGCATGTATCACAAAGGGTTTTGAGTGTGTGACAAAGTTTTGGCTACTGAAAAACAGTGCTGCACAATTTAAAAAACCAGAAGGTTATTTCAAGACAAAATTGCCATGAAACACCATCATTTAAATAATGAATGGCTATGCTTGCTTGCTTGATTTTTCTCCTAAAATAATTTTTCTTACTTTCTGTCAGTTGGCAACAAATACATCTTAACATTTGCATTTCAAGCAAGAAGAGAAATCCAGACAGTTGCTCCAAAAGGACTGGAAAATGTGCTGTAAACTCTGATATGTACAAACCTACCAAAGCCATCCAAACTTAGCCAGACAGGGAACGCATCAGCAGTCTGTCAGAAGTTCAGGAGGAACCCCAGCTTTGCTTAGAGGATTTGGAAATGCTCTTCTATCCCATTTGAAAACACTGTTCAGCCGTGTCCCAGCCTGCAACATCCATTCAAACACTCATCAAAATGGAGGCACCTCATTCTGCTCACTCCCCATCATTCACAGCAGGGGACACAGAATGTCCTTTGCATAGTTCATGACCAAAATGGACCAAATAGAGACTAAGTTTGTTGCTGTTGGGTTGGGTTTTTTCAGAGTGGGGAATTACCACCAGCAGTCCCTGTGGAAATCATAGGTCAAGTATTCAAGCCAAAAATGCCCGTCCAGGCATCATCAAATAGGTCCAGTTCTCATTATTATTCAGCGTCATTACAAAAACTAAATACTGGTTTAATTGCTACCAGATTTTAGGTTTGCAAAGACTTAACATCTACCTGAGACTTAAGCAAAAGGGACACATGGCTAGAAACACTATTTCAATTGTTTATAACATTATAGGGAGTGGGTAAATTTTCAGCAACAGATATTAGCCCTGCTAGTAAGAATACAAAATTAGTGCCTATGTTTGGGCAGAAGGAAAAAAAAGGTTTGTACAAATATTTGGCTATGAGATGCCCATGAAGCCAACCGGTCGAGCATTTTGTCTGATAATTTAACCTGAGTTTGCTGCCTCATGGACTCAAAGCATCTAATTTAGAAACCATCTCAACTCGATTTCTTTGTGTACCATGGGCATTTGTCTGAGAGGTCCCAGGATAAAAGGCTGCAGCTGCAGCAGGCTCTACTTCCTTCCCAAATGGAAAGGAGCACAGAGCAAGTCTCCCTAATCATGCAATCTACCCCAAAGGCAGCTTCACCACCCCTTTGCTGCAATGCCTCACACCAAGCTAACAATAAAAGAAAACATGGTAAACAGACAACGCCGCTCAGGAATACTCTTGGATTTTTATAGTCTAAGTTAACAGATGATGTTAAACGTGGTTGCCCCGCTGATTCGCTTCCACAGCATCAGGGATCACCATATATAATTTACAGTCTATGTTGGCATTTAAATAATGGTATGCGATAAATAATAAATGTAAGGCATAGGATAAGAAATCACACTGGGAAAGTGGACATGTGAATTATAAAACTTCAAATATACACACACATATGTGTATTCATGACTATACAGAGAGACAATATAGACCTTCACATACATTTCCACTGTTGACTCTCAGCTTAGATGCTGCCGTGTTTGGGTGGGATGCTTTTAAAAACTGTGTCATTTTATCTTTGTCTCTAAGGCAGTATCCTTGCAAAAAGAGAGAAAATATTCAAAGGGTTTAATTATTTTTTTTTCTCTTTTTCTGAGCATTCAGCAATCCTTCAGTGAATTATTTTCACTGCATTCAAACAGGCAAAATAAATCCACCACAGGCTAACTCCTACGATTCTCCCACCCACAAATAAATCCTAACTGTTGCCCACTTCCAAGCACAAAAGAATACTAAACAGCAAAACCACAGACTTCCAGGTTATGCTGAAATGAACGTAGAAGTAATCACCAAAAGTATTTTAACATATGGGGAACATTAGATCCATAGACAAAAGCCACAAGATACAGAGACCACTGCTGAAAAATATGTCATTGAGAAGATCTACAAAAGATTAGCAAAAATAAAATTGAGGAAATTCAGGTTTTAGAAAACACAAATTTTTATCCATATTTTTAAACTGGCACAATTATTATATATAAATATATGTGAAGATTGGTGAACTTGTACAGGCAGAGTGTGGATGAGATGACCTCCAGAGATCCTTCTCTTTCTAACTGAAATTATTCTATGGAAAGGAAGCAAGTACATTACAGGATGAAGCGAAGCTGGTAAATCCCTGTGGAGAAAACATCTTCCTAGGTACTTGAATAATTTATAGCAGTATGATGCAATGGTCACTCCAGGAAAAATTCTGCCATACTCAAAGGTTCTATGAATTCAAAAGTTTTAATAATTTTCTACATTAGGCTCATTTTTCTGCATTAAATCAGCCTTTCAGAATTAAAAAAGCTTTCACAGTATCATATCAAATGGATGATTTTAACGGTCTTTCAAATACACCAGACAGAGAGTTGACTTACATAGCTACAAGGGAAGAAAGTGAATTTAGAGGCAGCTATTTATTTCTCCCTTATATTCCACTTTATTCCAGAATATAACACTAATTCTAAGCGATTATAAATGCAAAAATTTAATAGTAATGCCTATTTTTTGGGTTTGTAATAACAGAGTCAGAAAAAGCTGAAGAATTTAAACCACAAATCTGTCTGCAGCCTCACACAATTGCTCTTTGCATTTATGTCTGTAAAGATGCACTAATTCAGAATGGCTTTTGGGTACATTTTTTCTCAAAAAAATAAATAAATACCAAGACAAGCTGGCAAGATTCAAAACAATCCTCCCTGAGCTGTGATCGTACATCAAGACACACAGATAACATCCCCAAACAACAGTTATTAAAGAAAACAGGCCGACAGCAGTCCTGTCATTAAAACTCTAGAGGACCAAAGCCATCATCACAGATAGCTGCAGGAGATGACAAAGGTGTATATAAAAGCTCACAACTGTGAATGTACCCAACACCTCAAACTTCCCCAAGCCAACAGGACATAAACCAAACCTAGGTAATGAACCCTGCCTTAGGGTATAAAATGTGGTGTATCTTTGTGTATGTGTATATTTATCCACGCACACACCACGAATTCTAAGCAAAAAACCGCTACCAATATCTGTCATGTGCTCTACACCTATTGCTCACTTTCACAACATCCATTTCCTCACAACTTCTTGCCTTTTTCTATTCCTGTGAAATAAACTCATGGACAATGACACTACAGATCATAAACTAGTTTTTACCTGGCTGATGAGAAATACTGGTAGGAGTTCAGCTGGAACCCAAGCTGTCCCTTTTTGAGATGTTCTGCACACAGATGTCACACAGCTGTTTTCAGCACCTCTTGTATCAGTGTATCAGGGCTCATTTTAGCTTGCAAGAACGGCTGCAGAATCAAAACCCAACAACTCCAGTACACCCTGGCAAAGCTGCAGTGAGACAGCAGGGATCACATTCCTGTCTTAAAATAGTCATCTCTAACAAGTTTTATTATTTACAGAGATACTACTAATGTTTACCACTTGGTAAAGCAAACCCATTACATTCAACCAACTTCAACTAGAAGTTTATCAAGATCTTTAACCAAGTGACAGAAATTCCTTGGATTATTCTCTCTCATATACTGCATACCTAAGTATAAGGTTGGCTTCAAATTCGGCAGCAGAAAGTCCAATTTCTCATGCACCACACTCCTCTGAAGAGTCACATCAACTTTTTTTTCTCTCAGATTCATAAAAATTCTAGTCCCACTGGCCTCTGAAGGACAACTTTGGCACAGATATTAAACATGCCCTTCAGTACCTTGCAAGAATACAGCCAGTGATCAGGACCTTGCAGCATGGTAGCTCTTCCCAAGGCAATTTCTTTTTTTCATATTTTGTTACCTAGAGAGTCAATCAGTGAATGTAGGAATTTTCCTCTCAGGATTTGGACTTATTTTTAAAACATGGTTAGTGGGACACAATGTAGTACCAACTCTTACACTTGACAGAAAATAAAAATTCATCCGAACATGCTCTACTTTAAAAAATGCATAAGGGTAACTAGAGCAAAAACAAAGCAGTTATGTTCTACAATGTCATCTCAGGTCTGCTCTGAGAAAGCATTAGCAAACGAAGATATATTTAGCAAAAATTAAGGTGGCACTATATGTCTGATTTATTCAAAATCTCATAAGAAAGGAATGAGGATCTGAAAAAGAAAGACTTTTACATTCATCCCTGCTTTTGTGCTTCCTGAAATGTTAGCAACCATGGCTACCAGACGTCAGTGGGCTCTCATTTTCATCACCAAGAAATACCAAAATGTAATATCTTCCCATTAAACTTACTCTTTGTATTTTATTATTTTTTTTTTAAAAAAAAGAAGCTTCACATACTTTGGTATCACCTGTAGCAACAGAAACATGTTCCTGTACATCCTACCCATTTTATCTAAGAACTAGTGCAATCACCACTTCTTAACCCATAAAGTATATTAAGATTAGGAGTTCTGGTGGTAAAAATTGGGCAGCATCAGTCTTAAACAACCCTAAGACACCAGTCTTAAGTAACATCTGGCCAACACAATCCATTAAAAGAACGATGAAGCTCCTTTTCCTCAGTGCCCACTCAGTTTGAAGACAAGAAAATTAATAAATGTAACCCCAGTCAGATTTAACCAGTGGTTGTGAATGCTGGGAGGTGAACTCTGATCATCTTCAAACACATCCTGTTTTTCCCATTTCATCCCAGAGCAGCGTTTGTGGGCTAACAGGCTGTCTGTCTCCTCTCTTCCCTTCTCCCAGGGAAGAGTCTGCAGCGGCTTAATTATCAAGTTACAAATAAACATATTCAGCTTGGTGCATACATTCAATTACAGATAATAAGCTCTAGACAAAAGCTATTGAACTATAACTGATGCTCTACGAGCCGGTACACAACAAGCAATGATTAAATGATATGGACTAGGGACAAGAAAAGAAATTTTTATTCTTCCCTTGAAAAGCATGCAAAGCAAGATTTTCTGGGGAAAATCCGACAAAGAGGTAATTGTCAATAGCTAATATTTTCTCTTGTCTCATCCATTTTTCACAATATTCCAGTGAAAGTTCAAGTGGTACTCAAATTTTTCACCTAGTGTTGTTGTTTCAGTGAGATGTTTACAAATAAAGGCCTTTAGTGTTTGCCAAAAGTTGAACTTTATAGTACTACCGTAATATGCTACACCCTTGCAAATAAAAGCTAAGATGAACTGAAGCCTAAAGGCACATTTTCATAACTACAGTAATCTAAAAAGTCTGTAGTGATAAATCAAATAAACTCCAAATATGAGAAAGTCAGGAAATTCAGACTTAGAGTTTACCTTAAAGGAAATGAAAACATCAGAAGTACAGACAGGAAGAAATGAAGTCAGCGGAAAACTCTGACGTCTGTCCAATGCGTTGGGCACGGTCAGGAGCTGCACGGATTAATCTTCTCCAGCTTCAAGACAATTTACAAATAGCACATGTAGTGCTTTGAACACGTTATGGCTATGAATGGCTTTGAAAATGTTTTGCTCTCTAAAGTTTATGACATAAGGGAGTGTTTTTAACATTGCTCTTTTTCCTTATAAGCTGAGTTTTCATTTGCAATGGTATAAGGATTCGAGGATTCCTCATGCAAACCTTATCAGAAATACAGTTTCTTTATCTCTTCAAAAACGACTGTTGCAATGTTCCGTCCGAAAGGTTTGCTGTAATCCTTCATCCTGGATTTAGCTTATTCAGATTCTAAACATAAAATAATCTGGAAATGTTAACAATTGCTTCTTCTCGGTATCTGTCCAGTGGTTGCAAGTTCATCATAATTTTTCATTTTGGGCAAGTCAGTTCAGACTGCACTCTCCTGATAGCACAAAATTAAAATCTCAAGTGCTTATTCCTACTTCCAGCACAGCAAAACTAGGAACACAGACAAGCAGAATGATTACAGATCACAGAGGGCTTTTGCAAGAAATATTTCACTTTGTTACCTATTGCTAGAGGAAAATTGATTTTTCTAAACACAACCTGTGGTTAGCTTTCAAAAGACCACAGCTATGACCTACAAGCATCCCAGTCAGCCCCTGGTTAACCGGCGGGGAGCAGGCAGCACTGAACAGTGGACAGGATTCAGCTTTCAAAGTCTACTTCTTCCAAGTCAACAGGACGCTGACAACTTGCTACAGCTAGAAGTGACAAGTTTCCTCCCTTTCAGGATAAGTGCAAAGAAGTGCAACCCCCCAACAGCTAAGGAAAGTTCACCTAATACAAAATAGCACTTTCCTGTTACCCTGAAAAAAACCCAGCTGCTTTCTCCTAAGTATAACCCAGCTGTCAGGTTGCCACAGAGTCTTTGAAAATACTGCTCCTTGAAAATATCTGCTCCAATAACTGACCCTCAGTAGAGTCCATATACAACTTTGCTGCATCTCCTCTTGGAGCCATCACACTCAGCTTGCAGGGGGTCAAGGCCAGATGACTTTCTTCCCCATCCTTACGATTACGCTGCTGACTGGAGTTGTACGTGGAAGTGGTCATGGCACCAAGCCTGTCAGAGTTCAAGAAGCATCTGGACGATGCTCTGAGTCATACAGTTTAGTTTTAGGTTGTCCTGTGAGAAGGGGAGAGTTGGACTTGGTGATGCTTATGGGTCTCTTCCAACTTGAGATATTCTATGATTCTACACAATGCTTCTACTATGGCAGACTCAAACTGGCAACCGACTTCTGTCATCCAGGTCTTATCGTAGGGGTCAGCAACTTTTTTTTGGAAGATGCAGCCTGGATGGTTATATGTAGTGAGAAAAAAACTCACTAGAGAGCAAAATCAGGTCAACAGAAAGCAGAGTTTTGTGCGAAAAGTTGAATTTGTTTCATGTTAATGTGCTAGCCATCAGTTATTGCATGGCAGTACCCAATGTATCAGACTTCCTAATCAGGTGGGAGCCAAAGAATCTTTTGCAAGGATGAGCTTTAGATTTATTTTCTCAAGTTATTTGTAGCATAGGACCTGACTGGTTTCTTCAAATGATCTGGTTCTCTCTCAGCTGTATGAATTCCTGCTAGTGCTCTGATGTTGGCAGTAGAGACTTTTGATGTTTATTACTTTGTGCCTGGTACATACTGTATGGCCTTCCAGAAGCTGAAATGCTGAAATTCAAATGATGCAGCTGGCCTCATACAGGCTGTCATTAAATTCAGCAATCAGGGGTTTGCATTTAGAGAACAGAAAACCCAACAACTTTTTAAAAGGGTCAGCAGTTGGTATTTGGAAGGGTGGAGATCAAGGTATAGGAACCTTGTAGGAGACTTTTAACACCCTGCTAGACAAGCGACATCTGACCTGATCTACTGTTGACAACAGCCTCTCTTGGAATAGGAGGATGAGACTAGATGACCACCATGGGTCTACCAAAATGTCTACAACTCTGTGGAAACTTATATGAACATACACACATTTTCACAAATATCCAAAACCAATACAAAAAACCCAATATCCACAGATACTTCTTCCACTCTTACACAAAAGGCTGCTCTAGACAGGCAAAGATGTAATATGGAAGGTCAGGAGGACAACACAATTGGTAAAACCACAGAGAAGATTAACCAGGCAGGTCCTCTGGCTCTATTATTACCAAAAATACTTTCCTATGTTCATGCCTAAATCTTATCTGAAGGCTTGATTTAAATTCATTCTTTTGGTCAGCCACATTTAAACCTATGTTACAGACTGAGTTAACTGTAATGTCTCCATCTCCCTACAATATATTTCTGAAAATTATTTTCTACTTATGACCCTCCTCTCAGCATACACCAAAAGAAAAAGAAAAACCACAAAAATTTGCTACTCTCAATAATGTGCAAGCACACAGAAGAAGTATCAGTATTTAAGTGTCATAGTTCCATTATAATTGACATGTCCTTTTAAATAGCTATTATTATGACATAATTCTAAGAACATCTGTCTTTAACAATATCTGTTCCTAGAAAGGTTGCACAGCTTTTTCCTTCCTCAATTCTTCCACATAACCTAAATAAGACAGAAAAGCAATATATCTGCTCAATGAAATTACAGGGTAAATTCCATTCATTCCCCCAAAAGCAAGACACAGACGAGCACATGAAAGCTCTGAAGAACTAATGTATTTCCTGGGGCAGGCAGCAATGGGCAGAGATTGCAAAGACGCTTGTTAAAATTATTTTTCTTGAGCTAAAAATCTAGTAGTCACCAATGAACCAAGTCACAAGAATGCTAAAAAGTCTTCTCCTAGTCCCACTAATTATCTCCACTTCATTGTATTTATAAACTGTGTTTATTTGTGTATTGCTTTTGATGTATGGAAGAGAAAGAAGTGGAAATTGAAGAGGCCAGAGATTGCAGGAACTATGGCAAACCAAGGTGGCAGTTATTCCACTATGAATAATACACGATGATTAACAGAGACAATGAGTGTCGAAGTACCTCATCTCTGTCAAGAACTGTATTTCCAGCTCCTGGTCACTGTCACATTTTCAGGATGCAATTTTAGAAAGAATTTGGGGTCATTATTGTAAAGAGTGGGAGAAAAATCACATGCAGTATATTTTAGACTTAATTCCCAGCAATAAGATTATCATTTAACTAAAAACAACCTACCAGATTAAGTCTTCTGCTACTGGAACAAGAGAATGTCTGATGCAAACACTCTGAGGATGAATCACTTTTATAAATGAGCTTCAAAACCTCTGAAGCTCCATGGAATCAAAAGCAAAACAGAAACACAAAAGCAGAGGGACAAGGCATACAAACTGAAGTGAGGTGCAAGCAAAATAAGGATTTGTATAGGATTTGAATGGAATCACAGTCTGGCTGACAGAGGTTTAGAAAAGTGAAAGAACCTTTTACTCTCAATTTAAGCAAATAGGCCTACTGAGGAACCTATGTCAACTTAAATGTGAGCCAAATAGTGCTACAATATACATTAGAGGTCATGCAAGAGGAAGAAAGGAGGTGATTAGCTGAAAAGGTAAAAAAATGAGATAGGATGACAGCAAAGCAGAGGGTGTAGAGCTTGCTTTGAGAGGTGAAAGCCGCACAGACCTTTGAAAGTGAAGCCAAAGCTCTTGTTACCTGATCAGGTGAGGAACTAGAATCCATGTGTGAGGTGTTCGATAAGGTCAAATACATGAGTGAGGAAGTTCACTTGAGTGATTTCAGTTCATATGGTATCAGAAGGGTACAAAGATCATCAAGGGGGTCAATTAATATCATTTACAAGCAGCTGAAGGACCATGAATCTAACAACCTGAATTCTCTAATGTGTTTTGCATCTTGCACCCAGTGCTGAGGCAATACACTGAATTAATCCTACTGCAATGAGCCAACACAAAATAAATATACCTGAGATATATTTCTATATCTGAGTAAATGTATCTGAGAAGGATCAAGATCTCTAGTATCTCCTTATAATTTAGTCCCAGCCCTTCCGAATGAAGCTCTTTAACAGACACTGGATGAAATAACACACCATGGTAATTTTACACAAAAACAAAGGTCAAAAGCAAAATGCACATGTGAAACAAGCTAATGTTTTTCCCCTTGAACTTGGTTTGGGGGATGCAAGCACTGCTGCCCAGAAGAAGTGTGCCCTGTCCTGCTCGTGGTCATGAAGAGAGGAATTCAGACTGGCCAGTTACTGCACCCACAGCTTCTGTCATTAATACACAATAACATCAAATTCTTAAATAAGGAACCTTAAATAAGTTTTATGTCTTTTCTGTAAGAGTTCCATGAGTCAAAGAGATACAGCAAGAAAAACAGAATAAAACCATACCTACCGCTTAGATAGTATATATAATATATATAATATTTAATATATATTTTTATATATATCAAATATATGTATAAAATATTTCAACTGATTCCTTAAGCATGCACATTTAATTTTAAAAGTCCAAATAAATGAAAAAACAAGACACGGGGCAGTCCTAGGGCAAATATAGCTGTATTCACAAAGAGAAAGCCATGTTACAGGATTCCCTCTCGTTATCTAATTTCAATCTAGCTGAAGGCACACACCTGAAATGGGAAGCGCAAAGGACGCTTGGGCAGATGAGTTGCTGTGCATGGACTCCACAGATCCCAGGTGCGCTCCTGAGGACACATCAAGCTCAGCTGGGAGGAAATGTGGATGTGACAGGTCCATCTTCACACCTTGCCCCTCACTGAGAGCAAAATCCTTTTAAACAGCGGGGAAGCAATTTTATTTCCCTGAAAGCCACAATCCTGATTTGTCTCTGAGTGGAATGCAAGTGTCAGCCTTCCTAAAGAAACAGTCCCAGTGTGAAGAACTGGTTCTACCTTGCTTCATCAAATTGCTCGGATAATCCCAAAATGTTGGAGTCTGCCTCTCCCACTGTCCCCAGCATGAAAACTCTGTATCAGGAACCCCACACTTCTCCTGTTGCATCTGTTTTAGAATCAATAAAGTATCAATTACTCAAGAGAAAAGGGGAGGACAGTGAAAATGGCTGTGATGCACTGTATTACCTTCCAGATGGGTTCCTCAACGACAGGTAGGTTGAAGGATCTCTACACTGTGGCTCATGATAACAATTTGTCTTGCAAATGCATATGGCCAGCCTTACAAAAATCATGTGACTACTGTCGTTAACCACTTCCTACAACAAATCACTCCAAATCATTCAACAACTTTGTCCAATCTTCTCTTTATTGCTTCTGCTAATAATAAGAAATTCTCTGCATATTTCACAAGTAGTTTGGCCACAAAAATATCCACTTCAATAATCAGCAGTGAGATCTCTCCACTGGTACACATGTATTATTCATCACTAAGTAATCTCAACAGCTTGCTTAACATGCCAGGGGCTTCTCTAACTTCCCACAAAAAGGCTGACAGAGAAATTTTTTCCCATTTTTAAGCACACACAAATTAAGTTTAGTCCATATGCTAAAGCTTTCCTGCTTCCTCTTCCCCCAGCTCCTAAGCATAACAAATCACAGGAAAATCCATCGGATAAAAGTTTGACTAAATGATTTCTCAGTTCATCACTGGACCATACTTTCAATCTGATGTTAGAAATGGAGAAACCTGACTGTGTCTGCACTCTTCCCTTTCTATGTGAATAAAAGACAAAGCACCTAAAGTAAAATGTTGACCTGTTCTCTGCGCAGGAATTAAAAATCTATCATATACGATAGCAAAACCCCTAATTTTGCTACAAGAGGCAGAAATGTAAAATGGACAAAATCCTTATATAAGCATTTAGAACATGAGAGCCATGACAGAGGAAGGGGAAAGAGAAACAGATGAGAAACTTCAGCCTGTTATGTGGGGCAATCAGTTGGGCACAGGCATCTTTTTCAAGGATTTGTCTTTGGGTGAAAATAAATCAGTAACAGCCACGCTAGTTCTCACTCACCTAGCAGTCACCAGATGCCTTTTCTTTGCTGAACTTTGCTGCTCTCAAACGTAGCTTTAACCAGAGCAGTGAATGCTGCCAACCCCAGAACAGCTTATTTCTACTTCCAGCCCGTTCCTGCCATTGCTTCTTCTTAAGGTGAACCCATATTATCAGCTACGCTAAATCAACCAACCAGTCAACCAGAGTATCTTCCCTGAAGCTCAGTAGTAACTGATTTCTACTAACATAAGTGAAACCAGGCTGGGAAAGCAAGACTCTTTTTGAGGATTAAAGACAGCTAATTTTTTCCTCCTTTCCTTATTTTTATCATATCTTTGTCCTCCCCAGCTAGGAGCATGGGAGTGCTTGTCTTCAACTCAAAGCCCTTGCAATTCAAGTATGCCATGTTATTTTCCCAGGGATAATATGCTTTCCCCATAGCCACTAAGGGATGGGTTGCTCAAGACAAAACCTCTTCTTTCTCAATCCTTTTCATCACTGCCCAGTAGCTCCAATAAAGGCCAAAACAGTATTTCCAAATAAATGTTCATATGCTGAAAACCTGTCATATCCCAGTGTGGCTGAGCTGTACACAACTGTGTGAGGAATGACCATGTACCTCCAGACTGCATTTAATGTTCTGCTACACCAGTCAATAAACAAATCTCTCATAATTACGTACTAAAATTATATAAAAAAAACACATTAATTTGACTGAACACCAGTTGAACACCTGAACAGTAAGGTACCGGTCACATGTAGCCCATGAGAAGAAGCATGAAGCATTTTCTCAAAAGCACAATTCTGGATTCTACAGGCATACGGCTTTGCAAGCTTTTTTCTTATCAATTTATTTTTAAATTCAAAATAGCTATTTGTGATTAGCCATCAATAATGCAGGATGCCTTTGAAATACCAGTTATTCTTTTCATTCCACTATAAAAAATGACAAGAACAATTCTTTACATTTTTATGCTAAACTGAGTTATGGAAAAATTCTACTAACCTACAGCATATTGCACTGCATCTAACTAAATCACAGATTCAAGCGAAGAAGCCCTTCAATGACAGCTCAAAGTCATATAGCCAATCAGGCAAGAAAAAATAAAATATCTCTAAAAATCAGAGCCTGGATTTATTGTCCCTCATTTAACAGCTGACCAAGATCTTAAACAAATATTAATAAAGTACTCTGATTTCCTGTTAAAACTAGCTCTAGTTTAAAAAGATGTCTTGTTGATTGTATTAATGTCCTCCAGTATTAGACATACGGGTTGGGACATTTTTTTACCACATATGACAGTGGAGGTCAGACCCCAAAGAAACATGTGAAAAGCACATCGGTAGCAAAAATACCTGGGTCTGTAACATACCTTGAGAACTGTCAAAAATGTATGATTTTTATGAAGAAACACAATCTTTTTAAGCATAACTTTTGATGTTGTACAGCACTGCCCCATATGTCCAACCAAATGCCATTTTTAAACCCTGAGGATATATTTAGCACAACATACATCATCCTGCTGTCGTCATTTCATTGAACAAAGCAAAACACAGGATCATGCTAAATGATGCATCCTCAGCTTGTGTCAAGAGCACAGCAGTGAAAGGACCGCAATACCAATGAAGTTTAAAATGTAGTCAAATAAGCTAAAGAAACAAGCAGAAGATGGCACAATAGATATCAATGGATTTGAATTATGAAGTCAAGAATAAAGAATGGAAACATAAAACATGCTGACATACGAACTATATCTGTTCCTGACTAATCTCTGCTCCCCTGCCATTCACATAAGGCACCATCTGATCTTTCAAGTTTCTGCATGCATGATGAGATTTTGGCTACAGCCTGGGCTGGTGCAGCCAAATCTTTGCGATTCCACCCGGGCAGGACAGAATGCAAGTTATCACTTCCGACTGGCACCATTTCCTACGCCCAGAGTGACCCTGCATGACAACTATATGCCTCATTACACCAGCCAAGAAATTAATGTACGTCACGAGCCCAGTACAGCTTATTGCCATCTCAGTAGAAGCCTGAATTCCGTTACCAAAATTCAAAACAACTGATGGGGTTTTTGGAGTTTGGGTTGGTTTTGGTTTTTTTTTTTTTTTTTGAAGGGCAACATTTAGCAAAGAATAAAACGTAACTGTTTTGGCTAGGAACTGCAGATACCTTTTGTTATTCTGTACTCGATGTCCATCACAACAAACCATTTGTTCATCTCACCTTCCTGCTAATAAACTACCTTTCTGATGTTGTGCTCTCTGAAGCACGGTCAATCACCTTGTACTGGTTTGTGAAGGATGAAGCCCCCTTTCCCCAGTGACCTTATGATGGAGAGGAGCACAGAAGCAGAGCCCATGTGTCCCTGGGGAACCAGGCTTCAGCAAACAGTTCTCCTGTTTGCTCTGGTGGTTTTTGGCATTACTTTGGCAAGTTATTTTGTGTCTCAAGGCAAGCTCTGAACAAACTGATGTGGAAAATAGCGGCCTTCTAGTGTGGATACCTGAAGTACCTTAAGTGAATCATGAAACAAAAGTGATTAAGCGTTGGGGTTAATTTGGACCTATAAATTATCTGCTGTCAAACATGACACAAAACAGGCAAATTCTCCAGCCTCTTCCCAAGTTTATTAACATTTGAGGTCTTTTTCTTCATTTTTTTGTAAAGTTGGTAGATAATTCAATTACATTTGAGTACTCCTCCACTCTTAAATTCGGTTTAGGTTGCCCAACGGGTTAAAAAGGTAGTAGGGGGTGGCAGAGCGTGGTGATGTGCTGCCCCCACTCCCCTCTTCTCCTTAGGCAATAGCCACCAGTGGTGGCCATGATAGTTGCATCCAACTTAAGTTGGACTCTGGGGAGATAGGTAACAACACAATAGCTAAGGGCCATAAATCTTGCTCAACTGATGAGGGCTAGCTGAGCATGTGCTAAACAAAATATGGCTGGTATGCAAATATGATTGTAAGTCACTGACCTTACTCCATAAAGAGTGGACAGCCCAGGGCTCACTGAGCTCCCCTGCATGGCAGCGGGCTGTGCACACCAGAATCTCCCCTTGACTAGGGGCACCTCTCAAGTTACTCCTTGAGGCTGAGAGAATCCTTATTGTGTCAGATACTCAGCAAGTGAATTGGGAATAAGAGCACTGAAATCTTAGCTAAGTGCTGTAAAGGATTGATTGCACAGATATAATCCTTTAGACATAAACCATTGACTAAGTCTGGGACTAAGCCTGGATCCAGCTGCACCTAAACTCCCCTTTGAGAAGGAGTTTAGAAAGCAAAGGGGTAATTTCTGAACCTCATGACTCAATGGGAGGGTCTCCCTGACAGTTTTGTCTGACCATGACCTCTATGCAGTAAATACTCGTGCATACATTGCCATCGAATCTTATTAAACAAACCACTGTCGGATTTAAGATTTAACTTTGTTAACTCACTGACTTATATCAATAAAATATATTGTTGCTTCTCTCTTGCAAGTGAAGTGCATCACTCTTTCCGTACCACACAGATAAGTGAAAGCACAGAATGCCTCATTCCACAGGAAATCAGTCTAAAAATACAAATAAATGCAGCGAATAGCAATTGAATTCATAGTACAGATGTGCAAAAATTGGATTTTGCTCTCAGCTGAGATAATTGCCTAAAGACTTGACATTAAATGAAATCCCTTCTCCCATAAATCATTTTAGTCAGAAAATACATGTTCCTTTCAAAAAATATTTGGAGAGGAAACAGTTAGTTTTGGTTTATTCCTTGAAAATCCTGATTAAGACATTTCTACTAAATAAGTAAAGTATTCTCTGTATTGATTTTGGGGATTATTGTTACTATTAGCTCGATGCACAGTTCATCCAGTTTTTCAAATCTAACATTATCAAGTGTTAAAAAAACATCCGTACGTAGACTTTTTTGAATTTTTACTGTATTAACTAAGGGAAAATGGTTCTCTCATTTCTCTCCATGACAGGCATTTTATTTCCCTTGTGCGTTTTCAGAATACATATTCTGTGGCCTTTGTTTTCTTCTAAAGCTAATTAAAGCTTTAGTTTCATTTATCAAAAAAAAAAAAAAGAGAGGCTATTTTCATAGAAATCTATTTAAAACCTACCACATCTAAACCAAGCATTTTCCAACATAGCAAGGGGCACATTGTGTCTTCAAGTTCATTTTTGGAGACTATCTCTGCCCAAAGGACAAGCCAAGCCACTCGCTCACTTCTGGGCAAATCTGTTCTCATCACCAAGAAGGTACTGGTCCATAACAGCTTTTCTAGTAGCAATTCATTGATTACTTTTCTTCTTCCCAAAAGCTTTGCTTACATTTTGCTGTTATTACTAGACCAGTTAGCGAAGGTTACTCTATACAGATTGTGCTGTGTCAATCTGGAAGATCACTTCAGCTTTTTTTTAGGGGGATTTTAAGCATATTGTCGTGCTTCAGATAATTCAAGGAACTTAGAACTATTTCATGGGACAATAACATTTCTGCAGTGAACCTCCAGTTGGCCTTCCAAGCTGGTGGTTCCTCTTTGTAAATGCTAGGCCTGCATCTGGTTTTTATGAAGATTTTGTAATGTGTCCACCATAGTTTGCTCAAAGTTTATTAATTTAGAAACTTTTGACATGCATGGGAAATCATTGCTAAGGGCCAGGTTGCCCACTTCCATTCTGCTGTGCTCCCTGCTGCTGTACTTGAATGAAACCTCAATTTTTTCTTGGTGGTGCTTGTTTTGCAGTGTTTGCTGGGCAGCAGTGCTCCTGAGGTCTCCAGAGCTCCCATGTCTGCTTATTTTCTGCCTATCTGAAACTCTGCTGATACACCCAAGAGGACTTTGAACTCTGCTCTACTTGTAACCAAGAGAAGTAAAACCCAAACTACCAAAACAAGTTCATACAAATACAGAAAAAATCCAGAGCACAGAGATGGATATAGTCTGGGCCCTCACCCATGGAAGGAGAAGACTGAGCATTACTACAAGTACCCACGTACCAGCACACCTCGGGTTCAGATGAAAGTCTCCCATCTCAATTCACCACCTCTCATCACTTTGGCAAACTCCTCACAATGCAGCAAGGAAGAAGAAATGAAGACTTTGTGGGTGAAACACCTGAATTTCAATCGGAAGGATCCATAAAGCAAACAGGAGGTGGCATCAGAATGGAAGGTAAAAGGTCTCTAACAGAAGGGAAGTGGGAATGAGAGGAGAGTCTATTTGGAGGGAGGAAATACTCTGCACCAGGTGTGCTGCCAGAAAAGCAAGCAGTGATAGTAGCACTTGTCATATGTACTAATGATTTCTGCTACCAAGCAGCACAAAACATCTAAGACCCAAATTTTCAATAAACAATCTAGGCACAGTAATGATCTTTTGGTCTTGACCACCAGTTCCTTCAAACAACAAGGACTCAAAATTTCAGGATACAGAGAATAATTTCCGGGGAGTCAGACTGATGCCCATGGCTTCAGATATAGAATATATTCATAGCAGGAAGGGTTTAAGGGCGGACCTTGCTTGACAGCCTAAAGAATACAATTTTTTTCCTGTAGCACAAATGCTTAGATTTGTTACCCAGAATGCCGAGATTTGCTACCCAGAAAAAAAAATGTTTATAAAGTGTGTCTTGACTTACTCTGAATCCAAAACTGTTTTATGTTAACACTATAAAATTGAATAATAAGAATCCAACAGCACTGCAAGATAAGAGTGCAAGCACTGCATTGTCTATGTGTGTCCCATAGCATCAAGATGACATACAGTTTTCCACCTCATTCTGGAAAGTATTCAATATTTAAAGCATGGTTGACCCTTCTGTCCCAACTACAGCAGAGTGATATTTCCCATGAGATGGACTTTCCCCTCCTCATCAGTTCTTTCATGATCCTTCTGCTGAAGAAGCCTCCAAGTCATTAATGATATCCTTTCTAAAGCACTGACTCCTGTTTGGAGAAACGCTGGGATGCATGGAGCATTTTACAAACAGATGACACCACTGCTTTGAGAGTCATGTGCTGAGATGAAACACTTCACCTGTGTTTAGACAATAAATATTCTCCTTATCTAATCCCAGTAATTCAGAGCTATACATGTCACAAGAGCATGAAATCTATCAGACCATTAATCCCTATTTTTAGCTATGACAACACATCTAGGCTTTTGTGTTCTGTATTGCATAACCACGATGATTCCATTAAAAGTTATCAATGTAGATTTTCTGAGGTTAGCTTCTCCACAGAAGAAAGAACAGAACGTTGTACCCTCACGTACCATTCTTCTTGTTATGTTCTACATATACCTACTAATTCTACCTAAAAATCAAACTTTGCCAACTTCCAGGTCTTGTTGCATGCCTCACTTGCAGATCTAAAGAGGCACAACAAGCATTTCAGAAGTGCCCTTTTTTTCTTTTCCTTTTTTTTTACTTTTTTCCGATACAAACTATTCAGTTTGTCCTCTTGGACCTGTAGGTGTAAATGCCATCACGTAAGTACTCTTCTTTACCATCTTCTCAGGCTATTGACAAAGCAATTTATGCCAGAATTTTTATATTTTATAAGGACTTTCACTGGAACAGGTTCTGAAGCACTTTAAACACTACAAACTGACTGCATAAACAATGAGCAGCACCCTCAAACCCCAATAAACAGATGCCCAGTGACCACAGTGAGAGCCTGCACAACCACAGGTGTAGAAACCTTTCCTGAAGTTATCTATAGGTTGGGAATACGCATTTTCTCACTGCTTTCTTTCAGATTCAAATCCGATCTCATTCTCACATTACAAAATTCTCTGCTTTTCCTCTCTCACATGCCCTTTCCAATTGCTCTGCCTCCCAGTAAGAGTTTGCCCACCCTGAAACCCTGCAGGAGCTCCCTCAGTTCCCTTCCAGCCTCCCTAGGCAGTGGCTGAGGAAAGGGAAACATGCTGAAACTGGTTCTGAGTAATGATCTTCCTGAGCAGCCAAGGATATTGGCTAAACAGACTAGATAACATCCTTATTTTTAATTTTTTTTTTTCTCCCAAGAAAGTGGGCTAGAAACCAAGACGCCACACCAAAAACTTGCTCCAAAATCTACAGCAGACTTGCACAGGTGTTAGCAGCAGAGCTCCACATGTTTAATCTTCCACCAGGTCTGAAATTACCATGCCATTTGTAGGGTGACTCAATTTTTTTATAAGACCAGTTAATATCTTTCCACAACAAAACTTCCAACTTCCTTCCTCTTCTGTGATCCTCACAAAGGAACAGACGACTGCAAGCTGGCCACACACTAGACAAAACTGGTCTTAATGAATCTAAGTATAATGTTCAATTAGAGTATCTGGCAGGAGAGGATAGCCAGTCCCAGCAAAGTGTAGGGGTGTAGCAACAGGGCTAGTGGTGAGAGGTTAAGTCAGCCCCTATAAAGGACACAGAAGCAAGTGGATTAGGAAGCTCTCTACTGACGACAGGAATGGGCCATAAAACCACTATCTCAAATAAACTTTTATTTCCATCAGCTGCCAGGAATTCTAGCACTCAGGTTCATCATCTGGAGTTATTTTGTGGAACCTTCTTGGAAATCAGGAGTAAGGAAATGGTTTGTGAAAATTATTCTCCCACTAATGAATGAGTGCTCCTGCCTGGCCAACGGTTTGAGATGAAGTCCTGCTGTGTGAGTTGCACCTTTCCTCTTCCCACAACCTCCTGAAGGCATTATGCTCACTTCTAGAAACACATAATAAGGGATACACATTTAAGAGACATTTCAAGATTCTGCAGATAGCACTGACGATTGTTGTTAAGAAGTATCAGCAAGCTGTATTCTGTTCTTAATTTTTGGCACTGATGTGAGGTTTCCATTTGGTAATGCATCTGCTGGAAAGGTGTTTGAAAAGTGGGAGAGAGGGTAGTTTCCTCTTCCAGCATATGCTGTAATTATTTAGTTTTTTCAATATATATTCCAGTGTAGGGTTGTATGGAATCACTAGCTATGGGATCTTCTATTTTTGTGGTGTGCTGTATTTCTGTGTGTATTGCTCATTAAAAATGTAGCTCAGCTCCCCGGAGGAACATTGTTGGTAGGTGGAAGTCATGTTCAGGTAGGCAGAGTTTTGCAAAGCACATATTTTATGTCATACACAGCATCTATTGAACTGTTAGAAGTATAACATACCTAGAGACACTTCTTTCTAACACTCCAGTATTCTATATGGTCTTAATAGGCTAACTACTAGTAAACAGCCTAATGGTTATATACTAGAAAAAAAATCAGTTAACTTCTAAAAATCTTTAGTCCCAATCTGCTTTAGATGCTTTTGCTTCACTTTGTTTCTAAATGGGCAAAAATAAATCTCTTTTTTTTTTCTCAGAAATATTGGTAGAAACTTTATTCTGTTTCTTTTTGTACTAAATACTGTAGATAAACAGCCTGAGAACAAATTAAAAAAAAAAAAAAAAAAAAAAAAAATTCATCCTGTGATCCTGGCTTCTGCTGACAGCAAACTTCTCCTAAGAATGTGCATTTCCTACTCACATTTCTGTTAATTCCTGCAGCACTCTTATGTTATCTTCATTAATTTCCTTTTAACACTACTGTAGATTATTTCCATGCAGTCAGGGGAAAAAAAAAAAAAAAAAAAAAAGGTGCAAATGGAGCAGAAAAGAGAGCAGGGACTACAGAAGTTTGCTAGTTTAACAATGAAGCTCCAGGAGCAATAACATTTTCAAACAAATGCAACACAAAATCCTCCTACACTGCAGTGTAACAATCAATTTGTTTGCCTGGAAAACTTCTAAAGCTCTTGTAAGGGAAGAAAAAAGCAAGACAGACAACTCAACAATATAGGGAGATGGAAATTCTTAGGAAAAACTCTCTGCAGAAAATTGCAGGCAAAATAGAAAGCTTCCAATGAAAAGATGTATTCAATTAAAAACAATAATTATCATCCCCATCCTTACTTCAGCAACATTGTCCATTTGCATGAGTTTTCACCCAGGAAATTATTCACCAGAAGTACCAAAGTTGGGGGGTTTTGCAGGAACTGTAGTCAACTGTACTCAAAGAGAAGACTTTCTGGTAAAAAAATGGAAAGCCATAGGAACTTGGAGTTCTCCAATGGTACCTTACTTCAGAAACAATTTAATCTCAACCTGAATGCATTAACTGCACAGTAAAACTATGAATAAGACAATACTTCCACGCATATGCCTACTGTGAAAATTCAGCCATTTTCACAGCAAGAATAAATGAGAACGTACACGTATTTGAGAGAAACAGGGAGAAAGGAGTTTATAGACATACAGAAATATAAATAAAGGCCCGAAGTGTGAACACATCACCTCTGATACTAGAACCTCTGCCCTTGTTTCCCTAAAATAAGGTTCACTGCAAAGATGTATTTGAGTATAAATAACTTCCCAAAAAAAGAAATCTTTAATAAAGACAGATGCTCTGCAGATGCTCTACTCTGCAGAACAGTGTCTGTTCATTTTTCTCCCTTCTAATTAAAAGACCATTCTAACTTCTGGTTGAAATTTTGTCTGTTCAAGTGCAGTATATTCCAGAGGGTTGCAATGACATGACTTTGCACATGGATCCAAGCAGGGTATCACATTTGCATAACGGTAACTTCGCCTCAGATTCCAATTTATTCTGTAATGTATTACATGGCAGAGATTCATTCAGCTGATTTCCATAATGACAACAGTAGCTGAAAAAAAGGTACTTGTCTACTAAATTGAAATGTGACATCTATATCAAGGTAAACATCCGAGTTCTCTGAATACTTTATTGGCAGCCACACTATTTTAGCTTCAAAATAAATTTCCCCCAATAGCTGCTTTTATTTCATTTCAAATCCATCAGCTCTTCTAGCTTCTAATTCCCTGAGCTGTCCCTTCAAGTTTTTAATCTTATCTGCCGTGTGTGAAAGTGCTGTAGACCAGCACTTTTAAACACAATAATGCAACAGTTTTTGAAAGCTATATAAATCGCATGAAAGACTAACCTATTAATTCCCTTTCTCATTATCAATTTTTCTTGGGTACAGGGCTTGGGTACTTTAAATTCAGTTACTCCAAAGGAAGGAAAAACTTTAATTTCACTGGGACCTCCCCTCTGGCTCTTGACATTTTCAGAAACCTGTTGGACAATAACATTCAGGTCAGTCCAGACATAGAAATTATGCTAAGCCTAAAACAGATCAATTCTAGTTTGTAGCTCTCAGATAATGACTTTGTGCTCAAGGCACTTTACAGATACACTAGAAAAAAAAAAAAAAAAAATCTATCTTCAGAGTATCAGACTGGTAGTACTAAGAAAACCCTGGCTGGATGGTAAACTGATTAAAGAGCACCAGAGGGTAGAGAAGCAATTGGTTGCTTCATTCTACTTACGAAGACCAAAATCTTTTTGCCAGGTAGGAAAGAAATTATCCTGTGACCTGTAAATAGACAACTTTCTCATTTTAGAGGCAAACGTCTACAAGTAACAGACATAGAAGAAATATTTATTAGAATACCATTGTTGAATTCAGCTAATTAACTGAGTGCAAGCCTAATGCTTTATGGGACTTTTGTTTGTTTAGAATGAATTCTGAGGAGCAAAACGATTAAGATGATGTTACATGCCATTAAAGGAGGCGCTGCTGAACTATTTTACTCGTCTTCTGCTCTGAGTTAGGAGGACTGACCTAAGCTATCTGGAAGTTACGAATATTAAAAATAAACTAAAAAACTTGTCTTTAATGCAGCAAGTTCTTGTTGATATTATAACCTTTTTCACCACTCCGATCTGGGCCACAAAACTCCTCCAACCATCTGGATAAGGATTTCCCTAGACCAGCCTCCTTTTCCCTCTAGTGGTGCAGTGGCAGCTGGAAACCCTCTAAGAAAAGGTGGTTTGCATCTCTCCAATCCCCCTTGACAGAGATGTCACACATAAAAATCCTGTGCTTGCCTACTCAAGATTAAAAAAAAAAAAATATTTTGCTAGAATATATGATCCTACAAACACTAACATCTGCAAGGATGGTCAACTTACAACACCAGACGATCTCCGCCAGCACCAAGTATAATGCCCACCCAACCTCTCAGATTCCCATTTGAGGCAGTGTCCCCATCTCACGCATCTCCCTGATTTCAGACATCGATGGCATTCAGTGCCTTTGTGACTACCTAGACTCTTCTGAAATTTCACAGGCTCAAAAGTTTCTTCTCTGAGTCCTATCCAAAAATAAACCTTCAAAGATATGAGTACCCTTGGGCTGTGCTCAGTTCCTCCTTGTCACACATTCTGGTTTGCTGAAAGAATTAATTGGCTTTGTGAAGCATGAAGAAACAGAAATGGCAATATGTACCTCAATTAGACTCTGTTTTTAAAATCATTTTTAAACTTCCTAAATTATGAGACTTTAAGGACTTTAACAAGTTTGCTTGATTCATTTCGATCAAACAAGGTTAGGGACTCATTATATCGTACATGCAGCAGTTTAACAATATTAAAATATACCATCAAGTCAATCTTTCTGTAAGCGACTTTGAAGAGCACAGTAAGCAGATCTAAAAAGTCCTGTAATTTGCAACTGGCAATCATGTTTCTGGTAACACTGTAAGAGGTTTTCTTCATTCCACTGGTGTTTAAATTCATGAGACATAACACATCATAAGTTTTCTTTTATTGCCACCAAGAACAACAATATAGATTCTCTTATTTAGCCTTTTGTGACTTACTGGGATCCTCTGAGTGTCTGAGAAGTGTTTGCTTCACTGAACTGTAGATTGAGACTCTCCCATTTTTACGTTAGAAAGACACAGCACATAAAGTAACAACCTTAAAGCCTGCAGTCAGAACCCGCTGGCTCTTCATAACCAAACTTACATTCTTAATTATGAGACATTTTTAGTATGACAAAGATAGAAGGTGACTGCTCCAACTCAGAAAGAAAATGTCACCTCCTGCCAGAAAACTGAGAATGCTTTGCCATGCTCTGCCAGTGCCTAAAGGGAATGTAAATGGATTGAGGAGGAAACACATGATGCGTCACTGATAAAATAATCTGGCATCACAAAAGGACCAGTAGCTACGATTCCACCAAAAGATCAATAAATATGCAAACAGCAGCCTCTTTAGAAATCATTGCTTTCCCTCCAATATGTGGTGACAAACTCCGTGACAGCATTTACTTCATGCCACCAGCTTCATTAAATAAATCAGACTATCCTCATCCACCCACAAAGCCATACCCAGAAGTCTATGGAAAATATTGATTTTTCTTGACTATGTTCAGGTCAAAGATGCAATGCAATAAAATAGCTTAAGACAACTACTCTCTTTCCAGCTTGTAATTAGAGCCTTGGAACCATGTTTCTAGGTCCTGGTTTGGGATGTGTTGTCAATTCACTCTGACCCTAGGCAAGCAAATTTCAACACTCAGGAACTTGCTTCTTGCTGTAAAGCAAGCACAGTTAACTTATCTCAGAAGGCTGCTTGTTTGGCTTTGAGACTTTTTGCTCTTTTAAGTTTTAATGACTGAATAAAATCCATTTCAGTTTGGGTTTGTTAGATAAATGCATCTACAAGTAAAATCATTATATGTGAAAGATTAGGCATCTGAAGATCCATGCTAGGAGTTGAGTTGCCCTGTATGTCAAAAGGAACAGGCTCACCAGAGCATGATTTGCAGAAACCACACTGCACCATGAGTAGGAGGAGTTTTTCTTTCATTGCCTCCTCTGTGAGGACCCAGATGTTTTCCTGAAAATGGATAAAGCTTTGAACGGCAAAGAGATGCAGTTAAAAAAAAAATAATTCAAAAAACAAGAAATAGTGATTTTGATTATTAGTTTTAGGTAAGATGCAGAACTACTTCCCTGCTGTCACAAAGATGAAAATCAGCCAGAAAATTTTAGTTACATAAATGGTAGTGAGCTATGAGGTCATGAAAGGTACTCCCCTGTCCAAATCAAAACAACAACGGTAGCCACTTCGTCCCACTGTGATCCACAAAATCTGGTTTGGCATAAAGGGATACAAGAGATTAGAAGTGGTTTATAATGAAATTTAATACTCTCATATCTAATTTATATATTCAATATATAGCCGAGATATCAAAGCTCATTGTGCCAGACCTTCCATATAGCTTAGAACAGTCTTTATGGAATAGAGATAGAACTTAGTCATACTTTTTTTTCTTGTTGGATCATTTGATCCTTCTTTGATTATTTTTTATCATTACCAGTAAGCACAGTAGAACACTTTTCTTCACTCTAGACTGCAGCTGATAGATGAGGTAGGTGCACTACACGACAGCTACAAGGAGAACCCTTGATTCACACTCTACATGCTCAAAAAGAATAAAAATAATTTCTTCAGGTTCTGAAAGACATCAACATGAAAAGAGTTCACTGTTTTAAGAGGAGTAGAAGAAGAAAAAAATTTGCTAACCTCTTCAACAGAGGCCTATTAGGTCTTCTATTGCTCTGCAACTTTGGACAGTGACTTATGGGGAATTCCTGTGTGATTCCAAAATTTGGAGGAGAATCCTTTCCACTAAAATCATGCTCAGACCAGCCTCAAAAACTACATCAGGTCTTCCTGTCTCTCCAGACTGGATGAAACAGGTCTCTAAAATGTTGTGTAAGTCTTCCAAATTCAAACTGGCAGTTTGCATTAGGATCAAGCAAACATTAGCAATATACATTATAAATTCAGCCTGTTCCACCCGCTTTCTTCATGTTGTCCACTTCAATTTTTTGGATAAGAACCTGAGCTTTGTGGCATTTCTATTGTAACTTCTTTCTAGCTTAGGGGCTGAATATTTAAGGTATAGCAGTGTGCCTTTACGGTGTCAAGCATCCTTAACTACCTTGCACAGAATAGATTCACAAATTCACGTGAAGTCCTTGAAACATTTGGAGTTTGAGCCTCAGCTTTGAACCAAGGAGAGCTATCATCTTGTTTCCCATTTCTGAGACTACAGTCCGTGACAGCAGTGTGCTGACTGTGCTTGCCTAACTCTGTGATTTCAAGGTGATTTACTTTTTTGGGGCACTGTACATCCACCTGCTGAGAGTTAAACAAAACTTCCATCTTTCATTACTGTTCTGGTAATCACATAGCTCTCGAAGGAACTATGGTTCATATGTACCAAAAATATCCAGCCTATCATATGAAAGTAAATGTTTTTTCCTCTCTCTTCCTTATAGAGAATAAAGGAATAAAGGGACAGTTCTTGAGTCCTAAAGTTGGTGCCAACTCTGTATTTTTTTTTCAGTTTTGGGTTAATATTTTCCCAGCAGTACTTTATGAAGCAGCTGCATCTCAGATATTGTGAGTATCAGCTATGCAGAGTCTCAGGACTATTTTGAAGACAGAAATGCTATTCAAGAGTGAAATATCAAAAATACAGGATTTTAAATCTTGAGATCCCATTTTTGCTAGGTAGGATACAAGATGCACATTCAGGTTGTTAAAGTGTCTATCTTCAGAATATATTTATAGGAGTTGTATGAGCAAAGAAAGTTCCCGCGGGGAGCTTGATTCCCCTGGAAAAACACCTGCTCCTCCAGCCAGCAGAGCAAGCTGCCTCTTCAGCTCCTGTGAAACCGCACGGTTAACACTGGGCTGCCACTGCCTCATTTCATACCTAAGTTCAACCCTGCCATCCGAGAAGTGATAGGAGTGAAATATATAGACATAAATATATATCTATACATGCACCAACCCTAGCTTTAATCTTGTTAGCAGTGTCCAGGCTGGCCACAGCGGGGCTGCACCATGGGCTGATTCACCTTGATATCTCCCGCAGCAGCATCAAAGCACAGCATCAGCAAGAGCACACAGACAAGAGCTCTTCTATCTCCAAAGCAGAAGTGCTGTCTGAGTATGGCCCTTTGTACCATTAAAAAAGCTCTGAATGACCAACCAGAGAGACTTTTTTTCAGCAGTGAGAACACATGGTTTGATAACGCAACATCTCATTGTGAACAAAGTGCTTATTGGCTTCTCACCCGACAGAACCTTGACACCTAGTTGCTGTGCAAACTTTCTGTTCTGGTGCAAACAAGACCATGTTGACTTACAAAGGATGTAAAATTTAAAATCTAAGACTAATGAATTATTATTTTTTTTTAACATAGTACACGAGGCAGTTCTCAAAACTGTTCAGAACAGCAAATGACTACTAGAAAAAAAAAAAAAAAAAAGCAAAGCAGAGAGATATAAAATAATACTGCACCGCTTAATGAAAAAACAGCTCTGAAGTCTGTTCTTAGGTTCTTTCACTGTAACTGTTTTCTTGGGGACTCTAAGCCCAGAACCTTGTTTCCATCTCGATCTGGAAAAATACCTGCATAAAGCACTACTCATAATGTAACAATGATGTACTCAGCTTATTAAAATTGTTCTTGTATTTAGCTTTAAGACACTGCAGGAAAATCAAGAGATCTTAAACACAAGTTCCAATTTACTACACTGCAAGTAGATGAAGCACAGAAGAAAAAACAAGAACTTGCTGAAACCCACATTCTCTTTAAAACTATCAAGATTTAAAACTGATTTTTTTTTTAATTAGTATTTGATAAAGTTTGAAATCAACATTAGAACCTATTGTAGAAATGGCTCATACACAGCATCTCCTCATCATCTGCCCGCAACATGCAGTAGGAATTTGTGAACGTGCCCTGGCACATGGTGCTGAAGGGATTTTTATCACTATCCTTTCCCTTATGGCTTGCCGTGTGTTATTGTACCTGTTGATGTTAAATGGGTGTAAGACAGACATGTTTTCTGGTTCACCTGGTGCAAGAGCACATGTAGAAAATTAGGAAAATAAGAAGCTGTGATAACTGAGGTCAGGTTCTTCCCATCAAGTATTGGCTAAGAAATAATAGCAGCCTTAATTACAACAGTCATCTTAAAATATTACATAGCTTGACAAAGAAAACTAAGGGACAATCAAGGGGGTCCGCATCGCTGCTGGAGCTTGTACCTTCTCCAGGCGAGTTGGGCACTCCAGAGCCTCCAAATGAGCTGGAGTCTCCCCCTGCAACTAAAAAAAAAAGAAAATCCTGACAGCTTTTTGCAACTTTAAATCTAGTCCTGGTTGTGCCAAGGAAAAGGCAAATACAATCTCTGACTTTTAGGAAAATTAATTTTTCAGCTTCAGAATAGGTTTACACAAACTACGTAGCCAGAGTTCTTTGCAAGCAGAAGAGCTTACAACGTCCTCTCTTTCAGTCTCTCTTCTATTTTCTTTTTTTTTTTTTTACGAAATGTGAGATTCTCTTTGTTCTCTGTTTTTGAAACAAGAAGGATTGCAAAGCTTCAAATCAACAAGAACAGAAAGGAAAAGCAATACTGAATGAAGCTGTATTTTAATGGTTATACAAATACACACCCCTACAAACATACATTAACACAATTTAATAGGTTTATCTCAGTTTAAACTAACTTGCCATTCTCTAGCTCAGGAGAACTGAACAAACTCATAGACTACCTGAAGAATTAATTCCACAAGTAATTTTAAAAGAAAAAAAAATAAAGAAACCACACTCAAGCACCTATCCCTAACATTTTCAGGGAGTTGGTAAGCTCCGCTCACTGATTCAAAAAGCCATTTTGCTGGTGCATACACAAAAGGAATTGAACTGATGTTACTTTTGCAAGATGCCGAAATCCAACTAGGACTTCGGGTCAAGACCATCAGGTTTGCAAGAAATACTTATAGGAACAGAAGAATAATCTCCAGTTTCTGAAAAACAAGACCAGTTCTTCTGATTCATAGGTAACAGGACTGTTCCCGTTCCTGTTCCCAAGGCTCACCTGTACAGGCCCCAACCAGAAAACCTTGAGCTCTGCAGGGAACTGCAGACCCCTGTCCATGGCCATACACTTTGGAACAGGTAGCCTCCTCGCAGCCTTCTACTCTCTCTGGAATCCTCTCACTGCTTTATTTTGGTTTTATAATTTAGGTATCAGATTTCTGAAGAAACGGTAAAAATGAAAACTTCCTATCGCTCCTTCTCCAATCTTCTGCAGAACCTGAAACGTAACTTCACCACTTTCAAATTAGATGTTAAATCTGTACAGTTTACTACATACCCTGTTTCCACTTCTAATTAACAGCTCAAAATAAAGACATTCATGCTCTGCAACTCTGCCAGAACACAATTATAAAACACGATGCTGTAGAAAAGCCAAAGGTACTGAGCTACTTGCCGTTATGCGCTGCCAGACTGGGTGTTACTAAAATGCAATACCAAAATAAGGAGGAAAGCAACCAGAAGTTCCTCTTTCTGATGTCAACTTGTCTACGAAGAAAATACCTACTGGGTAACTGAACCTTAGGAGGTATTCTGGGGAGGAGAACCATCTATTGGAGAGTAAAACATAATTGGAAATTACTGGTAAAATGAGTCAAAGTAAAGGAACAGCTATTAACACCATTAAACCCTTGTACTTGAGTTGCTTCCTATCATAGATAGCAGCTACAAAAGGCAGACTGAATATCAGTGAACTGGAACAACAGAAGCTTTGCTGTGCCTCTTCCATTTAAAATCATCATGGCTTAAGAAGTGGCTCAAGGATAGAAGTATTATAAAAAGACCTAATATCTTGGAAGAAAAAAATATCAATTCAATCATCCTAATGGGCAATGTCAAAACCAAGAACTTTCTGGCTGGTATTTCTGTCAAATATTATTTATCTGCGTAGAAGTAAAAGCCACATCCCTTTCTGTATGCAGAGACATGTTAACATCTGCATATTTTTCAAATTATTTGAAGCTGGAAAAGCCAGCTATTTCTTAATAAAATGGTATTCTCTCAGAAGTACTGTAATGAGAATTTTCATCATCATGTGACAAAATTCAGAATACTTCTTGCTCATTCTATAAAGAGATACCTTGAGCACTCTGATTTGCATCTTCACATTTCACTAATTCAACTAAATACATGCCTTGACTTTTTTTGAATAAAGAATAAATAAAGGTATGGGAAGTTAAACAAATCCCATTTTGATTTCATCATCATCCAGAAAGTCATTAAATAAATTCTTCGCTGGAGACTCTATTTAGCAGTGATTATTTCTAATCCCAAAAGAGCTGGAACTGTCATTCAGATCATGAGGGGATTTGAAAGCCAAACAGCAGCTGAGTTTTCTTGAGCTGCAGCTCACCAAGATGCAAACATGAAAATTCAGCACAATTTGGTGGCTCCATAATGCACAATAAGCCAATTAAGAAAAATCCTATATAAGGCATCTTTCAGAAAGGATATCTGTATTGAAAGTAATGGCAACTACTTGTTCATAGTGATTTATATGCAAAGATGGAATCCAAGGGAAGTCCTGTCTGTGGTACTACCAATTGGATGGTTTTGACTGCATGATAATGTCCCCCAAAATATGTTCTCTATCTGCCCTGTATTTTTGTGGCTTGAATTTTCATTTTCCTGCTATAGTAAGAGACAGCATTGCCTCATGGGCTACTTTTAGACTTCTCAGTATCTTTGCTCTCCAGGGTGTTTCAAGTAAATCTCTACTTTCTTACCGTTGTCTACAAAGAAGCTGTCCTTCAGGCAGAGGCACCGAGCATGCTGGTGTTCAGCCTCCCACCAGCTGCTTTCCTCCTCTACTCCCAGTTGCGCTGTTCTATCAGAAGAAATCTGTGGCATGAAACATTTCTCTAAACAAAAACTATTTGGAAAAACTTTTTATAGCGATTCTTAGCAGTGCATTGAATTGAACAGAATTCTCTTAGAAAGAGATGTAGAATAGTCTTCTTTAATTAGAAGCAAACTTTATAACATGAAATACTTTACAAGCTGCAGTTCAGACTTGCTGATACACTAACCATCACTTCCTATATTTTAATTTATAAACTTTACAGTATTTTCAGAAATTGGATGCTGTAGACATGCAGAAGAGGAATGAAAAGCAAGGGGAAAAAAAATAAAAAAAGTCAAGTTGTGGCTGTCATACTATGACTTCTTCAATTTTCCTTTAATTATTATGCCCAGACCTTTTATAAATCATTCTATAGTCATCATGCATGTCAAAGAGACACATGTGCTTTTCAGGCCATTTATGACTAGAACACACTCTCTATTAAATGTGTGAAAGAATTCAGGTTTCTCACTGTTGAGATTTCTCATCAGAGTACATCTTGATCTTTTGGTGAGCAGAAAAGCTGTCAAGGCTCTGTCTCAATGAGATGGTAGCTCTGATGTGACCCTCTCTAGCCAACCTGGGACAAGTGCTCCAGAAGAGAAGGCACTCGGGCAAGAAGCAACAGGTTACTGCCCCACACTGGGCTTGGAGGAAAACCAGCTCTGATATAAAGACTTTCTTATTTTCTAGTACCTTTCATGGAATGCCATAAATAATTTATGCTCAGGGTTACACTTTACATGAGTTAGGATAGTACTAAATATCTTAATGGTTGGACTATCTGCCACATGATTCCTCAGAGAGAATCACAGAGCAAATGGAATCCGAGCAAGTAATTTCACTGTCCTATTTCAGTAGACTGCATATAGGTAGTTAGGGAGACCAAAGAAGATGCAATTGCCTTGACGCTGTCACCATCCCCTGCTCCCACAGATCCTCCTGATTTCAACTGCACCTTTCAGGAACTCCACACTTCCTAAAATTAAACACTAAGAGACTGCCCAAGGCAACAGACAAACAGCTATTGAGTTGGAGAGTGAGGAACAGAACCTAGAATTGGATTATCCATCACTCCACCGGAGCACCAGTTCTATATTTAACAATAAGCACTTCTCAGTCAAAGATTCAATAGCCTAAAATGCTCTTTTAATGATGTGTTTACCAGATATCTGGGTATCTGTTTGACATATATAAATGAGACCAGATTAAAGGTCCACATTTGGATTAATTCGAGCAAGGTGCTCCCAAAATGATGTTTTAATCTAAAAGATCAGAATTAATTAGTCCAAATTTATTTTAATATATGAGAAGAACAAGATTATGTTTCTGATCCTCCCAAATTCATTTTAGTCACTTATTATGTGCCTCATAAACAAGCTGGCACTCACTGACTTTGGGACATGGTGTAACTCTCAAGGATTTGTTAAGGGCTAAGTCAACAATTCAGATCGAAGACAACATCTGGCAGCCCAGGACTGCTGAAGCGAGAAGGCTGCCTCAGACAAGGGAACAAGCTGTTGCTACCAAAACTCAGCTGCATCTGTGCACTTGCTCAGGGCTCAACTTATGATTTGTCAGTTAATCGGACAATAATCAGAGGGCCAGACGTTACCATCAAGGGGAATTGAAACTTTAGCAGCATGCTTTGAACAGTAGAACCATTTAAGAAGCAAATCTGTTTCTGAAAGGTAATATACAACACACAGTCAAGTTGTGAAAACAACTCTTAAATCCCCATGTTCTTCGTCTTTCCTAAATGATCGTTTTTCCTTTCCCCATTAAAAGCACCCTCACCCGTCCCTTCCGTCTAACATCGTTTCACCCACCTTTTCCCTAATTCCTTGACAGGCACGTTTCTTGGCAATATCTGTTATTTATAGGGAGAAGCCACGAGGACAGAAGACAGGGATGCATCGATGAGTTATAATACAGGGAGAGACAGACCCCGCTGTGCTGCCGGCACTCCGCAGCTGAGGCGGTTGTGCCACAGAGCAGAAGGAGCAGAATTTGACTGTTGCTCATCAGTGTTACTTGATTTCATTTATTTTTAAGCAATGAAAGCAAAGTTCTCAGAAACACTACTTATGCATAGCTACGGTTATCCAGCATTGCTGTGTGTCCTTGAGCCTCTCAGTTATGAATAAGCCTATGAAAACTAGGGAGCTTGAAGTTAGGGTTTTCGCTGCCTTAAATGACCAATTTCATTCTGATTTCTGCTGCTCCCAGTTGACAGTGGGAAAGAGGAATCAAAGGGAAACAGATTTCTCCATTTCTTAAAGCTTAAGTCATGGCCAATTGTAACTCTGGAACCTTTTATAATGAACTACAATATTATAGAAGTGACCTGGAAGAAGTCTACTCTGACTTCCCATATCATACAGATGAGCATGCTGTCCTATACACTGCTCAAACCATGCATCTACCAAAGGATTACAATTAGGTAGTTCCAGCATTCTTGTTTAATTCCACAGGTTTTAAACCCAGCTACCTGCTCTGCCACAGAAATGAATTATGTGGTGTAGCTAAGCTGTAACTGCAATGAAAAGGCAAGTGTTTGTTTTGGTAATTAATGCTCTACACAAGAGCTGGGCAAAAGAAACCCTCGAAGACCAACCTTAATGTTTCAATATAGGCCTTTCTGGTTTTAGTTTTAGCTGATTTGAACACTCAGGTGGAGCAGGGCAAAGGTGATGCTGTTGGGTTGCCTGTACAGGCAGCTCCCTAATTTCTGTAAAGTTGTGAGAAACCACTGGGCTACTTTAAGTCAAAGACAGACATTTATTTTTTTTTTTCTGAAAGTATTGAGGCACGTACACAGACATAAAAATAATTTGCTGCACAGCTTCTTACATAAATTAAATAATAACAGCTAAATTATTTCTAATTTATCCTTTAAATCACTCTATTTTCTTTCAAGGGAGTTTTGTAAAATTATTAAGCATTATTAAGTGTCTCTGCACCTGCTTTTTCCTGTGGATTTTTAGATTTCAAAAGAAAGCTGGTGGTAATGTTTTGATGATATGTCAAAAAGTTCTATGTGTTGTTTTATAATTAAGCAAAATTTAATCCTGGGTAATTAAAGTATTAGGTTGTTGAATATCAGGCTTCTCCCAAGATCTTATTTTCAAACAAACTGAAATTCTAAATAAATTCTAAATTGAAGAGAAAGCAGCAAAGGAAGCCAATTTTCCCTATTTAACACTTACAGTTATTTCTCATAAGTTTTGCTAAAACAATGCCAACCTAATTTTCAGGCTGATATACTTCCAGCATAAACACTGCATCCTCTGTTACAGCTTTCAAATGTTAGCAAGTACATATAATCATTGAAGAACAGAGTAATACAACACAATCCCATGACAAATCAATGGTTGCTGGTATTCTGCCTCCATCCTTTTTGTCAACCACGACTACTCAATCACATAAAAGTAATGTGCCTAATCCTGACAGAAGACAGATGTACCTTTTACTTGTTACCTATTTTTATCACCTTTTGGTTCTAGTAGAAAGATTCAAAGGTAAACATCTAAAAAAAGAGCTCACTCAGTATTCAACATGTTTGTGTACATGTGAAGCCAGTGTTTTAGATGTTTTTATTTGAAATGTTGTCTCCCAACCCTACTGATGAAACCAATAGCAACATGTCATGATTGTGACAGATCTTTAAACAAGTCAGTAATCCCATTTTTGTATGTGATTCTTCTACATTTAAGAAAGAAGGCTAAAGGAAAGCAATACTAAAATTCAATTTGAATACACCATTATGAAAGCTAACCTAAATTTGAGAGTGAGCTACTAAACATACAGCAAGCCAGGGAAGAATTTTGGTTTTTAAAAAGTCAAGTATTATAAGGAATAACGAAGTTATCCTCTGTACCACTCTGGAATAATGCTCCATCAGCAGTAAATAAAACAGGAACTCTAGAATGTACAGGCTTCTGCTTGCACAGCTTCAGTTAGACACAGAAACCAAGGTGTGGGTTGAATTTCACTGAATCAGTGGATTTATACTGACATAAAAATGCAATGAGACAGAGCTGAATGGGAACTATATTCCTGCAGGCTCAGCTATTTCACCTTCTCTAATAATTCCTATGGACCATTGAGTTGTTGACATATTTTTTCTCACTACTAAGAAATATTGACAATAAGTATCTATATATATTTCTTGATGATAAAAAATTTAATTTCTTCCACCTATATAGCTTCCTTACATATTTTTCCTACATCACATTATGACAAATCTTCTGCGATTTTAAAAGCTCATTTTTCATTCAGACTGTACCTCTAATCAAAATATTTTTTTGCAATGGCAAATCACCAATATGAATACTGTTAGGGCTTGGGTCCACTGAGTTATCTCACTTTAATGCTTATTTTTAATCATATGAGTAGTCTCCCTGAAATGTAATAGTTATATATGCTTAATGTTGATCATAGTTATTAATAGCTTTTGTATGAGGCACTGCCTGGAAACATTAAGAATAAAGCTCCATTCTTCAGAGATACCTATAGGACTAGGAGATGATCCATACTTTGCAGCACACTCACTATATCACAGACTAATTAAAGTAGCATGAGAAGAATAACAACCACCTCTTCTTTTGTTTTTCATTATTCTTCACTAAATGTTCAGAGAATCCAGTTGTTTCAGATTCTTTATGAATTAGACTCAATATATTGTAAAACAGCCCTGAAAAAGCCTCTAGTTAATTTGCCTAAGGTAAACAAAGAAAATCACACTACTTTAAACTCTTCACCTCTATACTTAGAGCAAAAAGGCAAGCTAGTAGGTTGTGCGTTTTGCCTAGCATCTTTCCACGGCAAGCTTTCATGATAATCAGTTTCAGAAAAATTGAAGATAAAAAAAGATTAGTAGACTCTTGCATCCACCCCCTTGAAATATTAACAACTTCTGCATATTCTCCAGTGTTTTCCACCAGAGGAGCAAGTCACATACATTTGGGCAGGGAGACCACTGCTAAAGGTGACTTGTCATGGACCAGCCGGTGCCTTCTTCCCAGAGTGCTTAGTCAAAAACACCTGGGGGTAGGATTCAGCTCAAGATTAAGGCACCTTAATTCAGTCATCTGCATACAGATAGGTATGTCCACGTGCAATTAACGTTTGCAGTTCCATGTGAGTGAATGGAGATCGAGCTGCCATAGCTGATGGCACACGGGAGGAGAAGCTGGGCAGGCAGTACGGTATCGCTTCCAGAACCCAGGGAATTGCTCTACCAGCTCCAGACTCTGTCTAATGTGCTTCAGCAGGCACATGGTCATGCTAAACTCTCCTTTTATGATACATTATATAACATACATATCATTCATACTATAAATTTTAAATACATATTATAACAGTACAAATTATCATACCAAGTAACTGAAAATTTTCATTGATAACAAAATTTTTATACATTTTCATATGCTCCAAAAATATTATATTTCTGGCAACCCCTCTCGCTGTTGTCTGTAGATTGATCAACATCCAACAACAAATTAAGACAGCACACATCATACATACAGGCAAATCAAACCTATCTTGATTCTGACTTGGCTATCCTCTTGTTAAATGCAATATCCAACTTAGCATCTTCTTTTAAAGACACAAAGTCACCCCCTGTGTATCACGTTGCATGTTTGATAAAGCCATTTCACTTCCCATACTTCCACCTGTAAAAGGAGCCACAATTTAATACCTTTGAAGAGTAGCTGACACCTTGTGGAAAACTTTAAAAAAACATTCCATTCTGAAGGAGTTTTCATAATATTGGGTGTGTCTGCTGTTGGCTTATCGTGATATATAACAGCAAACTACCTTGTAAGGCAACACCTCTTTCAAAGGCCTTGTCCCCAAAGAGAACAGCAGTTTCTACAGCAACCAGTTTTGAAATCTTAAGTCCAGGTTTAGCACATAAAGCAAAGTGTGAAGAAAAAGGTTCTTTTCTACTAAAATTCTTCGTAGTGAAGAACCAAAGAAAAGCAGGCTCAGCAAGGAAGTCCAGTGGAAGAGCTATACATAAAGTTTCAGGAACTTTATCGGCTACATCAGTTTACCACAAATGTCTTCAGTAGTTACAATGCATCTGAAACATCCTCACCCTGTGTGCCATAAAAATGCATAATTCTCAAAGTCTGTTCTTGTAACACGTTTACCTTCATGGATTTTCATTCCTCAATATTTTAACACCTTTCTTCCTGATTCTCCCCTTTTCATTCTGGCATAACTAAGCAGAGTTGAATCGCTCTTGAGGTTCAAGTGTGTGAGCAGTGTCTCACACAGAAAAGAACACATTTGAAGATCAGAGATATAAGGAGCATCACTGGGGTTACAGACATGGCCTCGCCGGAGAGATAAATGTAAGCCCAAAAGGTCTGTGTGTGCCTGGACAGTAAAGTGAACATCCAGATGTGGATGAGATGATAGCACTAAATGAGAAGAAAACAGGGCAGGGTGCTAGAACATTTGTAAGGCAGTCATGGGGATATACTTTTAAGCAGAGATTAAGCAGCTAATTAATTGATTAATCAAAACAATTAACTAGATGTCAAATCAGCACAGCAGCAAATTTAAACAGTCAATTAATTCATATATTCAAAAGAACAGTAAATAATTAATAAGGAATTAAAGAGTTTGTTAATTATGTGGCAGTAGATTAGTTATGCAGAAAACTAAGTGAGAAGCAATTAACTAATTATGCAGAGAATCAAATGAGCCACAAAATATTTATGCAAAGAATCTATACAAATGGGCAGTTTAAAAGCAGATGGGTGGCAAAAATGCTGAGATATGTTAAAAAAAATGGTTTAATAAGGATCAATTACTGGCAACTGTAGCTAGCTAAGCTATTAAGAAAACCATTTGAATCAAGAATGAAAGTCAGGTCAGAAATCAATTGAGTGAGGAGAATTAGGTTATCAAATAGATTCTAAACTAAAGACTCATCCAGACATTGGGAGTTATTGACAGTTCCAAGGGACAGGTCTGGTTTAGACACAAGTCAGTGAAATTAAAATGGAGTCTGAAAATACGCCTTTGCCACAGTCTTTTACTACCACAACCTTGCCATCTGCTTTGCCATCTCCCTTTGCTTACTGCCTCAGTCCTGTACCCTGCATTGTATTCAGTTTAGTTTATAAATTAATTAGGATTCACATCATACATTCATCTGTAAATTGTTGTGCATACAACTGTAGCATCAGGCAAAAACAATACTCTGCATGAACATCATCTCCAAAGTTTAACTATCCCAACATGCCTTCATTAAAATTGTAAATGAGCTGCATAATAGATCTGAGAAAAAGGTTTCATTTGCATTAGTAAAAGGGAGTGAGATGTACATTATGGCATCAATGTAACTGGAAGGTAACAGATGTGATGCTACAAACTTGTCCAAGTGGTGCCTCCGTAGTCAAACACAGATAATATCAGGGCTAAATAAGACACAGTGTAGTGTTTATCCATAAAAGATAACTGATTTGAAATTCCTGTTTTATTACTCAAATGATTGAGATGAATTTTCAACACATCAACTAATGTGAACCTATGCAAAAAAACCACCCACAGACTATTTCTGTGTTATGAAATAATGCAAATTCTAAAAGACAAGGTGGTGATGACTGGATGCAGCAGGTACAGTCATAAATCAGATGGAATTCGCCCATGTTTAATGTTCATGGTGCCACTGGGTATCCTAGAGGAGGGAAGCACAAAGGCTTCCTTCGTTTTCAAATCCAAAGGCAGTTTGGAGATCTGAGAGTGTGTCTATGTATAGAAATGCAGGAAAACTGTATGTACTTCAAAGAAAAATAACAAATGTCAACCTCAGCAGTTGAAATGAATTAAAGCTGTGAATACATTCAGGCAGCATTGGTTCAAGGCTTCACAACAGTGTATGTCTCAGAGTATGGCTGCTCTAAGGATGACAGGACAAGGTTTATCTGCTTCCAGAACAGGCAAGACAGATGAAGGACTGTGACACAAACTGCTGTTTTTGGAAAGCCCTTAAGTCTCCTCGTTCACAGTACAGCTGCTGCTCCACATCCTCTGGGCTCTCCCTAAGTGAAATCAGCTGGCCTGGCAAAGGATGGAGTGGAGCACAGTTGGGTTTTTTGGTGCCCTTGGCTCTGTTCCCCCGAACAACTGATTCTACTGCCTATACCTACAGTCAATCACGCATAGTGCATTCCAAGGTGAAACGGCATTAGTCATTTCTAGCTTCACTTATCACATGGTCTTTATTATAGATACAGGATTTGGAAACAGTGAGTACAAACACCCATCTCAATGTGTCTTGAAGTGGTCTTCACGCGCAAAAAAGGTGAGAACTGCTGCTGCCACTGCTGATACTCAAAATTATCTATGTTTTAATTCCTAGTCAAAACAGCCTGGAAAAACCCTTTTTTAGGGGCAGTCAAAATTTACATATGCGATGTAAATAGTTTTCCTTCTTCAGGCTCTACCAAGATCATTGTTCATCATACTGGTGCAGTCCAGGAAAGTCACTTAATACAAGCACAGGCCCACTACCAGTGAAGGAAGAGCTGGTATGTGAACTGTTACAAGAGCTTGACCCCTATAAATTCACGAGCCCTGGCAATATCCAACTGAGGGTGGCAAGAGAGCCAGATGATGTTGTTGTGAGGCCACTCTCCATAATTCTTGAGAAGTTGTGGAGATCAGGGGATGCCACAGAAGACTGGAAGAAGGCTAATCACAGAATCCTTCAAGCTGGAAAAGACCCTTCGGATCATCGAGTCCAACCATCAGCCCGACTCTAACTTCTAAAGTTCTCCCCTACCCCACATCCCCCAACATCTCATCTAAACAACCCTTAAACACATCCAGGGATGGTGACTCCACCACCTCCCTGGGCAGCCCATTCCACTGTCTGAGCACTCTTTCTGTGAAAATTTTTCTGGGAAATAGCTCCTTTTCAAACTGGGAACCTGGCACAGCTGGGGTCCCCCAGGGATCGATATTGGGCCCAACATTGTTAATATCTTCCTAAGTGACCTGGGTGATGGGATCAAGTGTGCCCTGATGAATTTGCTGATGATCTCAAACTGAATGGGGAGGTGGATACTTCAGAAGGGAGAGCCACCCTGCAGGAACACCTGGATAGGCTGGAGGAGTGGGCTAACAAGAATATTCTGAAGTTCAGCAAGGACGAGTGTAAGGTCTTGCACCTGGGAAACCATAATCCAGGCGTCCAGCACAGGCTGGGATCTACCCGGCTGGGAGCAGCTCTGTGGAAAGGGACCTGGGGGTCCTGGTGGACAAGCAGCTCAATAGGAGTGACCAGTGTGCTGCTGTGGCAGAGAAAGGCAACGGGATGCTGGGCTGCATCAACAAGGGCATCACCAGCAGAGAGAAAGAAGTCATTATCCCACTCTGCTCAGCGCTTGTCAGGCCACACCTGGAACACTGTGCTCAGTTTTGGTCCCCGCTACACAAAAAAGCTGTGGACAGGCTGGAGAGGGCCCAGAGAAGGGCTGCAAAGATGATCAAGGGACTGGGCAGCCTGTCATGTGAGGAGAGGCTGAGAGAACTGGGTTTGTTCAGCCTTGAGAAGAGAAGGCTTAGGGGAGACCTTGTCACCATGCTCCAGTGTTTGAAGGGTGGCTGCAAAGAAGATGGAGACTGACTTTTTGCAAGGAGTCACATGGAAAAGACAAGGGGTAATGGGTACAAGTTATTCATGGGGAGATTCCGATGGGACACAAGAGGAAAATTGTTCACAATGAGAAGAATCAGCCACTGGAATAATCTCCCCAGGGAAGTGGTGGATTCCCCACCCTTGGACACTTTTAAGATTCAGCTGGATGGGGTGCTGGGCCCTCTTGTCTAGACGGTGCTTTTGCCAAGAAAGGTTGGACCAGGTGAGCCTTGAGGTCCCTTCCAACCTGGTTTTCTATGATTCTTTGAAATTCTTTCCACTTGCACACACACACACAGAGCTTCAGAGAAGATGCTGTAACAGCCTGACCTAAGGTCTGTAGCATTCCTCCAAAATGAAACCCCTCAACATTTGTGCAAAAATTGCGATAGAAGCACTATTTATTAATGAAACATTTCATTGTCAGAAACAATCCAGAGCTCTGCAAATCTGTACAGAGCAAAAGTGAAACAAATAAACAGTGACAATAAACCACCATATTAACCTCTTTGGATTTATAAACTAACCTCCCACTATTATTTCAAGAAAAGTCTCAACAGAAACAGAAAGCGGCTGAAAAGGCCACTATGCCTTTTTAATAGCTCCTATGAAAACCACTGTTAGAAACCACAAATCTATCACCCAGTTGCTTTCTGTACCTTATTCTCCTTGGTGTAGCTTACTGCTCATCACAGGTTTCCAACTCAGAATAGATCAACAAGAACATTGTGGAAGGCTCGGAAGGCTCTAAGATGCCGCAACAATTATACAGCATTAGGCGGGACCGCACTTCAAAGAAAATTTTTGTTTTCCCCTAGCGAAGGACAGCCTTCCTTCCCCCAATACCTTCATATGCCACAAAAAGACAATTCAGAAACATTCACTTTTAACAGATGGACCCACATTTTATCATGAAGTGAAAAAAAACTAAATGCAGATTTTTATTGTGAAAGATATCAGAAAGAGACAGGTTTTCTTGTACCGTCTTGTTGGCCCGTGGAGGTCCAGGAAGGATGTTTTCTGGAAGCTGATTTGTCAAAACACACCCATTTAGGATTACTATCTGATAGGTTACATATCTGCAGTGAAAATCAAAATAATTTTTATTTTTCTGAGACAAATATGCAAACCTACTATTTAATGATGTCGTAAGAACATAATATGCAAACTCATATTGTTTTTACCTAACAGCTTTAAAAGTATATTTTTGTGAGCATCCTCTCTCTTAGGACTTCTCTCCAGGCACTATGTTGGTGCATTGCTCTACAAGATGCCAAGTCGTAAATCAGAAAGAAAATAAAACCAGTAAATTATACTTAAAATAGTATTATAGACAGAGTAAAATAAAATGCTTGCCAAGTGGGAAAAAAAGAAATCAATATTATTTAACACATTTCTAGATTGCCAACCACCACAGCACACAGGAGCTTACAACAATAAAAATACAACTTCAATACAGTACCAACAGTGAGCAGCAACAAAATCGATCAAAAGCTAAGTGAAATGCATGAAGCTTTGGTTCTAGACAAGAAAGCTCTCCTGTCCTCCCAGAGCAGACTGCAAAACAACAGTGGGCTCTGGCAAGAAGTCTCAATGGTTACAGCAAAACTAAGGAAAGCAAGGTTACAGTCAAGGTTTTATATCCATTGTTAATATTGATGAGAAAAAATGTTATTAAGTAAATGTTATTAAAAATAATTAAATGTTCAGTATTTCAAAGTGATTCAAAATAACAAGAGATGTCTTATATGCAGATACTACACAAAGACCCCTCTGAATTAATCACAAGACCCTGCATTAAGAGCTAGAAATATATATAGAAGAGTCAGGGACAGTCATCAGAGATTTTCCTCCAGGAAGGTAAATCTAAAACATACAATGGAAAAGACTGTTGCCATCAAAGATCTTACTGTATCAGATCACCCTGCCTAAGGACTCATTTAGAGTAATGACCATTTCCTATGTTTACAACTGAAAGAAGTTAGCTAACTGAATTTTAAGTGAAGAATTATTTTTTTCCAAGTGTTCATTCATTAGAGAATAAGAAATAAGAAAAAAAAAAAAAAAATCATTGGATGCCTTTCCATACAGTATGCTTAATCTGACCGGGAAATCATTCTTGTTTTCAGAGTAAATATAGCTTTTTACACATACACTTAGTATCCCCCACAAAAAATACATATCTACATTGGTGTGACTCTTAGCAGCTCTGAGCATGTGAGAAAAAGGGGGAGGCAATCTTAACCTTCTGATTTAGATAAGGGCTGACTAACAGATATATCCCAGATATCTCTTGTTAGGAAATGATGTTCAGACAAATTCTGAGGACTTCTGATATTTTTCCAGATAGTTGAGAGGCAAGTCTGAGCTACTGACTCAATTTGGCTGTCCAAAATTCAACCCACATTGCATGTGCACATCAACTACACGGGCAGCGATTCCAAAGCACCCATCAAGCACACACAAACAACATCCAAACGTGTGTTGATATTCTGATGAGTCCAGAGCACATGTGAGTCAACAAGCAAATGCTACATAATGTACAACAACGTTTCTTTCCAAAAAATCCTGGACAGGAATATGTAGACATGTGCTATATATCTGATATATATTCCAGCTGTTTCCTATCTTCTGTGTTGCCAGAGGCACTGCTGCTCTCCTCTCTGTCTCTGGCAGTTACAGAAGTGAGAGAAAATGCAGGACAAACAGATCTACCAAAGGGCATTGATCCATATGGTACAGAGAAATACGGGAGTGCACCAGCATCACCACTAAGCAACAAACTCCAAGCATTGCAGAAGACTGATGCTGCCAGGAAGAGTGAGGAGAGAGGCATGGTGAGAAGGTTCACAGCCAGGGGAATCTGGAAGTGGAGGTTGATAAACCAGAAAACTGAAACCCAGGCAAAAGGGGCCCTAATTCAGTTTTACCTAGTCACAGCAGTGGTTTAATCAAATTAAGATCCTCAGCTAGTATCTGCTTCACTGGATAAAATGTAATGCTTTCAGCCCTTAGGCTAAATGAATCAGTGAAAATGATGAATTTTAATATTGGCCCTGGCAGCGTGACACCACTCATGGCGCTGTCGTCTTCTCGCACACCAAAACTTGACTTTGCAAATGTACAGAAGCAGAATATCTAACTCTCTGGACCTCCAACTGGCCTCAAGACTTTTCCAGTTAGGCAGTATGTATTAATACAAAGGAAAATATGAGCCAAACGCTTTTATTGCTTTACTGTTCACCTTTATTGATATTTGCATGAAACCTGACTATTTTCTCAGTCCATCTGTTCCTGCTGCTCATTTATAATGTGAACTTCTAATTCTGCCTTGTTAGAACTGGCTCATATGGAGGTAATTATGTCAGCAAAACCAAAGGTTCATGATTTCTAATGGACAATGAGAAGCAGACGCTACAAGATTCGCCATTAATGTCATTTCTAGTAATCCTTAAATAGAACTGCTTGCTCTTACAGACCTTTTCAAGATGTATCAACTGCATTAAAAACTCAAATAGATCTTATGTTAAACTAAAACGCAAATTCTTTAAAGAAAGGGTAAAAATATTACGTCTTCTATCCTTTCTTGAATGCAACCAGAGCAATGACTAATAATTTAAGGTGTTCAGAAGACATCAGGCTGATTTCACTACCTCTGTATTCACTTCACAAGACCCCCAGAGACATCAGACAACTCCTCATCCATGTACTTATGATATAAATACAGAAACCAGAGCTCCTCACAGACAGTGCCTCTGCAGATCCACAATAGTGTTCCTCAACAATCTTATTTATAAACTGACTGGGCACAAACAGAAGGTCCCATTCCTTTGGTGGTTGGGTCCCACCTATTTAAATAATATCAAAATATGTGACTTAAACTATATTGGAAAACTTTTGCCAGCACATCTTTTAAAAATATCAATTAGTAGCATGGCTAATCCAGTGTATACTCAACCCTTGGTCTCTACCAGCACAAAGACCTCCTTTAGCTGGTGAACTGTTGGTGTTAAGACCTCCAGAAAAGCTGCTATATAGGGAATTAGCACAGATGTTAGTTTTGTCTGTCTGAATTGAAAACTGGGCATTGTGTGATGAATTTTTTTTTGAGTTGTATTACAACTTACATGTACTCACATACTCAACACACTTCCAATAGGTGTGGGGGATCAGTAAACACATCCACATATTCAATAAAGATCAAATCTGATTAAATAGGTACAGTGAGGCCAATGGGGATCAGAGTACACATCCACAAGGTAACATAAAAGGAGCACAAGATTTGGATTTGCCTGAACTGTAATGATGAATGGCACGTGAGAAAGAAAACCTGAAAGTACTGACCACCTAAATCCAGACTATCTCACCTCTAGATGGTCAAAACAGCATTGGCTGGAGAAACCAGAGCATCAGTTGTCCAGGTCTCATGCGCTTCTACTAATCAAGTTTCTGCCTCAACATCAAGGTTGGACTTTGCTGTCTCTTGAAGCTGAATGGATAGTACTACAACTCTGACCGTAGGGCACAGCAGGAAATCCTGTCTCCTATGTGCAGAATATATTGGTAAGAGGGTGCTTTTCCATATAGGTCTGATACCTTTTGTGGAAATGTTTAATTACACTAGTCAGGAAAGGACAATTTTTGACAGGATAAAATAGATCTCCTCTATACCACCATGGGAGTAGCTATCCTATTAAAACCTTTGTAATGCAGATTACTGGTAATGTGCCTCACCGTGCCATGGTGAACCTAAGATTCAAGCTTTCTTCACACATCCTAATCCATATATCCAATTCTGGTTTTGAAATAAAGACATATATTTGAGAAGGACCTGAAAATTCCCTGGGCTAACATCAAGCCTGTTCAGGAATCTATTAAATAAATTGTAGTTTATTTTTCATTGGGAAAATAAAATTATAATGTGAGACATTCAGTACTTCATGGGTAACATTCACATATTTCTAGTGTGAAACTCATTTCAATTTGCAAAGATAAATGCCTTGATTTTTCCTCTTTGCTTAGTAACAGCATGGAAGGTAATACAAGCTGGAAAAGTCGGCATTTTTCTTTGAGCAAATTCTTCTCAGCAGGATCCAAATACTTAACTGGAGAAAATCAGCATAATTTCACGAACAGTAGATGCTCGAGAAACACTCACCTTTCTGAGAAGTTCCAAAAAATTAGACTTTTCTTTATTATTATGTTAGCCTGCAGAAAGTTAAATTTGATTAGGGTAATCAATATTGCTTGGAAATCGTGATACATAATACCAAAGTAGCTCTTTCCTAGAAAACTGAGAATGGAATGAATGAACGAGGCATAGCCGCAATGCAGTGCTTCTTCCAACAGCGAGACCTGAAAACTTCCCCTACCAGTTCTCTAAATAGCAGCTGTGATTTCTTTTTCTAATTACAATTCACTCTCTCCTCTTCCAACCCCAAACTAATTTTAACATAGCTTCTTGTTAATTAACTACACTAATTGGTAATGCTTCTTGGCAAATTTAGCAGGTTTCTGCAAGCACTGGCTCTAATATCTATGTCTAAATGCATATTCATCCTGATAAAATTCATGAAAAATCCCTCCCTCCACTCTTTACATACTTCTCCTCATTCAAAAATCTATCTTCTTCTCTTACCTAAAGACTGGCTGTGAAGTCCCAGAAAGTTCTGAGAAAACCACTACTGAATACACTATAAGCCAGAAATTAAATAAACACATCCTATGCTATAAAGCTCTATTCCTCCTCACTTTTTCTCCTGAGGGTCTTCGGATACATCGTAGTTACTAATTTCTGAATTTATTAGGGGGAAAAAAAAAAACCACATGCAAGTAAAAACTAATTTCGTTCAGCCCTGCAAATACGTTAAGTGCCGAATCTTCTCCGAGGTTTGGAATTTAATGAATTAAGGAGTCCAAGTCATCTATAATGTCGTGGAGCTCTGCTACATGTAGCTGAATTTAGCCACAACCATTAGTGAGTCAATGGAACCCACTGGGAGTTAGCTTCATTGGAAGCTGTTTATTTATTCAGGTACTCAAATATTAGTTTATCCAGGCACTAAGCTAACTATAGATTTCAAAAGGCTTTAATTACTTTTAATTATTTTTTAAACACTTATCTGCACATTACAGCAATGCAACCAAACTATGCCATGATAGCGATGTTTCTACCTGGATTTTAGACAAGGGAATCTTGCATCACCTCCTCTTTAATTAGCCAACATCTCCCATCCCAAGAGCCCAACACCTTGCACGGAGAAAGCACTACGGACCTCCTTTGCAAACAAATGTGTAGATTCTACTGGAAATACCTGCAGTACGTTACTGCATAACTCAATATTCAGCTTTTGTGATTTGAAAGAAGGTAAAGAAAATACAGTAGCATCCCCTCAATTCTTGTCTTACCCACTTTCCTCTTTCATGTTGCACGCAATCTGGAGCAAGAAAAATGGGGTTTAGGAAGATACTTCCTAGAGAAGTTCATGCTTTCCTGCAATACTGTTCACTTCAGGAATGATTCTGCAGTACCTAGAAATGAGTAACTTCCCTCAGAAGTGTAGAAATCACTTCAAGCTGTGATTTCAGTTTCTGATAATAGGTATATCCTGTACTAGCTATTCCCCCTTGCCTCACTGCTGCTGTTCTCAGTACAAGACTACTTCCAGTGCATATCCACAATGAGGTTTGTTAACTGTAGCAAGATGGGTGAGAAAAAAAAGAGGACTTGAAAGCATTTGAAAGTCATTCTAGAATAAATTCTGCTGCCACGTAATACTGCACTGAGTCCTGGGAAACAAGAGCTGCCAATTCAGCTAACGGTAACTGAGTAAACAGTAGAATGAAAATGCTGGAAAATAACTGCTAATGGGACTGGGAACAAAAGTGTCAACTGCATCTGTAACAGAAATCACATCCACGGCAACACATCTGCCTGACCTGCAGCATAATAAGTAGTTCACAAGTCTTAGTCTATAGAGTAATGAATAGCTCTAAAAGCTATAAATCTTTCAATCGTTCATTACAAAGTGACAACTGTTATCATGCCAGAAAGGTGTCATCTCTAATCTGTGTCTGCACTTCTCTAATAAGCCACTTATGTCTTGATTTTAATGTATGTCTAAAAAATATACCGTTTGCATTCTCTTCGTATTTAATCTTTAAAAGTTGTCATAATTTTGTGTACCCATTTAAATTTTTCTCAGTGGAGTTCAGAATTATTACTGAAGCTTTCTCCCCTCAAATCCAGCAGGGATCCTTTGTTTAAAAACTCTACAGAGCTGAGACATCACAACTTCCAAAAGAGAAAAGACTGAACTAGCATCCATACAAGAGGAAGAAACAATTGGGGAATAAAACTCACCCTGATTCAAGACTGTGTTCTGCAAAATCTTTGTGCTCATAAGTCCAACAACCCTGCCAAAACTTATTCAGTCCATTAAGATCCTAGCCTAAAGCATGGGAAGAGTAGCCAAATGTATTAGCAAACCAAAACTGTTAGTTAAAGTAACAAGTACACAGAAGCAGCTACCAGCAACACATCCCCAACGCAACACACAGCTGCAATTTCCCAGAAGTGTGTCGTGACAGCAAGTGGTTTATACCAGACTTCCCAAACAATATTAATGTACAGCCATTACACGCTCCATGCCATTTCACATTACAGAAAATCTTACTAGCTTTAGGTATGATGTTATATTAATTTAATAAACTTCAAAATATGTATTTCCGCACTGGAGTTTATCTGTGCTAAAATTCTAAGAAATGTACCAGTCTTCAAAATTAATGTGGACATTTCTCTAATGAGCAGTCATACAAAACAATTTTTCGCATAAACAATATTTCATGCATTCAGTTTTTTGTTATTTTTGCTTTTAGCTACTTCCAAGATGACATAAATTCAGCCCCTAACACTAAAAAGCAGAGAGCCTCCGGGGGTTCCACATAAATCTTCCTAGTAGGAAAAGTAGACAAGGAAAGAAAAGCCAGTGCATGCAGCTATTCACATATTCAGTGAGATTCCTTGAATTTAACTATACGTAGTCAAGTATCTGCCCTATAACATTATTTCGTAGCTTGCAAAGAACATGCTGAGTAACCACCCTCCACCTGGTCTATTTGCAGGAATACCATAACAACTCGTATTCAATGAATCTGGACTCTGCCTAGGAGGGGTAGCAGCAGCAGCAAAGCCAGGACCAGCAAAGCCTCTGACTCCAGCTCCATTGTGAGTTTGAGTGCTAATTCACTCGACAGCTTGTATGGAAACGGGACCTTTTTTCCCTGTCACTGTTACTGATCAAAGCTTAATACAAATAAATGTGAATAAACCTACAATACTACAAACACCTCTGGCTCGGAACAGCATGGTCAACGATGGATTCACAGTCACCTCTGCCCTGTAACAGTGAAATGTTGTTCACAACCGTTTTTTACTTTTTGTAGAAATACTAAGAGATGTTTACTTTAAAATGTGTGTGGGCAGCTTAAGTACTAGAACCACATAGCAGCCACACCTGCAAAGCAGCGGTGTTGAAGGGGGAGCACTCTGCCTGCCATTGTTTCTGGAGGAACATTCCTCAGATTGACAGAATTTAGCTTTCTCTTAAAAAAAAAAAACAAAACCAAAAAAAACCAAAAAACAACAAACCAAAAATCAGCAATCTAAATATGTCAAAGAATCTGGTAAACAGCTACCACGACAGTCATTAAAATCCATTGCTGGAATATTACTAAAAATATTTCAATATAAACTTTTGATACTTTATGTTTTCTAGAGTTTTATTCTGCCACAGTAGCCTACACTATCATACTAAAGGAAATACAGCAAAGGATATTAAATATAGCAGCATTGATCAAAGTTTTGGCTTTGAAAAAAAGGATCATAAAACTGAAATATGTCAACATTACTTCATTCTGATGGCCAGACTAGGGCCATAGAGCAAACCAACAAAGGCAAATTGCACTTATGTGCATCTAAATATGGGGAATATCAGATGATCAATAGTTATTTGCTTGCTATTTTTCTGTCTAAAGATTCATAACACAGTAATGGCTGCAGCAAAAAGTCATTGCACAGCTTCATAAACTCCTTTAAAAAATGGCATTTTGCATTTATGAGCAATACCTCAAGGCTGATGACGTTTCATCTTTAAATCCCCATTGAACCAACAAAAGAGAGGCTGTACAGGCCATGGCCATGAAAACCTCTCACAACCTGCAAACACAATGAGCCTCTGTCCTAAACAAGACAAATCACGGAGCAGATGAAGGGAGCTTACTTCAACACCTACCCAAGTCCCTGCTCTTTCTTGGTTGTAACACGATGGTGCTGAGACCAGAGAAAAGACCACCAAATTCTTTACGTACAGTTCACTAAAAAGTTTCTAAAAGAGAAAGGTACTTGTATATCACAGGAAAAAAAAACTATAAGTTTGCTAAAAATATAGCCCACTTACCATGTTTCCACAGCAGGAAAACACACAGAGGACCTGTGCAGTTGAAAAGATTAACACATGGTCTGGAAAATGATTGACTAGTGGAGGGATGAATTTTGCTGACAACAGAAAATTGTTCAGAACAATCAAAATCAGAAGCTTACTGTGAAAAATTTATAGCATTGCATAAACTACCTAAGTGATGGGGTGATAAAATGGCAGCTGAAATGCAAAGGCAGGCAGATAGGTCTGAAGTCTGTATTGGGTTTGCATGGCAAGGTTTTAGTAGCGGGGGGGCTAAAGGGTTGGCTTCTGTGAGAAGCTGCTAGAAGCTTCCCCCATGTCCCACAGAGCCAATGCCAGCTGGCTCCAAGAGGGACCCACTGCTGGCCAGGGCTGAGCCCATCAGCAACAGTGGTAGCACCTCTGGGATAACAGATTAAAGAAGGGGGGAAAAGTTGCTACATGACAGCAGCTGGAGCCAAAGAAATGAGTGAGAATATATGAGAGCAACAGCTCTGCAGACCCCAAGGTCAGTGAGGAAGGGGGGCAGGAGGTGCTCCAGGCCCAGAGCAGAGGTTCCCCTGCAGCCCGTGGTGCAGCCCGTGGTGAGGCAGCTGTGCCCTGCACCCATGGAGCTCCATGGGGGAGCAGAGACCCACCCGCAGCCCGGGGGGGACCCCACGCCGGAGCAGGGGGATGCCCGAAGGAGGCTGTGACCCCGTGGGAAGCCCACGCTGGAGCAGGCTCCTGGCAGGACCTGTGGCCCCGTGGAGAGAGGAGCCCACGCTGGAGCAGGTTTGCTGGCAGGACTTGTGACCCCGTGGGGTCCCACGCTGGAGCAGCCTGTGCCAGAGGGACTGACTGCAGCCCGTGGGAGGGACCCACGCTGGAGTAGATTGTGAAGATCTGCAGCCTGTGGGAAGGACTCACGTTGGAGAAGTTCATGGAGGACTGTCTCCTGTGGGAGGGACACCACTACAGAGCAGGGGAAGAGTGTGAGGAGTCCTCCCCTTGAGGAAGGAGCAGCAGAGACAATGGGTGATGAACTGACCACAACCCCCATCCCCTGCCCCTCTGTGCCACTCAGGGGCAGGAGGTAGAGAAATCTCAAGTAAAGTTGAACCCAGGAAGGAGGGAGAGGTGGGGGGAAGATGATTGTAAGGTCTGGGTTTTATTTCTCATTATCCTGCTCTGATTTGATGGATAATAAATTAAATTCAATTTTTTTCTCAAGTCAAGTCTGTTTTGCCCATGTACAAACTGGTAATTGCTGCGTGATCTCTCCCTGTCCTTATCCCAACCCACAAGCCTTTTATTTTATTTTTCCTCCCCTGTGCAGCCAAGGAGGGGACTGATAGAGTGGCTTTGGTGGGCACCTGGCACCCAGTCAGTGTCAAACCACCTAAGTGATGGGGTGATAAAACAGCATCTGAAATGCAGAGGAAGGCGGATAGGTCTGAAGCATAATGTAAGCACTGACAGATTCTTAGTCATTACCACTCCATAAGGAGATCTCAGGTATGCAGTTGGCAGCTCTATGAGAACTACAAGAAATATGAATGCTCAGCTCACAACACAAAAGAAAACAGCAAGTAAGACATTAATAAAGAATGGGATTGAAAGTAAGAGAGAGAACACTAGTGTGCTACTGTAGAGAAACCCATGGTGTGCCCCTATCTCAGGCACTACAAGCAAAGCAATCTCAAAGAGAGTAGAACAAGAGAAAAACAGGATGACAAAAAAAAAAAAAAAGATGAAATGTGGCACTTTCAACATGAAAAAAACCCACAGTATTTTGATTCTACAGCTGGTAAAATAGAATCGGATACAGATGTATAAAATCACGAATTATAAAATAAAGATGATGAGGGAGTAATTCTTTCATAGTTCCACATGACACAACTGGGACACAAATGAAGTTATCAAGTGACGAAGGTAAAGCAAGCCCTAGAAAATACATTTCAGACGGCACAGCTGAACTGTGGGACTTCACCACCACAGGATACTATAGGGGCCAAGAGTATAGAGCCTCGAAAAGAGACTAGGCTAATGTGTATCGCATAACACCATTAACAGCTATTAAGTTCACTGTAGTTGCAGATGAGAAAGTCCTGAACCTGCTTCTTCCCAGACACGTATCTAAGGGAAGGATCACCTTGTATTGTCCCTGCTCCTTACACTCCCTCCTGAGCCACCAGCTGGGATTAGAAACCAACTGGGAGGCATTAGAAGATAACTCGTGAGGCAGATCAATAAACCTGTGTCCTCCACCCGCATGGCTGCTCCTAACAGTGAGCTGGGCAAGTGAACAAATGTCTGCTGAAGGGCCCAACCATTCAGAAGGTGAACTAGAGTGTCCCAACAGGAACATAATTTAACTGGAAAATTGGAAGGACACATTACACAAACTCCCATCCTCCTCTTCCTTCCTTTTGTCTGCAAAGGAGAATCAGACTTTTGATTTACTAAGTAGTTACTGCACAGCTCCTCCTAGTTTAAGTACTGAAGTGCTGTGCTACCCTTTTACTTTTCTATTCAATTTACTGAACTTCAGATACCACAGATATATCTTCCTGCACTTGGAGAATTTCAGATGGTGATTTCTTCTTTCGCAACAAAATATTTAAGGGCAGAAATACAGTTTATGATACCAAATTGTCTAATGCTTACAATCTGTTTCTGTGTAAAGGGGTTCATTTTTCTATGCAGTATTAAAGGAGAAATATAACAAAAAGCAAGGGCTGGATAAATAGTCTCCTCTCCCAATTTAAAATCTACAGCATTTTACACCAAAGTAATTTTAACTGAAAGGAAAATCTAAGTGATCATTCATCACTGGGAATAAATGTTGTTATTAGTCTCCAAGTCTAAGAGCTGAAGCCTGTAAGAGACCATCACTTGTTCACAAGTCAAAAATATTTAAGTACTGATATAAAATTCCAGTGTTTTTTATTTCCATTGTAACAAAATCCAAGAAAATAAACATTTAATTAATTCTACATAATGGAAACTTATCTTCCAAGAGGATCTGAATGGTCTGAAGGAACCTGGCATTGGCCTGACGAGAGGACAAATAAGGGCAGATTACAGGCAGGAAAAAAAGGCAAGAAGCTTGATTTAACAAAGGTGATGGAGACTGTCTAAAAAGCTAGGAACAAAGGGACCATGAAAAAATCAAGTATATGTAGAATAGTCTGTTTCAAACTAGAAGATGAGAAAAACTTCTGAAAGCCAAGAAAGTATAAATTTTAAAGCAGTAAAATGAAAAGCAGGATCCGGAGAGGCACACCTAAAGCCTCTCATATGATGCTTCAAGCTAACATTGTCTTTTCAATTAAAGAATTCTAGTAAGTGTTTAAAAGAGTGAAATTTCATAGAATCACAGAATAGCAAGTTGGAAGGGACCTCAAGGCTCACCTGGTCCAACCTTTCTTGGCAAAAGCACCGTCTAGACAAGAGGGCCCAGCACCCCATCCAGCTGAATCTTAAAAGTGTCCAAGGGTGGGGAATCCACCACTTCCCTGGGGAGATTATTCCAGTGGCTGATTCTTCTCATTGTGAACAATTTTCCTCTTGTGTCCCATCGGAATCTCCCCATGAATAACTTGTACCCATTACCCCTCGCCTTTTCCATGTGACTCCTTGCAAAAAGTCAGTCTCCATCTTCTTTGCAGCCACTCTTCAAACACTGGAACATGGTGACAAGGTCTCCCCTAAGCCTTCTCTTCTCAAGGCTGAACAAACCCAGTTCTCTCAGCCTCTCCTCACATGACAGGCTGCCCAGTCCCTTGATCATCTTTGCAGCCCTTCTCTGGGCCCTCTCCAGCCTGTCCACAGCTTTTTTGTGTAGCGGGGACCAAAACTGAGCACAGTGTTCCAGGTGTGGCCTGACAAGCGCTGAGCAGAGTGGGATAATGACTTCTTTCTCTCTGCTGGTGATGCCCTTGTTGATGCAGCCCAGCATCCCGTTGCCTTTCTCTGCCACAGCAGCACACTGGTCACTCCTATTGAGCTGCTTGTCCACCAGGACCCCCAGGTCCCTTTCCACAGAGCTGCTCCCAGCCGGGTAGATCCCAGCCTGTGCTGCACTCCTGGATTATGGTTTCCCAGGTGCAAGACCTTACACTCGTCCTTGCTGAACTTCAGAATATTCTTGTTAGCCCACTCCTCCAGCCTATCCAGGTGTTCCTGCAGGGTGACTCTCCCTTCCGAAGTATCCACCTCCCCACTCAGTTTGAGATCATCAGCAAATTCATCAGGGCACACTTGATCCCATCACCCAGGTCACTTAGGAAGATATTAACAGTGTTGGGCCCAATATCGATCCCTGGGGGACCCCAGTTGTGACAGGTTCCCAGTTTGAAAAGGAGCTATTTCCCACCACCCTCTGGGTGTGGCCTCTCAGCCAGTTCCCCACCCACTGCACAGGCCCCTTGTCTAGACCATAACACACCAGTTTCTCCAGGAGGAGGCTGTGGGGAATGGTATTAAAAACCTTGTACATATTCAGGTAGAGAAGTGTCCACCACTCAACCCAAACCAACCGAGCAGGTTACTTTGTCATAGAAGCTGATCAGGTTTGTCAAACACATTTTGGCTTTGGTGAATCCATGCTGGCTTTTCCCAGTCATGTGCTTCATTTGACTTTGATAGCCCTCAGGATAATTCCATAATTTTCCCAGGAACTGAAGTGAGACTGATGGGCCTACAATCTCCTGCATCCTTCTTTTAGCGCTTCCTGTAGTTGGGGGTGACATTAGCCTTCTTCCAGTCTTCTGGAACATACACTGATCTCCACAATGTCTCAAAGATTATAGAGAGTGGCCTCGCAACAACGTCAGCCAGCTCCCTTACCACCCTCAGTTGGATATTGCCAGGACCCATTGACTTGTAGTGGTCAAGTTCACATACCAACTCTTCCTTCACCAACAGTGGGTCTGTGTTTGCATTGACCCGGGTTTTTGTTCCCCAGGCCTGGGGCCCGGCAGTGCTGGTAAAGACAGAGGTGAAGAAAGCATTGTGAACCTCTCCCTTTTCAGCGCTGGTGGTGACTAATTCACCTCTCCTGTTTAGTAGAGGGCAAATATATTTCTTCTGTTTCTTCTTGTTTATGTATCTGAAGAACCCTTTATTGTAGTTTGTGACACCTCTAGCTTTTGCTTTTCTACCTGCATCTCCGCACGCCCTGGCTATGCCCCTGTAGTTCTCAACAAGTATTCACCTGCTTTTCCATCTCAGGTATGTGTTTCGTTTTGAGCAGACTCAGAAGCTGGCAGTTAAGCCATGGGGGGTGCCTGCCCACTTCCCTTACCTTTAAAGGGGATGAACTGTTTTGTGCTTCCAGGATACCATTCTTGAAAACCTCCCAGCACTCGCTAGCTCCTTTATTCTCCATGGAAGCTTCCCATGCAATCCCTCCCCACTAAGCTCTGAGCGAGCCGAAGTTGGCTCTTCTAAAATCTAAAATCTTTGTCTTAGTACTAACCTTCCGTGTGCTCAGCAGGATCCCAAAATCCAGAACATTGTGACCACTGCAGCCAAGGCCATCACTAACCCAGATATCACAAAGCAGGGTTTCTTGGTTTGTGAGTAGCCAGTCCAGCAGTCTCATTCCTGATTGCCATTTCTCACATTCGTAAGAGGAAGCAGTCCTCTATGCACTCCAGGAACTTGATAGATGATGTGTGAGCTGCTGTTCTCTTCCAAGAAATGTCTGGGTAGTTGAAATCACCCATAAGAACCAGGCTCTGTTGACCTGAACGTTGCTTAAGCGACACAAATATTGCTTCGTTGGCCTTGTCATCTTGGTTTGGAGGTTGGTAACAGATGCCTACTGTAAGATCCACCTTGGAAACAACCCCTTTGATCTTGACCCAGAGGCATTCGATAGGGCTTCCACCTTCACCATAGTTGACTTCTAATGAACATTCAAGGTTCTTCTTAACACAGAACGCCACTTCTCCTCCTCTTCTTCCCTGACTGTTTTTATGAAATAGCCTATAGCCATCCATTGTGATCCTACACTCATGTGAACTGTCCCACCATGTTTCAGTTACTCCTATGATATTGTTACTTTCTGACTGGACATGAAGCTTCAGTTCCTTGTGGGTTTTTTAAAAAATATTTCGATCTAGTAACATGCCAATTTAACTTCCATTCACAAGAATCACACATCCAGTACCAGTGTATTTATATAGTAACAATAAGATCGACCAGCTTACAGTGTGGGTAAGAAAAAGACCTTTCTAAACCCTACGTTATCCATTACTACAATAATTCTGAGTATAGTTTCCAACTTAAACAGTTACTTTGTTCAACACTGCTCATACAATTTCAGAGTTAATTTTATAAGCAGTCTTTAATAAAAGAACATCCATCAAGATGCAAACTTCATTGCAACCACTAATAATTATGTTTTAAAGGATTAGAAGAAGAGGCGCTCAGGTATACCAGAAAAGAGGAAGGTAATGTCTCTCAGAAGACTTAAAAGGCACCTAAAAGTCTATAATAAAATTGATTACTTCAGAAGTTTTTATATTACTAGAAGATTTTAAACCACAAGCTTTAAAGTTTTATGCATATATTTGATGGCAGAAGGTTAAATGTAGTTGCAAACTCTCATGGTTTTATACTCTCAAATGCAAAGCAGCCAGCTATGTAGACACTGCTCCAAAGGATTACTATTTAACATCTACATACTAACAAAAAAGAAGGCCACTTACACGTAATTATCACAGGTAATTAACCAAATAAAATTGAATTTTAAAAATGGGCTGTCAAATCACCTCCAGCTGCAGCTTTTATCACACTGCATATTCTGAGTTAGCGTCAGGACCAAGTAAATTCTTAGAAGGATGAAGAAAACCCCTGATATAGAAGAAAATATTGATTGATTATTTCATCGATTCATTGATTGGAGTTTATGCTATTCAAAAAAGGAATGTTCATAAGCAACATCCACACTGCTTGGATAATGGAGAAGTGCAAATTCTCCATTTCAAAACAGCTATAAAGAGGCATATTTCATAAGTCAAATCTTATCTCAAGAGAGACTGTACACAGAGACATTTTAAACATTCACAAAGAAAGCAGAGCTTTCCACAGAAACCAAATTGTGCCTATTAATGAAGAAATCCTCAAAATCCCAAACATTATTTGAAAAGCGCTATAGTTTTCAGAACAATCAAGTTATAGCTTGTAGTCATTTTAGAGTTGGTATTTATATGTCACTTCTGAATTTCATAAACCACAATTTCAGAGAAAAATGTGGTATTGTCAGTATAGTTGAGAGCAACTCCAACATTATAATAATATGCAAGTTTTACACATTTTCTGTATAGTGCTTTTCAATAGTATAAACTGTAATAATTTTAAATGCCAATTAAGAAAAAATACTAAAAACATCTTACTCCCTAAATCCAGGAAACATCATTCACTACATGAGCTGATGGCTAGGCCATCTTAACATGTGACATCAAAGGTGGAATCCTTGTTATCACTCACCCAAAAATCAAATTCTTACCAACTGAAGTAAAACCAGGATTTAGTATCTGAAAAGATCAAACATCACCATGGGATGGATGACATGTTGCAGTACACGGAAACATTCAACACCCAAGGAATTACTTAGAAATACACTGTCCAACATTCAAAAAGAAATTAAAATGGTTTCTAGAAAATAATTCTCATTTTTCATTCATATGAAGGATGGTGGACTGAAAGCTCAGCAGGGTGTTAGTTGCTGCATTTTTGCGAAGATAATTAAAAAAAGGAGCAGCAGGGTAAAGTTCCCCTTCACCACAGCTACAGTCAAGTGTCTCCCAGGAGTACAAACATTCAATAATTAAGAGGGTCTAATCAGCTCCCAGGGCCCACCTCACCATTTCATTTTCTTAAGACTGCCAATAAAGATGCCAATTACAGCTAAATATAACAGAACAAGATATGCTCTTGTGAAGTACAAAGAAAGATCACAGTTGATTTCAGATTGGTCATCAAATAGCTAATAAATTGTAAAGGGCTTTCATCGCTTTCATTTTGAATACAAAAGAGTAAACTGCATAAAAAAGCTTTCAGAGCAGTTCTACCACAACTCAGCCAACTCTGCAAGGTTTGGAGATGTGATAAATATATTATTTATTCAAAGAAGCAAACAATATTTTTAAAGATGCGTATACTAAATTTCTTAATTCTCCCCAGAATATCAGTAATGGAATTGCTAACGCACACCATCCTAAATGTAATTGTGAAAATTGAAATGAGATGGTAACCGCAGCATTTTGCTTTGTCTTCTCCAGTTAGCCTGGTCTGTTCTGAAAAATAAAAAACCTCACATCTTACCTGCTCTACTTATTGCCAAAAGTAATCTGTCTTTACACACTGGGCAATTAAATATTGAAAATAAAAGGTACTGACACTATTAGAGCTTTATCCCCCCAGCTGAGTAGCTGTACAAGTAATGTGCAGAGCCTGCAATTTTGCTTTTACATAAGGAAGTCATATACCCCTTGAGGCTGCCACAGCACAGCTGCTAATTTTGAACACCTCTCTTACAACTGGATCAGTAAACTCCAAGTGGGGATGAATAAATAAGGTAGGTGGTGGATTTTAAAAGGCAAGTGAAACAAAAATAGAAGGAGCTTTTTATAGTAAGAAGAGCCTGGGGGAGATCTCACCACCTCTCTTCCCTGCTGAAAAATGCTATTTGCTTTTTAATTAAAGCTTTTTCGGATTCTTTTTGCAGACCAATTTTCTCTGAACACCAGCACGTCTGTGGAGATGAAAAATGCACAGAGTAATGAATTTTAGATTTGGAAGAAGTCAGCTCTAGAAATAAAAAAGGCTTCCACACGTAGCCAAGATCTGAAGGTGAAGTGATTTAATGGCTGACTCGACTCATTATAATTATCATTATTCATGTTGTGGTGCCACCCAGAGGCTCTGTGTTAGGCACCGTACTAATAATATACCTTCAACAATAAATCTGTTTGCAAAACTGTGCAAGGATTTAAGAGACCAGCAGACTTCAGGCAAGAGCAAGAGCAGATGCATGGCAAGAAGATGGGAAATGAAGTTTCGGTAGCCACCAACCAACATGTTAGCCAATATAGCTTGGCTTGTTTAAACAGGAAAGTAAACTCTTCCAGGGAAAATAGTCTGGCATAGGTCATTATCCCAGGGAACAAGGAATAGAACACACCAAGATTGACGCATCCCTCAAATATGGTAGCAAGACGCTAGTATGGGATGAACTGATCCCTTACTCCTGTGTTGTGTACCTTAACACTTAAATAGGTAAGGCAGAAAAAGCACAGAAAGAAGGAAATACAGTACACACCAGCAAATTAAGGAGAGGTGGTAAATTCAAGGATGATTAGTTAGGAGCAAAAGGCAAGAAAACCCAGAGAGAGCATGATGAAAAGCCCTCAGAGCAAGTGAGGTTGCTGTAAAGCAAATATGAAAGGCTGGTATTAAACTGCCAGTCAGCAACATGGATAGTTTATAACAAGACCAAACAAAAGAAAGATGTATGTTAATGCTGGTGTAATCGAATGCTAAAAGGCTTTTTGGCACTTCAAGTCAAAATCTTTAGGCTTTTAATTTGTTTTAATTATTCCTTTCAAAATGACTACGCTAGGTTTTCTTCATAGCAAATTTAGCAAAACTCTTTCTTGACATCTGCCAATAACCTTTCTTATCAAAGAAAACCCACTCTTTACATAACTCTCTAAATTAATAATTAAAAATAATTATCTACAAATTCTGACTAGACATACCCAAACAAGAAACATGCAGCACAGCAGTAGGATGGGGCATGGCTCAAAAATGTGTATAGAGGGGGATGTGTCAAGTTATTGTCATCAAGAAATGGGTTTTATGATGTATCAGATTCTCCAGGTCATATCCTTCACTATGTCAATCACAGAGCTTATGTAATCTTCTCAACAAAATTTAGCTGTGATACAACTGACATGCAACTTTATTTTGCAAAATTGACAGAAATCTGACCCTAACTGCAACAAAAAAAGGCAGTAACTTGCTATGATGCTGTGGCTGTGTCCTTGGGAGCTCTGCAAGGCTTACTTATGTTTAGTAGTTATCTTTGGACTCTCTTCAAAGGATATGCACATCTGTGACGTAAACAAGAATTAAATTGTTTGAACTTTTGTGGTAACAAGGTCCAAAAGAAGGAAACAATAATTACACTAAAATAATTCTAATTATTACACCAAAAAGCATGCTATTTCACAAGTACCTTAGGGCTGAGCTGTCAGACAGAAAAGCAAAAAATTCTGTATTTGCCATGAGAACCTGAACTCAGCAGTAGTGATATTAATGTATATTTTCTGCTCCATTTCCTTTTAATTTATTGCTGCTCATCATTCACAAGTTTTTTTCAGTCCGTATCTGTGCAATCAGAAGGCCATCGAGTACCAAAAAGTCTTTAAGAGAGCGTTTAACCAGATCATCCTCTATGTTTATTAAAGACACACTTCCATTTATTCTCAATGGCACAGCGCTACCGGTTAAATAAAACATAACTGAAGTCAGTAATTCACAGTCAGCCCTGTAAGGATACAAGGTCAATTATTTCATCCTTGTAAATTAAAGGCTGAAAACAGCATACCAAATAACTAAAAGCCTAACAACAGACAGGCTGTTTTCATTACACTTCATATCAATACCAGTTGTCAAAATGAAAAGAACTGAATTCAAGCTTCATTTGCTTCCTACAACCCATTAGTAAATGTGTAAGTTTCTGTTTTGATAGGCGAGGGAAGCCTTTATAGTCTCATAAATGTAAAAATAAAAGATCTAATTTATTCACTCATCAACAATGGAGGATACAGCTTGACAAGTTTATATGCATGAACACACACCCACCAATTAAAATGGTGAGGATGGATGATCACATAAATTTCTGCTGTACCATGTATGGCAAACTTGTGAGATTGTCATGAAAATTAGAAGATCTTGATCCTGAAGAAGACACCTGCTCCATCATCTCTTCCCACAAGAGGATCTTATTGCACCTAATCATTCATGAGACACTTGTGTCTCATCAGATCTCAGAGGTTTCTGTGGTAAAGCCACCACCGACTCACAAGACAATCTCTTCCGTAACTTTGCAATAACTTGCTTGCCTTTTTTTTTTTTTTTTTTTCAAATACTCTGTATAAATCTCTTTTGCTCCAACTTTGTTTCAACATTTGTTTTAACCAGAAACACAAAATATCTGGGGTTTTAGTCCTTCTTTAAGGAAGAGGTGGTGTGGTTAACCCCAGTAGGTAGCTCATTCACTCCCTCCTCAGTGGGAAGGGGGTAAAATCAGAAGGGTAAAAGTGAGAAAGCTCGTGGGTTGAGATGAAGACAGATTCTTAAGTAAAGCAAAAGCCACACACACAAGTAAAGCAAAACAAGGAATTCATTCATTACTTTCCATCAGCAGGCTGATGTTCATTTCCAGGAAAACAGGGCCCCATCATATACCACAGTTATTTGGGGAGACAAACATAATTTCTCCCAAAGTCTCCCCTTTCTCCTTCTTCCCTGTTTTTATTGCTCTGCACAATGTTACATGGTCTGGGATATCCCTCTGATCAGTTGGGGTCAGCTGTCCCACCTGTGTCCCCTCCCAACTCCTTGTGCACCCCCAGCCTCCTTGCTGGGCAGTGTGAGGAACAGAAAAGGCCTTGACCCTGTGTGAGCTCTGCTCAGCGTAACTAAAACATCCCTGGGTTATCAAAACTGTTTTCAGCACAAATCCAAGCTGTAGTCCATACAAGCTACTATGAAGAAAATTAACTTTACCCCAGCCAAAATCAGTACAAGAGGTAACGTTAGAGGGCTGTTGTGTACCGCCTGGTCTTCTGTCAAGTTAAATAACCCCAATTCTCTCATTCTTCCCTCAGATCATGCTGTGTAGATGTCTAATCATAACCATGACTATACTCTGAATTCTCTATAATTAGTCTGTACCCTACTGGAAAGGCACACTGGAGACTCAACAAAGTGCTCCCACCTAAACTTAGTAGTTTGTCCTTGTTCCTATACGTATTCTTACATTTTTTCAGTCCAGTTCTTCAAGTAATTTTGAATTTTAATTTTTGTATTCTGACACATTCCAAATCTCTCCCAGCTACCTTGCATCTGCAAATTTAGTAAGAATGCCTTCTAGTTCACCACCTGGGCTGGTAATGAAAATACTAATCAGAAGCAGTCTTTGCTGACTTCCATTCAACATACCTTCCAGTCTCACAACGACCCACTCAACTGTTTTCTATAGGTGGTTTTCAAACAAGTTCTGCATTCACTCTACAGCAGAATAATCAAAAACATGTTTCTTCAGCTTAAAGTGTCATGAGAAGGAATGCCAAAAACCTTACTAAACCCCCCCAAAATACTTCATCTACTGATTTGTCTTTCTTCATGAGGCTTCTACTTCCTCCTACAAAAATCAAACATTTCTTCTTGACTACTTCCTGCTCATTGATCTTTATCCCCTTGTTTAAGGGTATTAATGCCTTTGATTATCCTTTTTAAAATCAAAAGATAATAATGGTTTTACTCTGTATAATAGTTCCAAATGGTGAGGTGGACATAGTAATATATCAGAACCTGTATTACTATCAGCTTGATGAGCAGCACAATACAGAATTCACTAGACATGCCAAACAATTCCACCTGGAAAATTCAGCTGTTGGAAAGAGCAGACAAATGGCACGCATTATAGTCTTTACAACCCAATCATGGGAAACAGGCTTTGACCACTTTAAAGTATGAGTGCAATGCTCATTCTTGGTGGACTTGAGGTTTATGTCTCCTTTTGTGCAGTGCATTATGGCTCTGCCATATGAGACTATTTTAAAAAGACAGTAATAAATGACTTTGTAGGAACACTGATACTTTTGTGAGTCGATGTTTCTTGTCTGCCAGTGACTGTAGATCAAACCTGCTGAGTGTACAATTAACAGCCTGCTTTTCTCAAAAACTCAAGCTGATATAGCTGTCATAAAGAACAAACGCGATACACCATACTTGAACAAATTACTATATAAAAAGATACAGATTTATATTTTCTAAACAATCAGTAGCAAAATACAGCTACCTTATCTGAAAGCAAATATGCATTAGGACAGCTGCTAAGTATTCTTTAACAATATTTCTTTTTAACACTGTACCTTAATCCATTTCTTAGTAAAAAGTATGTCTTTTAAAAGTTAGTGAACTTAGTAAAAAGTAATGTCTTTTAGCTGATTGGTTTGAAACACAGTATCAAAGAGAATGAGAAGCAGGAGTATTGCAAACAGGTAGCCATAGCCTAATTCAAAAACTGGCATTCTCTAGGTGAGTGGAGCTCTACATTCACTGCACAGAAAAATTAGCATAAGAATATTAAGGAGAAATGGGGAATGTTACTGAAGAATTATTTAAGAACTTTCTTCTTCCTGCCTGTATGCACATCATCTCTATCAGCAGAGATTTAAGAAAGTGCAGGGATTTTAGAAACTCCAGACTCCTTCCTGAGACAGAAATTGGAGAAAGTGAGAAGAAAGAAAAACATTTTGTCCTGCATTTGTAAAATACAATTCACACTTTTAAGAACACAGCGAACAGGAATTCTTATACTTCACATCACAAGTACGGGTCTCCTTTAACACAGCTCACTCAGCAAAGCATGCAAACTCAAAAGGAAAGAAAACTACAGCTTTTTGTTAGTGAATACTGAGCAAGGGGCTAAGAAAGAGTATCTTCAAGTCAAGAGGGGTTTGTTGATGGAAGGCTGCTCTGCACAGGCAGGTCAGAGGAAGTCTACGAAAACCAGTGAGTATTGGTCCCCAGTTGTTTTTCTTTCCATACTTATTCCAGAGTGTTTAAAAGCATTGTAGTAGTTCTTAACATCTTCACCTTGCAACAGTAAAAATTTACAAATATTCAAGTAAAATATCAATAGGATCGGTATATTTCACTCTAATCATAAAAAAATACCAAATACATTGATCTGGAATTTCAGAGATTAAAACTTCTCCAGGGAAACCTGGACACTTTTGATAAAATATTTCAGGGGTCAACCCTAATAGCCCATCTTTAGAGATCTTTCTTTCTGCTCCCAATTCTTTTCTTTATCCAAAGCAAAAATTGCAGCAAAATAGAAGTAATAACAGTTTCTCATACTGCAAGAGCATTAAAAACTTAACAACAATCCTTATTCGGACTAGCAAGAAATATAAAGAATTTTATCACTCGATACTTGCTTAGGACAACCCGTGACAGTGATTTGATTCTCATACATGATGGTGTTAGGTCATCGGGATGGGTGGGAAGAAAGACTTTACTGACAAACAGTTGTACTTATCATGAAATGTTTTGTGATAAAAGAAAGCAGGCCCAAAGAAAATAAATTATATCCCATCTGTTTAAAAGCATACGGTTATTATCCTACTGTAACAAATCTTGTTCAGATCCAAAAAATTACACACTTTAGCACTTCTTCCTGGGCTATAAAAATTAGTTCCAGAGGAAAAACAACTGACACAAAGTAATTTTATAACAGTGTGACATTTACAAAAAATTAATGTTTCTGCTAATTGATTGGCTGGGGGGAAATATAGAGGCAATCCACCTAAGTTTGAGTTTGATGGCAATGCTTGCAGAGGAAAAAGGCAAAAATCTGTATGTATCTGGCTCAGATCTGGCTCTGTGCATCAGGTTTCATACTAAAACAAGGTTTATTCAATCACACCATCTCCAAATTGATTTGTCCCTTTCTTAGTAATTTTTTTAAAAGTTTTTTTTATTATTTCAACCAAATTTAACAAAATGAGTAGAGGTCTTAAAAGTATAATGTTCTAAACAGCTTCTTGAAATCTGAATGCTAAAGAGCAGAGAAACTCCACCAATTCTCACACTAAGATAAAGGCAAGAAGAAAGCAGCCATCTTATAGCTACTAAATCCAACACTCTTTCTCCTGTTAGAAAGAACAAAATTTGCTTTCATTTTCAACTACCGTCCTCCATCCCTGCCTACCAGAGAAAAAAGAAATCAATCTACCTGCATCTCTGAAATGTCAGCTCCCATTCTTGGTCAAATCTGGTTGACAAGTTTAAAAAAAAAAAAAAAAAAAAAAAAAAAAAAAGATTTAAATATCTCTTAGCTCAATCTTTCATCTTTTTTCTTTCCTTTTCTCTTTTTTAATTCAAGCTCACCAAACTCAGTAGCAGATCACGTTTCCTTCCTTATCATGGCCCTGGTGACTGTGAATAAACGATAAAAATGGACATAATGAAAATGCAGCATTAAAGCCTACAGTGGACAGAAGAGGGATAACATTTGGGGAGAGATTTAGCAAGGCTGCAGGGAAAAATGCATCCCCATGTCTCTTCCATTCTCCTCCCCATTCCTTCATGCCGGATTAAGGAGAAAGAATGAAGTATCTCTCAGATCCATAGCAGAATAGTCCATCTGGGTAAATAATAGCAAGTCATGATCTTGAGAGGAGAAAACTGGCCCAAATTGGTTTACATGTGTGCCTACAGAATTTCAATAAAATATATACTGTAATTCTGACACGTTAAGTGGATTTGAATAAAAAATACTTACAGTTCCACAGTTTAAATACAACTTTTGATTTGTCTCACAATAGCTATATCTATTAGTACAAGAGGTTTGCTCTTCACAGTACCCAGGAGTCCTAAACCTCTCACTGCCCAAGCCCTCAGGTTTACTATAGCTACAGTTTTGCCCCACTACACATCTGCGTTTCTTCCCAAAAATGTGCACACCACAATTTTGCTTCTCATGACGTTATGACATGGGCCAGAGGACATATCTCAGCATCATTTGTGCAGAGCACTCTGGCATACTGTAAAATAAAGCAAAGATAACATTAGACGAATGCAAATAAAAGCTGTTACAGGCTTCTGGTTTTGTTTTCTAAAGTGTCTGAAACTGAAATCAGAGATACCAGAATTGATCAAGATATGAAACACTGAGAGTCCAGCTTATAAGCCATGGCAGCTTCTGTGTTCAATTTTACTCTTTCACTCAGGGCTCAGCTGAAGAAGAAAATTAATATTTTGAAAAAGTAAAAGGAAAAAATGCTTCTTATGTAATTTTTTTAAAAAATCAACATAACAACATCATAAAAAAATAATATTCTAAATCTATGTTGAAGATTCTACTTTATAACCAACAGAAAAAAGAGGCAAGATGTGGGACCTGAAACTTTTCCTCTGCTGGCTTTCTGCCAGCTGTCTCCTCCTGTGCTGAAATTAGTGCTAATTAGATACCTTCTGTTAGTTATCAATGATACACCTTGTATGTTCATTTGGGGGTTCTTTTTAAAGTATTTCTTATCAATGCATTTTACTGCAATTATGTCTTTCTTATGTTTTAATTATTTTAAAGATCTAATTTACATTGCATTTGTCATTTCATCATGACAAAATCCCATTTATTTAGACCCATATCACTATGAACTATGATAAATAGTTCACAACAAATGTACTCAGCTAAGCTATTTTACTAAATGAATGCAATTTGGACATTTTTTTAAAGAGTCTTAAAGTAAATGCTACACCTGCTTATTAAAATGGCAGTCTACAATAAGCAGGCAAATTTTTCTAAAAGTAGAGCTTCAGAGTGAGGTCACATTTGCCAATATTCTGCTTAAATCTGGGAAAGAAACCTTACAGAACTTTCTATTGATAATTTCCCTTCCACAGTGATTGATGGTGACCTTTCTGCCAATGTATGAGATACCATTTGCAGACCGGAGATTTCTTCCCTCCGTATCCTACAGTAAGTTAATGATAATAATATTTTCATGTGCACTAAACACAAAGTACCCATCCACAGCATTCCATTATACTTCCCGTTTCTAGCTCCAAACTGTTCCATCTTATGACATATTCTCAACTCAACAATTTTGGTTTTCCTTTTTTTTTTTTTTTTTCTTCGAAGGGGTTTCATGATGCTAATGAACGCTTGCAAAACAAAAACCACAGGTTAAGTGTTCTCTCATACTACCAATAGATGACAGCTTCAAGTTACTGGTTTGGCATCTTGCAAAATGCTAAGGGATTATTCCAACTGAGACTACATGGTTATGTTACAAACTATTAGACTCCATACAATACACATAACAGAACATCATATTTAAACAAAATACAACATCATCTTTAAGCTCTGCTCTGTCTACACAAGCCAGCTGACCAAGGATAACTAATGACTTCCAAACCTGTAGAGCAGATCCTTACTTCAGGAGCTGAGATGACCAAATGGACTGAAAAATTTGCAGGACGATGTGTTTCCCTAGAAAAACTGTATCACAGGGGAAGCATCCACCAGCATTTTTAGACTGTAAAATTCAACATCTAGGATGGAAAAGACCTTGAAGATCACCTAGTCCAACCATGAACCTCACACTGACAGTTCCCAACTCCACCAGATCCCTCAGCACTGGCTCAGCCCGACTCTTCAACCCCTCCAGGGATCCCGGGGACTCCCCCCTGCCCTGGGCAGCCCATTCCAACGCCCAACAGCCCCTTCTGCACAGAAATCCTTCCTCAGAGCCAGCCTGACCCTGCCCTGGGCAGCTTGAGGCCATTCCCTCTGGGCCTGGCGTTTGTTACTTGGTTAAAGAGACTCATCCCCCCTCTCTGCACCCTCCTGGCAGGGAGTTGCAGAGGGCCAGGAGGTCTCCCCTCAGCCTCCTCTTCTCCAGACTAAACCCCCCCAGTTCCCCCAGCCGCTCCCCAGCAGACCTGTGCTCCAGACCCTGCACTACCATTGCTGCCCTTCTTTGGACATGCTTCAGTAATTCATCAGAATTAAAAATGTTACAAATTCATACTTCAGAAAACAGGTTGAAATTATACTCTCTTCTTCCATGTCTTATGAAAACTGATTTTTAAATAAGAAAGTAAATATAGTTTTCTCTAAGCCGTCTCACCCTTCACACAAATGACACAGTTTGCAACAGGTCTGCATGGCTGGAGCACTGCCGTAAAACTCCGGGTCTTTACTGGATATTTGGGGTTTATTAGAACTGTTAAGAACTGGACTGCTTCATAATGAAAATGTGATTTCTTTCTCTTGTCCCTTTATGACAATTTAGGATGCAAAGAACATACTGTATTCTGCAATAATCCCTTTTTCTGTGCTATGCAAATTTGCCAGCACATATGCAGATTCACTGCTTTCCCTTTGACATCCTATACTGATAAATGGATATGATTGTTTTTTCTGCAATTACTATTTTTACAACTGTGGTTGTATTTGACATTTACTTCAAAGCCAGGGGCACTCACAGCCACCCTCTTCCATCTCATCTAGTCACAAAGCCCTGAACTGAAGGAGTTGACACCTAGCTTAGGAAAGATTGAATTAATGTATACAAGAACCACCTGCTTTGTGTCTCCAGATCTCTCTACTTACATCAGAGCCCTCGGCAATATTGCTCAACTTCAAAACTTATCCATTCCCTTTGCTATCAAAATCCTCAGTAAAATACATTGGTGGTCTGAAACCAATGAATAAAAACGATTTCCATTATTAATGTATATCTCATCTATTTCTCTTGCCATCAACGTTTGAAGACTTTTTTTTTTTTTTTTCATTTTTTCCCTTGCAAGAGCATACATTTCCTAGGAGTGAAAACACTGACAAATTTAAGGTAAAAATAATAAAAAATAGATGAATACATAATATAATGGAACATTCACGGGGAGGAGTACAAAAATATATTTATAATTAATTTATATTTTATGAATAGGGTTATTTTGCTACTTGCCTTGGGAACCAGGACAAGCACTTGATGCCTCTTAAAACCAGCACACATTAAACAGAGACTGAACCAGCTCCACACTCATACTCCATCTGTTGACTTCGTAGGACCATTGCTTTTACTTTTACTGATGCTTATTCCAGGTAACATCATTTTAAGTTTCTAAAGCAAAATAGCACACATATCTTGTTAACAAACGATGCATTTTCCAGTCTAATTCTGAAAACTAAAATTTCCCTTAATAGCAATGATTTCTTGGAATTCAGATGCGCAGATGTCTCAGTTTAGGTCTTGTATACAGCAATCTTGAAAAAAAAAAAAAAAAATTTCCTCAGAGGTCCCAAATGTTAATGTCAATTTTTAGAATTCCCATTCTAAAGTGAAAATTATATTACTATGGCTTCACTCCAATAATACATAAGTGAAAAAATGCAGAGGGTTTTTTTTCTTTTTTTATCTTCTTTTTTTTCCTTTTTCTTTTGCTTTCCCTCTTTATTTGCAGTGCTGCAGCTGCACGGCTTAGTGTGTTCAGTAAGAAACATCCCAACTCCCTACATATCCCACTTTCAGACGTGAGGCTCTTGGAACAGTGTGGGTAAATCTGTTCTCCTCTACTGAAAAAAGTGTCAGGACGTAATTGAAAGCAGAGGGCCTATCACTGACGTCAAAACTCTAGTACAAAAATTCAGGAATAGGGAAGCCAGCCAGTACAGTACAGTAATTTAAACTGAGTTCATCAATATTTGGGCAATTTCTGATTTAAAAAAAAAAAAACAAAAAAACAAAACACCTAAAACCCAAACTTAAAACTATTTCTGCAGACATTGCCAGAGAACTTTGTACATGTGTTGTATTATCACCTCCCTCACTGGTAATGACATTAGAATTGATCTGGGAGTGGTACAGCACTCTCTGACAGTCATGCAACTTTAAACCCAGCAAGAAGAAAAATGTTGTTTTTTTAATGTTTGAAGAATTCCGCTACTTTTTACACTGCCTGTTCCAGAAAGACCAGGCTTTGCGCCAGGCTTCCCGAGCAAGGTATATGAGTAAAATGCAGGTGTATAGGAATAATCACCCCTCAACACTCTGATGGGAAATGATTGGTTGAATATGAACCCATTAAAGATGCACTGCAAGAATGAATTTCAAAGCACATGTTCATGCCACAGTGGCTTTAACCTTCAAGGGAAGGTTTAGACTGGCTATTAGGAAGCATTTCTTTCCAGAATGGGTTGTTGGGCGTTGGAATGGGCTGCCCAGGGAGGTGGTGGAGTCCCCATCCCTGGAGGGGTTTAAGAGTCGGGTCAACATAACACTGAGGGATCTGGTGTAGTTGGGAACTGTCAGTGTGAGGTTAATGGTTGGACTGGAGGATCTTCAAGGTGTTTTCCAACCTAGACAATTCTGTGAATTTAAAAGAGAAACTCTGCTGCAATAACCACCCTATTTGTCCACACTGTCAAGCAGCCACACAGATGACAAGTATGCTGTTTAAAATACTGCCACTTTCATAAAGATTTCCAGTATTTTAAGACCTTTTTCTAGGTACAGAATTACTAATAATGAACCAGAATAGGATGGTTACTTGACACCAAAATAAAACCATCTCTGCGGTCCTTCACACATTGAACTGAACATCATTGCAAGCAGCAACACCTAATGACTACCTAAAAAATTATACACCAAACATTTTGACCAAAAAACCGACAACTTCAGCTACTATCAAAGACATCTTTGAAAAAGATTAAAAAGTAACTCAAAAGTAATTGATGGATGTTTTATTAGAAAAACTTATGATGATACTCAACTAGGATAGATCTCCCTTGAGATCTTCTCTAAAGTAAGGGTTGCTTTACACTTTGAATGGACTGAACACTGACCCACAGAGGTATAATAGAGAGAATAATCTTTCTTTCCTGGCAGCCTCTTCAGTCTAAATTCCTTGTCTTGGATGAAGTATTACTATAGCAAATTGTAAACTTCCAATAATATGTTGTAGCAATAAAAGCCCAATTTGCTGAAAGACCCAGCAGGAAAAGGAAGAATGAACCGAATTCCAAATGCAGATGTGAAGTGAGATAGGACACAACTCTCAGAATTTCTGGTGGAATTACCACCAATACTGTATTTTCCTACAATATGAGCTGGAAATTTACTTTAGAGTTCTCTCAGAACAAGTAGATGAGAAAGAATGAAAACACTTTGAAATAAGCCTTGCTGCCTTCTCCCATCGTTCTTCTTTCTGTATCTCTCCCTTTTGTATCACTTTTCTGAGTGGCAACAGCCACTCCATTCCCATCCAAGCTACAGGGGCTGGCTGAGTTTCTCCTCCCTTTTCCAGCAGTCTCTGCATCAGCGAGGTGCCCCTCTGCTTGTCCCCCTACGCAGGAGCAAAATCTCCAGCTTGAACCCCTTCCTCGTTCAGAGAGGAGTAATCTTTCTCTGCCCCTTAAAGGACTCCATGTTGTTGCCCAGCCAAAACTCTTTAATCAACGCTGAACAAGTAACTTCATATTAGACCTGCGTAAGAGAACTGCTTTAAGATCTCCTGAACCCATAATAAAACCAGCTATCCTCAACTATCTCTCTACTACTGGTTAATTCACTGTAGAATTGTCATCTTTGCTAGCAGCCTTCCTGATTTTGAATTTGCAAAGTATATTATGAAATCTTCAATTCCCAGTTTCTATTTCAGAACTGCACATACAAGTCTGTGATACAAATATAGTACAATACTTCATTTTATTGCAAGACACATTTTTTTTCATTTAGAAATGTGTTATAAAGACTCTGTAAGTCCTTCCCATTTCCTTAATTTATGTTCAAATATGTAACCGACATACTTATTTTCTCTCTCTCACTTCATTCACAAGCATCATGAGCACATGGCATGTGCAGACTAGCGTCTGAACATTGGACTTGGCTCCAGATCTAGGTGACCTAAGGAGGAAGCTGAGGTCACAACATCACTCATTAAGGTTCTGAGTGACAGACAGATGTTTACAAACAATTTTCTTTGCAATCAAGATCTGGTAGGCTGCTAGTTTCACATCAGCATGTTAGGACTGCAAAACGGCTGCCTTTCACTTAACTTAAAAATGACAGGAAAAAATGGAACGTTAAATTGAAGAAAAAGTAACCTATTGCCAGTGAACAATTTATATGCTTTTGTTGTCCCCAATTTCCTAAAGTTAGGCAGGTGTATAGATTTAAGCCCTGGATTAAACCACAAGATTCAACACTGTTTGATAAATATATGAAATTTTATAAGCTTGATGGCAAAAGATCAGAAAGAAAAAATTCCAAAGGAGGCAAGGTGAGCTAAAAGCTAAGGTTTGGACATAGTTACCTGCTGTTTTGCTCCCATGGGCAGTACAAAGTATGGTACAGCCGTACCACTTCATGCCCTCTTAACCCATATATCCCCTATAGTCGAGCAGTCATGTGTGGTTTCTAACATATTTCAGGAAGAACCAATTCTTGATATTATGCATATTTCCACTTTCAACTTCTATTCTGTCAACTCACTTCCTATGAGAGGAAGAATAGGCAAAAATGTAGACATAGAAATTATTTTTACTATGGACGCAGAAAGCAATAGTGCATAGAAGCTAACCTCTCCTAGTATGTCACAAAATAATTTGGCACAGACAGAAACAGTAAAATAAATAGCTTAAAGTAATACCTTTTGTGATAGTTTTGCTGCAGAGAGACTGCATACAGCCAACAAAAAAGCCCAAGACAATGTAAGTCATAGTGCCGCTCAGTGTGCACCAGGATAAGATGCCTGAAGATCCCTAAAAAAGAAGAATTAGCTCAAGTATGAGACTGCTTCGGGTTTTGGTTGAGATTTTATTACAGGCCTCCTTCAGGACCTGCCTCCACAGATCTGTCTCTTTCCCATATACGCATAGGGCAGAAAGAACTACACTGTCAAATAATGATTTATAAATTGGGGAAGCAGTGGGAGACTTCCTAAAGGTCAATTTTCCTTCAAGAAATATAAGGGCAAAAACAATTTTTCCAATAAAACTAGAGAAGGACTGGTCTTGCAGGATAAGGCATAAAATGAGGAGCTCGCAGATAATGACATTATTGCTGTGCTCCTGGTGTCTTGGAGCAGAATTTGGGAAGTTTTTGACGCACAGTGTCAGAATTTTCCCTTACAAACACCAGCAGAACCTCAGAAAGACTCGAGGTCTGGATACTCTTAGTTTATTTAGGAGACCTATCAAGACACTGTATAACCTAAAGACTCTCTGATAATATTAGACTGATGCGATACAATCATTAAATAGTTCTTACCATGAAAATTGCTGCATCATTAAAACCTCTCTGTCAAAGTGCATTCACCTTTGCTGAAAAGACCTCCGCTGCATTTCTCCCAGACCAGAGTCAAAAGTCAGTTTTATTTCTTAATAGGCAGTAAGAAGTCAAAAGAACCATGCAAGGTCTAGAGAAAAAAACCCTGATATTTATGGAGCTAGACACAAAAATATAAGAATTTGGTAACTTATGCAAAGTAAGGTGGTAGCAGAGCTAGGACAAGTGCTTTGGGCTCCCAGGTCAGTGCAGCATGGCAATGCCCCAAACCTGGAAGGTATGTACGGGAAGAACAACCCACGGAGTTCAACATGAATACTTCTAGATGTAAAATTACTCACTTCCCACATACTTAAGAGAATTGAAGCATAAATTATCAGATAAAACAGTCAATTATTAAGCATTTTGTAATTAAACATGTATGCCTTTAATATCCTTTCCACAGTATGACTTATAACAATTTCTACCATGTATGCTTGACACCTAGAGTGAGTAAACAACTAAAGTCTAGTAAAATACACCTAAATTTGATCTACCCTGAGGAGTTGTTTAGAGGGAAAATGGCCTTATTTGGTTTGCTTTCTTAGGTAGGACACCAACTACAGTAAGGAAAAAAAATTGGATGGGGAGGGACGTAACCAAAAAAAAAAAAGCCAGGGGAACTTTGACTCAGTGTATGTATCACTTTACACTTTGCTTTAATATTTTTTTTTTTAAATGCTTTCCTTGAGAATTACTTTGCTGAATTTAGTTTAACATTTCTTACTTTCCTGTACCCACACAATGAACTGCAACAAATACTGTTGCCCACTCATTCAGCCAGAATTAGTGGGAAGTTAAATATAAAGTACATAGTGAGCAAGGAAAAATGCAGTTAATCTCCTCTTCTAAAACAAGGCTCAACTATACTAAATTGGAATGTATAATCAGAAGTAGTGAAATATACAATTGTTTAGAAAACAATAAAATACTAAGTCATAACTATGACTGCATTAAATGTTCAAAGTACATGCTTAGAGAAGCCTTGCTGTAAAAAAAAAGATCTGGAGAGAACACATTAAGAAAAAAGTAAATCTCGTATTTTAAAACATTTTTGGTAATGGATGATGGACTACTTAAATTCCTTTTCCAGTTTCACAGAATATGAACAATTTGGGTTGGAAGGGACCTTAAAGATCATCTAGTTCCAACCCCCTGCCATGGGCAGGGCCACCTTCCACTAGCCCAGGTTGCCCAAAGCCCCGTCCAACCTGGCCTTGAACCCTTCCAGGGAGGGGGCAGCCACAGCTTCTCTGGGCAACCTGTGCCAGGGCCTCACCACCCTCACAGGGAGGAATTTCCTCCTAATACCTAATCTGAATCTACCCTCTTTCAGTTTAAAGCTGTTACCCTCTGTCCTATCACTGCACTCCCCAATAAACAGTCGCTCTGCATCTTTCCTGTAGCCCCCTCTTTTTTTTTTCTTTTTTTTTTTCTTTCTTTTCTTTTTTTTTTTTTTTTCAGAATCATCAAGGTTGGAAAAGCCCTTGAAGCTCCTCCAGTCCAACCACGAACCTCACCCTGATCGTTCCCAACTCCCCCAGATCCCTCAGCGCTGGCTCAGCCCGACTCTTCAACCCCTCCAGGGATCCCGGGGACTCCCCCCCTGCCCTGGGCAGCCCATTCCAACGCCCAACAGCCCCTTCTGCACAGAAATCCTTCCTCAGAGCCAGCCTGACCCTGCCCTGGGCAGCTTGAGGCCATTCCCTTGGGGCCTGGCGCTGGCTCCTTGGCTCCAGAGACTCATCCCCCCTCTCTGCCCCCTCCTGGCAGGGAGTTGCAGAGGGCCAGGAGGTCTCCCCTCAGCCTCCTCTTCTCCAGACTAAACCCCCCCAGTTCCCCCAGCCGCTCCCCAGCAGACCTGTGCTCCAGACCCTGCCCCAGCTCCGTTGCCCTTCTCTGGCCACGCTCGAGTCATTCAATGGCCTTTTTGGGGTGAGGGGCCCAAAACTGAACACAGGAATAGAGGGGCGGCCTCACCAGTGCCGAGCACTGGGCTCAGATCCCTTCCCTGTCCCTGCTGGCCACGCCAGTGCTGACACAAGCCAGGATGCCATTGGCCTTCTTGGCCCCCTGGGCACACTGCTGGCTCCTGTTCAGCCGGCTGTCAATCACCCCAGGTCCCTCTCTGACTGGCAGCTCTCCAGCCACTCCTCCCCAGGCCTGTAGCGCTGCTGGGGGTTGTTGTGGCCCAAGGGCAGAACAATACTTTCTAAGCACTGAAAGGCTGCTATAAGGTCTCCCTGGAGCCTTCTCTTCTCCAGACTGAACACCCCCAACTCTCTCAGCCTGTCCTCACAGGGGAGCTGCTCCAGCCCCCTGAGCATCTTTTTGGCCTCCTCTGGATCCCCTCAAGCAGGTCCATGTCCTTCTTATGCTGGGAGCCCCAGAGCTGGACACAGCACTGCAGGGTGGGGTGTCACCAGAACAGAGTAGAGGGAGAGAATCCCCTCCCTCGACCTGCTGGCCACACTTCTCTTCATGCAGCCCAGGATATGGTTGGCTTTCTGGGCTGCAAGCGCCCAATTTCACACTCTAATGAATATTTTTATTTCCTATTTTTATGTGCAACAGCATGTATTTTGATTTTGTATAAAAAGCCTTGCAAAGTTATTTTTTTAAAAAATTCTGTATGAACAAAACCATGCATAATATTCATTTAAAGAGAACAGTCTTTACATTACTGATAACTATTACTAGTAGGAAAAAAAAAAAAGGTGTTCAGAAGAAAAATTTCCTAGGTATTAAATGCTTGTTAAACAATTTAATTCGTATTTTTAAAAATACTTGCACCAGCCATCACATAAGAGATGCACTGCCAAATTGGAATAAAAAGTCAGTTGAATTCTAATAGATTTTTGAAATTAACAGCAAAGAAAATTAATCATTCCAGTACATATCCTCTTCAATACTGTTCCAAAATATGGACATACTCCTAATAAATTTCCACATTCCTCTCTTACTATGGGTTTTTAACTCATGAAACTGCAATGCATAACTGAGAGTGGCCCATAAAGGAAAAAGTGTTGGCACGTGAAAACAAGTTATCCAAAATCTCATCAACAGGCAAACGGCACAGCATTTAAAATTAAGAACAACCTTTCATTTCTGAACTAAAATCAGATCACTGCCTGTTTTCCAGACGATCTGACTTCCCAGATTGCTTTTCCTGTCTGGTGTATGTTGGCCCCCTGTACTGAAGTGCATCGCCAAGTTCCTGACCAGATGAAATGTGTTACGCAGGGTATTCCGTGGGCATTACACTAAGTTAAAATCAACTCGAAAGGTTACAGTCAAGAAAGCGTGTATGTCTTAACAGGCACAAACTTGTTTTTAAGTTTCTGCACATCACAGAGTAAAACTGAAAGTAAATTGGTAGCTAAAGTCTCACTCTGAATATCTTCAAATAGAGTTTATAATTTAAAACTGGTAATTGTTCTTATGGCAGGATTGTATTTAATTTGATAAGCATAGTTAAAAACCCTCCTTGTAAGCCTCAAAAGCCTTGAATATTCTCCCGCCTAGCGATCAAATGGCCTGGCAAACATTATCAGCTTCTGCAGATTTTTACATTTTCTGTTGAAATAAGCAACTATGGTGTTCCTCTTGGGTTGAAAAAAATCTCTGCATCATAAGACTTCTGAATTCGCAAGTTCTCATAGATTTGCTGATGGTCATACTTCGGCTCAAAAGGAGTACTGTGCATTAAAGTATATTAAGAAGGCAAAATTTGGGGCTTCCAAACTTAATTTGCTCTGAACCTCCAAAGCGAAAACCAGAAGCAGCTGCTCTAAGTGCTTCACTGGACAGTGTGCGAGAAGAGCCATGATTCATTTTGACCAAGGAAAGAAAATAGCCTTCTTTTCTTTCTTTCTTTCCTTTTTTGCCATTTTGGAGCAGCTTTCAGGCCACAAGTATACCAGCATTTGGGAATCCAAAACTCATTGCTGCATTTCAATCACACTTTATCAAATATGATTCTTTTATATAATAAAAGTATAGAATAAAGTTGCTAAATGATCAGAACTAACGAAAAAAATTGCAAAAACATCTATAAGTTTTGTTTCAAATTAATATCTTTTACTGTTTACTTTTTAAAAATTTAATCTGAAATGCAAGCAGACTGATTTTATTTGCCACTTTGTCAGGGATCTTAAACCTATATAAATTAATCTTCTTTCTTCCTATGATTTACTCTCCTCTTAAAGCAGAATTACCATTTGTGATTTTTTCTGCATCACATAAGATTTTGGATATCATAACACAGGAAATCATCCAATTGATTTTTCTTTCCCTCCAACTGACACATCATATATTGTTTTTCATGTGACTTTCCCTTTTTTCTGTTCAGTATTTCTTCTTGTTGAAGCTTTTGGAACTGAATTTTGAGATTAAGGCTATACTAAGAAAGATTAGCTGGTGTTTCTAACAGCCTTTGTTGTTGAAGAGAACGGCAAGAGTTTTTCACCTCAGGGTAATCTGAAGAATGGAATTAAAGACCTACAAAATAATTTTAAGGAACACAGGTCAGCATAAATGTCAGTACTGTGAATGGTCAAGTAAATAGATTGGGGAGAGGGAGATGAGGAAAGACCAGGTACTTAATTATGAACTGTAATAAAACATTAAAATTCTTTGTGACATGAAGAGTGATCCCATTTGTTCACTGTGGCTGATGAATGCCCCCAATTTTGGTTCAGTTTCACTTTGCTCAAGGGCTTTGAAAAAATTTCAGCAACAAAAACCACAGCAATAATGTCATTATGGCCCTTTTCTATTTTAGAGTTAGAAAATTACCAGGGTACATAAAAAAAATTCAGCAAAGAAAGAGGTAAGAAGGGTACTTCAGGTGACCTAGTGATGATCATTCAAGAAACAGGTTACTGAAATAAATTGTATTAATAGCATTTGCAGCACATTCATTATTTAGATAAACTCACTTTATTTAAGGCTTGATTATAACCTCTAATTATTAAGCAATTCATGTATTCAGCAGAAGAAATGATAAGCTAATTTGCTGACTTTATGTGTTTGTATTGAGACAATCACATTACTTTGTTCAGCCACAGATTCGCAACTAGGGAAGAAATTTATTTCCTGGGTGAACCTATTAAAGGTTTTCAGGAAAAGGAAGAGAAGTTATCCCACTATTCTTTTAAAAAAATATTAAAATAAATTAAAAAAAAAACCTTCAACAATCTGTTGCCAGTTTAGAACTCAAGTTTCATATTTCTGTTCTATTTTCTGCATTGCTTTCCCATTCATCCTTTGTCACGTATCTCTAGAATGTTTAAGAATATTTGAAATATCACATATACAAGACAGTTATAAATAAAATTAAGAAGTTCCAGCATGGCCCAAGGTCTCAGTAATACAAGGACCTTTTTCTTTCTTTGTGGTATTTCTAACTTCCTGTTGAGTTTTTAACTTTTAAAAAAAATTCTCAACAGTGCATATATCAGATGTTGACAGAGATGGTAAATGCACCTTATAGGATTTATGAACTACTCTTTATGAAATTTTTGTAGAATTCAGTGCAAAGCTTAAGGAAGCAATAAAGAAGTTTTAATCAAACACATTATGAATTTTATACATTTGCAAAGCAGCTAGTTAGAGTATATTTTCATCCCTTAAGGATTTGCTTATTGCAGAGTTTCAAAAATATTCATGATACTTAATTACTTTCTTTTTTAAAAAAGGTACTTCCTTTGAAATTTTCATTCATTTCAATATTTCTTTAGGGCTTTCTTACATCTTCCTGATGCTCTAGATTGTTCTATTTAGTGAAAAGCCAAAATCCAACGGCAACATGCTTTCTTTGCAGTAGGTATATATGCTATTTTCATCTTTGGGAGGAACAGAGGTGAGAGTCAGGTCGTAGGACTGAGGGAAACCAGTTGTAGGCTATATCCCCTATAAAGCATTATTAGGCTATACTCTATGCCACCTGTATGCTCACATCTATTTTACGTTGGGGTCTTTACACTTAAACTCACAAGATCTGAGCTAGGAGAGTTGGTGCCTCCTTAAAGACAACTCAGAATCTTTGATGTCCACTCAAGCCTCAGAAGTTACTGAGAACCAGAGGTTCTGGGTCCCACCAGAGACCTGGAGGTGCTTCACAAGCTCAAAACCAGCAAGTTATAACTACAGTGAATGCTTTTTTCTTTCTTTCTTTCTTTTTTTTTTTTTTTAATATATGGTTTTAATAGAACTATATTAAAACTTTAATTTTGTATGCATGGAATGGTAAATAACAGTGCACCATAATCAATTGTTATTATGAAGAATGAGTTGCCCCTAGTGTGTGTAATAGAACCACTCTCCTGCTAATCCATCAAGCACTTTACCAAGGACACTGCAGGGACACTAAAAGCACCAGTTTCACCGTGGTACTATTTCTGCTCAGCACGTATGCGCTTGTTGGTATAAGGAAAGAATATAATATGTTGTGACTAACACCTTTCGTCTTCAGAAAAAAAAAAAAATACTACACAGCAAAGTTCTTTTCTATCGATCAATTTTTTTACTACCGTTAATGTATGAAAGCTCTAAGGTTTTCAGCCATTCAGAGCTGGGCCCCAGGATAAGTTTTTTTCTGAACTTCAGTTCTTGACAGGCAAATCAAGAATGGAGGACTGGATTGCAGTGCGACACTTATACAGGTCAGAGCAGAAGCAACAGAAGTACATGGGCCACTGAAACTACACCTTGTCAATCAGGTTGTCAGATTATTTAAAAAATCTTTTCATTAACCAGCATCAAATTATTTCAAAAATTCATTGAGATGATGTTTTTTCTCTTTGATCTCTGTAGGAATCATCTTCAAGCAATAAAATCGTATCACTTGCCTGAAAGAAAAAAAAAACCACTTTTATACTGCTCATAGCATTGCAACATTTATGAACCAGTGTGCTTCAGATAAAGCTGCAGCATTCAGCTTTTTCATGAAGCATGATGAGGTTTCCATAAATTGCAGTCCCGTCTCTCCTAGAGGGATATGAATAAAGTCTATTTATAGAATATTCAGCAAGTGGATGCAGGGTGAAAACACCACTTCTGTCTTCAAAGACTAAATTAGCAAGTTTCTGTATGCTGGATGCCAGAATCTTGTCCTTAAGCTTTTTTTCTCCTCCAAATTTTATATTTTTTGCAGAATCACACACTAATCATGTAAACTGACCTCCATACACCTTCAGTAAATTTTGTACACGTACATAAACACACATGAACTAGAAACACTATAAACACAAATACATAAAACTGTGTCTAGAAATAGGAACAGCAATAAACACATTTTACTGAAAAATGTGAAAGCTTAGACAAAAAATATGAAACTCCTTGAATGAATACCAAGATGATTTGGGTAAAGGAACAAAGACCAGTAAATCTTGCAAATACCTAATTTAATTCTCTTTCTCTTGGTCACTTTGATTTAGCTGGCAGCAATAGAAATCTGTGCTGCAACGTGACAACCACACGTAATACTAATACCTGTAATAATTGTTCAGCCAGAATTCATTATGTGGTGAAAACCTATTTTTCCAAGGAGATTAAATATCCGTTAGTCTCATGCTTTATTTTTACTTGATATACACACAAAAAAAGTATGCTCCTTTGGCATAAATAATTCCAAAACTGTTTTTGCAGAAAAATATAAAAGGATGTACATATCTGGGAGCCAAAAGACCTCTTCCTACAACTTCATGCACATATCTAGATAACAGCTAATAGATTGAGTGTACATTGGTTCAGGATGATAGTCAGCAGTGTGTTTAAGTCAGTGATCCAAATACTGCTAATGCTGAACCAAATGAACTACCGTTTTCAATAGGAAATCAACATTTTTTAAATCGTTTTTTTTTTTGACAAGGCCTGAGGCTGTTAAAATTCCATGTGCTTTTTCTCTCTTGAGAAAAGATATATGAAATCTTCAGTTGATAGGATGTTCTAGCATAGTTGCTATTATTAAGCCATGTGAAGAGGCATTGGTAATTATTATCAATTTTATTTTTGGCACCAGTACAGAAAAGTAGCTGGAATAAGTTCTTTTCAAGAAGTTCTCTCAGTCTTTCCAGACTGATGTCCTACAGATAACATATAACCATCTTCTCAAAGAAAATGTGTGGGTTTTCAACACCATCAAAGGTCAACCACTCTCACAGAATTAAGTTCTTAGAAGTTTTGGTGTTCTTTAGAGGAAAAAAAAAACAAAAAACAAAAAACACTAAATAATAACAACATAATGAAGTTAGCTTGGCAACAAGCTTCCAGAAAAAACAAACAACTCTCTAAAGAAAATGTTAGAGAAAAATCATTAAAATCTCTGAGATGCTGATAGGAAATATTCTCAGGGTGCCCAGGAAAAAAATGCATTAAAATACATAAAAAGCTATTACATTTTGTTATAGCTCAGATAAAAATCAGGAATCCTAGGAGTTAGTACTGAAAAGCTTAAGCATAGCATAACAGCTATAGAACTTTAATTAATAATGACTAATAATTCTGGATGTTTTAACCCCACAGGATTAGCTTCTTGGCTGCACAAAAGAACTGGAGAGCAGCTTTCTTGAAACGTCTTTAGGGCAAACTGTTTTGTATTTAGCATTTCCATGAGAGAAACAGCAAAGACATATTGGTCTCTGTGTCCAATAAAGCCAGACACGAGCCCGATCAAAGAAATGCATAAAATACTCCAAACCTTGATCTGCAAAGGCCATGCAAGCACCGTGCTGGAGGTAGGCAAACAGCATCACTTTTCTGTAGTTGGCTGCACACCCTTACATGCCTGCTGCAATTCTGTACACCATCCGTACAAGAAGACGAGAAAATTTTGAAAAGAAAATAAGAGAGAGCAGAGCTAGGAAGGCCACTGCTGGCTCCCTTCTGTTGCACTGCATCATTTATTTATAAATATTAATAAACTCTATTTGTAACAGTACACATCCCAAAATTCAGGGACAAGAAGAAAAATACAAACCACGTAAATGTAAATACCACGACTTTTCCCCATGTGCTCAAGTAAATGGGGATTATTTTCACATGAATGTGCTCATCAGTAGGATAAGCACTGGATATAAATACATGCTGATTTGGATTTAGATTTGGTTAGGTTTTTAAGAAAGAAAGACCATGTTACCACATTTCAAACAAACATGATGCCATGTACTTTAACAAGACAAAATTAAATGCTGAAAAGCTATTCCACTCGTCAAAATTTTAAATACATACTCTTTTAAAAGAAAAGATGACATGAGGAGAAAACAGTTCTCTACCAGCAAGGTTTTCTTGTGTTAATCTTGGACCTTGCTAACATCTTAACTAAGGCAACAGAGTCAGGGCTCCCATTCTAGTAAAGCTATTTAACTTTCACAACTTGTTTTTCCTTCCCTCATCATAACCCTATGTTCTTCAGCTCACCTTAAATTCTAAATATAAATAATGTGATTACTGAAGAAAAATTACAGTGCACGTAAGAGGCCTTTGCAGAGATTTATAAGCAAGTTAACTACAAGACAGAGTTGGGCTGGAAACACACCGTCAAACCCGCCTCTAACTCACAGGTTGACCTTGGGAAGCTGCGAAACAATGACAATTCCCCTCACACCTGGCCTGACTTGGCATTTCTTTTTAAAATTAAGATTGCCTCTGCTCTGAGTAGGGTCTGGACCAGATGATGACACAGGTCCAGTCCAGCCACATTGTATTGATTCCATACTGTACTGTTCAGTGCTTTTCAACTTCCTGAGAACTTTCAGAGCTCACTCACAATACTCTTTCAACAAAAACAAAACAAACTTACCTAAAGTATCATAAGTTTACAATAAAGGTGAAAGAAAAACAGATGTTTTGAGACCTGGAACTTCAAGATTTTGTCATATATTTATGTCTTCCTTCTCACTCCACTTTGCTTTTGTGCCCCCACCTTTAATCTAAATTTTGTATTCTCAAACTATGGGTTTGTGCTATTTAAGTGCATTTGCAATGCCCTTCAAAAGTGAAACGTAACTACTAGACGTGATTTCATAATTTTAAAATATCTATTAGAATTTTAATACATGGCATTTTTCATTTGTCTTTATTCCAGTAAATATTTGTTCCAAATTATGCAGCAAGAGTGCTAAATGACAGATGTTACAGCGCAGTCTCTACACAACATATAGAAGAAACTAGAAACAGTGCGATTATTGGGAAAAGTGTTTCTATCTGTCATTCAAAAACTTCATACACAAACAACTATACAGACCTCCACACCCTCCCACATCATGACGTGGATATCAAATTTGACTCCAGTTCTGTATTTCCAGCTGTCTGGGACAAAGAAGCAGCATCTGCCTTTATTTCAGCTGCCAGTCTAACAGTAACTTTTAAGATAAATCACCCTCTATGAATAATTGATACTGTTTTCTCAGTTAGATTTGTGATTATTAAGTCATTATTTATTTTCACTGATGATTACTCTGTTTTCCCTTCTTGCGTTTAGTCATAAAACTCTGGAGAAAAATGAAACTTCATCAGATAATTTGCAAATTCTGGTTAGAACTGATCAGTCAATTCTTAAAGAGTTTTGTATTTTAAAATATCAAGCAGCATAGGTATACACATCAAAATATATTCTGTGATGGGGTTTCCTATTCACAGAACCAGCAGTGGAAGGTCTGAAGGTTGGCACGCTGAAGCCCAGAGAGAAGGGCATCAGTCATAAGTCAGTTTTAATGAGGGTCACATAAAGAAGGGTTGGGATAGGGATGAAGGAGATTCCATTTCCTTAGCAAACCATTTTCACTCTGTTTTGCACAACAGAGGATCTGAGTCTGCAATTCTGAAAGCGATCAAGGCAATCTTCCCACCAGCCATTCAGATCATTAACACTACAGAAAACTACCTGTGTTTCTCACTGGGTTTGTCTTCTGGCAGACTGGTGTGTTAAATCAGCACATGGAGGTCTGGCAAGAGGCAAAGCTGGAACAAGTTAGGTAGTAAAAGCCCACAAAGTAATTCAGGAAAGAATCTGGAGGAAGACCTGGCAGTGAGGGAAGAAAACTATTTTCAGAGGGATTAACTCCTTAATTAGATTTACCCGGCAGCTATACAAACACCAGTGCCAAAACCCAGGAGTACACAACCAGGAAGAGGAGAATCCACAAATACTCCCTCAGAGCAGCCCTCATCTTGGGTCAATTAAAAGTCCTCCTCAAACTACATTTGAGGAAGGAGAAGGGAAGCAGTGGGTTGCAAGTTCAGGAGAATACTATGAATTTCACATCCCATCTGAATTTCCTCTGAGCCTTGATACTGAACTGGGCTTGGAAGAAACTGAGCATAGATTTGTGGATGCTCTATCTGCAATTAAGAGTAAAAACACTTCCTACAGGTCTTTTATTGCAATTCCCAGATCAGGAAAGTCTTTGGACAGAAATATCACTGTGACGCTGAGGAAGATATTTGGAAGTCTTCACGTTCAGAAAGATGTAAGTCTAATGCCACCTCATTGTCAAGCCAGTGGCAGTTAGAGAGAGCAACAAAAACAGAGCCAAATAAAAGAGAAAGGACTACTCTGACACACTGATGCGTAAATAAAGATACTGGAAGTAATTCAGTGTAGAAAAACATTTGCTTTGCTTATTAATCAGGGATATTGCCAGAAGCAAAATACAGTCCTATAGTTTTAGTTTAATTTCAAAGCTGGTGTGAAAGTCACACGTTATTAAACCCTGAATAGGAGACATTGTTCTGACCCATCATTTTCTAAGCTTTATTCACCATCATTCATTCCTAGTGCATTTTAAGCCAGTATCATGAGTCATTCACTGGTTAAACCGGGAGACTGCAAGACTGAGCTGCCCACTATATTACTGTCTTATTTTGTAGCCTGAGGCAAAGTAATGATCTTTTCTCGGTCTGTCTATATGTAACATGCACATTATGCTTCTCACAGGGATACGATTCGCTCACTGATGATAAGAAACATTTCAGGGTTCTCAGAAAAACAGCATCATAAATTCACAAGAGGTAAGCAACTGAGTGAAAACAACTGTCTTCTCATACCAGTGCAGTTGGACAATTTAAAAGTTACAACAAACTTTTTACCTTGAAATACACCATTCCTCGGTATCAAGCTCTCCAAGGTTTGTGTTTTTAATAAATAAATAAATAAATCGGCTTCCCAGATCAGCTTCCAGCCTTATAAACATCATGTTGGCCAGAAAAGAAAAGTCAGTTCATCCTGCCCTGAGAGAAAGATACCCAATTTGACTGTTGCAGGACTTCAAATCTGGAGCCAGAAGGGATGAAATCTTCCACGTCATCCCATGAACCCTGAGAGAGAATGGGAACTGCAAGACTTGAGCTCTGTCAGCTCAGGAGGTCAACACAAGCCAAGAAAAATGAAGGAGATGTTGGAGAGCGTATTAGCACAAGCTGAGTTGGAAAGCTGACGTGGGAGGAGGAGTTCAGGGAAGGAAACAGATAAAATGGTGAAGATAGGATTTGCTTTTGCAGTTAAACAGACTTGCTCATTTATTTTATTAACATGCCACTGGAGCCTTGGTCAGCAATGCAGTTGCAGAGACTGATAATGAAATGTTTCTTCAGATACACACAGTACGAAAGAGGAGCTCTAGCAGCTCTGCAAAATTTTGCAACATTTTATTCTGGGATTTAGTTAGAAACTTGAGCTATCAAAGAGGCTATCTGCTTACGTAGTCATGTTTCTGGCTCATATTTCACTTTTTTCTTAGATGCAATGCATGATGTCCAAATTAGACATCATAGGCTTTGGCTCCCCCATATTATACCTACGTTCTCCTTCCACGTTTTTAAAAATTAGTTTGGATTATTCATTGTACAGTTCCTAGATTCAGAGTTATTGGGTGAAAAAGCAACATTATTCTTTCATCTTCAGCATTTCCTCCCTAGGAACAGATTGATTATTTTAGAAGTTGCATGCACTGGTTGAGGTATTCCTTCAGAAGTGTCAAGGAATTTTTTGGAAGGAATGTTTTTGGCCTACTGTAATGTAATTTGGCAGAAACATGGTTTTCCCTGATGATATCATGGCTTATTTATCTATGTTTATGTTGAATATTACACAGAAATATTCTGTGAATTAACAAAACAAATACATGTATCTATGTAGCTACTTAGACCTCTGTATGGAAAAAGTCTGTAGGTGTATTTATGCGGAAAAAAAAAAAAAAAAAATGTGGGCAGGCAATAGTAACAGTACCTTTTATCACATCTTATCTACATTTCCGGCATGTCAACAGCACACACGTCAGAATCTTGAACAAAGAGGAAGATTTTACACTGAGACCTAGTCATTTAACTGACAGCAGGAACAACAAAGTTCATTTTCAGAAATGTTTTACCCTTAAGTATCCCAATTTAGATTTTGTTAGCATAAACTGCTCTGGATCCCAAATGCTGAAATGCTATATAAAAACAGAGGCAGTCAGACAAGGCTACCTATTTCTCTTAACTCCTTGCAAATCTTGAATGGCACCCACCCAACCACAAGCAGGAAACCACAGAAAAAATGTGTCTTAAGACTCTTCCAGAGATTCATGAGAGCTTTAAACAGACAATAAATCAAGTCAGTAGCTACAGCTACCATCCACTAGCAGCAAGTCGCTAGTTACACATAAAATACATCAACTTAACAAATAGAACTGGAATTACAAGTCACCCTAGCTTTGTATTATGGAGACAGCATTTGCATCGACAAGACTCCTGAAAGGAGCAAATTTAAAGGACAGGACAATTAAAATGTTAGTCACCACCTGAAGGTTTATTTGTAAGAGTGCTCTCAACATTTCTACCATCAAAGAACTGATGCTTCAGACAGAGCAAAACGCTAAGACCTGGTGCTTCGTTTTAATTTGAATTGGATCTAGGCTCTGTATATACAATAAACTGAAGCCCCAGATTAGCTCCAGAAGATAAACTGAGCTCTCCAGTGCAGTTGAAATTATGAGATTCTCCGATGTACATGCAGTTTTGCACAGGTCCCCACACATCTCTCAAAGCGACTCAATCTTTCTCTAATAACAACCCTTGGTTTTTCAGTTGTTGCGAGGAGATTTAAACTGAGATTCCTAAACCAAAACTTCAGCTGTGTCAGGAATCGTTAATCCTTTATACAGTAACCCAGAGCCAAATACATTTTGTGATGATAGATTGCAAATAAAAGCACTTGCAGGGCCATCAAACGTGCTAGGGGCATTGCTACAAAATGCAGCATAGGTATATGAGGTCAGAACTAGGTCATATTTCCATATTTCATAAAATTTGCCAAGTTTCAAATTAGAGACAATCACACAATGGATCTCAAAACATGACAGCAAGAAGATAAAAAATCCCCTTGGTTAACAAACAAATCAAGAAAAGAATATACAAGTCTCAGACACAGCAGAAAGGCAAACAGATAAAACCTCTCCCACAATAAACATTTTCAGAGAACAGTAATTACAGGCAAGTATTTTTATCTTTGCTACAGATACAGCTTTGACATTTCCACTCTCTCACAGAAACTATGTTTTTAAAGTGAAAATATGAAACCAGTAAAAGGCAACTGTCAATTGCTGTATGTTTGTTGAATCCAAGTCAATAAAGGCCGGCATGTCTACTTTGCAATTATTTTTAACCTATCTCTGCACATGGAAAAGATCCAGGGGAGAATTTAATGAAAGCAAAGTGGTTTAGTAAGTGACTTGCATTGAATTTTACAAATTTACAGCAAAGTTGAATGTCAACAGATACCAAAATTTACCAGTCTTCAACTTTGTGCCAATGCACAACCAAGAGGGAGCATTAGCCCATTAGACTACAAAATTGCTGCTTTTGTTTATAGAAACAAAAGCCACCAATGATAGAAAAAGAGAAAAAACCCTTTATTTCTCCAAAGAATGCTTGACTAATAAAGCAAATTAGGTGGTAAGTACTAACTTTAAAAAAACAACTAAAAAATAAAAAGACATAATAGCGATTGCAAAATTGCAACAAAAACACCATCATTAAAGTAAATAAGCTGGTCTAAGCCCAAATAAGAATTAAATAGTCTAAGAAAGCAAAAGAGAATACACCACAGATAGTAAACCTACACAGGATTTCACAGAACTAGCGAGTATAAAAAGCGTCAAGATTAACTAGGGAAGTTGAGGAAAACTAGAGTATACATCAGGATCTGTACAATACTCCAGTAGCCAGAACAGCAAAATCAAATGCATTTACACACAAAATATCAACAATCAATTTAAACACTATTTTCCCAGTTTGTGACCTAGAATTTACTCGCCCCGCCAAACACCATGACTACTTCTACAGGCTATGAAAGCTATAAACAAATAACATTATTTTGTAGTTGAGATAATGGATTATGAGTTTATGTAATTTTTTATCATATTCTCTGCTGATTCCTTCTGTATCTAGCAGTTATAGAAAGAAATGAAAACCACCCTGAATTCTTTGTTTGAAAGAAATCTTTGTGTTACCATCAAAATCCCAGGAATTTCCAGTTCTCCCAATAGATTAAATCCATCGCTGATGTTTATAAAGTTTCTCTTGCATTAAGAAAGTGTCTATATATACACATCATGAAGTCAAGAACTCAGAATCAATTCCTCCATTCCATACACTATGTGCGTATCTCACATATGAGCAAAAATCTCCCAAGTCAGTGTTAAGCCCTAAGTAGTGTCCTTCTTTTTCCCAGTCACGCATATTCAAAGATAATAAAAAAACAAGAAAAAAATATCCCAGCACCACAGGACCTGAAGCTATGAGGAGCAGATACCAATGTAGGTTTAAAGAGTTAGACCAGGGATGGGCCAAGCCCTTTGAATGGTGTGAGGACAGCTCCTGACAGCCCATTCTCAGCACGTTCTCTTCCACATCAAGACTGGTGTTCACACAAGTTTCCTCCTCCATAACTGAGCCTCTCTCCACTTAATCGACCCCGTTTCTATGGCCTTCCTCAGACTTGTTCCTGTGTTTCACACAACAGTAAGCTAAATCAAGAGCTCATGATGTCAGCAGTGAGAAGGAGAAGCTGGGCTGTCTCCTGCCCTCCTCTTCTGCCCACCCTGGCTCTTCACTGTGTGAGCCAGCGGCTCCTCTGTCGCAGCACTCGCCACCTTCATTACACGGCAGACTGATCCAACCTCCTAACCTGACCCTCCCGAAATAAAAGAGAAACTACTGGGTTTTTTTTCCTGGTTTTGTTTTTCTGCCATTTTAGTGAGCTGAGTCACTGTGCCATGAAGTGATAGAGCCACAAACACGTAAGTTTCTTTCATGTAAGAGTGAGAGATAAAAGATAATGGGACTAAGCAACAACTGTTGGTTTTGATAGGAACAAGTCATTTAAGTCTTGTCCTTTCATAAAGCCATACCCTCCTTTTCACTGTGATACCCTTCAGCCAATGTCCATCTACCTATATCTCATTCGATTACAAAAGAAAATAACCATAGAATTGAGATCTCTTCAGTTTCTCCAATTCTTTTTTGACAATCCTTCAATTTTTGGTTTATTTATGTACAAGATCCTGAGGACAGGAGCTGCCTATTAATGTGTGCTCACTCTGTGCTGCTGCCTGGCACGATTCTATCAGACAGAACAACATAACAGTTATAACCACATGGACTAAGTCAAATACTGCCTAGAGAGAAAGCTTGGAAAAGATGGTGTTAAAAGATGGGTTTTTTTATGCAGAAAGGGTAGAATTAAAATAGTTTTCTGATATGAAGGAACCTGCTTTAAAAGGTATGTGATAATGGAATCCATGTGTCAGAAGATAAGAACAACTTCCAGCAGCAAGGCCTCGAAGAAATTTTTAGAGAAGCACAATTAATTTCATTATACCCTGAGAAGAAAGTGTACCTATCAGTGTATTATTTTACTCATACTTCTATGCTGCACAATGTTTGGTGAATAAAAACAGTTACATCGTAGCTTATTATTATTAAAATATGATGACAGTGCCTCTGTCTCCCCAAGCAGCACAAAACTCCAGACTCATATCCTCTGAAAAATCTTTTCATTTTTATAAGCCATCTGTCAACAGGCCATTTCTTCTCTGCCTTTCCTTTGATCATACAGCCCTAATTTTCTCAATGTGGCAATTAATCTCTTTTCACCCTGATTTTAATATAAAGATATTAGAAAACTGTCTGAAGCCTCCACACTGTACAGTCAGCTAATATATGCAGCCTTGTATTCTTATAATTATCCCTTTTTCCCCCTCCTTTCTCCCTTCTCCCTTTTATATATCATCTATCATATCCTGTTTCAATAGGACCACATGATCTTTTTGTGCTTGCTGAGTACCTACCCAGTGTGCTACAAGCTGTCCTGTAGCAGATAAAATCACCATCACCCACAATTCTGTTCCTCAAATTACCAGTAGAAATCTCCAGTCTTTTTTTTCTTTGGCAAACTACACGTTGATATAATGTCTTCCGTTCATGCAGCACGCTGCTAAGAAAATGAATGGTGTAGATGTCAGGCAGAATAGCATGTACTTAAAATTCTTCGCTATTTCAGCAGATTGCCTTTTGCTTGCATTAGGTCTTATCCCCTTTAATAAAAAACTTTCCTAGAATGAATCTTTTGACGAATAGGTATTGAGATAGTCTTTGGGAAAATAAAATCATTCACTTAAGGAGAAGTAGAACATTTAATGTGATTGGATACATCATCCTTTCCTGAGTATTCATTTCATGCACAAAATCCTTTTGATGCTTTATACCTTTAGTGTCACAATAAAGAAATCTTCTTATTACTGAAGAACGATAAGAGAGTAAACAGCAGCTGTGTGATAGCACTGATGTAGCAGAACATATCCCCACGAGGATTCTTGACCTTTCAGCCTCGGTTTTCAATGCTGCAGCTAAAAATATCTTTTCTCCACTGACAAACATTACAGCTACATGCTGCAGAATAGCAATGAGGAGCTTTATGCTTTAATGGCTTTACTATAAATAGAATCTCTTCAATGCTAAAAGCTCTTCATTAAAAGGATTAGTGACTACAACAGACAACAGGAACAAACAATACCAAACCTCAGGCTTCGTAACACAAATATTTTAAATTTACTAGATTTAAGATTTCCAAAGTAACTGCGTAATTTGGTGAGTAAAGCAGAATGAAAAAGAACTCCCTCCTCCCCATGCAACGCTTTGGAGAGCTGTCTTTCATATAAAATTAATAGTTTGAGGAATCGTCTTCCTAGTATTCTCATTTTCTCCAGTTCAGTGCCAAATTGACTGTATAATGCAATGTCAAAATGAAGTACAAAGTCACAACAAAACTGATGTCAGTACTTGAGCATAATAAATGATCAGTTATCTGCTAGAGCGGAAGAATTTTCTTTCCTGCCCGGTTGAAGACAGGGACGCAAATTCTCACATGGTTAGGCTGCGGCTCTGCAGCGCTCAGCTCTATTGCAGTAAGACTCACTCTCAGTGACTGAAGTAGGAGGGTGACAAAGACAGGGACGGTGAGGAGACAAGCAGAATGGGAATTCTGCTTACCATTTCAGGATAAACACTTAATGAAGCCAGTGCTTGGAAGTTACTTTGAGATACATTGGCAAATATATCATTAGACTGATGTCTCACAATTACTATGCCACGGCAAAAAGATCGGAGACAAGATGTAAATTAAAGCAGAAACAAGGCACATTTTTAAAGTGATGAGTTATCCTAACATAGCAGCAGTGAACGACTGACTAGGAAGTCAGAAGATTTGAGGAATAAGATAAATACTACCTGCCAAACATGAGATAAATTGGCCATCTACAAATATTAGAAATAACAAGCTTATTGAGTACCCTGTTACAAAAACGTGTCTAAAGCATTCAAAGATTTTTAAACATTGCTGATAAAAATTGTGGTGTATGTGCAGTCAATCAATGAAATCCAATCCCCTCCAAGACTAATCGTATTTGAAGACACACAGTAACCCTGCACATGGATTGCGAAAGAAAACTCTTTCGTTCTCAGATGCAGTTTACTTGCTCCCATCTCAGCCTGGACTACCAAGGCACCTTTTAATGAACCATGCCTACAATTTGCAGTGCTTACAACTAGCCTTATAAATGGGCTAGTGCATATTCTAAGTACTAGTCAGCCCTGGGCCCATCCAAGCCAGACTTCAGACTCTAACGGAAGGGTTTTTCTTGCAGCACCTTGGTATATATATGTGAAAATGTTATCCCAAAATGCCCCAACACACCCCACCAAAAGAAAAAGTCACCAGAGAATAGGTACTGAAAGACTAGAGGGTCTATCAAGCCTTCAAACCCCTGAGGTTGTTAAAGAAAGGATCATCTGTCTATGGATCCATTCTGTTCTCAATTGACAAAACAGTACAACATCTGATTGCCCACCAATGAATTCCACTCATGGTCCTTTGACTTTTTTCTGCAATTGTTTTCGCTTCCTTGGTTTTACTGTGTTTGAACTGAAGCAGATGTGGTAAGGTAATTCAAATTTTTTCTTAATAAAAGGCAGTTTTGATTAGTTGGAACTAACAGCACACTGAACTGTATTATGGCTTTTCCTTTTTTATATTTGTTTATTGTTAGAGAACAGACATTTCATCAAACACAAACCAAATTTAGATTACCAAAATAACTAGGGTTGGCTTTTTCCCCTCTGACATTTAGACAAATGGCAAATTTTGATTCCCTGCAAAAATTGCTAATATGCAGAACTCCATACTTTTTTCATTTTAAATTAGAGGATTTGCTACTAACATGCCATATGCTGTGTGATATGTTTAACAGAATGCTACACTTCTAATTGCATACCAATCAAGGGCTCATATTTTCCAACAATTAGCAGGGTAAAGTATAAATTTCCTAGTGTCGGTGGTGTTTTCAGGCATCCAACAGAGCCTACAATATTTTAATCCACACATCTTCAAAATCACAAACATGATTTGGCTTCAGTAAGAGACCTCCACACACAGGAGACTGAAAAGGAGGGGATGGGGAGAGAGAAGAATAAAAGAAGCATTTATACTCACAGCACTATCCTTTAAACTTCCCAGGATTTCCTGTAGAAGTTCTAAGATATTTAACCCCAGAAATGGGGTAGAGATCTCAGGTGGGGTTTTATAGGGTGATCTGGGGTTTGGTTTTGGAGGGGTGGGGTGGTAATCATTGTGTATCTATTTATAATGCCTTGACCTTCCATAATGAGGTTTCTCTGCTAACAAGAGCTGAAAGAAATACACAGCTGTTTCTGACATCTTAAGGATCTTATAGAATAAGCTTATCTGAGCATCTGAAAATCACTCAACTTCATGAGTAAGCCCAAGAAACTAAATATTCAATATTCTTGCCAATTATAGCTAGTTCGAATGGGGTATGGGAATGGAAAAACCAGGAAACAGCTCTATAGGTAAATCTCAGTAACTTCCACTTTCTTAGGCTGCAGAAGGTATCCAGTCCTGCTCTTCAGCATACAGATTTAGAAAGTTTCAAACATATTTTATGCTGACATTAGCTTGCTTTTTAAGTGTACCTATTAACTTACTTGCTGATATTCAAATTTCACTAACAAGTGATGAGTCTTCCCATCATATCATTTATTATTTATGATGGAGCAGGAGTGAGCTACTTAATGAAAAGCAAGATGACTCAGACTCACTTTAATCCCTGTTTCAAAATAGAAAAAAAATCCCAAATGACTTTTCACCTAGACATTATCACATATGAGTAAAGTTTTACTGAGCAAAATATTTACTTGTGTTTTTTTCAGTGTTTGCAAACTTTAGTAAATCCACTTTGCTATCAGAATATGAAGTACTGACAATTAAAGACTGCCTAAACACTGCTTATATAGTTTTACTATTAATTGTCAGATACTGTGTATTTAATTTCTAGGGAAACGCTCAGGGCAATTCTGCTTTAGCACTGAAAATATTTGAACCTGCACTTACATCTCCTGTTTGTTCAGCGTTTTATCAGAAAAGCCCTTCGTATAATCTCCTCTCTAGATTTTAGCATGTCAGGAAAAGCATTGGAGCCATCACTACAGTATTTCAGTTTAAAGCCTCTTCCCAAAGGTAGTTCAAAGACTTTATTACTGTAAGTCTTACAGTATAAATAGTACCATCCAACAGTACTACCCAACGATATCCAAAAGAGGGGCACACGGGGAATATGCATGTTGCTAGTGTGAACTTTTATGAAAAATGAAAATAACTGAACGATCAAGGGTCGCATTTGGAATCTTTGCAACTGAGCAATGTCCCCTATCCGATACAGAATACAGTGGGTTTCTAATGAGAAGATTAAACTATAATGTGAGATAATTGAAGGCACAGTCAACCTGCTTCAAAACTCCAATGAAGCAACACTGTCAGTATCTACAGACAACAAAATCTAAATAAAATGTAGTTCCTGGGCTAAATGAAAGCTCTGTTTTCCTGTAATGCTGTAGTCCCTTCATCTTTAAATTTAGACATGTAACAATTTTCTGTTGAGTTCATACCATTGAACTATCCAACTTAATTTGACTAAAGGTTTGATGATTATTAAGGCATGCTGTATGATAAATGAACAGCTCCACAAACTGAAACTCCAGATGAAAGATAGAGACAAATGCCATCTGTGGTACTTCACATAAATTAGGCAACGTTACTGAATTATTACCAAGTTGCCAGTGCCAATGAAATACAGAAGATACTTTGAAAGAGGTAAGGGATTAAGACTCATGTTATATAGTATGTCAAAGTTGTTCTTAACCTCACACAAAACCTTGTCTAAGAAAACTTATTACAAGAAGAGAAGAAAACCTGCGAAGGTTAGTTCCGTGTGATGACCAAGTAGTTGGATTTTTTCACTCTCTCAAAATAACAGAAGAATTTCAGTCTGCCACCATGAGTTTTGAAAAGCAGCTTCCAGATTATCATCACCAACCGCTATTACAAGCTGCCTCCCCCATCAGGCATGTATTGATACCTGTGACAGTCCTGGTTCGCCTCTGCTCGTTTCTACTTGACTGAATTATGCAGAGCTTTCTGAACGGACGTCCTGTACCAAAATTATGTACTGTGACAGCTAAAAAGCTAAAACAATTTCTCACAAGGAAACAATTCTGTTATTGTCTCACTTTCTTTCCTTGCCTTGTGTCATTCTAGCATATTTTTCACCTTTGTGTAGTATCTATTGCTTTTGCAGAGATTTCTGAGTATTACTGGCTCCAAGCAACTGCATGGACACAGTACAACCTCCCCAGGAGACAGTAACTGAAAGGAAATATCCAGATATTGAAGTAATAATCTGTGGTGGGTTGACCTCGGACAGCTGTCAGGTGCTCACCCAGCTGCTCACTCACTCCCCCTCCACAACAGGACAGGGGAAGAAAAAAGGGATAAAAAAGCTCATGGGTCAAGCTAGAGGAGGAGATTGCTTACCATTCACTGTCACAGGCAAAACAGACTCAACTTGGGGAAAATTAAACTTATTGCCAATTACAATAGATTTAGATGGTAAGAAAGTAAATCAAAAATTAAAGCACCTTCTCACCTAGTCCCAGCTTCGCCCCTTCCCTCCCGACTCCTCTCCCCGCGGGCGCAGGGGCTGGGGCTGGGGGTCGCGGTGGGTCCCTGGCAGCCCTCTGGGCCGCTGCTCCCTCCTGCCCCGTGTCCCTGCTCCAGCGCGGGCCCTTCCCCGGGCTGCAGTCCTGCAGGGACAACCTGCTCCCGCCGGGGCTCTCCACGGCCGCAGCTCCTGCAGGAAATATCCCCCCGCTGCGGCGTGGGGCCCTCCCCGGGCTGCAGGGTGGGTCTCTGCTCCCGCGGGGTCTCTCCGGGGCTGCAGGGGATCCCTGCGCCGGGCCTGCAGCACCTCCTGCCCTCCTCCTCCTCCGGCCTCGGGGTCCCTCTGCTGCTGCTCCCTCCTCGGCTTCCTCCTCCTCTGCCTGGGCCGCCTTTGGCCCTTGCTCGAACCTGGTTTCCCCCGGGCGCCCCCAGCTTGGCTGAGGGGCTCAGCTCTGTCCTGCTCTGGGGCCTCTCCCCGCAGAGGCAACACCCGGGCACGGACAACCCCTACAGTTTGATTTCAAGGTTCTGTATGTGCATGTGGCAAAAAACATAATTATTGTGTAATGAAAATTAATCTAAACTTATAATGCCTCTGCATATCTGGGTTTCTTTACTGTTGAACTTCCAGCCAGCAACACCAAAGGATACTACAAGAAACACATCTTTGATTCTACATTCATAAGGACAACACAAGTCACCTGGATAGACAAATGCCACTTTGTCGCTCAGAATACAAGCCTAGATAATAGGAAGAAAAACTGTTATGATGTATCTGACCATTTAGAGATTGAGCTGCAGGCATCAATCCAATTCTTCCTAGACAGCTACCCAGGTGCAGGGTTTACAGCCACAAATGGAGAGTTTTCTCAGCATCACGGCAAATGACAGCAGGAAGGAACCTTTTCTTCAGAAAATATCTTCTATAGCAATATCATCAGCACAGCTGGGGGAATGTCACAGACCTGGCAAATATGACAACATTCCAGCTGTTCAAAGAAATGACTCCCAAAGTCATGTGGAGCATCTTCCTCACTGTTTGCTAAGAAAGACATTAAGTGATGGGAAAAAACCTAATAGCACAGGAATTTCACATCAGTTGGCAAACTACTCCATTTGAAATATTATAGATACTTCTTCACAATATGCTAATCTCTGACAGAAATAAAGCCTGATACCGCTTTACTACACTATTGGTCATGGAGTCGATTACCTGAAACTTGACATTTAATCAAAATTAACTTCTGAAAGTTTTGGTGGGTTTGTATTTTTACAATTGTTTTGCATTTCCTCAGAGTGATTACATTATTAACCACCTTAAACATTTAAGATTCTGCTAGAGAAACACTAGAGAGAAACCTGTGAAACACTATGTTGTAGCCAGATACCAACAAAATTCACACTGGTCTTAAAACACAAACTTTTGGTATGAGCCAGAAGGTTTAATAAGCTGAATTTACTTCATTGTTGCCTGTTTCAAACTAATGGTTGTAAGAAAGGCAATGTTGGTTTCAATAGCCTACATCATGTTCTGTGAAATATTGTTCACTATAATTTCGGTGATTAATAGATAGTCTTGAAAATGAAAGCACAGATTTACGTTATTAAGGTAGAGATCATTGAGTATCCGTGTCAAGAATAATGTTAATGAAGATCTAAGCTTGTCATCCAGATCTAAGAATACAGAAACCACACTTTAAAACAGACACAGACAAAGGTTACTGAGATAATTGTGGGGTGGGCAATAAAAGAACCCCTATGCTATCAAAGAGACTAAGAGCGGTAGTCCTGACTGCTGTCTTAAAATGCACAAAAGAAAGAGCAAGAGTAAAACAAAAAAAAGGCAAACATCAGAGAGAGACAAAAGCTATTTAAACTAAAGAACAATATTGACATGAGAACAAAAGGGCTGGAAATGAGTCACAAATAAATTTAATCTTGAAATTCCTATTCGCAGCAAGATTCTCAGACAGTGCTCAAGAAGTTTACAAAAGGCTCTCCAAACAAATTATATTGAGATGCTTTCTGCAATCTACTTCTGAATTAAATAAAGATGTATATTTCATGTTGCGAGATTAATTTAAAACAATATGGAGACAATGCAAATCACTCTCTATTAAGCACCCATAAACAGAAATAATACCCTTCAATGCAGCCTAACTGTTTAACAAAAATAGTTCATAAACAGTGAATAGTGAGCACATTGCTGATTAATACCTTCATTAGGAACAGATGTTCAGAAAGTCACTGGTTGCTCCAGCAAGTTATACAAAATTATAGTCGCTAGGAAACCAGAAGAGGTCATTTTGCCTCTTTAACAGGCAAAGTTCAGGATGTTCACTCCAATTGACAGATGTTTACTGATCTTATTTTCATTCAAATCTCAAAATTTAAATTACATTTTTTACTCATTTTTCATTACCTCTCATTGTTTCACTACCACTATTTGGTTATTTCATTAGCGAGAGAAATCTTTATGTTTTCTTTCTGGGTGTGAAGTATATAAGGAAAAAAATGTGACAGTAAAGCAAGAGGTGATGATGTTATTGGGAGTTAAATGCCATGAGTAAGCCCACTAGGCAGCCCAGCGTGGATATCCAACCCCATGGGGTCAGCTCCTGTTCAGGGGGGGGGGGGTGTGGGGTGTGTTATACACAGGCCTAAATTTCTGGGCAGAATGAAGGAGCTACAAATATATCTCATTACAAACAAGGGCTCTGAATCCAAGTGGCCTAATGTATAGGTGCAAAGTCATGGTTTACCCGGTCTACCGGTCTGAGCTATGAGTAAGACAAAGCCCAAGCCAAGAAGCTCTGCCAGATCTGAACTGCTGACCCCCGCACTCAGCAGTGCTCCAGCTGGAGTCTGGAGCCTGTGTGAAGCATAAAACCAACTCTGAGACTTCATGTCGCACTAAAACAAATTTACTAAATGCTCCCACAGCTGGGAGCGCTGTTGGAAGACTTCCAACCAGAACAATTCAGGGCTGGTGGCACCCAGTTTCTGAAGTTTTTGATTTATGGTCTCCAACACTTTTAATACCTGGGTTTTTCCTTTAGCTTAAACAACCCAAACCCATCATTCACTCAGATAACTGACAATTGACTGTTTATCAAAGTACAGAAATGTAATTATCACTTAAGACTTCTTTTAATCACTGAGGATTGCTGCTGCTGCTGCCTTTTTTCTTTTCTGAAGTTTTCACATCAGGCAACCAATTATTTCTCTCTCTGTAATTCCAGACACTGACGAGACATTTTACCCTTTCTATATACTACTAACATTTTTAATTAAGATTCTTCCTTATTTCATCTCTTGTGTCTGGCCTTGATATAAAAGTTCTGTAACGGCTCTGTACATGTCTGATATCACTGAGCCACAACTTTGTATGATATTATACAAAATGTAATGAGTAACAGAAAACAACTCAAATATCTTTTGATGAAAGCCCTTTCATACAAAGACATTTGCTCAGCTCCTCTTTTATATCCTAAAATGCACAAAAAATAGCACTTCTCCTTCTGTAACTTTTTCTAATATACCCATAGGTAAACAGAAATGTTATTAAAGTGAGCCTGAATTTCTGCTTAAGAAGGATACAGATACTAAAACAAAAGTTTAAGTTTGCTACTGAGTATACACTATCAATAAGCACACACAATCACAGCTCAGGAAAGATTTTCAGTTTGAATGGCTTCCTTTGTAAAATTAAATCAATTAATGATTCAAATCAATCAAATGAAATTAACTTCTTTCTGGCCTAAAACTGTACAAGCTTTCCTTTCAAAAAAATATTTTATGATTGCTTAATACAAAGGATGGGATACAAATAAAAACAAAAGTAAAATCAAGTTCTGACGTCGTTTTGCCAAAGAAACAATAGGGGGAAGGAACAGGCTAAGAAAAAAAATCACAAAATAGACCCAAAAAAATTATCTTATGGTAAAAAATAAGACAATTAGCTGTCAATTTTGAGAGAGACAGACTAAAAAGGAGAAAAGGAGAGAACATGAAAGAGCACTTCAGTCAAAGCTTATGTTTCTTCATACAAATCTGTCTGTTCTGGTCTGTGCTCGTACTGTTTGAGGTTTTGACAGTTGGAAGCTATTAATATCAGTATTACAAGGCTTATTGAGGTGGATTTATGTTCTTTACAGTCGTTAATTCACTTCTGCTTCCTTGATGAAATAAAGGACTACTTCAGAATGAACACTGAAAATTAAACCAAACTACCTCCCCTCAAAATGTCTGTTTGTCAGAGAACTTCTGATGATGATAGGTCATGCTGGCCTCAACTTCTAAGTCAAAACACATGGGGGTGGGAATACTTGGAAAATGTTGGTTTTGGTAAAATACAAAAATAAAACTTTCCATTTAACTTGATTAAGTACAAACTTTAAACTACAACACAGTACATTTGCACTTCTACCGAGAAGATGTAATGGCCCAGTCAAATAACACACTTTATTAGTAAAAAGGAGTCTGATCCAAACTACCATGTAATCAGTGAAAAGACTGCTCGCATTTACAACATTCATGGCATTCAGTTCCAAGCACGTGCATTATTTTTTCAAGTGAAATAAAACAAAAGCCAAAAAATGTCAGAAGCCAGATAAGGGAAGCTCAGCATATGCATTCTGGAAAAAGGACTCCTTTCTTGCCTACTGCCCAAAACCAATTACACGTTGAACCTGTCCTACACTGGCTATTCGGAATATTCCTTCATTACAATTAGCATATTTTCCATTTCTCATTCTTTACACACTTAACTGTACAATTCGTTTTAATTGCCGGGCAATTAAAATCCTGCCTGATCAAAGCATCTTTCTTGCCTCTCTTGTTAATACATACATCTTCTGATCTTTTTTCCTTCTTTTGTTTTTAATTATCCACAAGTTGAATCATATTTTTCTAATTTTTTATTCAAATGCTATCTTCTGTGTCCATCAAAGTAATAGAAATCTATTTCTCTGCAGATTCAGTGTTACTTTTCACCAACTGCTTTACAAGACAGCTTTTCTGTCTTTTCAATCTTGTTCCTTATAATTATCTTCAAGCTCTTTTTGAAAGTGTAACCCATTTTCATAATTATTTCAATAGCTTTTCATTTTTTAATTTGGATGTTCAATTAATCTATTATTCAATTTACTTCTAACAATACCTAGAAAATTAAGTACCTTGCATAATTGTGCAACAATTTATCATCATTATGGTGTTCCTCAATCACCTGTTATGGCTTAACTGAAATGCTGTAAGCTGTCGTAAGCAATAATCCTACAAAGAAGTAAACTACGCAGAACTTTTTTTTTTTCCTCTTAAAAATACAATGGTTTTGTAAATTAAATCTTAAAAACAAAGTCCCTCACTCAGCATAACAAAATGTGTTAGGCACATGTGCCTGAATCAAGCTTGAACGAGTTAATTTTCCTTCCATCACAATGTCCTGTCTCTCCTTTTCATATCTGATTAAACACATACTATTTGGTACTTTCTCCTCTGCCAGTATTTCTGCTGTAACATTCTGTTGAAAACCTTAATGGTCTTTATAAAAATCTAGATGCATTTATTAACAGACAGTTTCTGTTCAGTATGCTCTTACGCCAGAAGTTGCCCTACTTCAGCAATTTTTTCCCCCTCGAGACCCAGTCCTCTGATGGATTCCTGGAGATCAGTCAACTCTTGATTTTGCTAAATTAAAGAAATGTGTCTCAGAGACATACTGCAACTCAAAGCAAGCAAGACTGTATTAGATGTCTAAGTAGTGAACACAGAACTTACCTGCCCGATGTACTCACCTTTTGGGAATTGATCTAATTTTATTCAGTGTAGTACCACCACAGAATAAACGCAGCGATAAGTCTTCATTACTCGATCACCTCAAAAACTTTTCTTTTTCCTATTCTGGTTTGATTTGAACTCTTCTATAAGAAGTTTCCCATGGGAGTTTTCATTAGAGTCTTGGACAAACGTCACATACACCTTTCTTCATAGCTGAATTACACTGGTAGCTCAGAATAGCACTTAATCAAAACCTTTCCAGTCACTTCAGACAGCAAAACTTCTAGCAGATTCCTGTGTTATCAGTCTCAGAAAAGATAACTTTCTTTTCTGGACAATACTGCATCCATTTAATTTATGGTACTTTGTTTTCTGAGATTGTGGAAAGATTATAAGAAATACAGATAAAGACTTCTGACCAAGACCTGTAGTGACAGGACAAGGGGCAAGTGTTTTAAACTGAAAGAAGGTAGCTTTAGATTGGACACAAGGAAGAAATCCTTTACAATGAGGGTGGTGAGACACTGGAACAGGCTGCCCAGAAAAGCTCTGGATGCCATGTCATTGGAAGTGTTCAAGGCCAGGTTGGACAGGGCTCTGAGCAACCTAATCTAGTGTCCTAGATGTCCCTGCCCATGGCAGGGGTTTCGACTAGATGATCTTTGAAGGTCCCTTCCACCCCAAACCATTCTATGGTTCTTTGTAGTAGTCTGATCTCTTTTTGGAGAGATGGTGGGGCTTATCTTTGAGCTATCAGCATTTTATCCATTTATTCTTCCTCCTCCTGTCTGCTTTCCTGTCCTCTTTGTTTTTGGGGTTTTTTTAAGCAAAATCTACTAGTATCACATTGGTGAACCTGGCCCGAGACCAATACTTGAGACAACTCCATTAGTATTTATTACTATATTTTCCTTCCCGTCTCTTCTCACTGCTTTGTTAGAAATGCTGGACCTGCAGCTTCAGCTACCAGCTCTTCCAGAAATCTGAAATGAAGTAACCACTGGCACTCCACCCAACCTGTCTCAAGCTATCTGTCTTTATGCAAGAGGTTTTGTTAATTTATTTTCGCTTTAGGGTGCTCTCTATTCTTAGCATCTTTTCTTTGAAAACACTACTGGTCCAGTTATGTCTGAAACCCTTTCTCTACGAGTTTTTCCTTTCAGTTAAGAGTTACCAAGGCTTCTGTAGGAATTAGAAACAACAGCTGATTCAAAACATATCACACAATAGCATGTTTTGACATGCAAGAACATTATTCATGTGCCAGATGCCCTAGTTTTATCAAGTCAGTCCATTTTTTCAACATACTACCCCAGTCCCTTAACACTTCCCAGTAACTAAAGCATGTTGCTTGTTTGACATTGCCAAAATATCCCCCAAAACAGCCTGCACACAAGCTGTTAAGATACGAAAGTGTTCCCACCTCTCTCGCATCTTAAAAATAAAAAACCTGAAGATTTTTCTAAATGGATTAAAAAGGTTGGTTACCTAGTAAAATCCATTTATCACCAGATTGTTCCTCAGTTTTGGTCTTCCTATGAATCAGACTCTGATTCTCTACCTTACAGACAGCTTATTCTTGAGATTTTCTGCCTAGCACTCTTAGTTTCATCTCTCTAATGATGATAATGGCCAGACTACCATAATTCTAAAACATAAATAATTAAACAATATTTTAGTTTGATGAATGAACAGAATGACATTCTTTTTTTTTTTTTGAAGGGCAGACTTTCATAGATCCTGCTGAACTCTCCATATTTCCAGGCTTATATCTATATAATCTACATGGTCCTGCGGAGGGCCTATGAGGGGTTTGTTTATTAAAAGAGAAAGTAAAACTACTTTCTTACAGTTCCCCATTAAAACTAGTCTTTGAAAAAAACATCCAAGACAGCCTTGGAATTTCAAATATGGTGAAAGAGCAATATTGTAGGACTGCCCCAACTAAAGCAAAACTGTTAACAATTATCACATCTGCAGAGATCTGGCTCGTTTTATCTAGGTCCTTGGGGACAACAAGCTGTCAGAGTGTCAAGATGGCATCCAAAACACGGCCTTAGAGATGGATCATTTCTTCATCTGCTCACTGACAGATACTTTAAAATATTTTTCTCTGAATTCAGGATGTGGTGATTTGACACTGCTGCAATCCCTAATTGTTAATCACATAAATTGTGGAAAGGAAGATTTAATTATGGTCTAAGGTCAGACTGGAAAACGCAAAATAAAATGGGTGAGTAGTTTCAGTAATTAATTTTAAGATCCATGAAATATATAAGCTGTGAAAATTGATTCTGAATTGGTGCTCTCTAAAACATACAATGAATTATTAAGATAATTTATTTTAAAAGTAATGCTTCCATAAGATGTTTTGTGAAACTTAACTAGACAGAACTTCCAAACAAGCTGTCATGAATCACACGCTCATAAAAACTTCAAAACAGTTTTAAATCCACCTCTCCTATTGATTCCAACCACCTGTGAGGGACAATTTAAAACCCCCTTTCAATTCTGAGTTTTCTCTCATTATGCCTACGTAATACTGGTAGACACACTATTTATTGTGAGTCCACAACAAAATGTGTAGCATTCTCTACCTATAAGTAAATAAGACTTTAGTTACAAACCATTACTTTGCTTAATTATGATCTGGAGAGCATTCAGTAGCAGTGTTGTTAGTTTTCCCTTTAATCACATACTAGAAAATGAAATGCACTGCATTGTGAAAAGATATCCATGATTAATTTAAACATTACAAACTGTCTTGAAATTTGTATTTATTATGAAGGAAGAAGTGAAGAATGAATTAAATGAGTGAATGAAATCTAAAAAAAATAAATGAAAGCAAAAAAGCTATTTCTGGACTTTCCCCACAGTGAAGCTTGTCATATGTATGTTTCTTAGAATATTATTTCAAATGCTGTCTTTAGAGTTCATGTATAATCATTGGTTTTCTGTTATACAGTTAGCTTCTATAGAGAAAGAAAAGTATCTGCCTGAAACATTAAAACATCTAGTATCTTTAGGTTTCCACAGTTCTAAATTCCTGAATTAAATTTCTCTAATAAATCTTCACTCTTATACATACGAGAGACATCAGGAAAAGATGTCTTTACCTTGTGGATGCAGGCAGTGAAGGAAGTTTATTTTGCTTTCTGTAGTAGAATTTAAAACAAGTTTCTGTTGTGAAATTTGTGTACATGCAAAGCATTGGGAACTTCTCACTTCAGAGGTACTTCTCATTTGAATGCAGGAATATCCTGCGTCTGGCCTATTCCAGGTTCAATCAACAGCCTATTTCAAACTCAGTCTATTTCCAGTTCAATAACAGCATTTTGTGCATAGCATTTGTACCTATGATAATTTTGCTATGAAATGCAGAAGAGTACCATCAAACTGATAAGTGTTCGGTTTCAGAATTTTGCTTGCTTGAAAAACTTAGCAACATAAATCAAATAAAGATTGAAAAAATATTGCACCGCCAGCAACTACAAATGCCTCCATCTGATCATTTTCAAATCTAACCATGGAACTTGCACGACATATGCCTTTGAAGAGTCTTGGTTCTCCTCATTAAACTTTGCAGGCTATGTTTCCTTGATTTGATGTTATTAATATATTCACCTTAAAACCACACAGCTATTCCTACATTTGGTTTGTTGCCCAGCAGTAAAAAGAAAATATGTCATAAATTTTAGAGAACACTGAACTTGGTGGTGTTGAGCAAGATTATGTTTTTCAATTACATGTGATTTACTAACCTGCCTAATAGACAACTTCATTTTACAGAGATCTCCTAAATCTTAAAATCAATTTTAACAACATATTAAGAACTCTCACTCTAGCCTTTGATGTATTTTCTTTTTTATGATTCCTCATGTTTTAAATACTTGTCCCTTCCCCAGTCATTTAATTACATGAAATCATAACCAACAGTGTTCACTAAGAGCCATTTTTTTTCCTCTGACACCCTTCAGAGCTGACTCCTTAACCCTCAGACCAAAATTTCAATGCCACTAACTTTTAATTCTACTCTTTGCCATGCATTTAAATGAAAAAAGACAGGATTGTCAAATTTACATGAAAAATTATTTCAATATGATTTTATAAATTTAGAAATGTAATATTAACTCTAATATGAATTAAACATGCCATGTTTAAAAGGAATTTTGAAGTCCAGCTTTTATAAATCTGAACAAGAGACAGTCATTTTTTTAATCAAAACCATGTTAAATATTCATTCATGTTTCACTGTGAGCACTTATAATAAAGTAAACCCATCAATGTAACCATCAATATAGCAAAAGCCTTGAATAATCATAGAATCAATTTTATTGCATAACACTAAGGGAAAATTTTCAGCCAATATATGCAAAGATTGTATTACTATGATGGCTAGTAGTAAAAGGTTCCCATTAAAGCACAAGTTATCCTTAACATACAGAAAAGCAAAACAAAGCGAAGCAAGGCTATGACTGCAAACCGTGTGATGACCAAGAGAAAAAACAATAATTTGGCTGACACTACAGCATTACAGTATTTTTAAAGTACCTTCTTATCAATTACATCAAAATATTGGACAAGGCAGTAGACTACTGCCCTATTAATTACATATATATTGATTATAGTTCTCTTTTAGTGAAAATGTTCACAGTCAAAGAACTTTTAAGATAGCTTGTGTATGTTTATCTCATTATTGGTACTTGGTACAGATTACTCTCACTAAAAAGCCAATTCTTACAAGAGAGTTAAGGCCAATCACTTCAAAAAAATCAAGAAAAAAAGAAGGAAAACAGAACTCGCATTACATTTTAGGTGACTTGAAACACGTAACACTTTTCCATGCTTATAAGAGTTGAACCGGAAATATATTCTGGCACTGAAAGACAACTTAAACTCCAAAAGACAGTATGTCACCTTGTCTAAATACATGTGTACACACACATGCACGCACACATACTCATTTCAACAACTTATTACTCCCACCTACCAATCTGAAAAAAAACAACTTTTTAATTCTTCCTTGATCCTACACAGTAATAAAAGCAAAATTAGCCTGTACTGCCATGGTACACTTTCTGGAGGGACTGCAGTATCTTTCCTCATGATGACTGCAGGTAGGGCTACCTGGCTACAACATTGTGAAACCAACTAGCAAAGATTTAACTGCTGAATAGTTGAAGTTATGGTTAATTAAAAGAAACTAAAATTTCTCCATTGTTTTTAATTTTCTTTTTTTGCTTTTGTTTTCAAGTAAAATCAGGCATTTAATAAAAATGTTCTTTTTTATAACCTCCACAGTGAGCTACAGCTTCTACATAGAATCACAGAATCAACATGGACATATTTTTTCAGTTTACATAAAATAGATAATATATTCAAATAGCAATTTCAGACTGAGAAAATATTAGACAAAAAAATAAAGTAGGCTTCTGCAAACCCAGCATTTTCTGCTACCAGAACTTTCCAAAAGGAAATATCTTATATGTGGCAAATCAAGTATTGATATCCCAAAGTATCTCCCTTTCCCTGATTTATTTAATGCAGAAAATTAACATGTAGGCCACAATCAGCCAAGAGATTGTGCTTCAAAAGATTTTGCAGTTATGAGGCAGGGAATACCATGGAGTTTTGGCTGGTGCTCATACATTCTGAAAAGTAACCAGGATTCTTTAACTGACTCAAACAACAGCCTGAGAAATTACCAACTCCACAGGCAACGCGATTTGATGTAAATCAGCGCTGTGTTCGTGTTTTTCAACTGGTACCTATGAATATCATCATTTAGGCAGGAATACCAGATACAATCCTATGACTCGAAAAAGCCTCTTTTGCTAAGAAAATAGTGGAATTTGGTACGAGAAGAAAATTAAAAGAAGAAAACCAAGGAAATGGGAAAAAAATAATAGTTTTCATCCTTAAGGCGATCTCCCATGCAAAACAGCCAAGGGAATATTTTCAAACACAGATCCCAGGTTACAAACCTGTTGAAGGTCAGTGCCACTCCACAGAACTAAGATGACTCTTAAGTGACCTGTCTGAGCTCACAACATGCATCTGACACAAACCAGTTTCACTGATGGGGACCAGGGCAATCATAGCCAAAGCCAGTCACACAAACAAGTGCCACCAAATCCTTGAATCATCTGAAGAACGGAGGCCAGATAAACATGATTTCAGAGACACATGATTATGGCTAAAGTTTGACATGTTTACAGCAAACAACTTTACACCATTACCAGATTTCATCTCCTCATCTATAAACAAAGTGCTTACATGTTTTAACATGTGAGTTGAGGGTGGTCCACATGCTTGAAAAAAAAGCCAAGCATTTAAAAGAGTACACAAATACTAGAGTTTGAGATCAGTTTAGTTTTAATAGGTAATGCAGACAATAGTGATGAATCATTGTTCCTTAAAACTGGCCCTTGCTAGGTCATCAAATTAGTTAAAATAAGGAGCATAGAGTTAAATTTGCTTTGAAAGCAAATGTTTCATAAACTATTTTCTGATGAACTGGAGAATTTTTCTGAAACTTGTTACTGACATAGAGGTGTTGGGGCAAAACATCTCATGTTCCAAAGCCTTGTTAAGAACTTCAGACAGAAGTCACATTATTACAACTCTTCAAAATTAATTCAATATTTCATTGTTGGAACATCATTCAAAATGCAGAATTAAGAGAAATTATTCTTCTCCACTATACAGAGTAATGACTTTTTCTGTACTTAAAAAGTTAGCAATGCAAACGACTAGATTATGATAAGAAATATACCACAAAATATATTACACTTCCATATGAAAATATTTTAGAGAAATTACTTAAAAAACATACACTGTCAGGCAAAGGGAAAATTTAAGTAGCAGCCACCTCTTATACAACTAGGACTGCAGATTACACGGAAAAGTGCATACTCAGGTTTCATATTTATTATCACTGAACAGTGATACTTAAAATAGGTATCATTTCTACATTTATCTTCAGCTAAGTAAAATACCTAAAGGAAAATAAAAATCCTAGCAAATTCTCCTGGATCACAGATTGTCAGTAAATGAATACATTATCATTCTCATGCTGCTAAAAATTACAAGCCAGTATATCCTCTAGAAAGATCATCAATAGATTTTGACACTACTTACCCCACTGGAGAGGAGCCAACTGTAGATGCTCCAGGACCAGCTGATTAAGAACGCCCTCCACACTTGCTTCCCCTTCACGCTTCAAGGAAGGGTAAATAGGAATTAAGGAAAATTTTGTTTCAGAGAGAAAAAGAGCATGTAATATGTGCAACTTTTATTACTGAAAATCAAAACTGCAAGCAGGAGATTCATTAAAGGTTAACGTTACATATTTTATTAGCCTATGAATTGGCAAACAATAATAATTAGAGCAGTTCATATCTTCAGAATGTCAAAATTTAATTCCACTGAGAAGTGGAAGATATATGAAATATGAAGACGCAAAGGTAAAACTGTACCTGAACCATAGTAAAAAACAAGGGGAGAAAAGTCTGAAAGCTGTAAAAATTCAGAACCTGTAGCTATGTGGTGCAGGATAAGAAATCAACATGACAAATTAAGAGCAATTTGAAAACAAAAAAAAGAGTAACATTTAATAGGGCAAACCAAAACAGAACAAATGTGGGCTAGGATGGCTTTGAACGCTGGCTCGGTGCCAGTTCTGTGCCAGTACAGGGATGTTAGACAATGCAGTGAGTGTTGTTACCGAGGAGCAAACATCACACCAGAGCTGCACAGGCACATAACCTGCAAGCATCCCTTTCTACTCACTCCTGTATGAGCTCAGTAACAAGCTCAGACTGAAGTGAGAACAAATTAGGAAATTGTTCGTACTCTAAGGACAGTGAAGCACTGAAATAAACTGTTTGGCAAAACAGAATCGCTATTTTTAAAGGGCTTCAAAACAGGTTCACACAAGTGCTGAAATAAAAGCATAGGCAATATCCAATGTAACACAAAGAGAGTACTATCCATTTTAACAAATTAATAATAATTGCATGTGATGCATCAATCAAGATAACCTGTATTTGTAACGAAGAACACTGGATTTCTTTTTTCTAATTCCCTGACTTCAGAAAGACACTGAATACAAAGGGCTTTAAAGCACATGCAAATGTCAGCATCAACTTGTATTTGGCCAAAGCTGCATTCAGTGGCTTTGGTACAATTTAGTACCACGAGAAGCCCCCATGTCAGCTAGGAGGAGAGTAAGAAATGGAGATGGAGCAAGCATGGCTCCTTCATGGACACACATACAGAATGTCAGCTTCTGTGCACTTACACTGAACTCCTCTGGAAAAACTTCCATCGTCTTTACAGCTTGGCTTATGCTTTCCCAGAACGGGAGTGTCACACAGAAACAAAATTCAAGAGAGAGGCAGGATCTTCTCTGAGACTTGAAAACACTCCTTTTCCAACTTCGTAATCTTCAACTGAAACAACTGTAGGTGAAGCATCCTACCATAATTAAGAGCTATGCTTCTAACAAGATTGATCAAGGTTTTAACCAATGACTCCAAAAGTACTGAAACCATGTTCCTCGAAAGATTTTTTTTTTTTTTTTAAATGCAGAATATCTAAACTTTTAGAAACAGCTCCTAAATGTGATCAGTCCTTTTTCTGCAAAACTCTGGAATGAGAGGAACATCATCTGTCTGACAGAGTATGTTCTCATCTGTGTCATTTAAAAGAAAATTAACAAGCACTGCACATAACTAATTTCTACTATAGGACATAATTTCACAGGCTTTCCACCAGATTTAAAAGAAAAGTCTTGAAACCTCAGATCGAAATGAGATCTAACAATTAGTGATTGAGACTCAAGAGCTTAAGGAGATGATAGAAGAGAAAAATCAATACACCATATAATATTCTTTCAATTATTTCTTTTTAATACTCTTATTATGCCCTGAAAAATGTCTTAAATAGCGCTTTTTTTTTTCCTAAAAGGATTCCAAATGAAGAATTCACAAACCCCAAGGAGTCTGAAAGCTGTAAACACCATTAAAGAAAAGCACCTATTTGGAAAATTGAAGGCAGCAGAATATCACCTCAGAAAAACATTCCTGCTGAACAATAAGACCCAGGACACCAGCACAACATAATAATTTCCATAAACCAAACTATAGGATAGAGAATACATAATTTTGATTACTTCACAGAAACAGCAGATAAATAATTCTGTTATCACATCTTTAATGTAAGGAATGTAAGTGAGAGAAAACACTAATAAAAAGGCAGTATTTAAAAGAAGTTTTAAAACACAGTGGCTGCCATTAACTGCAACGTTAAACTAACTTAACTGTAATTTACTTACAACTGGCTCACAGTGGTGCCTGGAATATTACATATTTTTACTGCTTAAAGCTCCATGGAAAGCTTAGCGTCTCAGATATCATTATAAAATAACTATAATATAGATGATTCTCCATACTTTATCATTAGTAAATGCTATCAAAAAGATCCATGTATTCACACGCATCTACAGAGGGATCTGGACAGGCTGGAGTGATGGGCCAAGGCCAACTGTATGAGATTCAACAAGGCTCAGTGCTGGGTCCTACACTTGGGTCACACCAACCCCATGCAAACACTACAGGCTTGGGGAGGAGTGGCTGGAAAACTGCCCAGCGGAAAAGGAGCTGGGGGTGTTGGTCAACAGCTAGCTGAATATGAGCCAGCAGTGTGCCCAGGGGGCCAAGAAGGCCAATGGCATCCTGGCTTGTATCAGAAATAGTGTGGCCAGCAGGGACAGGGAAGGGATCTGAGCCCTGTACTCAGCACTGGTGAGGCTGCACCTCAAATAACTGTGTTCAGGTTTTGGTCCCTCACTACAAGACAGACATTGAGGTGCTGGAGCGTGTCCAGAGAAGGGCAACGGAGCTGGGGCAGGGTCTGGAGCACAGGTCTGCTGGGGAGTGGCTGGGGGAACTGGGGGGGTTTAGCCTGGAGAGAAGGAGGCTCAGGGGAGACCTTATTGCTCCCTGCAGCTTCCTGGAAGGAGGTTGTAGTGAGGTGGGTGTCGGTCTCTTTTCCCAAGTAACAAGTGATAGGACAAGAGGGAAGGGTCTCAAGTTGTGTGTCAGGCTAGGTTTAGACTGGATATTAGGAAAAATTTCTTCACCAAGTGGTTGAGTCACCATCCCTGGAGGTATTTAAAACACATGCAAATGTAGGGTGCTTAGGGACATGGTTTAGTGATGGACTTGGCAGTTGGCAGTGCTAGCTTAACGGTTGGACTTGATCTTCAAGGTCTTTTCCAACCTAAACGATTCTATGATTCACAAGGAAAACATATTCTGAAATTTAAATTCAACACAGCTACAGCTTATTTCTGAAACCAACTGCTTCTTAGATTGGGTGTAAAAAGTATGCATAGCTATACCTAAACTAATAAAAAAATTACATACTTACACTTCTTAAATCCTGTGTCTAGTTTTACTTCCCCAGTTCAAGACACTGAAATATGGGGTAAAATTCCCTGGAGGGTTACAAAGATGATAAAAGAGCTGGAGCACATAACATATTCAAAGAACCTGAGAGAATAGGGTTTGTTTGGCCTTGAGAAAAGAAGGAAGACTTGGGAGGAATTTTATTGATGTCAATATAGTGGGAGGCCATAGAGAAGATGGGGCTAGACTTTCCTCAGAGGAGCACAGTCATACGAAGAGGGGTGAGAGACACAAGTCACGGGAGAGGGTGTTATAACAGACCTGAAGAGGTTCCTTCCAACCTAAAGTATTCTATAATCGGTGCAACCATGCTGTCTTCAGATTACTCCACAGGAAGACCTGGCAGTTCCAGCAGCATTCAGTGCAGTATTCAGGCTGCCCCAACAGTATGGCAAAACAGACCAGACATAATAGATATGCCCAACTTCCACAAACTGATTCAGAAAAGATACTTTACCTTGCCAAAAAATCCCCCAAAGACAGTTTTTTTAATGACTACCCAAATCTTGCCCACAGAGTTCACTAATCTTAAGCTTTGCTGCCAGACTCAAAGACAAAAATCACTGAAGTTGACAGAGAAACTCAGTATAATTGCTATGGTCTAACCATTCCTAATAGACACAAATAGCATGGAATTTCACATCATTGATCTTTGTCCCCTGACTATATATCACGCAATATAAAATTGCTCATTATAGTGCAAAGACAAACTGAACATCGTAGCAACCTCATCACCTTGGAGATGAAAAGCAACCAAAATATGCAGTAATAAAATGTCAGAGAAAAAACAGAGAGAAAAGCTTAACTCATGAGTTTGCCTATTTTTAAGACAAACCTTTAGAAGTCAGTGAAAGCAAAGTAGTTGGAACAGGTGTTGCCAATATACTAGCTCAAAGTCAAACCTGATAAAAGAAAAAAAAAAAAGGATAAGATCTGGAATTTGAAATTCATTGAAAAAAACTGCACAGATAAACAGAACTACAGACTTCCAAAGTTAAGTTTGACCTTGTAGAATCCAGCTACTTAACCAAACCTCCAAACATTTTGCTGAAATCTCACTGTGATTACAAACCTGCTCTTCCGTAAGAGTCAGATTGTTAAATGCCTTTGTTGACCCAGGCCTCATTTCCAACAGTCAAATTTTTGTTATTAACACCACATGCATCAGCCAGGACTGAAAGAGTTCACTTCTAGTTTCCAGTGCAACTGTTCACATACGGCAGTTCAAGGCATTTTCAGCTGCACAATAAAATGAGTTTCAATGGGGGCCTCAGAGCCAATGAACACACAACCACCAGGTGCTGTTTAAGAAAATGAAAACTTAATTTTTCACAGTAGACACCTTTATTTCACGTTTCTTTAGCAACAGATTGTATGATATAAACTGTGTCATACCGCAAACCTGAATGACAGTCAAATGAACTAGCTATTTTCCCCAAGGAAAACTTTGGTTTTTTATACTGTCTTGATTGCCTCATCTAGCTGGGTACCCACAATTATAACACATCATGTTATCTAAAACCCACTGCTTAAAAAGGCAATAGGTTATTAAAAATGTTTTCTATCTTAAAGTTACTCATGTTTTTTCTCTCTCATTCCATATCTTGCATCCTTCTAAAAAGATTTATTTTCAGTAATGTATTTCTCAGTTCCTTTGCAAATAGATACAGGTGGAAACGTACACACAATTATAAACAAATTAGCAAATGTTTATAAATAAAAATTATACTAATAAAAAACAAATTTAAATGATTAATGATCACAGTTTACTTATAACTGTGGCCTTAGAAATATTTTAAGCTTTCTGCTTGATTATTATTGTGGTACTTCATTATTAAAACTAATTACATGCAGTTATTGAGGTTCTGAAATAATAGTTACTTTTCTAAACAATTGCTGATCATAAGAAGCTGCATGGAAATCTAAAGCTCCATCCAACTGAAGCATTTCTAAGAAAACCGTTACTGATGTACAGAAGTTCCACAACGTGTAATATTATCGTAACTGAAGATTCATAATTATGATCAAGGTTAAATCATCAAAAGCTGAATAGATAAACACAAAAGTAAATTTGAATATCAGTTATCAGTGCTGTCAAGCCCAGAGAGCATATCAGATGATTTGACTCAAGGTTCTGCCCAGTACATAATAATTTCAAAATTCCGATTGGCTACTTAGATGATGAAATACAAAAACATTCATAAAATTTATGTATTTGGAAAAGATGTCAGTGTTCACAAGCTTAATAAATGAGTGGAACTTGCGAAGATCACTTTAGATGAAATTCAGTGAAGAAAAGTTCCAAGTATCACCCTGGAAGGAATCAACAAATATATAAATGGAAGTTAGGAATAATTATTCAGTCAGTTATGGTGGACCACATGCAAATAAGTCATTCAGACATGGGATGCTTGCAAAGGAAGTCAAAGGTAATTCTCAGAGCAAGCATCATATCTGAAACGTGGAAGGTATAATTTTTATTCTATAAGAATCCTCCCCTGCAGTATTGCTTCCAGCTTTGGATCCAACATACCAAGAAAAATATAACTATATGCAGAACAACATCAGCCATATGACTGAGAAAATGTGCCTTGAAAAAAAGGTTGTCAATTAGGTTTAAATACAGAAAAGAAAAAAGTGAGGAAGGGGCATACAGAATACAATTTCAAAAATGTTAAGAAAACTTTGAAAATAGGACAGGCTTCATATAAACCACAGAAATTAATGCTGAAGTAAGAAAAATATGTCTAACTATTAGAAAAGTTTAAAATTGAACATGATGTTTAAGGTGGCTTGAGAAGTCTTATTTTTTAAAGGCTGTTAGGACTAGGTTTAGAATATTTTCAAGAAAATTACAACAGAATGTTACAGTCTCATTTCACCAAAATAGCAATTCCTTCACAGTACATGAGAAAATTTCTCTGTCTGCAATCAAACCCGGGGAGAGCAGGAGACAGGGAGAGGAAAGAGAGTTTAGTTTTCAACATTCTCTGACCCAGCCCATTGCATGGCTGCACAAATCACAGAATAATTTCTATTGAAAGGCAAATCTGGAGTCACTGTCCAACCCTGTGCTCAAAGCATGGAAAATACTGAAATTGCATCAGTTTGGTCAAGGCCTCATCAGAATTTTTCAGAATCTTTAGAGACATCAATTTTACAGCACTTTTGCACAACCTGTTCCACTGTTTGAGCACCCTCACTGTGAAAAGGATTTTTCCTAGTACCTAAATGGAATTTACCTCGCTGCAACTTGCTCAACTCAAGATATGCCTTGCTTAAAGAGTTGGATGTACCTCCCTGATTGATGCAGCTCTTGGGCTTTCAGATGGTTGTCCCTGCGGGTCCACCAGCTCTCCTGGACCTCTCTGCTCCTGAGGGCAGTGTTCTGTGCAATCCTGCCTAAGAGTTCCCCAAAATCTTCTCTCCTAAAGTCCAGAGTCATCATCCTGCTACTTCCCTTCCTCACTTGCCTTGGGATGTTAAACTCCACCATCTCAGGGTGACTGTAGCCAAGGCTGCCATCAAACCTCACCCCTGTAACTGGATCTTCATATTTTCAAGTAGCAGATCCCACACAGCACGTGCCTGATCAAGCCATCCAGCACCTGTACACTGACCTCTTAATTCCTCCTCCACATGCTTTTGCAAGTTCAGGTGTAATCATCTGGTATGGGCTCTCAATCAGACCTCAGGGTAGATTTGGTGACCTTAACACGTCATTTTCTCCTGCCCATGCTTCCCCCTTCTTGCACTGCTCTACAGGCTTTGGGGTCCATCCTGCAAGGTACCAAGTTTAAAGCAGACTCACTAGACTAGCAAGTCTGCTGGCAAAGATATTATTACCTCAGTTCATCAGGAGGGTGACAAGAAGCACCTAGAGCTAGAGGATAGGCAAGGACTGTTCATTAAGTAACAGCAAGAGTTATGACAAAGTAAAATACATATAAAACTGAACCTTGCTCTACCCCAGCCAAACTTTTCTGTGCTTCCTATGAAAAAATCCCTTCTGCCATCAGAACACTGATAAATCTTTGTTTTTTCTTCTAAAAATAAGGATCACCTGCAGGTGACCAAACTCTCTAAAATACTTCTGAACATACTTGAATTTCTGAAGTCAAAATGTAGATGGCACAAGCCAGTGGAATACTCTGAAGAGTAATAATCTATGGTGGGTCTAACACAGAACGTGGAAAGATCACAAAGAGAAGTTTAACTTGCTCATCTTCCATGTGGGGAACATGATGTTTTGTAACTCACTATTTTTGAAGAAGTCAGGTACAGAGTATTAGTAAAAAGATTAAAATCTTACAGCATTCGGCAAGACACAGCACTCTAGAAACTTTAAAGGACACTTAGTACAGATGCCTTTATCCATGAGTCAGGATGCATAGATGGTCCCTTAAGAAAATAAAAATTTTGTTTAAAAATGTTTAGAAAATATGAAGAGAAGCATTATTTGAAAATATTAGCCTCCTTAATACTACATGTGCTCTGTCTGTTCAAATCTTGTGTCAAAACAAACCCCAGTTGTTAAGCTAACACCATACCTGATCTAACAGGTGCTAAAAAATGAGACAGCAATTTTTTTAAATTTATCTCAATACATCTATAATCTCAAACATACACTAAACTCCATTATTCCAGATTTCTTCTTAGTTGAAATGGCATAGCATTAAGATTTCTCATAAGGTCTATTTTTTTAATAATTTTCCTTCCATCAAAAAAGTACAAAGGCTGAATTGAATAATATGCTATGTTGCCTTTACCTGCCTTCAGCCCTCCAAAAGTATATGAAAGTCGATCATGTTTTACAATATTTTCACAAATGAAGCACTGAAAATCTAATCACTTGAAACCCTGAATATTTCAATGGATAAAGCCATGGATAATGCACTTTCCATACTGGAAAATACTTCTGATGCTCCTCAAGACAGACAGATACAGCCTGAAATCCTCATCCTTTGTGAACTATTTTTGGCCCTCACAGGAGTTCCATATAACTAACTTTTCACTGCAGCCAATGTAATCCACACACTTAAAAAATGAAGCATTTGTTTACATGATTTTTTCATATGGTAGCAACCAATACAGCTAGAATTTAAGGACTTGCAAGCCAAATAATATAGCCCTTCCCTTGTAAAATAGTATAAGAATACTTACAACAAAATTGTCTGAACTGCGTTCTCTAAAATATATCTTTCTCTTCTCAGGCATATGCCTAGCAGAGAAAAGCTGGAGAGTTCAAAATAGTTCAAAGATGGTAGGGTAGACACTAAGGAGATCGCTTGGTCTTATCATTCAAAAGACTTTAGGAAAAAATGCCTTCTCTAGTAAGAAATGTAATCAACTATACCCCTTTGTATTTTCGAAAATATTTTTTATCTCTTGGCTGCATTTAGGCTGGCTTCTGAAGGAAAACAAGGCTTATGTCATTAAGCAATGACTCCATTTCTCTGTGTCTGTTTTATCAGTATGTCTGAAATAAACTCTGCTGGCCAGTGTCAAATTATTCTGGTGAGAGGACAGGTGTCTCAGAAATGAAGTTTCTCAAACTTAGGAGAAGTGAGAGGAGAAATTTTTTTACTGGTTCACATCTAAATGTTGCCGTAAGAAATAAAAGGATGAGAACAACTGAGACTAGTTGGGACATGAAATCTGGAAAACAATGTACATGTTACTTCAAGAATTTTTATGCACGTATCATTGCCTTTCATTTGAATAGTTTTAGTTCTAGAAACAGAGAGAACATTCATAACAAAACTTAAAAACATTGAAACTATTGCTTGCACTGAATTTAACACACGGAATTCATGCCCTGTTCTATTGGTTTTCTAAGGTACTGACTTACATGTCAGCCATGACAGTTTTGATTCAGAACTGGGTTCAAATACAGAACACAGAATGGATGTAAACAGTGTTGCTCAGCAACAGAAATGAATGAGGATGTATTTTTACACCCTGACAAAATTATTAACAACTATGCATTCAATTCCAGCATAAGAATTCAACTATGCTACCAAAGAATATTTATATCTTTCCATAACACAGAAATTTTCCAAGCGAATTCTGGTTAAATATTGACATTTTTGCACAAATGGAACTCTTTCTGAAATGTTCCTTAGGGAGCCTGGATGGAACCAGGCACTAGGAATCTCATTTATGTCTCAAGTCTTGCCTTTGATTAATCCTGTGCAGCTAATTTAATAATTAGTAATGAAAAATCATTTCAGATCACTAGATAAACGTACAATTAAAAGTACAAAAAGACATCTCTAAAGATAAACCATGATGTGATTGGCACTCTTCTCTGATTTCCTGCCACCCACTATCACGCGGATTTGGGGATGATCTGAGTGAAAAATATAAATCTCCTGGAAGATGCTGAGTATCAACACATGGCTTGGGGGGCTGTTGGCTGCACAGAACATTTCCCTGATCAAAATAATGAAAAAGTGTATTTTTGACAAGCCAAGCACAAGATTTTTTTATGGAAATTATGAAATTTACTGCAACACCATTGGTTTAATTCTAAACTGAATGTAATTTCTTATTAATAAGCACAAGGCAATATTTTACTGCATTTAGAATGATTAGGGGGATTTTATGTTTAGAATGACTAAGTCACCATGTCCTTTCTAAGCCTTAAAAAGGCTACCCAATATTAGATATTACTAAATCTGTAAATAAGACTTGGAAATAAATTATTTTAATATGTTCTGATTTGCTCAAATTTAATTAAATATAGGAGAACTCTCTAAATCCAGCTTCGTGTATTTCTTTATGATTCAGTTACTTGGTTTGCAGGAGAACAGAATAATTTGACCCTATAAATCTACTACTCATCAATCCTAACTATACTTCCTCAGTTCCCTAAAAGTTGGGAAAAACACACATGGTTTGTGGCAGGCTCAGTGACTCAAAAAAAGCCATTATAGTAAGACCCAAGCATTGTCTAAATAATATACAGCACAATTAACCTTAAACAGTCTATAATTATGATAAGCTTCATAGTTCTAATTACTTTTCTTTTCAGTAACACTGCTATAAAGTGAGTTGAATTATAAAATAAAATGTGTCACAGGGCATCTATTTATATATTTTTTAAGCAAGTATTTATGAAAGGATATAATTTTCCAGCAAATATCCAGCTTGCTGTTTATCTCCAGACCTTTTGCTTGTTGCCTTTCTTCTTCCAGCTGCTTTGCATTCGCAAACTGTGTCCCATCAGTAGGGGAGTCTGGGAAGCTCTCAAAATTGAACTTGTCCACTTGGATAGCCATACTGTAGCAAAGGGAAAAGAAAGAGAAAAAAACAGGATTTTTACTGTAAGAACCTTACATATATTACAGAAAATGCAGAGCACTGTGAAACCAAGCACTACAATATGAGTATATTTGTCTCCATGGCATCTATTCTGTATGATACATAAACTGTATGATTGATGCTACTGAAAACAGAAATCTAAGCCTAAGAAGGTAAGATTATTTTTTTTTACAAATCATCAATCAACACCTTAATGCCTTTGTGAGTTTTGCAGTTGCAACCAATTGACTTTATTGGGGTTCTGTAGAGGTTCATCTGCGCTAATTCTTGGTATGTAAATGCCACTGGTGTTCTTGAGACTTGCTGGAAAAAAGCAACAAGACTGGGACAAATGCTGATGAACATACTATTTAAAGTAGTTTATCAATGTCAATCCACACACAAGAGAAGCAAAATACTATATACAAAAGTATCTCCTGAAGTGAACAGTAACGCACTTAGAAAGCCAAGTGCACTTCATTGCTTTTACAAGCCAACTTCCTAAATTTTCCTTTAAAATTTCCTTACAAACCTGAGGAAGGAAAGGCAAAATAGCCACAGCTCTAGGGCCTAAATCTGGCCTTTGTTTTTTAAGAAGATACTTCCATGTTGCTGAATGTATCTTCATGAATTACAGGCAATATTAATTTCAATAACACAGTATAATTCATTGGTAGTAAATGGTTAAATAATTGCTTTATTAAATGTACAGTAAGGCATAAAATAAAATTAAATTAAATATATTACGCTATAATACATACTAAATACTTATATGTTAAACTAGAATCACTAATCTAATCTAAAAGGGAATTTAGACTAGCTCACATCATATGAAATGCGGTTATAGCAGATCTAATATACTGCGCTGCCAAAACAGCTTTAATTTCCTGAATCATCTGAAATAGAAAAATAATTAGGGACGAATTAAAATATATTGCTCTTGAGATGACTTTGCACTTAAGGAAAACACAAGACCAAGCAACAGCTTTAAAAACCATTCAGAATGAAATGCATGTACAATCTAAGAAGGGGTATGGGAAGGGCATTTCACAAAAACACAGGATTACTATTACTCCTTTATCTATTTCTACATATAAAGAGGGAAACATATTCTATGAATGTTGCCAAAAGGAAAATATTAGTAAGAAAAGTCAACAAGAAAGGGCTTTGAAATCCCCCCAGACCAGAAGAGATTTTCTATAATTAGCATTAATTTAAGAGAAAATTGACCCTATAAGAAACTGGGAGAAAATTGATGGCAATTACAAGAACAAGGAATAATCTAGAGCTTATGAAGTTTACTATGGAAAGATGAATTCAAAGAGGCTCATCATGCTTCACCCTGAGCAAAAACTGACAACTTGGGAGAAGCTGTTAATGTTCCAAGACTACCTTCATCATTAAAGGTACCAGTACAGCACTGAGACAAAGGCGGCAAAATTACTGTTTCTACAAGCTACCTCTCCTGCAGGCTGCATCTTTGCTGAAATTCACATTCAAAAATCAAAAGAGGGAGAGGAATTAATCTATTCCTCTCTAAGGGGTGTTTTTGTTTTGGCTATTTTTTCCTACAGCAAGAGATCATTAAGAGTTCTTCATTTGCATGCAAAGACCATCAAGCACTGGGCATATAAAAAAGCTAAAATGAGCTAAAAAGTGTATCACAGTAACTGCCAGAATCGGGCCAGAAATAATGAAAAACATCGAGATACAATCTGTGAGGTGGATTTAAAAAAAAAAAAAAATCAGATCTGAAACTATGACTAACAACATCATTTTTTACTGGCATCGAACTATGATTTGATTCTGCAAATGCAGGTTGAGTTTCCTGGATTTTACATGGACAATGCATGTGGAAGAGAGACACAACCAGAACATTAAGAAACCCTTTTTGCTTTCACTTCACTCACTTCATCACTCTGTGATACATGAGCAGATGCAAAGCCAGTACTTGATTTCTATTATATACATAGTTCTCGCATAAATACTCACAGTTAGTTACTTATAGTTATGTTTTGACAACAAATTATCTTAGTTTCTGAACAGTCAAACGTATTTAAAATCCGTCCCCCAATGGACCTGGAAAACAGCTCTCATCTAATTATTGTGCCACACTTCTCTAAGTGAATGATATATTAGAAAAACATTCCTGCCTAACAATATTTAATATATAACTGAGGGCATTCAGACTGCATTTTTTGTTAATGGATCATTACTGGCAATATGGTAATTTTTTTTCTGAAAATTAAATATGCATGGAAGCACTTTGTTCCCCAACAGTCTACAATAAAACCACATCAGCTTCAGGAATACAGCCTAGATTACTCTCAACAATGGATCACTGTACAGCTCTGTTTGAAATAACTTTTATAAAGCTTGAAGATATGGAAAACTTCAGTAAATAGGGCTTCTACTACTCAGAACCTCTGCTGATTTTTCAAATTTTTTAACCATGCTTTTATTTATATACTGTGTATACTGTATTTAACACAGTGACACCACTTGTCACATGAGAAGATACAAAACCACCCCCAACTACATACTTGCCAGCTAGAAAGTGAAGAGGTCTGAGTAAAAGAGAACTATGGAGAGAAAAATTTCACACAAAACAATATTATGAATACAGCTATAAGCAGAATATATGAAAGCAACAAACAAAATACAATTTTTCAAGACTACAGTTACACTCAAAGTAAAGCATGATAAAATTAAATCCTAGCTCTTTTTCTTAAACATATATGCCTTTTATCATCGGTATTCTGCTTCCTCTTGTGCTAAAAATATTCGTATTGAGTTTTTTCTCTGCATTTTTTATCAATAACATTGCTCCAATGTTTATTCCTCAGCCTATGGAATGTGTAGTAAATTCAAAGGCTTTACACAAAAATCAAAACAAAAAATAAATACTGCAACCTAAATCAGTCACTCATCCTTAAAAATTTACCCCTACACAAACACAGCTTCTTCGCTTCACTTTTAATATGATTTTTCCCATCTCAAAAGATGCATTTCACCAGTGAGGTATTAACAAACAGACAAATAATTCCCAAAGCCAGCTGACTGAAGGAGAAAATGGACACTGGGTTACAATCACCAACCAAAAAAAGGATTTTTCTATTTTTAAGCGATCTGTAGAGATCACATTGCCTTTATCCTAAAAGAAGCAGAAAGCAGCACAAGGCAACCTCTTGACCATGGCACAACTTTGTCACTGTGCTGTGCATCAAAATAATGAAACCGAAACGTATTTTAGCTGTAGAAGTCCTTCTCCACTTAAATTGCTGTAGTAATCTGCAGTTACTTTACAACCTATCTTTCTTGTCAAGCATTCTCTAGACCTCTTTTTTTTCCCCAAATTTGTTCTTATTTATTGTGATATACAAGAATCTATATAGAAAGAAGTAAAAAAGGATAATTCAGATTGAAACAGGCATTCAATTTATTACAAATGGCTAGGATAATAATGGCTCGTGTTGTACAAGGGTAACTGTATACACAGTACCTTGCCCTTCACACTAATTATCTATCAGGGACAATATAAAAGATCTTAAAACACAAACATTTAAACGTATACGTGCTCCAGGAAAAGGGACTAGAACTTCATTTTAACCTCCTTCGCCGTGTGGATAGCTATCCAAATTTCCTACAAGGAGAGTTTTCAATAAATCATGAGATATTTATATAAAAACACGGCATTATGTAAAAATATTTAATATCCAGTCCTCCAAATGCAAAACAGGTTTTGTTTCTCTCTGGCTAACCTTGCTTGTGCGGGAGGAGGGATAAAGTAACAGTTTTCATGAATAATGAAACAGTCGTGTTTTGAAACTACTGGGTTTTGTCATGAAACGAGCCCAAGCTGTTGTGACAGCTACTCAGACAACCAAGCATCATTACAGGGATGCAAATTATTCAAATACAAATTAAATGAATGAAGAGGAAAAGGTCAGCTCATTGGCAATGCTGCTGATGTGTCTGCATGGTATCATCTCACGTCACCTGTCAGGATGACTTACAGGGAAAAAAGTGACAAGCCTTCTGATGGTGCAGCAGACATTTCAATGACAGTTATCTAAAGTTCTATTAAAGTAACAGTATGGAATTATTAAAGACACCAGATAGTTCATTTCACCACTTCTCATAAAATGAGTTTCAACTTTACTAGAAATATTAGTACTGTCCTGACAACAAAATGCACAAGAGAAAGGACTTTGTATCAAGCAAAAAAAAAAAAAAAAGCTTCCTGTAAATGGCATTAGGACTACTCCTGAGCCAGCACCTTGCACATCCCTCTTTACTAAAGCAGTGCCGCTTAAAATTAAGCAACACCAACCGTTTCGCCGAAGTGGCAAGTAGCAGATAAAATTATTAATAATAGGTGAAAAATTCAGTCAGAGAGTATTGCTTGTACTGCTATCAACTCCTGCCCTTGTTCCTGGCAGGAGAGAGGGCAGGTCCCAGGCATGCCCTAACCCCAGCGATGCACCTCAGCTCTTCGATGTTCTCATCTAAGAGGATGAATCTATAAAGTGAAATTAAATATGCAACACTCTCCACATAAAACAGGGTTAAAAGCAAGCGTGGTATTGAGAAAAGCAGCAATCTGGTTAACATAACTAGATTTCATCTTTCATTAAGAAAATAAAATACTGCTGCTTAGGTTGGGAGAATAAAATCTAGAGATAGTTCTTATTCAATTATCTTTAGGAAGAAACAGTATAACACGAACCTAAAAACTCTTCCTCATGGCTAACTACCTATTTAAATTCTATCAGTCACAGATGAGCTTGAAAGCTCATTCCATAATGAAGCTGAAAGCAGCAGTTGGAGACTTCATTCAATATTATGCTTCCTGTCCATCCTCCCTTCTTATACAAAAGTGGACAGAAGGGACACAGAGCCAGGCCATACTACTATTACGTATGTAAATAGTCCCTACATAGTCAATGTCTTTAGACTTCAGGGAAAGCTAGAAGTGAGGATGACACACTTGCTCTCAATTTCACAATGGAAAAAAAAAAAAAAAAGCATAAAGACAAGCCTACTTTAAAAAAAGAAACTTCACCTGATTCTTTCATAGTTCAATCTCAGTAATAATGTTTTTATAACATCATGTTTCAGGTACACATAAATTCCACCCTAAATACAAGTTCTGCAGCTGATATTATATAAAAAATGGTAGTGACATCCCAGTATATAACAATTTATAGGCAAAGAGGGACCTCAAGAATCAAATCTCGTCAGATGAATATACCTGTATCACTAGATGAAAATGAAAAAGTAATGCAAATTAACATATATCTTGTGTTTGCTTCTAATTATTTCACTGTTTTAGAAGTGCAGTCTACATTTCATTCACTACTATAAAATCCAACTGTAAAAGTAAGTAGTTCAAGCAACCCATAAGTAATGACGTCTCCTCCTGGCCTAAAACTGACTTCATAAAGAAAAAGGATTGCTTTAATATCTGAACTATGCAGAGCAAAAGATAAATTTTTCCATTAATCTTGGAATGGTCAATTAAATTAAAAAATTTGCATTTAGAACTTAATTATTTATTTAAAATAATTGAAGAGGAGATAAAAGTCAAACTATAGTGCTGAAGTCTGTAAAATTCAACAGCTTATACTTATCCACAACATTTCAGATGATAAAAAGTTAAACTAGGAAAGAATAGTTCCACGGCATATAATGTAATATTTGAAAATGGAACAGTGTTAAGAGATAGTTAGCTACATAAATCTTCTGTTTAAATTAGATTATACTGTGCATCCTGAAAATCTAGCTTTTAAACTCCAAATCTGAAAACCAGAAACTGGAAATGAAGAGGCATAACAATTAACTTCAACTTGCACCTTTTTTCACTTGCTCATTTAAATAATTTGGACTTCTGTGGCAATCACCATGCAGCAAACCTGTTAGCTATTTAATGAAATGAGATATGTAAAATACTAATGGTAATATCCTACTCTATGAATACACCAATTTCTATAGGAGGCATAAGAGACTAATAACCAATAGTCATTCACTCCATTAGGAAATCTAGAAAAGCGTAATCATGATAATACCTGAAGATTGAGTTGAATATCCTCCCTTTATTTATCACAGCTGAACTATGCAAATATTGTAATCCTGTCTTTATCCAAAATAATGCCATACTCTACCTCCTACCTCTCTCTCAGTGGAATATCAATAATCGGAGAAATAGATTTCATATATATAAACATCTATAAAATATATATGTTCATATTCAGTTGCTCATTTGTATAATTTAGTATTGCCTTTATATGGCAGAAAGTTCAAAAGAAAACATGTAAATTTAAAACATAGAATTTTGTGCCAGATATAACAAAGACGACCAAAAAAACCTCACTCTACGGTCATGCCTAGTTATCATTTCAGCTCTCTCAATCTTCTGAGGAAAAGATAGAGAAGATTGCCCACCCCAAAATACAAAGAGAAAAAGTACAGTGGAATAAGGCACGTGTGTCACGTTCAGAGCTCCATTTCCAAGTAGCCTCAAGTGGAGGAGCCAGGTACCCACCTTCTGCAACCCTTACCTTCCTTCTGACTGCACATACCTTGCATCAAGGAACATGGGACAAAACCACCAAGTGTCTCTGCTTTTGGAACACCCCACAGAAACCAGAAACACTGGTAAGGAGCACCGTGATCAGGAACCACCACCACATCACTTCGCAGCACGGTCCCTGTCCTGTCCCAGCAGTGATGTTCGTTGCTGGTCCCAGGGCACGGAACACGTGCACTTTGGTCTGGGTGGGACCTACGTAGGACACCAAGACCCTCAGAGGGGTCTCACAGCCTCTTGCACGTGATAAACCCTGAGCAACAACTCACTTTCTTCTCTAAGAAAAAGCTTTAAAATCCCCAATAAATACTGCAACTGATGGCAATGCTCCTCTTTTAAAGGAATATGACCATAACATGTTGCACACACCTGAAAATTTATCTTCAGAGATGATACTGAGACCCTAGAGAAAACCAAACTCAGAGTGCTCAAAATGAAACACAGTGCTCAGAACATCAGAACAGCCTATACAACTAGAGAAATCATCCACGCATGAAGCAGTCCATCTCAGTGATTGATTAAAGAGGAGAAAATTAAGTGATACAGAACGTTAGATACAACTATTTTCCATAAAGGAAGTGCCTCATAAATAAAGTGATTCAAACATTTTTGGGGTAAAATTATAGCATGCATGAATGCTCAGTGTGCAAGTGTAAAAATTTCACCATGGACTTTCACCTCAAGATACAATTAGACTTTACATTCATAGCAAATTCTTAATTTACAATCTACATGTCTTCTTTTTATATATATATAAAGATAACATTTGCCCTTTTCCCAGAGCACCACAGCAGAAGTTCACCTCGAGATGATTTACTGTGATAACCAAATTCTTCTTCAAGTCACTGGTTTCCCAATTTCCCTTCCTAGATGCATAACCTATATATTCCTATCACACATGTGACCTCCACATTTTGCAGATTTTTTAAAAAAACCAATAGCTGTTCAGAGCAGTCCTTGGTTAGTTCCTTGAAGAGTCTTGTATTAAAGTTAGCCCAGTCCACGGACTTTAAAATGTTTATTTTGCCACAGACTCACTGACTCTTTTGCCATATAGAATGGAGTTATACAGATTTTATTACAGATTGTCAAGTCCCAGAAGTCTGTTTTCTGAGTGACACCATACTTAAACTAGCCTGCCAAAGAGCAAACTTGACAGTCAGGACATAACCAGTTTAAGAAACTAAAGCACTTGTACAGGAGCAAACATCTCCCACCGTAGAAACACGGTCCACGTGTTTTGACCTACAGAGCTTATTTTGTAACTAGTACCAGGAATAATGTTCACAAACATGAGTGAGGGCACAAGAAGCTTTAATCATGCTCCCTAAATTTTAGCTCCCAGGGTGTGTAAGCTTCACCTGAGGAGGTGTACAGGTTCCACAGCAGTCAACTGCTCAGCACTATTAATAGAAATAATACACATCTCACACATACACAGAATTTTCACCTAAACCATATTTTTCCCCCAAAACACTGTATGCATAAGCTTATTAAAGACTTCCTCCACCAATAACACCTAAACGTGTGTTTAGAAGCCTGCTCAGAAATAACCTACTTTCAGAAAACAAACTCCCACGGAGCAGTGCAGCAGCCTGAAAGACCACACTGGCCATACCAATTCTTGTTAACAGCTACATCCTTAATGAATGTTAATGTGATAGCCTCAAACACTACCCCTCCACCCAGAGAATAATGGTAAATAAACCAAGGTGTTGCTTCTATTGCTAATTATACTCTCAGCCTTTAGCAGCCCTGGATCCAACTTCAGCAATATGCAGAGCTAGGATTGTCTTCACTTGTATCTCATCATGTTTATATTGATTTACCTTTGCACATTTTGCCCTACATATTGCTGTGTTGCATTAGTTGTCCAATTTGCTTGATTAATATAGCAGAAAATGAGCACAGCTCTAAAATACCTTGTTATTTTAGCCCAAACTCAACTGCTGCAACTTCCCATTTGCAAATTGCTGTATCTTAGCAAATAACTGCCCTGCCAGTTGCCCTCTTATTCAAAGAGCCGTGAGCTTGAGCTCTTGTGGGAAAGGGCAATGAAGCTAAATGGCCACCAGCCTCAGATCTGAACACTGCAGCTAGAAATTTAGTATTAATTCAATTATTTAATTATTAAAATGTAAAAATACCCACTGTGGAGCAGCTGGCCGCCATAATAACCTACCTCAGACAATCCTGGTGGTACAGACCACACATTATCTACGGACCACCGACTGCGCAGCCCCGTTTGTGTGCCTGCCTGATGTCCGGGCAGCAACACAACCATCTTTGAAGAACTACAGCAAATTTAAAAACCTTGTTACAATCAAACTAGATCAAAGGGGGTTTTACTCTTCTTTTCTATGGTTCCGAAATAGTTTGAACATAGTAGTTTTAACTTTAGAAAGGAAAATTTCACCCATGAGCAATGTCATGTTTGGGAAGATTTCAGAGAACATGCAGCTAGTGTAAAGGATCATGCTTGAAAATGCCTAGCTTTAAAAATATGTATTTTTAGATTAATATTGTCAGTGCTTCATAAACTGAAAAACAATGACTTCAAGTAAAAAAATAATTTGATATTATTTAGAAGCTTTGGTAGGGTTTTAAAATATGTAAATGTAGAAGGCGGGGGTTTTTTCAGCACTTCTTTTTAACCTAGAAATTTACAGTCTTTTCATTCATCTAAATCTAAATTTTATGGACTGAGAAAAAAATGTTAATCAAAATTCCATGAATCTCCATTTCTTTGTAGTATTCTTTCACAGATAATAAAAGCTCAGAAGGTGATGTTATCTAAATTTCTGCAAGACTATTTTTCCTTTTAAAAAATGCAAACTGCAAGGTAAAATTCAAAGGGACCAAAACAGAAAACAACGATTTGAGATCTCTTTTATGGAAACTACATATTCTTTCCACTCATTGATTAGATTTTGCTGGCTATATTAAAAACGTATATGTAGGCATATCTAGATTTAGGCAATTCCAGTTAGGAATCAGTCTTGTTCTCCACTTTTGTGGGGGAAAAAAATAAATATATTTTCACTTCCAACTTCTGAGAGAGTTGAAATTCACTTGTATATAGATCACCAACATGTTTTCTTTTAAAACCATCCTGTCCCACCTGGTTCCCAGTTCCTGTAAAGAAACCAAAAACCCCAAATACACAGAGGGCACACACATTCCCACACAGGCACCGTTAGGCAGTTTACAAAAAACCCAATTCTTTCCTATCCACAAAGAACAATTTAACATAGCAAATCCCACAGTCAGATTATCCCAAAATGACAGGTTAGAATTACCCAACAAATTGTACCCTAGAATTGTGTAGTAGTTTTATAAACCCTCCCATACACAGCTGAAAAGCCCCCATGCTTCTGACGTGCTAATTTGCTTTGAGTTATTCAATTATACAGGTATAAATGGATTATAGGGGTTAATATTAAAACTGGAAGCATATATTATTAAAAACGGGTTTATATATCCTATACGAAGCAAATAATACTGTAAATATACTAAGCAAAGATTACACAATATGCTTTGTTCTGAAACTAATCTTTTTATACAAAAGATTTTCCTTTTTATTGCTTACTATTCTCCATTTCTTTTCTTCCATGCAACTAAAAAAGAGACACCATCAAGCACTAAATTGAGAAATAAAGCTGCAGAGATTATTTTACTCCCATTTATTCCCATTGAGCCTCCCTCAGGGATATACAAATTGGAAATTGCTAAATTATCATCTAATAGGCAGAAACAACGTAGGCGAGACCAATTAAGTAAAAGGCAGAAAGTTGTATTACACATGTAATTAAATGAAATTCTTTGACTAGACTGCATTAGAAACATTTCCCAAAAAGGACAAAACTTGACTTTAATCAGCACATGACACATTGTATGACATGTCACTAAAATGGCACATTAAGAGTTTTGATTTTACTAAAAAGAGCCGTTTTCTTAATTGTAAATCAAGTTACTTCCAGGTGGTAAGAAATGGGCTAAATAGCAGCATTGCTTCCTAAATATACAAGATTCTAATGACACATAATTGAGTACAAAGTCATAAAAGAGTAGTTTGGTTTTTGGTTGGGTTTTTTTTTTTTTTTTCAGCTGTAATATCCTTCAAAGAGGTACCTGCACCCATTTTTTCAGTTAACTGTTCTCTTACAGAAATCCATATGCTATCACAGAATGCAGGAAATGACTAAATCAAATCACCACCTTAATTGCCAACTGTAATGTGAGTGACAATAAGTAGGGATAATTCTGGTTTCTAATCATGAATATCATAAAAAGAATAATGCAGTGCAAACAGTTCTCATTTAGAAGCTTTCAGGCTCTTCACCTCTAGCCATTCTCAGCACTGAGACAAACTACTGCTCACTGCAGGCACCAGCTCAGCAGCGCCCAGAGCCCTGTCCTTGTGTCACTGCATGGGCACTCTGGTCCAGGCCCTGGCAGCTACTTCAGGAGCTGGAACACAGGCAGGGATCAAAACATACTCCTTAAGGCAGATGCAAGTGCTTCTACAAGGCTACTGAAACTAGAGAAGGAGGAGAAGCAACACTTAGCTCTACCCACAGTGCTTTTCTACATTTTTCCTTTCTGAAAATTGTCTAAATCAATCAAAAAGTAAAGCATCTTCACCTCAGTTTAAGAACACTACAATAGGATTTAGTTAAATCAATAACTGTTCATCTTGCTGGTAATGAGAATATCAGATACGGATTAACAGGTCTAAACACAAATTGCGTGTTAGAATTAAGTTAATTCTGCAATTGTTCAGCAAACAAGGGGGGCAAACAGTTTCAAAAACCTGGGACACCTGTACACCCTAAGCCAAATCAGTGTTTTCCTTCAAGCAATTCCCAATAACTCACTTTTTATTTACCTATTTTTATGTAATATTTCTTTACATAATACCATTTCAATAGCAAATCTGTGGCCTTCTGTCCCGAGACAGTTCCTGTACTACTGGAACACATTTGCCAAGCACTCTTAGAAACCCTGGTTAAATCACTATTTCATTATTGGACATATCAGTTTATTGTTTATTTCATATATGTACACTAAAATGGAAGGCTTGGAAAGGAAATAAAATGATTTGTTTTCTCAATTGAACAGTACGGAAATGCAGAAAGCAAAACAACCTCGTGGTTTAGATTGCCTTAGGAAAAAAAATAACCAGTTTATATCAAAAGAACAAACAGCTTACTTTTTTAAATGCTTGCTTTTTTAAAATGTTGTTTGTGTAAATCAGTTCCTGTGCACGAGGGATCAAAAATTAGTAAGTTTGCGTAGTTGATAGCAGCACTGAGAATAGTAAGAGGAACATTAAAGACAAAAACCAGGGCTTGTTTTGGTGAGCGTGTTTTCAGGACAAGTAGTACAGACATAACCAACTGTCTAATGTCACTGTGTTCTTGAAAATATCTTTGTACAGAAGTCCAGCCTGCACAGTCTCTCAGATAATACCAGATAAAAGACAAGAAGCTCTCCTTCAAAATTACAGATGGCTGGCTCTTTCCAGAGAGGAGACCTAACATCAAAATACAAGAGAGAATACAAGGAAGAAGTTGACTTGAAACCACACAGAACAGCCTGGGAAACAAACAGTAAGGAGTACTGACATAAGACTATTTCTCATCTAGATTTAGATTCCATGATTAAAGCCTGCATCTATGTATTTATTGCCTGTAGTCACCGTTTTATCAGCAGTCACTAATCACTCCATAACTTAATTTCATGAAATTCTCTACTTCATATTAAAGAGGTCATGACTTGGAATATTCTTAATTAAGTCCCATTCTAGTCAAGTCACTGTGTATTGAGAAGGAAAATAAGTGACAGTCGAAATTAGCTGCTAGTGACACCCATCTAAAGACATGCTTTCCATAAATATATTGAAGAGAAAAAAGGAAATATTGGTAAAGTAGGATGTATCTATTGTGCCTGATGCTGTTGGGCATGGCAGTGTTGCTGTAGGATGAGATAAGTCAAGGATTGCTCATGAGTAATACAAAATACGTTAATAAGAAGCATTTCAGAGCATTATTTACAGAACATAGCACAGCCTATTATTTAAGCCTGTGAATATTTTAAAAAACATCTCAATGACTTAACACAACCTTCAGTTTCTAAGTTTACTTTAGTACTTACAAATCTAAATACAAATGAAGAACAGGACTTCAGCTCACGACTTCAAGCATGACGCATATGTTCTCCTATCTTTAAATTAATGTTTCTGAACTTCTTAACTTTCACCTTTCATTTCATTTTACATACGTACTTTGCTTTTCCCTCCAATGAATAATAAATAATATACAATATAGTGTGTACTGCGTAGGAATAAATCTAAACTGAATTCAGGGGGGAAAACACAACTGAATTGTTACATTCATGTCAGGATCCAAAACAGTAAAATCTGATCAAGCAGCTAAAAAGACAACACTTATAACAATAACATATAAACAAACAAACAAAAAACAAACAAACAAAAAACCAACAAACAAACCCTGAAGATTTTCAATTAATAATGATGAAATATTTAATAAATCTACAGATGTCACTGCATTATTTGACTCCCATTTCTTTCAAAGTTCAGCAGATTTAATAATTCAGCTTCAGGGTGAAAATTTTGATTGTTTCATGATTTTTATTGTCGTAAGCCTTTGTAGAAAAAATAAATTACTCTTTCTGACAGCTTTAGCAGATGTAGGTTTACTGATTTCAAAGTACAAAAATGTTTTATGTTTTGATGTACTCTGTTTATTTCAGAGAAGAAATTGTCTATACTCAATCTCAGTTCTATTAATAATTAAAATGATTTTTCATAATACAGAAGTTCTCAAAAATATAGACAAATCTTTACACAAAACTTTAGCCCTGTCCATAATCCTCATTGCTTAAACTAAGTTAACTTGATGGATAATAATCCCCTGTTTAATGTGCAATTATATTCAAAAAAACTATCCTACAGTTTATTGGGTCAGTGACTGCAAATCAAATTCCTCCCTTCCAGTCTTCCAATCCCCACACTCAGATTATTAATGTTTATAAATTTTCTCCCATTTATCACTATCATTAACAAGTTTTTCCAAAGTTTCGGCTATGCCCACAAGAAAAGGAAGTGCAAAGGAAGGTCAGAATTTGGACACATAATTAGAATTCAGTTAACATTTCTGTAGATAATACATGATCCAGACTATAATGAAACCCTTTATCATGCTCTTCCACTCCAGTGGCTAAACAGTTTTTTGTATTTATAAATATAAAAAAGGAAGGTTATTCACGAAAAAATTGAACTTTTTAAGAGTCCACTTGAGTGTTTACGCATTGGTTCCACTCACCTACATAACATAAGCTACTTTTTTAGCCTTTGCCTTATCACCTCACTTAACCCCTTACTCAAGCTATGACCCATCCACATGCTGCTGTAAAATGACCCAAAAAAAGATAGTGTACTTCCCTCACCCCCTTCAGCTTCATGGCTCAAATTAACTCGAGTAAGTGAAACAGCTGCACAATCATCTCCAGGAATCTTTGTACCAGTTTGAAGTAATGATAAAAAATAACTCCACTTAACTTGAAGTGTACGTATCTAGTGGTGCAGAGACCTCCATGAACAGCCTTAGAGTTACAGAGAACCCAAACTACACGTCCTTATACCGATAGTGGTCTTGACATATGAAATACTGATTCTATTTACACAAGAACATGCAAAATATGAAAAGCACACACCCCCAGAAGATGGATAGAAACAAATCAGTTTTCCTTGTGATAGAATAATGTTTCAGCCGCAGTTACCATATTTAACTTGAACCACAAAAACTTCACCCTTTTCTGAAATTCAGAATAAATCTCTGTCCTTTTTTTGTCTTTGTCATAAGAAAACAGCTACTGTAAAGCTCAATTCTTCTCGAACGAGAGGAAACCTACTGGGGGAAGACATTAGTAGTTTCTAAGCAGGCTTTCACAAGGACTGATCCTGAAAAGGATGGAGAAAAGCCAGTGGACAAAGTAGTTGTTCTAACTGGCAAGCGATCTAACAGGGGGATTTACTTCAAGATAAAGAACCCACACTGCTGTCTACGCAGGTGTCTAAATACCCATTAAACTCAGGGGTAAGGGACAAAGAGGATGGCCCCTTGAAGATCTGGGATGGCATGAGGATGACCACTACTGCTGTGTATCAACAACTGTAGCCAAAGCAGATAAGGGAGATTGACAATTCCCTTGTAAAGCTAAAGATCATTGCTGGAGCCCGATTAGGGGGTCAGAGAACCCATTACACCTTTTGTAAACTTAGTTCAAGCCTCAGAGGCACTCAATTAGCACCAGGAACTGCATCTTCCTGTTCTCCAGCTCTTCCACAACAGGATTTCTTGTTGGCAAGGTACTTTGCCTCTTACAATTCTGAGGAAATAGTATCTAAGCTGCAGGATGTGCCCATTGCATCAAGCTGTGACAGAGTAATGACACTGCTTTGTCTTAATTCAGCACATCAACTGTAACAACAGATATGTTGTAAATGACGTGTCATGGATGGGAATAATTCCAGGTATCTCAAGGACTCAGACGGATGAACTTCTATTAAGGTAATTGCATTATCAACAAAAAGCTTCCAAGATGTTCTTGGGAAGTCTAGAAGCTTGAATGCTGTGGAAGCTCCGGGGAGAGACTGAGATTTTCCCAGAACTGTGCAATGTGGGGCTCACTGAAGAACACTGAGAGCTGCCGAAAGGCATTGATGGCAGAAATGCTCACAGACATGAGCACCACCAGAGCAGATTAAGACTATTGCTTTCCTTCTCTTGTGGCTGATAAAGTTTGCTTGACTGAGGTCCGCTTCACCCCACACTGCCAATACCTACAGGGCTATAAGGCAGTAGAGAATGTAATTCTGCTATTCATGACAGAGCACTAATCAACGACCTTCCTCAAGACTGCGTGTTCTGAAACTTTATCTTTTTCACTTGAAAAGAGGAAAGGAAGAAAGGAAAATCCACATGCTTTGGGATCAAATGTCAAAAACTGAGATTGAGACGTAGAAACAGATTGAAACAAGGGAGACCCTCAAAGCCCAACAGCTTCAAAGTCAACATCCAAAATTGCAAATCATCTATTGGGCCCAACACTATTTAGTATCTTCCTAAGTGACCTGGCTGATCGGATCAAGTGTGCCCTGATGAATTTGCTGATGAAACCAAACTGAGTGGGGAAGTGGACACTTAAAAAGAGAGAGTCACCCTGCAGGAACACCTGGATAGGCTGGAGGAGTGGGCTAACAAGAACCTTATGAAGTTCAGCAAAGACAAATATAAGGTCTTGCACCTGGGAAACCATAATCCAGGCGTCCAGCACAGGCTGGGATCTACCCGGCTGGGAGCAGCTCTGTGGAAAGAGACCTGGGGGTCCTGGTGGACAAGCAGCTCAATAGGAGTGACCAGTGTGCTGCTGTGGCAGAGAAAGGCAACGGGATGCTGGGCTGCATCAACAAGGGCATCACCAGCAGAGAGAAAGAAGTCATTATCCCACTCTGCTCAGCGCTTGTCAGGCCACACCTGGAACACTGTGCTCAGTTTTGGTCCCCGCTACACAAAAAAGCTGTGGACAGGCTGGAGAGGGCCCAGAGAAGGGCTGCAAAGATGATCAAGGGACTGGGCAGCCTGTCATGTGAGGAGAGGCTGAGAGAACTGGGTTTGTTCAGCCTTGAGAAGAGAAGGCTTAGGGGAGACCTTGTCACCATGTTCCAGTGTTTGAAGAGTGGCTGCAAAGAAGATGGAGACCGACATTTTGCAAGGAGTCACATGGAAAAGACAAGGGGTAATGGGTACAAGTTACTCATGGGGAGATTCCAATGGGACACAAGGGGAAAATTTTTCATAATGAGAACAATCAACCACTGGAATAATCTCCCCAGGGAAGTGGTGGATTCCCCACCCTTGGACACTTTTAAGATTCAGCTGGATGGGGTGCTGGGCCCTCTTGTCTAGACGGTGCTTTTGCCAAGAAAGGTTGGACCAGGTGAGCCTTGAGGTCCCTTCCAACCTGGTTTTCTATGATTCTATGATAGAAATATTTTTGTCTAAGCACTCAGAACACAAGGAAGGCAGTATTCTAAAGGGACAGCAAGGAAACTAGATAAATGCAGCTGCAATATCATGCTAAGAATGACACATGTAGATGAACTCTCCCTCAGGAGGTACCCACATAATTTAAGGGGTTTAGTTCATTCAGTACAGGAGAAGTTAAAGTATTTGGTGGCGATCAGTTGGAAACACACACAACCTTGTTAGAAAGCGTACATGGGACAATCACACAAAGAAAAAAAAAAAAAAACCACCTGTATTTATTTCAACAAGAAAAAGAAATGCATCAAAAACAAGCTATACAAGGAAAACAGATGTAGTTGCTATAGAGCATTGTTTCTAAAGCCAGTTTTCATTAACAGAAAAATACCTAAAGATCTTAGACTCTGATCAAATAATGTGTGCAGAAGAAGCAAGCTATTTTATGAGATTCCAAGGCAAGCTTCTCTCAATTCCATCAAGGAAAAAAAAAAAATGGAAAGAAAAAATGCAAGTCATTGCATGGTGAAACTGCCCCCATTCCAGTATCTTATACATCAGTCTTTCTCTGGGCTAAGTTCTAATTGTGCATTTACTGAAAATGTAGTGATTAATGCGGGGATAGTGTATACTTTTTTTTTTTTCTAGTTTAAATTGCTGATTGGTACATTCAAACTTTAGGCTATTTTAGGTATAACTGGGGTTTTGGTTTTATCCTGAAATTGCATTGTTTTTCAAAAATATCTACAATGTCAGAAATTAATACCCATTAAAACAGGAAAGACAGCATAAAGATGATACACAGTAGAAACTGCATCTGGCCTTTTTAAGGGAGAAATCCACAGAACCAGAGCAAGGCAGCCAGAAACCACTTCCCAGCAAACATACAGTTGTATTGAATCATTAAGCTAACACAGGTCTTAAAAGGATAAATCACAGCTTTTAAGTGCAAAATAGAATTCAATTTTAACTACTGAGGCATGACCATGGCTTCTTTAACAATGTTATAAAAAGCTACTTGGCTTTTCAAATTTTAAAAAGTCAGTGTCACATAAATATGCTCACAAACGGTCTAAAAATAACTTTAAGCTGCCTACCCACAAGGTCAAAAGCAGCAGATGCAAAGAAGTGAAGCTCTACAAAGAGCTTCCAGTAAGGAAAATGTTATTGACAAAAGTGAAGGTGTTGCCACTGGTTCACAGCTATTTCTGTACAGTTCTTCAGTGTCAACTCACGCTGAGTTATACTCCAGCTAAAATGGCTTGAGATGTAGGAATAATCTCAAATATGCAGTTCAACTTATTAACTGAACTTATTAACTGAAACTAAGCTTTGGTGCATGTCCTTTCCACTCCTTACTACTGATGTACTAAAGGAGAAAAAAGACAAATCTATTTGAAATGCATTAAGGCAGAAACCACTCATTTCCAACACTTCAGTGTAGTCCAGGTTGCCTCGTTACTACGAACGAAGAGAACAAGTACAATGTTGATCACACTACATCAGGAACCTTGTCCATGTGGATCTTCTAATGGATTCTTCTCCAACAGTTTAGGGACCTCAGTGATTCTGCATCAAGTTAAGTTTACGTAGCTTGCAAAAGATGAAGGATGAAATTAATCCTCCTGGGATTTGAACCTCTGATTTAAGGAGTCTAAATATTTCCAACCTGATGTTTCAAGCATTCTCCCATCCCCTCCAGCGATACCTTTTCTCTTACTCTACTTTTTTAAAAAATTGATGTCTTCCCTAGAAATGGGCACAGAAAGTATTTGATTAGCAAAGTAACATGTCATGGGCTGAAACAAAGCCATAAGAAATAATGCAGCCTGTCAAAGGTCAAAAGTGTCTCTGATTATCCTTGACTGCATTCCCTGGGCTCAGAATTTCATTAAATAGCAATGCTCTTATTTAAAAATAGATTTACCACTGTTGTGTCCTGAGGTTCTTTCATGTTTTTAGCTAAAGCTGTGTACAGAAATACTACTTTCCTCAGTAATTATATTTGATTTTCAGTTTCAGTGTTACTGGTAAGATTTGTTAAGTTTGGGTAACACAACCTAAAACAAGTCATGAACCCTAAAACAGCTTTTCTTTGTTTTAAGAATCTCCCTTCAACTGGATGAATGAATAACTTCCTGGCAGAAATTACAAAATGCCTTGAGAATTATGTATTAAATTAAATGAGGTGAATTTGACTGTTACATCCTTGAAGAAGGACAACAGTCAAACATTGACGCATGTCATAATAAATTAGGGGTTTTGCCATATATTAAAAAAAATTCTTCTAGCACATTTTGGGATAGAAAGTGTCTGCAGCATCCATTTAATAATGCCTGATCAAAATCTGCACTTCTTTTTTACTGATCATGATATTGTTTCAAGTAAAATGACTGATCATGTATTAAAAATAAGAAATATATATTTATGTGGGTGGAAATCTAAACAAAACATTGAAAAGAGCAAATATTTTTTCAAATAAAACTTTTCTCTTTATATAATAGAAATAAATGGTTCTCCTCTGTACTTATAGAACAGAGGACAACAACAAGAAAGCTGAATTAATTTACTTTTAACTGGAACTCAGAAAACAACGCTTTCCACAAGTCAGATTTCCATTTCCTTTCTTCATTGGTAGATGATTCATCAAACATCAGATGAGGTTAAGGCAACACTACCAGAAGTCAGGACAGAAAAAAAATTAAAACCCAATACTGTCTCTGAGAAGGCAACATAAGTTGCAGTATCCCACAGATAAGCTTGAGAGTACTACCCAACTGCAGATTAACCAGTTACAGGGAAAACAGTCAGAATTCTCTAGCGCTTCCTACAAGTCAAGATGATCTTCTAAACTTGAAACTCTAACTCGGATATTAATAACTTTTGCAAACAGTCTTGAAATGGTCTGTCATTATATTTGTGATAAGGAAATAATCAGCAGTATACTAATAAAAATCTTTTAAAAACATGATACCTATAACTAACCCTAGCAGACCAAAAAACAGATGAAGAGGCGGAAAGAAAGCAATGAGTTTTGAACTGGTATCCCAGATCAACAACTGACTCATTTTTTGGTGAAAATAAAGCTAAGGCAACAAATAAAAGGAAATTACATGGCCAAAATGTTCCATGATTTCAATTCCATTTTTAAAGTAAATAGAGCAGCATTTTGAAATAAAGACCTTTTGCATCACTATTTCCTAAGATGTAAAATGCAGGCTTCTGTGGCTCCACTGCATCCTATATCAATGGAGAAAATACTTAAACGACAGGTTGAATTTAAATTCCTGAGGAAAAAAAAAAAAAAATAGAGCAAATATGATCAACTGCTCAAGAGAGAAGAGAAGGCTCAGGAGGATCTTATCCATGTGAATAAATACTTGATGGGGGCAAGGAGTAAAGAATATGGATCTGTGATTGTGGCTGCCCCCTCCCTGTCAGTGTCCAAGGCCAAGTTGGATGGAGCTTTGAGTAACCTGGTGCAGGACAAGCAGATGCTCAGGCCCAGTCAGCGGGTTTATGAAAGGCAGGTCCTGCCTGACAGACCTGATCTCCTTCTACGACACGGCGGCCTGCTTATTGGATGAGGGAAAGGCTGTGGATGTTGTCTACCTTGACTTTAGTAAGGCCTTTGACACCGTTTCCCACAGCATTCTCCTGGTGAAACCGGCTGCTCACGGCTTGGATGGGCACACGCTCTGCTGGGTAAAAAACTGTCTGGATGGCCGGGCCCAGAGAGTTGTGGTGAACGGAGTTAAATCCAGTTGGCGGCCGGTCACGAGTGGTGTCCCCCAGGGCTGGGTGTTGGGGCCACTCCTGTTTAACATCTTTATTGATGATCTGGACGAGGGGATCGAGGGCACCCTCAGTCAGTTTGCAGATGACACCCAGTTGGGTGGGAGTGTTGATCTGCTCGAGGGTAGGGAGGCTCTGCAGAGAGACCTGGACAGGCTGGAGCCATGGGCTGAGCCCAGCTGGGGGAGTTTCACTGAGGGCAAATGCCGGGGGCTGCCCTTGGGCCACAACAACCCCCAGCAGGGCTACAGGCCTGGGGAGGAGTGGCTGGAGAGCTGCCGGTCAGAAAGGGGCTGGGGGGGGTGAGAATGAGCCAGAGTGTGCCCAGGGGGCCAAGGAGGGCAACGGCATCCTGGCTTGTGTCAGCACTGGCGTGGCCAGCAGGGACAGGGAAGGGATCTGAGCCCTGGGCTCGGCACTGGTGAGGCCGCCCCTCGATTCCTGTGTTCACTTTTGGGCCCCTCACCCCAAAAAGGCCATTGAATGACTCGAGCGTGTCCAGAGAAGGGCAACGGAGCTGGGGCAGGGTCTGGAGCACAGGTCTGCTGGGGAGCGGCTGAGGGAACTGGGGGGGTTTAGTCTGGAGAAGAGGAGGCTGAGGGGAGACCTCATCGCCCTCTACAGCTCCCTGCCAGGAGGGTGCAGAGAGCTGGGGATGAGTCTCTTTAACCAAGTAATAAGCAATAGGACAAGAGGGAATGGCCTCAAGTTGCACCAATGAAGGTTTAGACTAGATATCAGGAAGCATTTCTTTCCAGAAGGGGTTGTTGGGCATTGGAATGGGCTGCCCAGGGAGGTGGTGGAGTCCCCGTCCTTGGAGGTGTTTAAGAGTCGGGTCAACATAGCGCTGAGGGATCTGGTGTGGTTGGGAACTGTTAATTTTGTGTTGATGGTTGGACTGGATGATCTTCAAGGTCCTTTCCAACCTAAACAATTCTGCGATTATGTGATAGTGGAAGGTGTCCATGACCATGGGTGGGGGGTTGGGACTAGATGATCTTTAAGGTCCCCTCCAACCAAAACATTCTATGATTCTATGTGATTTCGTAACCTTATTCATCAAAACAGCAATTTTATCTTCAAACTATCTAGGAAGACTGGAAGGGCAAAAAACCAGTCTGAAGGTTATTCCAGAGTGTCTGTCCTCTAATAGTTCCTGATTCCAGGTTATGTTTACTAATAAATAATTAGAAAGTAACGGTGAAAAATCTTCCATTGATAATAAAATACTCCCAAACATTCAAGGGCCTGAAAAACACAGCACAAACCATTTAGAAGATTGCTCTACAGGAATAAATATTTATGTCATCTGCAAAAGGAGAGTGTTTCTATTTATCAGGGAAAGTTATGCAGAGATGGGTTGGGGTTTTTTTTTTTTACATTCAGGTACTTGAAAGATTTGCTTGCATAAGGCATAGTTAGCTCAGAAAACACGTTAACACAGTGGAGGAGAAATGTACACAAGAACCTGTGGGATCATCTCCTGCTCATTATCTGTGCCCTCACAAAACTGGAAAGTTTTCTTGTACATTCATTTCATACTGTTGTTTCAATTAATTACACAAAAATGAATTCTCTGTAAGGAAATCTCCAACCTTTGGTTATTCCCAACATCTACACAAAATATTATTTGACAGGAGAAGGGGAAAAAAAGGAAAATATTTTGCTTTGGAAATCTGGTCATTTGAGACGGGAAGCAGCTTAAGGTGAAGAGGTAAGAGGAAAATAGAGGTTAAAGTAGAGAATAAGTGAGAGAAGGGTAGGAAGATGCAAAAAGAAACCCCTAAGGAATTTTATACTGCTGATTTTTATACATGGCTACTTAATGCACCAAGAATTGATACAAGGCAGACATAATACGTATTCCAGGTCAACACCTGAGCACAACCCAGTAGGTACATCTAATGAACACAGTCTGCAGAATTTAGCACTTTAGCACCCAGAGACAAATAAATAGATAACATGAAGACAAGTAAACTTGTACAGGTATCCTGTTCAGAATTGCCAAGTAGCTTTCAAAGTGAGCTCTGAACTTATTCTAAGTTTTAACAGCAAAGCCCAATCACAATGATTGTGGAATTGCACTTTACTATGGCTTTTAATTACTACCGTGTTTAAGGTTGCCAATTTACTCAACAACATTCTGTATCAATAAAGCACATTATTTACAGAGTACTTAATAAATAGGAAACTGGGTTCTAATGGGAATCTCCTGAAGTGCCAAGTTCTACCATGCAAGGAGAGTGCTGGTTCAGAGAGTCCTAAGTAAAACTAACCATAATACATCAAAATAGCTCAGATGAAACATGCATCATTAAACTTCAGATAGATGAAGAATTTGCTGTAACAGTAAAAGTTCTATTCTCTTTTTATTTGAGAAGGTCATAGAAGTTAGTGCATCTAAGCTCAGTATCATTTATCTTCTGGCAGCATCCTGAATCACTAAGACTTGGGATGCCACATAGGCCTTCCTAAATCGGGGTTCAGGGATGACTTTCTGTTGGATTCAGAAAAAAAAAGAAAATCCTCTTTGATTATTCTCTCAGATAGTGTATTGTAATGCAATAAATCAACATGCAGTGCTGATAAAACAGTTCCATGAACTTGAAATACTATGTTCAGTATGTGGTATCCATTTACTCCTCATTTACAGAGAGCTCGCCTCCATCAGAATTGTAAAGATTCTTATTCTCATGTTCTGTTTTTGAGACATAAGCACATATCTGACCCTAGTATCACAGAAACACTGACAACAATCACTTCAGTAACAGAGACTATAAAAGCTCATCAAATCTGTACTTTGATATGGTTTCATAGAGGATTCTGGGTGAAATTCAAGGTCTCAAGCTTTATTCCTCAAAATGCTCCATATTATAAGCAGTAACTATATGTAATTCTTTTATTACATAAATGAAGTGAATTTCAGTATTATGTTATGGTTGAAAATACTTTTTTAAACAAATAAAGCATTTCTTAGTGTTTACATTTGTTTCCATTAAGTTATTTTTCTTTCACACAACTCTCCACAATTTGAACCATTTCAAAGATTAGTCATAAAAGCAAGTTTTTCTTGTGTTTATTCCTTTCTCAGCATTAAATCAGAGCTTGAAATGTGTATGTTAACCAATTCTTCATCTTCTTCCACATGCAAGCATAACAGTGAAGCCCTATTGCTCCTTCAACAGCAGCAGCTCCTGTTGGATTAACAGGCCAAAACACTGGCTGCCTTCATTAATACTCTCCTGACAAAAAACAGGAGGATACTTAACAGACTTTACAAAAAAAAAAAGCTTGAAAGAGTCTATATTGATTTGAAAAGGCTTGAAGAGTATAAATAATGTCATGGTAATTAATTAGTGTCCTGTCTTTACCGCAGCTACCAAGTCCTTGACCAATATCATTACTACTTTTACCTAGAAGCCACCACATCATGTAATAATAAGTGTTCTCCAATGTAAAAGGCTAAAATAAAAATAAGGAGCAAATTACCAAAACAACTAATACAATTTTCTGAGGTTATGCCAGTATGTTCAAAACAAGTTATTTTAAAATCAATTACTAAGATGAGTGCAAGCAGAAAAGACAGAACTAATGGCATGCCATGTATACCAAACATTAAATCACAGTAACTCAGCTAATGTGGATATTTTTTTAAATTTACTTTCTGTAACTTTTGCTTCTAAATCTTGAACTTTTATTTCACTCGCCAGCAACAAAAGGTAGAAAACTGTAATACAGCTCTCCATTATTATCAGGCCTTATCTGACTTATGACCATTTAATTCCTTATTGATTTTTTCTTTTTTTAATCATATCCAAAATGAAACTGATTCTTTGCCCGCTGAAGACAAATACACAAATTTTCTGAACAGCATAATAAAGACTATCATGTCTTCTTAGACAATACTCTCTGTAGGAGCAAAAACCCCTCTATTTACCTTGACAGATGCAATTCAAAATGGGGCACGGTCTGAAATCAAAATATTGAAACTGTCAAATAAAATCACTCTTATGGCACACCATGCAAAATTGAACCCTTTTTTTTTTTTTTTCTAGACAAGAAAGATGCTTTATTGCTTTAGCAAACCAAGGTCTCAAAGATGACTCAGACTTACCCTGAGGAACATAGAGTCTAAGAAGGCAGATAAACACAAACCAGAAAGACAAAGCCCAGTCTTCTAGTGTGTGTCAGAGGGGCGTCTGCAGCTGAGAGAGGATTATTTTACTGTTGAGAACTGGAGAGCTTGTAAGCATAATTTTCCTCTTGGTTCTCTTCCTTACTAACAAGCACTATGAAACAAGGGTCTTGTGTTTTTAAGCACACACATAGATTAACTCTTCTTTCCTGAACCCTTATCTCCTTTGACTTTTTTTGCTATTTCAGCCACACTAACCTTCCTGTTGCATAGGAAAGGAATGTAGGTTCCTACATTCTCACTTATTTCACTCATTTTTCTTTCTACTTTTCTATTTTAGTAGATTGTTTCCTTATAATGCAAGTTTCTTTCCAGTCGAAGAAACCCCCGCTCTTTATCTTCTCCATCCCTGAATACAAGCTCTGTGCCTAAATCTGAAATGACTGTGTTATCCAAATTTTTAAATAATTTCCTTAGATCAGTTTTTGATGCTCTCCAACCTAATCCCTGCTTCTTCCATTTCACAGTCTTAACAAGGATTACAATCTCATCAAGATCAAATCTGAACGTCTGCATCGTTATTGTCCATAGTATGTGTGCTGTGTTTGACACAGCTGACCCTTTCTGGTTGGATTTACATTGCAGTTGAGAGAACACTTTATTCCTACGAGAAAATGTCTAATTTGTGGCAACTTCATTTTTTGCCGTACTTTTATGTTTGGCTTGATGGGCTCCAATTTCAGTTTCGACTTCTGATCATCCAACCTAGCCAAAGCTCTGTCCTTGCTCTTCTCACATCACTACAGTTGTCAGCATGAGCCTCCCGGTCTCCTGCCTTCAGCCTCACTTCTGGCCATGGACACACCTCATTTAGGTCTCAGACCAGCAACAGAATGCTGTCATATGTATTATTTACTTTAAATTATATTAAAACCCTGTAGATGAACATTATTTCTGTACAAGATCATTACTTCTGTGTAAACACATTAGACACTGCACTTAGATATGAATAGTTTTCATTTGTATGATCTGAACCAGACTTGAAAAATGACAGATTAAGTGATAGCTCTTGGCATGTTTGTTTTACAGTAGACTCGGAAAAGCACATTCGATTCATTGTTAGTGTTTAATGCAATGTCTTTGCAACTACAGAATTGTAATTATGTACTTGTTCGTGGCACTAGTACTGTCGACAATAGGTATGAAGCTAAACATGCAACACACAGCCCCAGGTAGTCTGCAAGGCATCGCTGATCACTCGGCAGGCTTGCCAGGTACTGACAGAACTTTTGGGAGCCCAAATCAAAACTAGACATGCTTCAGTCTAACTGTTCAATTAGCTCATTGGAGTAACATATGTTAATTGAAAATTACAACTTCTCAGATTCGGTGTATGCACCTCATGCACCGAATTCTACTGAAATAATTTCCTACTGGTTTCAGTTACACACAGGATTACAACTAAATCAGTATTTAATTGGACCTGACACATTCATTTTTGAGAGACATGCAGTGGAGATACCAAGGCTCAATCTTTCATCAAAAGACACTACAGAGACCAGGACTGCAGAACCTCTTCCTCTTCCAAACGTGAACTGAGACCCTAACATGCATTAAATTCCTAACAGTGCCCAAGCACACTGGCACCGGGGGATCTTCCACACCTAAGAGATTACAAAAAATTACATTCTATCTTCCTCAGTTTTACTTTTCAATATATATGCAACTATTTTAACCAAAGTACAACAGAGTATACACTGCTGGGTTAAATTTCCTGGTGTAAGGAATAGAATCCCATGTCCCTGGAATAATTCCTACAATTTCTACCATTTCAGTTTAAACATTTCCACAGTACTCCACACCCAAATAAGGATAAAGTATTAAAAAAGAAATTATTCCTATTATGTCTTACATCTGAAATTCCTTTATACGATTCAGTGTCATGACATTTCTATCTGTCCATCTGAATGCTCTTAAAATGATCCAAAAGTTCCATACCAAGCAGAGCAAATGCTTACTATTTTTTACACTTGAAATATTAAATTTAAAATAGCTTGTTGTTCCCCCAAATCATATGTATTTAGTCCACATGACATATATCCAGGATCTGTGTTCAGTTGTAGAGCTTGGACAAAGCATCAGGGTCCCACCTCTGCTGCTGTAACCTGACATGAATTGAATGAGTTTAAGTAAGCGGGTTTGATAACACTTGACTACACTGCCGTAACTACTCAGGTATTAATAACAAACAGTTGCAAAACCATTAGACACTCTTCTAATGAACTTGTGCTGTATATAAACTTATAGAACTTGTCCTCTATGAAAAAAACCCCATGACTGATTCTGTGATTCCCTACTCAGAGACCCTCAAACAAGTACACTTGACATGCAGGACTGGAATGTGCTGAGGTTTCCAAGAAGCCACAGCTGGAAAACACTAGTTATCAGGATACTATACCCTGGCAGATGTTGAAGAGAAGCAGGGATGGATGCCTCCTGTTGGAAAAGCAGATAACCGACTGCTATATATACTGATCACATATATTAACTGAGCAGAACTCTGACACAACCTGTTGCAGTTACCCGTGACCAAGAGAACAAAGTAATTTTTAGACTATATGTGCCAGATCAGCCACATGGATGTCTCTGCTTCAGAAATGAGTATGCAGAATCAATCACTCTGGTACTCTGTAATACTTTACCTGTAAAGTATTATCTCATCATCACTAAAGGAAAATATCTCTCTAATGCTTGTGCTTCCTCCAGTATCCTGCCTGTAAAGGCTTAGTTGTAATTTGGATGCAACACAAATGTCTTCTAGTAAATAAAGTCATTTTGAAAAACTGTTAACTTATTTTATTCTTGATCAGCATCTATTCAGTTTACATGCACAGATGGACATAAACTATTTAATTTTTCTTCAATAAAACAAAGCAAAATATTTTACCTCAGAAGAGGTTACAAAACAAACGCAAATTTTATTTTAACAGTACTGAGACAGCAAAGATATCTCTTAGAATTTAAGAAGAGTTAAAACCCTAATAATTTTTGGTCTCAGAGATCAGACATGAACCACAGACGCAGCTGTCATTTTAAAATTACAAATGTATTCACAATTTATAAATTAACCTTTAGTTATGAACCTCCACTTAGTTTCTAGTTACCATATACCACTAAAAGAAAACTCTGAACTGAACAAGTAACTTCTGATTTTCCAATATTACTCAAATAAAGACTAGGAAAGTTAAGGGATATACAAAATGAAAAAATTCAAAAGCCTCCGGTGTGAAAAATACAACTTTGAATATATATATGCATACATATATAATCTACAAAAGACTAAGACACCAATCTCTGACATAGATCAAACCTGAACAGAATGGATTATAGGGAATTGCAGAAAGCACCCCAATAAAAATGGAGATGCCAATACAAATTTTGAGAAGATCTGATCAAGATGAAAATCTCCCATTAGCTACTCAAAACAGTAATGTGTCTTTGCTAGTGGGGGGAAAAAAAAAAAAAAAAGGAAGAGATAGGGAAAATGACCCTATGAAACCAAGGGAAAGAATCTCTTGCTTTTCTGGATCTAGGCAAAAAGACTGAGTAGATTTCATGTCCAACCAGCAACACCAACAAAAGCAATAAAGATCAAATCAAAGAAACTTAATATTGGAACTATTTGTTATCTTTGAAAGGAAAAAAAATCAAACAAAAAATCCTTTAAAAAATATTTTTTTAAAAGAGAGATTTGAAAAATAAGGGACAAAAAGTCATTAGGCTGGACCCCAGAAGGACCAATTTTTATTGGGCACTGGGTATTGCCTGGATCATTGTCAGTTAAGGGAGGACTTTCAGCATCCTACACAACTCACTCGTCAGCTGCTCTGTGGGGAACCTTCCTGCTGCTTTCATCATTCGGGAACGAGTCCCATCAGAAGCAGAGATAAATGCTTGGAGTTCTAAAACTGCACTTCAAAGACATGGGAGCAGAAGGCACATAGCAGCTTAAAAGAATCATGTCTTAGAAAACTTGGTCCTTAACAGAAAGAGTACACTTAATACTAGGATCCTGTTCTTTCTCAAGTTACTATATTCCTTAAAGACAATATAACAAGTTACCTCAGTTGGAGATAAAAACTCAGAATCTCTTTTTAACAAAAGTAAAACAGAAGCACAGGAAGTATTTGGTGAAAATCCTTCACTCAGAAATTTTAGAGAACACTACTTTTAGTCAAAGAAGTTCTTTCATAAGCAGAAAGAATAATAAAGTCTGTTTCATAAGGACTTGCGTTCTTTGACTCTCTTTCATCCTCTAACCTCAGACTTGATTTCTCCATGTTCCCTGCCAAACAACCAAAAAGCTCCAAGTGTCAAATCAAATACACATTCACTAAATTATTTCTGTCTGTTTTTCTCAGAATAGGGGCAGTGATTTTTCTCTTTCCTCTCTACCCATCAGTGATTTTGACAGAACTTTTAGGAATTAAATCTATCTTTGAGACCACTAGTCTTCAACTTACCAGTGAATTCAAAACTTACTAGTGAAAGAACAGAAAAAAGCAAGGCATCAAACTTGTTTTGTTAGAAAACCAGATGCAAAAGAGAGAGCTTGAAAGGGTCAGGAAGAGCACTAACCCCTGCCATAACCACTAGATTCCAGGTTCCAATAATAAAAACAAAATCATAGTGTTTAAGGCGTATGCATGGCTTCACAGAACATGAAGTAAATTACCATTTGCAGGATTTAAGCCATTTCTTGGTAAAATAAACAGATTTAATCAGAGGTAAGTCTTGAGCCTCAGCTTCAGTCAGTTTGTAAAATATTCGGGAGGTACCCAGATTCATGGATGGTCTTCCCACCATTCGGTCCCTTGGAGAGGCCGTGCTCTACTCAAGGTCATTCTCCTTCTCTGGTGTTCTTGTACTTCTACAAGGTCTGGCACCCAGTAGTAACAGCCCTCAAACCAACTTCTGCAGATCAAAGACACACTTAAGAACCCTGAGATGCATGGGACAGAATATATTATAAAGACCTAGTTATATTTTTGACTAAAGGCCAGTCAGCCTCACCTCAATCCCTGGGAAGATGATGGAAAAAAACCCATCAAGGAAACCATTTCCAAACACATGAAAGACAAGAAGATGATTTGGAGTAATTTGCATGGATCTATGAAGGGGAAACCATGTTTCAACCACCTCATTGCCTTATACAATGAGGTGAATAGCTTGGTTGATGAGGAGAGAGCAACAGATATTCTATCTACCTCAAAATTAGTAAAGCCTTTTACACTGTTTCCCATAACATCATCATAGACAAGCTGACAAAGTACAGATTAGTTAGGTGGACAGTGAGGTGGATAAAAACTAGCTGAACTACTGAGCCAACAGGGTTGTGATCAGCAGCACAAGGTTCAGTTGGAAGTCAATCACAGAAAGCATCATTGGTTTCTTTGTGGACAACAAGCTGACAAGGTATTGATGTGCCCCTATTGCAAAAAAAGGTCAACAGCATCCTGGACTGAATTAGGCAGTGTTGCCTGTAGCTTGAGGGAGGTGATGTTTCCCTCCTACTCAGAACTGCTGAGACATAGCTGGAGTGCTGGTCCAGTGCTGGGATACCCAGTGCAACATATGGACTTAGTGGAGCAAGTCTAGCATGGGGCCACTAAGATGACTGAGGCACTGAAGCATCTTTCATGTGAGGGAAGGTTGACAGAGCTGGGACCCATTCAGTCTGGAGAAAGGAAGGCTCAAGAGGGACCTCATCACTGTGTATAGATACATGATATGCACTGAAGACAGGGGAGCCAGACTCAGGAGTGAGAGGCCAAGAGGCACTGGACACGTTAAAACAGATGAAATTCAATCTTAACACGAGAAAACACGTTTTCTGCTGTGAGGATAGTCAAACACTGAAACAGGTTATCCAAAGAGGCTGTAGAATCTTTATCTGTGGAGACGTTCAAAAACCGACTAGACACAATCCTGGGCACCTGTGCTAAGTGACCCTGCTTGAGTAGGGGGTTTGGACTACTTGACCTCAGGAGGTCCATTCCAACCTAAATGACTCTGAATAATTCTGTGAAAACATATTTCATTCATATTTTTGATGGAGCATTCACATCCAAACCAACATGGTCTTAAATATTTGAGTATTTAAATCATAACTGTCATTAATAATACAAAGAAAAAACTTTAAATGGCTCAAGCTGTCAGGAGCATATGACATTTTAATGCGCGAAGATAAAAATTTAATGTCATTTTAAACAAATTAATTTTTGTTGCAGATTTTATATAGACCGTTATGCTCCATGAGCCTTCACAAACCTCTTTCATAAACTGGATTCATATGGCAAGAAGACAGAAATGTGTTAACTGCATGAGTATTCCCATCAGTTTCTAAGTCTTTTTAGTTATCTGGAATTATCTAGATCTAGGATTTAATACAGACTGCTAAGCAGATTCTGAAAAAAAAATCACACACTAAACATTTCTTGTATACTATTTGAAATTTTAGAACTGTGTATATGACTAACTTCCATTGAAACTCACCTTTACCTGGGACTTTTCTTCAGTACCTTCTGCTTGTCAAAGATTTGGTCAGTGTTTTAGTAAAAGGTAGTCTGCTCTATGGTTTCCACTCTAGGCCAGCCTTCTGCTGAGTTATCATAAATAGCTCTTCCTAAAAATCTCTCCCTCTGCAGCCAAACTGCTTTGTTATCTACATTGAGATACTCCAACACTTACTTGGTCAAGAAAACACAGTATTTTCAAAATTATGCTGCCTGTTTGGAATCAGTCAGGATTCAATCTTATTTTTATGGATGGTTTGTTGTTTCTGTTATTCCCCTCTTTTCTGGGGCATTGCACAAGGCACTGACTGTAGTGATGTTAAGATGAAACAATATTTTATGAAGAATAAAATGTACTGAATGAAGAACTCCACAATGTATTATATTCTATCACAGCATCAAAACTAATTTTTATAGTTCCCCAAAAATAATAAAATTAGTATCTATGATGTATTAGATAAATTCTTTATGCCTAAGTGAAAGAACTGAGAACACATTCACTGCTGCAAACTGAAATTAATATTTTCTTATTTTTCCATAACTTTGTATTATTCCTTAACCTTTGTAATTCCTGCAGTACCAAGTATAAAATCTAAGTACCAATCAGGATCACTTTGTGTCAGGGAGAATACACACACAGGAAAAAGACATCTCATTGTCAATGGATCTATAAACAAAACAAAGATATAAAAGTGCTGAGAACAAAAATTATAGTTAATGGTCAACACAATAGAAAAGTCAACACAAGAAGAAAAACTTGTAGGTGTTCAGCTAGAAATTTGTTTATGAAGCAATTGAGTAAAATTTGCCTCAAAATCTTGACAAATTATAACACTATGTGAATACTGTTTTCTTCAATCCATATTTAATTTTAGATTTCCAACAGGGCTCTGGCTTTTCCAGAACTGACCACAGGAAGAAATGATTTGTCTTTACTAATGCTGTAATTTTCAACATAACTGTAAATCATCATTTGTATTTCAGACCACTGTTGCTGATGTATTTAAAGCAAAAACTTCTAGAAATCTTCAAGCTGCTCTTGACACATCCCAGCTCTTGGTATCACTACATGGGTATCTACATTCAGGTACAAAGTACACGTTCAGCTGCTGCCAGGGCAGTGAATTCAGCACTCAACGGCAACAGCTACAGCAAACCCAGGAAGGCAGATTGTGTTTCTGCTCTTGGCACTTTCCTGCTGAGTGACAGCTAGAAAAATCGCTTACCATTTTGTCTCTCAGGCCCCAAATCACAACATACACCTCTTTTGTAACATACTTAAGCATATGGGTGAAAAAACATGCAAGACAGACTTTGTTATTTCAGTTCACTACCTGTTACGTTAAATGACTGAAGTTTCCAAAAAATGAAAAAGTATCAGTTCTGAATTCTGTTCTTGTTTAGACGTATCAAGTGAAGAATACAGGAAAATCTAGAAGGCTCAACAGTGTGTTAGGAATTGTAGCATCAAACGCATAAAGAAAGAGAAGGAGGTTCCTACAGAAGCACACTGAACTGGCTTCACAGTTGTGATACACAATTTTGTATCACACAAAGCTCTGTTACCTTCATTTTAAAATATATGAAAGGCAGACTTACTGTAAACAAGATCTAAATCCTGTCCACCTACTTAGCATAGAATCATCCTCCATATTATCCGTCAAGATGAAGGAGGAGAATTAAAAAGCAGAAAGCCAATGACAAGCATTCAGAGCTTTCCCTTTTTATATTGAAGAGGCTTCTGGTCAAAGTTATACACCAGAAAAAAAACATGCTGAATGAAACATAATAACCCTTGAGAAAGTATAAAATTCCTCTTTTTTTCCAAATTTCCATAGGGATCTTTCTAGCTTTGTAGCAAATTTCCATTCCCAGACCTGAATTTACACTCCTTGTAAATTCCTCCTGACAAAGCACAGAAAGAAAGTTAAATTGTTCTATGGTTCTAGTGGATGTATTCTTGGGCTTCAAAGCAATTGAATGACATTAGGAAAAAAATTTTGACAGAAAGAGTGTTCAGACAGTGGAAGAGGCTGCCCAGGGAGGGGGTGGAGTCACCACCCCTGGGTGTGTTTAAGGGTCGTTCAGATGAGATGTTGGGGGATGTGGGGTAGGGGAGAACTTTGTAGAGTCGGGCTGAGGATTGGACTCGATGATCCCAAGGGTCTTTTCCAACCTGAATGATTCTGTGAATGCATCTGCCTTAACGTTTCAGAACAAGTCCACTGTGAATAAACATTTCTTACATCCTTTAAGTTTGCTGTACCCTAAACTTAAGTGCTGATCTACATCAGGACTGAAGCTATAGAAATGATAAAGTCCAACATTTAAAGGAAAACTTTTAGAAGTTTTTCTCATTTATCTCACAAGAAAGAAGGTGGTCAAATGATTGCTGGCTGCACCTTTGGGTGAACTCTACTGTGCAGAAATTGGCTGAGTGTAAAACCATGGGTTGAATGTGCATCCGTATCCTTCACCTTACTGAAAAGTTGAGAAGTCTCTGCCCCTTTCCTTCCTCTAATGGCATGGTTTGATTTACTCCTATCATGTCTTTTTTACGTCTATGTTTTGTACCTTATCATAGCTGCAATCACATTTCTTGCTGTTCAGCAGTACTATTCCTTCCACACTATCAAAAGTTACAGTGCTTGACAGCCCCCCATTCTACCTGTAACTTTTCTTCTCTGCTGCTCTGTACCCATGAAATGAATACTCTGGGATGGCTCATCAAGTCACTGTTTTGCTGTCTCAGTCCTGAGCCTGAAAAACGTAACTGAAGTCAATCAAGCAATTAAATTTGAGAGTTCTTAGCCAGTGAAAATGTTGTAGCAGTAGTCCTCTAAAACACCTACAGGAAATTAAACAATGATATCACCAGCCTATAAATAACTTCTTAATTTAACCTGCTGTACCAGCAGATGCCAGGTAACTGCATTCATACTAATATAGCACCTGTCCCAGGTGCTAATATAGCACAAGGCTAACTCTTCTTATTGTGCAATCTTATGTTTATTAGAGACTTACTTTAAATTAGTTTTTCAGGTCTTCAGGATACAGCTTATTTCCTTGTATCTCTGCTCGTAATAATATCTGGTAATAACTAACATGACTAATATTTGGTAAATGAACACTAGTAGAAGCCTGCATGAACCAAAACTGTGTTTCGAGAGCATCTCTATTATTTCACATCAAAACATTTGAAGGACAAAACAGGTAACATTTTAGTTACCACTGAAAGTTATGATTTAGCTTTTTCTGACCAAGCACTGAGGAACAAAACATAAGAGTTTAGTTGCCGATTAGTCCTGCCCTGTAAAGCATTTTCTCACCCACGGCCATTCTGCCAATTCATTCCATTTAGGATCTGTAACTTAAATAGAGGAGGAGGGGATGAGTTAAAAATAGCCACAGCAAAAAAAGCCAATTAGTAGGAATTGCCACAATAACCTTTGTCAGGATAAATTTAAGGTATAAGGCTCAGAGATAGTTACTATGGCAACCACAGGCACTTGCAAGGTACCATTAATGAGAAATGCAGTATCTGTCACACAAGGAAGTAGATGCAGCAGCAGCCTGACAGGCTATTTAAAGACACTGTTTTCTTGCCTGCCCCCTTTTTTCAAAGAGCAGCAGGAAAGTAAACAGCTACACAAGTAGCTTTAATATGTGTATTTTCCTAATTTTGTATTCTCTTTCCACTTCTTCAGTCACTGAACTGTTAACACCTCAACGTAAGCTTTATTCAAATTGAAGAGGTTAGATTTACAGATATTATCCATGGTTTGTCTACTCTTTGCAAAATAAATTTAGCTCACAACTCGAACAAAAATTCCAAGTAGCAAAAGGGGAAATGTTTCACCCAGGTACACAAGACAATATAGCCACAGGACTTACGGTAAAATAATAGCATTGTGAAACAAGGCAGTCTGAAACTAAGACAAATATTTGTAAAAAAATTTGTATGAATTCTCTCTTATTTGTCAATAACATGTGCAGCTGTTATCACTACAAAGTATATTTTAACAGCTGGAAATTATCTCAGATATATGTCTGGTACTTTTTCCAAATACACACAAACAAGTATTCGGTGTGAATAGCTTCAATAAATGAGGTTTCTCCTTTTTCTGCAGAAAGTCCATTTCACTTCCACTTCTAGTATTTGCAATAAAACCCCAATTTCAAACCTGGACTGTCACTGCCATCACAAGCACCCTCATGAAAGACAAGCCTGCATTAACTGGTTACTGTACACACAAAATGACAGTTCCCATCGGGTCCCTAAATAATGTATTTTTCAGGACTGTGAAAAAATAATAAAATGTGTGCTGCTGCAACTCCTTGGTACCCCACCTGGAGTAATGAGCCCAGCTCTGGGGTCCCCACCACAAGGAAGACTCATGGACCTGTCCATGAGGAGGCCTGTCCAGAGGGGGCCACAAAAGTGGTCAGAGGGCTGGAGCACGTCTGTTGTGGAGAAAGGCTGAGAGAGTTGGGGATGTTGTGTCTGGAGAAGGGAAGGCTCCGGGGAGACCTTACTGCAGCCTTTCAATATATAGAGGGGGCTTATAAGACAGACAGAAAGGGACTTTTTACCAAGGCCTGTAATTGACAGGACAAGGGGCAATGGTTTTAAACTGAAAGAGGGTAGATTTAGATTAGATATGAGGAAGAAATTTTTGACTGTGAGGGTGGTGAGACACTGGCAGAGGTTGCCCAGAGAAGCTGTGGCTGCCCCCTCCCTGGAAGGGTTCAAGGCCAGGTTGGACGGGGCTTTGGGCAACCTGGGCTAGTGGAAGGTGTCCCTGCCCATGGCAGGTCCCTTCCAACCCAAATAATTGTACGATTCAACCATTTCAAGCAACACATGTGGATGAAAAGATTTGTTCAATACTACCACCATTCTCAAAAGCTGGGACAGCCAAAGCAGTAATTTGGGTATGTCAGAACCCCAGGGATAGGCGTGGTTTATATACAGTGTCACTCACTGCTCCTACCCTCACTGTTAACGCAGATACAGTTCAGTAAAACTTCCTCTTCATACCATGTGAAGTTTCTTCTTGATCGAATCTGGTTTTGTTCATATCAAATGGAATCTTCATGTCATAGCAGAATCCTACAGAAGGATCTTTACAGGCTCAGAAATTATCAAGAAGTTATTACTAAACTGTATTTTGTTACCTTTATCAATCCCAAAGAGGCAGTTTCACTCCTTTTAAACACTGCAAATTAGATACTAAAATCTTTCTTTAAATAATATATCTCCTAAAACCGAGAACACACGGCAAAACCCAGATCAATGGTAGCTTGTGATTTAAATAGGTTAACTGTGGTCTCGGCAACTTAGCAGTCAAGCTTTCGCTCTGGTATTAGCAGGTGTTAGAGCTCCTTGAAGCTGCAAATTCTCTGCCAACTCATCAGGAGATGCACAACTCATTAACACCATTTTGATATAAAAGATAGGGCTGAGAACAAAGATTCCCTGATGGAGTAACCCTGGAAAGAAACTTTGGTGGTCAGTTCGTCTAATTTATATGTTAGGCCCTCATTTGTCAAAGGGAAAGGTTTTAGCTGAGATACATCCATGGCTGGAATTTTACCACACATGTTTCACAGCAACTATTAACAGAATTAATATTCTGCCATGTGTTCTGTGGAGTTGACATATATTCCAGTTTGAACTCAAAAAAAAGGCAACAAATAAACACTTCAGGAAAAATACAGATGACCTAGTAAACTGTTATAGCAGGAGTAATTTAGAGAGAAAGATTTCCTCATGCAAGCAATGACTCAGTAGATTCTTTCCAAAACAAGATTAATTTCTGGAGACTTACACAGCAGAGGAAAAATTATTTTCATTGTATTAAAGGCATGTAGCTACACAAAGCACCCTATATTTAGTTTCAATACATACCTGAATTTATCCAGATTATAATTTTTAATTTTGTCATGTAATTTATAATGCATTCAGCTGATTTTAAAAATATGAAAGCACAGGTTGCTGCTCTTGCCTGTCCGCTGCCTTACCCTCTTAGTTAAAGGACAGACCTATGACTAGTTGACTGGCATCAGCATAATTCATGGGAAAGAAGACTCTGAAAGGAAGAGAAGCAAGTGGGGAACAGAGAAATACCTTAAGAGTATTTCAAGAATCTGAAAGAGCACCTGTCATCAGTGAGGAAAATCTCTATTCCACCCCCAAATAATCTAGTATAAACAGGTTCCAACCCATTACTAATAGCTCGCCTTAAAGCTTAACTCCAGCAGTGCAAATCCTGCATCAACTGCATGGGAATATTCCAGAAACCTTCAGGCCACAAGTTAGGAAGAGATCTGCAGACAATAGCAAAACCTTCACCAAGAAGTAAGTAATTTAGTTTGTGAAGGTAAGAATCAGTAAACCAGTTTCCATTTAAGCACCTTACCAACAGTTATATCAGACAGCAAAACTTTAATCCCATAACTGAAAAAAAGATACAACCAATCATCTCAGGATATTAAACTTCAGATCGTTTTATAATTCAATCTTCCACTTACAATGTGTACTTGCTTTTATTTTATTTTTCTTTTTTCCCCCTCAAATGTAATAGCATCTACTTTCTTCTGTCATATCAGGTTCCTCTTTTTGCAGATATTTTCTTCCTAGCACTTTGTTTCCACTTAAATAGTTTTCAAATATCACCTTCTCATTTGGTGAGATTGTACCAAAGAAGTGAAAACATCCTACCCTGAGCTGATGCCTCTGCTAAAGAACATGTTTGCTTTGTATTCAACTAACATTGAACCCTGGTCAGCATTTTCATAGATATATGTATTAAAACCTGCATCCAGTTACATAGGAGGTAAAAGACAGCTCTGAGCTCATCATTCACTATTTAGAGTTTGGATTCTTCTTCCACCCTTTTCAGCTCTTTGGATTTATTAAGACTGAAGTTCACACGCCAATTCATCACATTGTCCTGTGATTCCTCGCAGTCAGCTTCCCCCTCTACAGCCCTAAGTTTGCTGTTGAGGACCTCCCAGCCCTTTGCTCACTCCTCTTCCCACAGTTTCCAAAGAGGCTGAGCAGCTCAGGGCCCAGCCCAGACCCCAGAAGAGCTCCCACAATGACTTGGTCTCTATAAGTGATTATTCACTCCTCTGTCACCTTTCTCTTAACCAATTAATAACTTTCTTATCCCGCAGCAGCTTGGATTCTCTATCAGAATTTGGTGAGGAATTCTGTCATATGTCAATAATTATACTAATTAGATCCTCTTTACCCAGAAGCTTTCTAGCTCCAAATTTCAATGGATTTATGAGCTACATCTTCCCTTCATAAAACCATGTTTACTCCTTCCCAATTCAGCACACTTATCAGATGCAGATGTACACAAAAAAACCCTGAAATAAACTTGTAATTAACCTTCATTATTACAAGTCACCCTCTTTCCCGAGGGTATTCACAATTCAACATATTAAATCTGGAATATGTCCATAATGTTGGGATCTTTCATAGCCTGAAAGCACTATATAAGACAAGGTGTAATTTAAAAGTGTATATATGGAGGTTTTAAACACACCTACCACACGAGACAGAAATCAAAGCACTACAGGATTCAGATTTAGAGTTCCTCTCCCTGAAGTAACAGCCCTTCTGAGGGCCAGAAAATTAAACAACTCCAATGATCCTGTTTGAGAACAGTCTATTATTCTTTAAAAATCCAAAGCTAGAGAAGAATTCTTCATTTTTATTACAGCTGTCAACTATAAGAAAACAAATTAGAAGCAGTATGCATTTTCGGAAACAGAGCAAACGCACTTCAAATGATGCATTGTGGACTAAGAGCCTACCAAGCTAACACAGGTAAAGCTCTCCCTTGGGAAGATCCAGCCATCGAAAGAGTGGGCTGGAGAGACAAAGTGACACAAGATTATGAACTTAACATCACCCTGCCAAGGTTATACACTTCTATAGGGCAAATCATACATTGTATTCAAACTTAGCAAAATAATTGCTTTGGGTTTTTTAATTTAGAACTTATAAATCCTTGAATTATTCTAAAGAAGGCTTCAACTTTTTGCCTATGATCCCAGTTAGTATAGTAGCATCAGGACAAAAAACAGAAAACACTCCACTTCAAACCAGCGTCTGAAGACACCTTCATAATTGCACAATTAAAATGTCATAAAAAGCTGGCTTTATATACTACAGCATTTACATAACATCTTTCAGTGATCTTTTAAGATCAGTGTTGGTTTAGCTTTTGTTTCCAGTTAATAAAGGAAGAAGTAAGTGGAAGTCAAGACTGAAGAATAAATTCAACCTGCTGAAGCACTAATTTTAAATGACTGCTGTCTTTGAAGGAACGACCATAAAACAGCTATTTTAATTATACTTTTGATCATCTACAATAAATTAATAGGAATTGGGTTTTTTCATTGCCAACTTCAGGAAATCTACACTGTACCATCATGATTTTTTTTAGAACATCAGAGAGCAGGCAGAAAGCCAAATCAGTGCAACATCAGAGTGTAACTTTAATAAATCCTTCAGCCATTAAAGCAGACGTAACTGGCAGCCACTCAAGGCAATCTTCTTCCATCCCATTAATGCAGTCACCATGTCACCAGAGCCACAAAACACAGCTAGTTCTCCTAAATGCAGATAGTGCTTTAGGCTAAATTAATCTATTTATCTACAGATATCGATCAAACCAGGTGTGACCTGGATCTGTACCTACACCCAAATGCTCACTCTTACTGGCAGCATGAAAAAAAAAGTCTTGAAATGTGTTAGGTATTTTTTTTCCCTGAAAATAAAGATTATGGTTGGTTAGGAAACGGACTAACACGATGCAGCTATCTTGGCCATTTGAACCTACGATCTCTCAAGGTTCTACAGACCCAGATACCCTTCACTTCCTATTTCCAAGTCTCCAAATATTGTATTAGAGCAAGTTATCAGGAAAATAAATTCCATGGCTATTTTTAATCTGTTAGATGAACATGCAAGGCACCAGGTTTTAGGTGCAAACAGAAAAAGTAATGCATTTCATTGGACCTATAAAGGAGAATTGTGCAAATACATGCTATCTCAAATAGCACACTATTTAAAGTAATATATGAGACCGTTAGCTAAGAGCTTTACCATAACCTGGCACTATGTCATCAGTAACAGCAGAAAAATCAAGGAAGAAAGGGTAAGGAAAGGAATTAATCATCTGGGGGGCAGGGAAGAATGACAAAATAGGACAAATGTTGGGATGACGGGAAGTCTTAAGAGGATAAAAGTGATAAACAACTCATATGGGCATGTGCCCATACAACGCTGTTGGCCTTGGGAAGAACGAGTGAGCTTATCAATATGTATGTAGATTTTCAAATCAAAGAATATTTTAGGTTGGAAGGGACCTCTGGAGGCCATCCTGTTCAGACCCGTCACTCAAACCAGTGCTATCCTGGAAGGTGGCTGCAAAGACCCACATTTGCAGCACAGCAGTATGCAAGTGATACTTATATTTTGCAGCCCAGCTCCCACCCAGGTACACATCATCCCTTCAGCTCCCTTCACCTACCATGCCTTAGGCAGCGCCACGTTCAACTAGATAAGAAAGAATTATGAAACAACCTCTGCAGTAACACTGTTTGCAGCCTACCTTGAATTTACACTGCAAGGCAAGTCTTACAGAAATTTGGGCCATGTCAACTATATTAGTAGAGCCGCAAATATGCACTTCCCTACTTGTCCGTGCTCATCTGTGTGGCACCTCTTTTTACACTGTGGTTGTCTATCATCATCTTACTTGGCATTCCTAGGTTTCTAACTTGGTCTTTACTAAAAGAAGAGGGACAGCAACAGCCTATTTCAGGTGTGCTAACCACTAAGTAGGTACAGGACAAAACAGAAATTTTTATCAAGTTTCCATCTCACAGAAATACTGACAAACATCGCTAGAAAAAAACAATGTCGATCAATACTACTTACCTTTCTCCTTCAGTGTTTAGAAAATTCACTAGAAAAAGAATAGACAAACCCCAAATTTCCATGGAATCATTTATTTCTCTGAATATTGGTATTTTGTATTTCATTCTAATGAGGAAACTAACGCCCAGTGAAAGGTTGATAATGTTCACCTTTACTCTCCACTTTTTTCCATCATCCATCAACATTGAAACATGATTTTCTAAAGCCACAATATTAATCTCTCGGCTTGAATATGTGTGAATTAAGGGCAAACACAAAGGCAAACACTCATTCAGGAAGCAGTAATTTTTTCTGTTTAGCTTGTGGTTCCATTGTTATCTAACAAAAGAAACATTTATGAATTTTCTTACATTCTTACTTTTTCTTCCACATATTTTGCACAAATATGAAAACCCAATTAAAAAATACTAGCACTTCAGCCATTTTTGTAATAGGCCCACATTTTGTCAAATGTTTCCACAAATGTGACTAGCACCCAAAAATTTCAATAAATAATTTTTCTAAGTGTTGAAGAAATGAAGAAAAGAAAAAGTCTGGTTTCTTCTATTAAAAAAAAAAAACACTCTTTTTTAAAAATCTTTTCTAAATCTGAATTCTGAATCAATTATTCTGACTTCTCAAGAGCCAGCTTTTGAACCCTGCACTTTCAGCAACCTGTGATATACTTATGATTTAAATTGAAGATAAAGATTTTTATTTTGGATTTTGAGTGATTTACAGATCATCTAAAACTAGGATGGCAAACTCATATTCTATCTGTGAGGTATTTTGTATAAGGGCCAATCTATCTAGCCATGTTTATGCTGTACCCAATTAAACTTAATAAATCCTGTCAGAAGCAAACTTGGCCTACACTCACAGACCTCCCGTTTCCCTAGATACAAACACAAAATATAAGAAATAGCACAAAATGGATCTCCTGAGGTCAAGTCAGTGTTCAAAGAGGTCGGAAAAATTGCCATGCAGGCTAGAGCCAGTGAGTTTTTCACCCCTGATTTAGGAAAACAGTCAATTCACTTAAATCTACCTTTGAAGAAGTGGAAAAAGAAGAATCTTATGAGAAGTCGTATAATATCAAAACAGTTGCCTACCCAATGTAGCATCCTCCAATTCATATAATCAATACACCGAGTTTCAGGTGAAGCTGGGAGAGTGGAGGGGAGAGGAGAAACATCTAATACAGAAAAATCTGAGAAAGCCCACCCAAAGGGAAAGTCTCTCTACCAGCAATTAGAGAATGGAGGCTTATCTGTGTTCCAAATATGTGTGTTTCTGAAAGGAACAGAAATGCTAAATTCAAATGCAAATCATAGGAAAGACATTTGCCTGCACATTGCTTGGAGAAATACAACATAACTATATTTTCAGAACAAAAGAATTACATTGCACTGAGGAGGGGAAGGAGGAACAGACATCTTTTCACATATTTGTTGTTGTAAAATCTACATAGGCATCAATTACAGGGACAGGACACTGGAAAAGCTCTTCCAGTTGGAAAGTGCAGCAACTGCAGGCAGGTCTTTAGCAATTCCACTGAGGACACCTTAGAAGCAGCCAGGTTCTTTGCCTCCACTTCTCTGTGAGGGAGACTGCTAAACAAACTGATGATATCCAAGGCCTGGAAATCTCTTCATTTCTAGCCATATTCATAGACAGCTCAAAAGTCAGTTTTTCTTGGTGCCCTCACCTCCATTAACCTTTAAAAAAAAGCCTTTCTCTGTCCCCAAGTTAATAGAATACATTAATAATCCCTTCTAAATTGTACTGCGCTTCTCAAACTACACTTGACGTCTACATTATTTTCAACAGTTATCTGCATCTTTATTTTACCAATTATCAGGCCTAGCATAAAGGAAACAGCCAGCATAAAGATGAACCAATAACCAAATTGTATTTGATACAAAAGGGTCAGTCCATGGGTGAGCGCTGGGGGTACAAACAAGTCAGTCAGGTTATACATAATCAACATCAATCCCACTGACCCCAACAACGACACCACACGACCAACAATGGGTGGAATAAACGGTGAAATGCAGTCTGCCATAGAAGGGACAGGAGACAACCAGGTCAACCAGCCAAACACATCAGACCAAGGAAGCCACACACTGAATCCCTACACAGCCCACGTTTACAAAAGCCAGACCTGAGTGGAGCCCAGTCCCAGGGAGGCGGGAGGTCCTTCCCCAACAGGGAACTCTGCACAGGACATCCCCCTCACACACAGACACTGCCCCTCCTGCCAGGGGTCCCAGCTGTTACCCCTCAGTGGACACCTGACCTTGGGTTACTCACTGCGGGACCCCTGGGGCTCACTGACCCAATGGCTCTGTCTGCAAGGCCGCCCCACCCTGGAGGGAAGCCTAAAGGGAAACTCACCCCCCTTTGGGAAGGGCTGTGGGAATCACCCACGTCAGCCTTAGTTTGGGGCTTGGGGCTGAAACCCCAGCATTTCAATCTTCTACCGTTTGATCTCCTCTTTCTTGTATATGTGTAACCACAACTGAATGTCAGAATTCTTACTTACTATTCCCTATTTCTGTTTGCCTTTCCTGTTCTCAGATCACATTTGCTTTTTTGCAGTACACTCTCACTGAGGCCTCACAACCACCCTGCGATCACCCATCACGCCTTTGCACCTCGCCAAGGAATCAGAATCATAGAAGAGCCAAGGTCAGAAGGGACATCAAAAGAGCAGCTGGACTGACTTGTCATGGGAAGCATGTGCCTTTCAGCAAAGGAATTCCTCATGTGCTCTAACTATAAAGCAGTCCAAACCTGAAAATTCTCTTTATTATTCCTTCTATTGCTTGTAATTTTTATTATTCTGTTTATTATTATGCCAACCTATTAATTTTTGCAGATTCTTCCTGTGACATCTCCAATTTTTGCAAAATGCTTTGAAATAAATATGAACTTTAGAACTGGATCATACTACGCATCTGACCAGTACTAGATACATTTCACTTCCCTACCCAAAGAAATACTCCCTTTTCAATTTCTTTGTTGAAAATAACTAATTATTCACTCAAAATTATGTAGTATTTTTAAAGATTGATTTGGCTATTAGTAAAAAAAGGCAAGCCTTAAAAAAAATCAATATGTATTTAACAAATGTCAAAAAACAAACCAAAAAGGATTCCCCTGAAAACAGCAAGTGATTTTCATAATTTAGTTAATATAACCTTTGATATTTGTTAATTTGACTTGAAGGTATCTCAAAATTGCTTGCCTACATCCAGCTTGCCTGGATGTAACATGAAGACCCAGGGAAATTGCTGTGAAATTGTATTTTCTCTCGATGACAGCATGCAAAGCCTTAGTCATAGCAGCTTTGTCTTTAAAATATAAAGTGCAACAGCAATGTAAGGAAAAAATCATTAATCTCTCATACAGACAACATGCCCTGTCATAAACAAATGCACAAATTAAACACTGACTTGGCAGCTATGAGAAATAACAGTCATAATTTACGTACACATCGACAATAAATTTATTAAGGGAACTTATGGTTTAAAAAGGGGCAAAATTTTTAGTTCTCATACACTTTGCAGGAGGACTTATTTCAAAATGTTTTCAGTATCTATGTGCATTATTATCTAACACTACGGAAACTGCAGTATACCACATCACAGACTTCACATCTCAATTAATCAATGCATTTAAATAAAATAATTAAGCGGTAGTCAGCAGTAGTCAATGACTCTCATTAATACTATGCACACAAAGGACTTTTAAAAAAATATTTCCTTTCTATGGATGAAAGAAACACCGTAGTATGTGACAAGAGGTATAAAAATCAAAATATTAACATGTTTCTTTAATTATTCTTAATTCATTAGATTTTAACAAAAAAAATATTTTAAAATAGGTGGTCAATATATAGAAAAGTTCACTTATCAAAACTGAGAAAAATGCCCACACTTTTGCTGACTAAAAAACCCCAACAAAACTCACTATAGTGGATATGTGTAAGTAAACTCACTCATTTAATCCTATAACCCTGCTAAAAGGCAGGAACTGCTGACCCAGCAAGAAGCTTGGCAGTTCTTAACTTCTGACTGTTGACTTTGCTACTGTAGTATTTCTTTAGCCCATTTTTTCTTATGCAACTCCCAATTAAAAAAAAAAAAAAAAAAAGGCCAAAAGTCCCTCATATTGTTTTAGATCAGCACTCCTATGGGGCACCAGCACTTGTCAAAACCTGTAAATTTTGCACAAAAGCCTCTGCCATTTGAATTATCAATAAAAGTATTTCCTCATTGATGATCGTCTGTACAAAGGATACATCTATCCAGAAGCTTCAGGACTACTTACTATTCTCAAGGAATTACAGCTCTCAAAAAATTTTAGATTTCATTCCAGAATCTAGTGGAGAATATTTCCACTCTAACAGGGAAGATGCCCGAATGATTACGAGACCCTTCACAGCTCCTCCGTGACTGACACCGTTTGACTGATTTTTTCCAGACTATTCTTACCCATGTCCTGTGTGCCCTTCATTTCTTAACTCCTCAGTCCAGACCTATTCCTGGGCAGTCCCAAGCTTCAATCCCTACGGTCCTCACACCGATGCCAAAACCAGTCTGAAAACTCTAATGTCTGTGTTACATCTACAGCCACCAACTGTGGAGTCTCATATACATGGAAGATTTTAACAACTCAGTTGTGTTGCACCACAAGGACAGATGAGAGGATTGATCTCCTCAGACCATCACCATGATAAATCTTCCACTGACGATGATGTCTGCCATTCCCAAATGCCAGACGCACCGTGCACAGAATAGAAATGTAAAGGCAATGCAGGGTGTGTTGTACCAGATGAGATATCCTGGGGCACGTAATGAGATAACATCTATTACCATAAATTATGAAGTGATTTACGCATAAACGAGGGTTGTCGTGAAATTTAATTTTAATGGTTTGATAATCAAGTAAGAAACACAATAATTACCATACCTAAGTTTTTCAATAAATTAAAATCACTGCTAGTGGCAACACTTTTTTGTTATACATAATACAATTCCCCTCCAAGAGCTGTCTGCTATATTCTTCTATTTCAGAACAACCTCTGGAATGCCACATCGTTGCGATAAACAAGTTTCGTTTTACTGCTGATTACATTCAAAACATGTTCACAGCAAAGCCCCTTCAACAGGGTGCCGTTGACTACTTCAAGAAACAGCTTTGCAGACAGGAGGCTCTGCTAGTCTAGAAAAATATCTGAAGGCTGAACTTTCCAATAGCATATATCAGAGAGCTTGGTTCCCTCATCATCACGTGAAGTATATTCAACCAGATAGATTAAGAAAACATGTTGACACCATAGTGTGGTATATCAAACATTTGTTATTAACTGAAGATGTTGCCAACACTTCAGCATTATTCGCTGCAGCCAGAACTTCAGATGAGTAACTTGTCTGACAACTTTTTTCAGGACATCAGTTGCCCAACGTATTTCCCTGTTTATATTAAAGCTTTAAAAAGCCTCTTGCAGATGTAAAGCAGCAAAAAGTCATTTGATTTTGAATCTAGCTTTGTAATGAACTCTAAATTTATTTTCAGGAGTTCAACAAAGGACCCTCCAAAACCCTCGCTCCTGTCTTTTCTTCAGCATACCACCTTATAGGAGTCAGAGAGCGAATTTCCTTTCTTCTCCTTCTCTCCTCTAAATCAGTCTTAGTTCTCCCTCCTCCCTACACAGACTTCTGAGAACAAAAGAGCTGAAAGTAAAACATACCACTAATTGTCCCACAGTGGGACACAAAGGAACATTTCATGTCATATGGAAACCACAAAGGGAAGTATGAAATCACTAAGTAACATCTTGGGATAGATGAAAAAAATAAAAAGCCGATCCTTTCCATTGGTGTGTTTGCAGAACATATAACGATAAAAGACAGAAAAATGAGGGAACAAAATAATCACTGAGCCCAAATTACCATTTCTTACTATGAAATGATAGGGAGCAAAGCATGTGTTGCTCTATCCTAAAATAGAGGGAAAAGAGTGTCGCTTCTCAGAAACACTGCTTATATACATATCCAAGAACAGTTACAATGCACACACTAAATACTCCCAACCAGGGGCTTAAAAAGTACAGTAAATTGTAAGCTTAAGGTTGCCTGAAAGCTAAAATGATAATCTCTGCTAATCAGCAAAATAATCTTACTGTACAAAAGGCATATATTTTCCAGGTAGTATTTTAATGGCCTAAAGGATGTCACTTTTCCTTAATAGTATACCACCGTTTTTTCATAGTGTATGCAGTGTCACTGTAACAGGTATTATTTCCCTGTCTCTAAACTGATTGAAACAAACTTCACTTTGAGCCTTAAAGTAAAAAGGATGTGTAGTATTTTATGCATTCTACATAAACACAAATAATCCAGAGAACATGAGGGGCCTGGAATGCACCAAATAATATGGATACTGTAAGATGGACACCAGGGACTGCCCTGCATGGACTCAGCAAGATTTGGCATTACCAGTACTGATCTGCTGATGATTCCAAACTCTTTTTGGCATTTCTGCTTCCATCTCCTCCACCCTCCCTATTTCCAACACCATGGCTAATTGTATACCTTTGTTATAAATAAAATATGTTACTGAGAGTGCTTTAATAAGTGTAACATCCAGAGTCTTCCATCACCATTCTTCATTTCACCTAAAAGCAATGGAAGAATCCCCTGTAAAATCCCTCTCACCAGGCACAGGAGGGCAAAACTCAATATTCTACAGCAGGCTCTGTGATATTGAAAAGAGAAGCAACACATCAGCGACTTCCAAGTTACTTCACTTTCTAAAGATACAAAGTGGGAAGCAAAGAGGCAAATGTAAGCAGGATGCGGCATTATCCTTCTCTGTAGGTCTGTAGAAAGAATATGAAAACACTTACAGTCTCCAGCAATAAGAACAGGAACGAAGAAAACAATTTCCTGCTATCTGCACTTTGTCAGGACAAGAGATTTCAAAATGATGGTGATGAATGGAGGGAGAGTAAATAACAAAAGGAAGCAAGAGTGACCGAAGCTGGCAAAAAAGTTATAATTTAAATAAAAGTGGAATGAGGCAAACATTAAGGATGAGGGGGGAATCAAGGAGATACAGGAAAGGGGGGAAAAAACCTGAACTTGACTGAAGAGCATCTCTTCAAATATTAATCAGATATTAACAAAAATCGATGGCCAAAGAAAAAAAGGATAAAAGGAGAATCAAAGAGGAGGCCTTCTTGAAAAGTATTGTATATTTGTACTGAAAACACTTGGTTCAAATGCAAACTCCTGAGAATGACTGCCCTACGTCAAAAAAAGAAAGATCTAGAACCATTGCTCAAAAAAGAGGAAGATTTCTGGGTTTTGTCTTTTTTTTTTTTTTTTTTTTGATCTTCCACCTAAGTTTCTGTAGCAGATTCATCAGAATAAAAATTAAAACTCTAAGCAACACAGGAGCTATAAACACATTATTACAATCAAAAGCACTTACCATTCAGGAAATAGCTAACAAATGACTTTAGAACTGATAGAAAACTCAGTGCGATTTCTAACCAAGGGGAAAAAAATAACATATTTTGCAGTAAGAATAAAAATCACTATCCTTAAAAGGTTTAAATACCTGCAACAAATACACGATCCACCTTGATAAATGACTGTTTCAAAAGACTTATTGAAAGGGTTTATATCCATTATAATGTAACGATTTAAGGATATTTAAACTTAAATTATTAAATCCATAGGAAACTAGAAGTAATTCAATCAAGGAGCAAAGTAATTTCATAACCTTTTCTGTAGCATTATTTTTATTTGTTACATATTGTCCCAAAAACTGGGAGTGAAAAATTTCAAGGTGCTTTCCAATTACAAAAATCATGGGGAATAGCAAGAGGCATAAAAAGAAAATTACAAAACAGTACAGATAAGAACATGAATGTTTTGGTGAGTATTTAAACCACTTTAAAAAAAAAATAAATAAAATAACCCAATTCTCTCTAAATAAAAGGAACAAGCGTTGTATGTTACTGATATTTTTGTCAATTCCCTGATAAAGTAAAACTGAAAAAACTCAGCCATGGTTTGAGTCATCGTATTTTCTCATGGCTGTGCTTTCAAAGTCACTAAGGCAAAAAGCATTCCAAATTTACTGCTATTGTTACACATTTTATACTTCTTCTGACAACTTCATGCTTTGCAATTGATGTGTTTTTACTTTGAACTCAATATTCAGACTGAGATTTGAAGACATGAAAATATCTCTCTTTAAATAAGTTCATCAGTTGCATGGTTTAAGACTGCAGCACAGCTCCCTCAAAGAAGAAAACTCTGCAGATAGCCCATGACTGAAGAGAAACATTTTCTTTTTCAGTTTCATCTTTTTAAAATGAAAACGGTGTCATCTAGATGTAAAGATCATCTGAAGGAGATAAACCAAGTAACCTAGGGTAGTAGGGGTCCTAGGTAGATACAGTTACCTACAAAATTACCTTTACATCACCATAGTAGGCTTGTAAGAACCAATACACTAACAGCCTACTTAATCTAGATTTTTTTTTTTCCATTGCGATCCTGATTGCTTTTTCAATTCTACTCCATCTTACCTGCAGTTTTCTTTCTATGAAAACTGATGAAATGGCTGGGGAACTACATAAAAAAATAAAGTTTATTTAAAACTAGGAAAGGATAACAAACTAGTGACATGAGGTTTTATCATCAGAACTACATTCAGAGCACATAAAAATTATATTGAAACATTAAAAAAACCCGAGTTATATGAGCTGTACGCCTCAGAACCAACTATTTTGTATTTTGTTATTTTCATTACTATTAGATTCATAGACAAATAAATTTATTTACACTATTGCTAGCACCCAGTGATGCATCTTAAGGAAAGAAAAAATCATATTCTTTGACATGTGTACAATGTTTAAAAAGAATAGGCCCAAATACCACCAATTGCATATAAATAAATAATGGGTTTAAAAGAGAGCCCTTTTAATACTGAAAACACTTACCGCTGACACTCCCCAGCATGCAGAATTAAATCTTCGTTATTCCTAGCACTGATGGTCAACTCATGTTCTGTAGAATTGAAGACATCAAGAAGCAGATGGCATTGTCGGGTGCTGTTCAGAGGAGGGGAAAAAGAATAGGACAAATTTAATAACACACCATAGAATTACTATATGTTTATTATAATTAATATTTATACATAAATATATATGCATAACTATACATACATTGACATATGTATGTTTTATACCCTACTCTAATTACGGAAGTATCTTAGTCTTTTACTAAAAATAACTTTTTCTAATAACTGGATTATTTTTAAGTTTTACTGAAACTAGACAGAAGCGTAGATCCTAAAGAGAAAAAGTTCCATGACAATTACAATTTGCACAATATTAAGCCCCATAGCGTTTCATCACCTGCACATTTCAGATTCACTTCTATGGAAAAAGCCACAGATTTTTTTTTTTTAGTTCTCTGAGCATTCACATGAAACAGTTTTATTATTTCAAATTACTTCGACCTTATCTTTTTAAGAAACAAATTTACAAGAAAAAATTTAAATCCTTGCCCAGTGTCAGGGAGCAATTCAATTTTCTATGGTACCTGGGCTGTCTACAGACCAAACCACGCTGGCAAGTAGAGTACTTTTCCATTATACCAACTACTCAGAGAGACAACTCTGTCTCTTCTGTGAGAAAGGCAAACACAGGCACCTCTCACTGAAAACTTCATATTTGTCAGCTACCATCCTTCAAATCCAAAATTCCTTAGAAGCATTCAGTATAAATATACCAGCCGTGTCTCTGGTGTCCTTAGGAAATAATACTGACAAAGATACAGGGAAAAAAACTTTATTGTAATTTTTTATTCTTATTTTTAAATTTTTCTTCCTTGCAAAACTAAGCATAAATAGCAGCATTGAGTGACTACAATATGATACAGATGGAAAAACATCAGAACCAGATACCAAAATGCCAAACACAATCATAAAGCTGCAATACTGCTTCAGCAGTCTACTCTGAAATTCAAAACTTCCTAAGAAGCTACTTAACAACAGAGAAATATCCCAGCCTTAAACACCACTACAATTTAGCGTTAGATATCAATGACTTCAAAGTTTAAATGCACAGATAATGAACCTAAGTGACTTATTGTGAATTACAGTAAAAACTATTATAGTCATTGTACAAAGATTACAAATTGTCTAATCTCATATAATTGCTATTGGAATCAGTAAGTAGGGAAAAGTAACTTGTATTTGGAATCAGAAGGAGAACCAACCCACCCACAGCATTAATTTAAGAGAGTTCCCTTGAAATAAGAAGATCCCCAAAAGGGAAGAAAGGAATATGTTGGTAAGGTGAGGATGGCCGGGCCCAAAGAGTTGTGGTGAACGGAGTTAAATCCAGTTGGCGGCCGGTCACGAGTGGTGTCCCCCAGGGCTGGGTGTTGGGGCCACTCCTGTTTAACATCTTTATTGATGATCTGGATGAGGTGATCGAGGGCACCCTCAGTCAGTTTACAGATGACACCCAGTTGGGTGGGAGTGTTGATCTGCTCGAGGGCAGGGAGGCTCTGCAGAGAGACCTGGACAGGCTGGAGCCATGGGCTGAGCCCAACTGGGGGAGTTTCACTGAGGGCAAATGCCGGGGGCTGCCCTTGGGCCACAACAACCCCCAGCAGGGCTACAGGCCTGGGGAGGAGTGGCTGGAGAGCTGCCAGTCAGAGAGGGACCTGGGGGGGTGATTGACAGCCGGCTGAACAGGAGCCAGCAGTGTGCCCAGGGGGCCAAGAAGGCCAATGGCATCCTGGCTTGTGTCAGCAATAGCGTGGCCAGCAGGGACAGGGAAGGGATCTGAGCCCTGGGCTCGGCACTGGTGAGGTCGCCCCTTGATTCCTGTGTTCACTTTTGGGCCCCTCACCCCAAAAGGCCATTGAATGACTCGAGCGTGGCCAGAGAAGGGCAACGGAGCTGGTGCAGGGTCTGGAGCACAGGTCTGCTGGGGAGCGGCTGAGGGAACTGGGGGGGTTTAGTCTGGAGAAGAGGAGGCTGAGGGGAGACCTCATCACCCTCTACAGCTACCTGAAAGGAGGGTGCAGAGAGGGAGGATGAGTCTCTTTAACCAAGTAATAAGCAATAGGACAAGAGAGAATGGCCTCAAATTGTGACAGGGAAGGTTTAGACTAGATATTAGGAAGCATTTCTTTCCAGAAGGGGCTGTTGGGTGTTGGAATGGGCTGCCCAGGGAGGTGGTGGAGTCCCCATCCCTGGAGGGGTTTAAGAGTCGGGTCGACATAGTGCTGAGAGATCTGGTGTAGTTGGGAACTGTTAATGTTGGGTTGATGGTTGGACTGGATGATCTTCAAGGTCTTTTCCAACCTAGACTATTCTGTGAATCTGTAAGTAAGATACAGCTTTGTGTCTCCAGCAACCAAGTATATTTACCCTACTGCATAATACTTTACAATTAAACTCAAATATCAGCCATTCTAAAGTCAATTAAACTCAGGAAATGCAAAATTTAAGAACTGTTTTTCTACTCTGGAAACAGGTTCCCTGTTTCGTAATACAACCCTCTTCTGAAAACCAAGAGATACCATTTCCAGAGCATATACAGGAGTATACTGGGTTTGCATGGCAAGGTTTTAGTAGCTGGTAGCTTCTGTGAGAAGATGCCAGAAGCTTCCCCCTTGCCAATCGGCTCCAAGATGCACCCGTCACTGGCCAAGGTCAAGCCAATCAGTAACGGTAGTAGCACCTCTGGGATAAGGTATGTAAGAATGTGGGAAAAAAACTGCTGGAGAGCAATTGCCCTGTACCAATGGAGGTCCATGGTGGAGCAAAGACCCACCTGCAGTCCGTGGAGGCCCTGTGATCCCATGGGAAGCCCACGCTGGAGCAGGCTCCTGGCAGGACCTGTGGCCCCGTGGAGAGAGGAGCCCACGCTGGAGCAGGTTTGCTGGCAGGACTTGTGACCCCGTGAGGGACCCACGCTGGAGCAGCCTGTGCCTGAAGGACTGCACCCCACAGAGGGGACATATGCTGGAGCAGATTGTGAAGAACTGCAGCCCAAGGGAAGAACTTATGTTGGAGAAGTTCATCAAGGACTGTCCACTCCCTGTGGGATGGACCCCACACTGGAGCAGGGGAAGAGTGTCGGTGTGTGAGGACTCCTCCCCTCAAGTGATGAACTGACCACAACCCCCATTGCCCATCCACCTGCACCACTGCGGGGGAAGAGGTAGAGAAACTGGGAGCAAAATTAAGCCCAGGTAGAAGGGAGGGTTGCAGGGAAGGTGTTTTAGTTTTTATTTCTCATTATCCTACTCTGATTTGATTGGTAATAAATCCAACTAATTTCCCCAAGTCAAGTCTGTTTTGCCCGTGATGGTAATTGGTGAGTGATCTCTCCTCATCCGTATCTTGACCCATCAGCCTTTTCTTATATTTTCTCTCCCCTGTCCAGCTGAGGAAGGGACTGATAGAGCAGCTTTGATGGACACCTGACCCACAGCCAGGGTCAACCCACCAGAAGGAGGAACTGTGTTGCTACCCTGCAAACCCTTGAGATGGGAACACTCATAGGATAAGCACAGGATGAGGTTGAGGTTACGAAAGTGACAGCAATGTCACATGCAATCAGGCACTAAATGACAGGCAAGCACTGCTTGTGGACAGTGGCATGTCTCTGCGCAAAACTAAAAAGTGAAAGTGGGGTGGTAGGTTTCTTTTAATATACGTTTTAAGGGGTTTAAAGTGTTCAAGTATCCTGGGCTACATTAAAAGAAGTGTGACCGGCAGGTCAGCAGAAGTGATTCTCCTCCTCTATCCACTCCTGTGATACCCCACCTGGAGTACTGCACTCAGCTCTGGGGCCCAACATCAGGAGGACATGGACCTGCTATAAGGTCTCCCTGGAGCCTTCTCTTTTCTAGGATGAACAACCCCGACTCTCTCAGCCTGTCCTCATAGGGAAGGTACTCCAGCCTCCTGATCACTTTGTGGTCTCCTCTGTACCTGTTCTAACAGGTCCATGTCCTTCTGATGTCCCTTTGGATGGCACATCCCTTCCCTCCAGCGTGCTGGCCACATCACATACCTTGGTGTCATTGGCAAACTTGCTGAGGGTGCACTCAATACACTGTCCATGTCACCAACAAAGACGTTAAACAGCGCCGGTCCCAACCCCTGAGGAATACCACTGGTCACTGCTCTCCACTGGGACATCGAGCTGCACAACTCTTCGAGTGCAACCACCCAGCCAATTCCTTATCGACTGAGTGGTCCACGTGTCAAATCCATGTCTCTCAAATTCAGAGGCAAGGATGTTGTTCAGGACAGTGTCAGATGCTTTGCACCAGTCCAGGTAGATGATAACAATTGCTCTTCCCTTCTCCACCAACGCTGTAACCCCGTCGTAGAAGGCCACCAGGTTTGTCAGGCACAATTTGCCCTTAGGGAAGCCATGTTGGCTGTCACCAATCATCACCTTATTTCCCATGTGCCCTTGCATAGTTTCCAGGATGATTCGCTCCATCACCTTGTCAGGTACAGAGGTGAGAGTTAATGGCCTGGTCCTTCTTTTTTCCTTTTTTAAAAATGAAGGGTATGTTTCCCCTTTTCCAGTCAGTGGGAACTTCACAGGACTGCCATGACTTCTCAAATATGATGGATAGTGGCTTAGGCACTTCATCCACCAGTTCCCTCAGAGCCCATGGATGCATCTTATCAGGTCCCACACACTTCTGTACCTTCAAGCCCCTTAGATGGTCTTGAACCTAATCTTCTCCTACAGTGGGCAGTTCTTCATTCTCCCAGTCCCCCCTTTTGCTTCTGCCTCTTGGGCGGTGTGGCTGGAGCACTTGCTGGTGAAGACTGAGGCAAAGAAGTCATTGAGTACCTCAGCCTTCTCCATGTCCTGGGTAACCAGGTCTCCCATTTTATTCTGGAAGTATTTTTTCATTTCCATGATCTACCTTATTTTTGCTATGATGTTTCCTTTAGAAAGATCTGTCATAAATTTCATGTTCAAGATTTTCTTTTACAAGTAACACAAAGGTCTATACATCAGAACACCGTACAGGTAAAAACTAGAATTACAAGGAAACATTGATCAATTTAGAATCTGGAGGTCTCAGAATAACATGCAAATTTAAATCAATACTCATTTCAAACAATAAAAAATAATAATTCTTAACTTTTTATTGAAAATTGAGTTAATTCAATAGTGTCTTGAAGATTTCTTGTATAAATAAACTTGTTATCCTCTACTGCAGAATAACACTAACAAATGTTAGTGACATGATGAATCATGCTGTATTTTTAAAATCTTACAATGCCAGTCATGGTTCCAAAAATAGTCACAAAACTGGGGCCATGGGAACTTAAGGCAAGAGACAATTACACTGTGATCTAGAAATTTCTTTCTATTGCAATTACTATTCCTATCCACTCCAAAATGCCAGCAGAGGATATTTTTCAGTAACATTTAATACAGTATTAAAAAGCAGATGCAGCTGCAGTGCTGTAATGATGGCTCACTTCAGTGAATAATCTTATTGCAGTTCTGTTTCTAGCTTAGTTTGAAAGTCAGTTTAAACAAGAAATGCTCAGGGGGGTTTGGCAAGTTATCTACATTCTGACTCAGCCCAGTTTCCCCATCAGCTGAAATCATGGAGTGTTTTCACATCCACATTTTTGTTTGCTTCTTCTCTGTTTTCTTTAAACAGGCATCCCTACTCAAAACGAGACATCAGAAAGTGAAGAGCATTGACAATGACGACAGGCAATGGTGTGCTGGATGACAACCCTATTCTCCAGAATCCACTGACAAACACAAAGAGCAACACAGCAAAACAATGACCTAGAGCATCTCTGTTGGTGCTATTGTGTTGTCAATAGGGTTTCTTTAATTCAATTTAATTTTTATTAAATTCTCTAAAAATGAAACTAACTTCAGATGATTAAGTCAGATTATCCATTTTACTGTTAAAAAGTCTTTTCACATATTCCAAGAATCGTCCTCATCTGACTTCTCCCAGTTGTAAACCTTTTCAATTATGCTAAATATTCCCAGCACATCTATAAATATTTGCAGATTTATGTTCTCATGTCTTCATGTGCCAAACTGTACATATTTAACATTTTGATCTCAAAAATCAATTCTCTCAATCTGTAAGCTACTTTTTGCTGCTCTTTCATGAACCCACTGTAACATTACACCATTAGCAGAGCTTAAGGTTAGCAAGATGATTTAACTATTGGATGTAACCTTCCATGTGTCATGGGGTTACCATTCTGTAGAATCTATATTGAGCTCAATGGTGTGTGTATAAATAAAGAATATATTCTAGAAAGACATCCAGCTCTGAGAACATTAAGAAATGGTTATTAAATCCATTGCTTGACAAACTTTTCTAATGGTTTATCCACCTAATTGATCAAAATGAGAGCTTTATTTATAGTTGAATTTGACTGGTTTACATTTTGACTGGCTTTTATTATTACTGTTTTTCATCAACAAACCAGTGAATTTAATATTCATTATTTTCTCTATGTATAAACATCTAATCGTTTTAAACAGGTCATATCTTAGCCTTCCTTCAAGTAAACAGATTGCTCTTCAAGCACCCAACCAAAAAGAGGGTTTTTTCCACCCTTCACAGCTCTATGACATCTGAACACTGAAATAATGAGAAAGAGCTGCCTGTCAGTATGTAGTTGACTCTCATTGTGAATGAAGCAAATGTGAACATTTAATTTAAAAATTCAGCTACATAAACCCAAGAAGTGTTTCAGGAAACATTACAGAACTTTTCAGTTGTATAACAAGAGTGTTTGTTAGAACACGACAGAAGCAGCATCCTATTTACTCTTTCTCTTGTATGATTTGTAAATGATTTCTAACGTGAACCTGACTGCTGAAGAGGCCGTGTTGCAGTCTGTTGTAGTGAAAATGTGGGCAACCCTGAAAAATTCAGAAAAATGTCTGATTTGATTAAGACTCAAAGTTCTGCCCACCAAGCTGAGGATTTCCTGAGAACCCTAAACAGAGTCAAGACTGTTCTTTTTCAGTCTCCAAACACTTCAGTGTAACTAAGTCGAAAAAAGTGGATCCTAACTGTAAATACAAAACAATGGAAGGTCTTAGACCAGGGAGCACGCTGCAAGCTTTATTATGAACGGATACATTCTTTACAAAACTAAAATGCTCTATTAAATTATATATATTAATGGTACAAAGGAAAATTAACTTTCGTTAGATTCAGTTAGATAAACCGACACTTTGAATTTAACAGTGTCAAACCTGCTGCAGTTCCTTTTTTTATTTTTTTTCTCTGACTCAATTACAAGAACAGAGTCTAAGCCTCTGCACTTGCCAAAAGAGATCTGCAGCTGACGTCTCGTCAGCTGTACAGGGGTTTTAAGACAGGAATAAAAGTTCGCTGCCTGAAGAAAATTAAACAATTTACCTTGTTCATCATCTTGAAATTGTAGAATTTACAGGTAAGAATATTCTTACATATCTGGCTTCGGAACTTTGCCCAAAAGTGAAGTCAGCATCCCTGTCACACTGTGAATTGACTTCATCTACAAATTCAGACCATCTCACCAACTCTGTAATAAGCAAGACCAAGATTTTCTGACCTCTGTGGATGGCTCTAATTTAAAACATTTTTGTACTGATGGCATAATAGCAAGGGACAAAAGGAGACCAACAGGCACCTCACAGCATGCAGAGCACGCCTTACTTGAATTCTTACCAAATGTGAGGAGTGAAGCAGGATTTTTTCTGGCATTTTTTCATGCTCCCTGCTCTTTGATAAAGGCAATAGGAAAGGACACTCAGTGCCCGCCAAAACTGGCAGATAATGCCTTTGAGAGAATCAACACATATAAAGGAGATAGCTCAAGACAATCTAACTACCACAAGCTTCAATGGGAGACTTTCTCAGAGCTAACGGTATGTCAAAATGAAGGGTATATCACATGAAGCTGTCAACAGTATGTTTCCCTTACACTGAACCGTTACCATCAGATCTCTACTGGCAGTCTTTAATCTGCTGGTAACTGAACTGAGGCCTGAAATCACACCAGTAGTTTTGGGGCTAAGATCTGATAACGAATCAATTAACATGATATGCTTGATTACAGAAGACACAGAATACAATTTTACTGTGTAGATTTATCTGCATTTTATGGTTAATAAACACTCAAGCAAGTAGATCCCTGAGGCACTTTAAGACTTCAGTGATCTGCAAGCCAGTGAGCTGTAGGACAGACAGACTGGGAAAACCTTCACCATTAACTCATTACCTCTTGTATGCTGTAGCTGGGCTGCTTTAACCACCTATGCTCTTGCTTATTCATTAAAGGACAATCATCTCCAGGCAAGCACAAACAAGCAGAATCAAAGATTACAGGTAACATGGTCAGAGGCAAACAATTTTTCAGCACAAGGCTGTTCTGCCAGTCCTTTCAGATGCAGGCAGCCCAGTGAGCATAGGTTGATACACCCAGTGAAAAACCTCAGAACAGATTATGGGCGTTTACAGACAGAATATCATCTCTTGCAACAGGAGAGGTGATACATGAGCCAGAGTTAGGCAACAGATTAGGCACTGCAGCATGTTAAGGGCTGCATCAAGCCAACCACAATGCTTCTACAGACCAACACAGAGAAAGGTTAAAAGGAACTCTTGTCAGGATTAAATGCATTTTATGATATACTGAAGATGTAGTTAATGAAACTTCACCCTAAAAAGCAGAAAACTGTGCATGAGTGGAAGACGCAGTTTTGACTATTTAGAAAAACAAAAACCAAACAAAAATTCCCAGTTGTTTCAGTCATATTCCCCATGCATATCTGCTCAAGAAGCTAAATAAAAGAAATACCAATTAAGTTTGCAGGACTTTAACATAATACACAACCTTTATGGTACAATTGGGGGGGGGGGGGGGAGTGATTTCATTAACATTTTTCGTGTTTTTTTCAGTAAAGGCCTAAGGGAAGAATCGATGTTCAAAGTTTTTATTTTACTTTGACTTTTTAAGCCCAGCAGCTAGTAAGCTATTCTTACTTTTGTTAAGGTAAAATGTAAAATAAACCCAACAAAAACACAGAAGGAAAAAAATTGAATCCAGAAAATGAAAACAATGATAGCTTTCATTCTGAAATGACAGCTGAAAAGGTAAATTAAAAAATACAGTTTCACATAATGACTAAACAAAAATAGCTCAGCACCTCAGACAGAATTTAAGCAATGAAATCTCAGCTGTAAATCAAAAGGAAACCAGATTCAAGATTTTAACAGAGCAAGTAAAAGTACAAAATTTGATTTATAATTTGCTGTCATTGAGTCTCAGATATTGGCAGAGATGATCAATAGTCAAAAACCAGACTTTGTTTCATTTAATGATAAACAGTTATCCTTTAGCAGATTGGAAGATGACATATTTCTGCTATTTTTTCACTCTAAAACGTAATATTAAATGACACATGACTTATCCTTCAGATGGAGAATCATCCCAGGGAAGCACAAGAGTAAAGGAATGGTGTCACTGATCACTAAAGCTACCATTATGGAGCAAACAACAAGAGATAATAAGCACTTAAAACCAAAATTCATTCATGACTTAGCAGACAACATATGCTAATGTAACAAAAAAAAAAAAAAACAACAACAACAAAAAAGCCTTTTGACAGCTCTTGCAATAAAACATTTCTGAAAGAAATGTAAATATTACAATATTTTTTCCCAACTCAGTAAAGCTTTTAGGCATCCTAATTAAAAGCAGTCACATCTTTAACTCCATCTCAAATCAGTAAATCACTTAAAGTTTCTACTGACTTAAATGCTGATCGGTATGATGAACGGGCAAAGAATGAAGCAAATGCATACAATATGAGCTGAAGCACTTGGCTGAATTGGAGCCACTATATATAGCACCTGCTGCTATAAGACTTGTGAAACTGTACACAGCTGAACAATGCAGAAACTCTACCTTTGAATTAGCACCTCAATCTATTTTTAAAGATTTCAGGATTAAATACTTTCCATACATAGTAAATTCCTGAGAATAGATTGGCAAGGCAGGGGTAGGATAACCTTGTCTTAACACAAAAAAACAGCTGAGGAAACCTAGCACGAAAAGCCAGCTTACCAACAAGAGTTTCAAATAAAAGCATCATGTTGTACTTGAAGCTTTTACAGAAGATTCGCAGCTTCACACCCAAGTTACTCCATGACTATAGGAAAGTAATTGCAGTGAGCTAAAGAGCAGTTATGCTGTTCACTTAAAAGTACACATGGACAGAGTAAAAAGGACATTTTTGACACTGAATGGACTATGCAGGGAAATAGTAAATGCAAACTGAGTATTTTAATAATAATGCATCTTGAAAACTATTTAAAATAGATGTTGTGTTATTCCCAGGCTGATAAAGAGAGATCACTTATTGAACATTGAAAACATTATAAAGGCCTAAGCCTGTGCCATTGCAGGGATGAAACTCTTAAAATCATTTATAAGGTTCCCAGAATTTTGCAAACCGCTGTTCTGGATACTGTGTTCTGACTTTGCAAGTAGCATTGGATTTACTTTAGTAGAGCAGTTCCTAAAAGAATAAAATTATACCTGTTATGCTACACTTCCAAGCAGCAAAATGCTTGACAAACTTGCTTACCAATAAAGTCATACAGTTTTAGGTCTGTCTTATAAGAGCTGGACACAGTCTACTCACTAAAAAAAAAAAAAAACAACCCTCGTTTGTCATATTTTGAAACATTTTTTTTTAAAAAGTATTTCAGTGTTTTGTTATCTTTGCCTAACCTGAAATTCCCTTGCTATATCCAAAGGTCATTATTTGCTGTATTACCTGCTCTGAAAAACAGATACCTATTGTCTTGGCAGTGCTATTTATGTAACCAAAAGTTAAGTCCCCTGTCACTCTTCTCTCTGGCTTCAGCAACACCAAGAGTGTTTTCAAACTTTTAAACTCATGCTTTAGCATAAGTCACATTTTTTTACTCTTCTTGCTCTAGACTTTCTCAAACTTGTCCACTTTTGTCTATGTTTCTACAAGTTCAAGCCCCAAAGTAGATACGGTAACTTTTCTTGAGGCTTTACTTCTTTTGTTCACAAGGAACAAAAGAAACACTTCATGTTCTGCAAACTACGTTGCTGTCCATCCTTCCTGTGAAATTTTTGCAATGGTATGTTACCAGTGACTCATTTTTTTCCTTTGAAAATGAAATACGCTCCAAATATCTCCTACACTTACATTCCCCCTTCTTGCCTATCCATGGGTTTTATTTCTGAAGACTGACATGGAAAAGGTCCTAAGACTAGTAGGAAATTCTTGGATCAATTAAGTTAACTCTCAGCTATTATTAGTAACAGTATTACATAATTGCACTGAAATAATTTCAGAATTTAAACCAAGCGAAATGCTTTCTGCCACTATGCACACTAGCTTTCTTTTCAATAATCCTACTTGATAGCCGGTAGCTGATTATTACAAGCGTTTTTTTTATAAAAGCATATTCATGTCCAATTTGTAACATTTTTTTCTTGCACTAACTTCATCATTCACCTAAAAGAGTATTTCCTCTTCCTTTGTATTTATACCTCAGATGTACTTACACACTGAAACAAGGTCCATCCTCAGTCTTCTTTCTTCCCAACAAACCCAAGCTCATTTATTCATTTTCTGAATGAAAGCTATTCAAAGGCCACCTCTGGAACTGCCAGAGTTTGAATACATCCCAAATATTTAAAGATTGCAAAGTATTTAACTAACTACCAGCATATATTAACAAAAACTTGCTGATTAAGCATCACTAAAAGCATTAACTTACAGAATTCATTTTTGCAAAAGCTGCTTTGCTCAAGCAGTACGTAAAGCAATATAAAATTAATAAGAACATACAGAATAGAAACTATGTATTTAACAGCAGATAAAGACCATTTTAGAAAAAAAAAAAAAAATTACTAATAATGATTTCACTGAGTGGCTGATGAATTTTATGTAATCACATTTTTTTGATTATGGCATTTGACCACCATAATATGTTGCCATGATTTTTAGAACTCGCTACAATATGTGAAACTAATCTGTGCCTTGCAAGATAAAGCAAGCACCACAGGAGAACGATTACAATTTATTCCTCATATCCAAAGACAATCATTTACACATGCAATTTGGGTGAGATTCTGTTAGACAAACACAAAACAATGTAATGCAGAACACACCACAACAACAAAGAAATACAGAAAGAAGTCCTCAAATTTTACAATGAAGAGGAGATATCCTGTCCCTTGTAAAATAAACTGTCACGAAATGAATCTCAGAAACTGTCCAATGCACAAGGACTGCTTTAATCATAGTCTGCAGTTGAAGGAGGCTAAACTCCTAAATGAAGAATTTTGAAAAATTGTTCATATGATTCTTTAACCTACATGTTGCTGATGATACTGAAATTTTACAGCACGGTCTTTAAGTTACAGCCAGTATAACAATCACAGAATCATCCAGGTTGGAAAAGACCCTTGGGATCATCGAGTCCAACCATCAGCCCGACTCTACAAAGTTCTCCCCTACCCCACATCCCCCAACATCTCATCTGAACGACCCTTAAACACACCCAGGGGTGTGGACTCCACCACCTCCCTGGACAGCCTGTTCCACTGTCTGACAATAACACAACAGAGACATTAAGTCAAATATACAAGAGTCAAAACAAGGCTTACCTTGTTGCTGGAAGGGTACTGACACGTGTAAAGAAAACAGACGGCTCTACTTCTACATGAAGGCCTAGCGAAAGGTTCCGGTAATAGCCTTCAACATGTCCGGGTCCACCAGAGTATTTAAAATTCAAAATGGCTTCCAGTGTCTAGAAAAATAAAAGTAAATTACTTATTAGCTATGTGTCATTACTGTGCATTTCACAGGTTCAATTAAATTAGACCATAGAAGTGATTTACCAACAAAGTTTCTTTGCCCTCAAGAATTTTCTTTTCCTAACCCATCCATTCTATTATCTCATGAAAAAAGGCAATTTAACAAATAATTGCATCTTAGGTAAACAGTTGCACTTTTTTTCCCTAATTCTTTCAAAAACTAGAGTACGGAACAAAGTCAGCTGGTCTTTTACATAATTCCTCTCCATACCACATTTAACACAGAAGACTGAAGAGTTTACTTTTGTTTAGAAGAGTTTAGGGTTTATTAAATTATATGCTCTTTGATACTCTTGAAAAATATTCACCACATCATTACCCTCATAAACAAATGGAAAACCTTTAAAGTTTTTGAGTGTGGACAGATAAAGATTATACAAATCTAAAAGCATCTGCTCTCTCAACAAGTCCCTGTAAACATACAGTTGTCTCCATTAACTAACTTCTAAAGAAAAATCAAAGCATTTTCTAAATATGAAAAAAACATTTATATTTTATACCATTCTATTTCTAAGTCTGGCTAAAGGAACAGAAACACGGATACAATCAATTTTTTAAAATAAACACAATCAGTGATTTAAATACCAAAATCAAGAATTTAGTATTTTGCTGCATGTGTACACTTAAAAGTTTTGCCTATTTTGAGTTTGTTTTTAAGTGGGCTAATTCCAATTCTTACTTTAGTTTCATTAAAATTCATGAGAGTCACCTTATAATACAAATAAAAAAATTCACTGGGCACTTTGGACATACCCATCTACTCTATTTATGTCAATTCCTAATCTGTAGTTAATGAACTCAAGTTTATGTTATGTCAGGAGAGCTAATCAATATTAAATACAAAAATAAAAACGCACAAACCCATTCAGAACATAGTTTTTTCTAATTAACCACCTGGACCATTTAATAAAAATCAGAGCCAGACTCTCTAAGTACAAGGATCTGACATTACTTACATCATAACGTGAGAATGGACTTCAATTTCAATTAGGAAATCTGTGAAAACTCCAGCTATGTACATTCTTATTATTGCTGTAATACTCACAGTATCCTGCTTGGGAAAGCTACTGTGGTATGGAACCATGGTTCACTCTACACAGGACCATGGCACAAAGCTGCTTTATTAAGCCCAGTCCCATAATTACAGATAAACATGTAATAAATGTTAGTTTGAAAGCTCACAGAACATTATCATTTCAGATACAAACCCCTTTGTAACATCCTATACCAAATGAAAAACCTCCAGAAAAGAGGTTAAAAACTACAATCGTTATGTGCCATTGATGAGCAGGAGAGTTTAAGGGCATCATCACAATCTTTGTCCCTGTTGTAGTGAGGAATTTGTCAAAGAAAACTCATTCATGACCCTGTGTGTGTCTCACACTCCATGCTAGAGAAAAAACAAACAAACAAACAAACAAAACCCTAAGAGCCTTCTATTAATCTAGACCACAGAAAGACATCTCTTCTCACCCAAAATGTAAGATCTAACTGAGGACATATAATAGTGAGGACACAAGAGATTTTTAATATCTCTGAGAACCACAGAACACCCAAACCTACAGTCTTTCTCAGGCCATGATAATCTGCAGGGTTCCTAGGAATGGACACACACGCACAAAGATTAAGCATCAGGTAGACTTTACATCAAGACTGTAGATGTGTGTGTAGCAGGGGAGCAGGACTGAAGGAAATTTTTTTTTTCAGGAGCCTTCAGGTCATCAAAGAAAGTTTTATTGCTTAGGATTCATATAATATGAACAGATTTTAAAAATAACCCAAATTCAATCTCCTTTAAACCCCTGTACACACACATACCTTGGAAAGGTCTCCACGTACAATATGAAATATCTATTTTCTATCTCTAGGATAGAAAAAAAAAACGAAAACTACAGTTTCATAAATTTATAAAGCTCCAATTTAAAACAATTTTTCACTCTCTCCCACAGCACCTGCAGAGAAGAACAGTCCAAATGCTACAGTCCCCCATTTAAATAATGTTGTATACTTACTCCAGTGGCCTTGTCAAACCTACATAAATAAAAGACTGAGCTGCAGATTCTATTCATCTCTACAAATACCAATAGAATTTATTAGATTTCTGCAAACTGCATCACTGCAGACGAAGAAGAAATAGCAGGGTGTCACTACAAACATAATTTTGCCTGCAGATGATCCTTAAAAAAAGAAAAGGAAGGAAGGATGGAGTACACTGGCCTCTCAGGGCAGGCAGCCAGGAAAAGCAGCCTATTGTTAACTGAACACATCTGGAATTCAGAGTGTCTGTGGATGGGGCTGGGGGGGAAACAATTCTTGTGTTTAAGCAGAGTTGCATTCTGGAAGTAAATAGTAAAAATATGGATAAATTGTTTAACCTATGATGACTTTGGCTTGATAAATCTTTTACTATTTCATTGGTCCTTCCTTCTATTGATGAAGTAAAGGAAATGGAAGTGTTGCCGAGTCTAAATTCCAGATAACAAGATTCTTAAGCAACGGCACCAGACATTAATATCACCTACTATATTGACAAAAAATATTTTACAGATAAATCAAAAAATTGCCATTTTGGTTTCTCTCATGCATTTTGTCCTCAAACATATTTTCTGCATAGAGCAGGTACCAGGTTTATTTTACAAAAAAAATCATTCTCTCTAATCTGCTCATGGACATCCTTCCCATATTCACTGATAAAACAGAACTAAAAGCAAAAATAGAAAAGCACTGCTCCTCGAATAACAGTATGTCATTAACAAAAAGCAAAACTTTGGGCATTAAAATTTCCGAACTGAATGACAAGTTAGTACTCTTGTGCCAATCCCTCAATAGTGACTTCCTGAACAGCAGTACCTTTCAGATACTGATTTTTAACTGCCCGTTCAAACAGTTATAATCTACAACTCAGAACAATTATTTCTATTGAGCTACTACTATAGTACTTCCTACCCAGAAGTAGACAGTAAAATCTAAAGAGAATTTCCATATAATTCTATAGAATATTGCTACTTACACAGAAGTTACTGATTGAGAACATACCTCCCCAAAAGAGCTAATGACAGAAACAAGAAACTTATACATGAAGGGGGAAAGAGCAGTGATGAAGGTCAACACGGTGCTCAATCCTTTCTGTATGCTTGTTCTCAAGTAAGGGGGTTGCCTGACTACCAGAGTCAAGAAGCTTTACCCCCCAAAAGTGTTCGAACTTATATGTAGCAAAGAAGATTATTTTAGCTCAAAAACTTGGCTTAGACCACAGGTATGTTAAGGGAAGTATAACTAAAGGATGTAAGAATCCACCTCAGAGATGTAACCGTTATACGCTGTATGTAAAGGAAAATAAACATTCCATAGAAGAACACAAAATATTAGCCTAATTTAATATTAGCAACTCTCATAATTAGACTTTTTTTAAGAAAAAAAAAATCCTTCAAGATATGAAAAACATTAGAAGAGTCTACTTCTTTTATAAAAACAGGAATAATTACTGAACAGCAACATTAGATGTAATCAACAAAGGAACTGCCAACAATGAGAATGATATACCCAGTAGGTGAATTAGTAGTCAGGAAACTCAACTTTATAGTGATACATTGTTAATGAGTAAACAACCAATAACGCATTCATATGCTTTCGTCCTCACTGTGGAAAAATACTTTTATTCGTCTTTGTTTGTAATCTTTACAAAGTCAGAAATGGTTCAGACCAGGAGCTCCTGGGTTTAATTCTTACATCATGTATCTTGCTTAGTAGATTTGTTTCTTTACTCTTTGTTTCTTCAGTCCTTAAGCAATTTTACTAGCAATAGCAGTAACTCTGACTTTATCCCTGTGCATATCTTGCTACTGGAAGAACCAGAAGATTCTAGTTTATAGTATTTCTTCTTACAGTATCCCATCAGCACACATCCTGCATTTTGTGTTTCAGATAGCAAAGCAAGATGTTGTCCTCAAAGTTTTTCCAAACTGGAACATCAATTTTTGAAATGTTGATTATCAGTGTTTTCCATAATTAATTTAACAAATCATACTTTGCAAGAAAGGCTCACATACACTGCACTTTCAGGCCTTTTTAAAATTCCCTTAATATAGCAAAAATGACACTAAGTAGATCTCAACATTTAATACAAGATGAAATGCCAGTACTTAGCTACAGGCAGTTTGCTCCTGAGACTCTGCAGATACTGACTGCAATAACTGACGAAATACCAGAATGTACCATTGCAGGCTCTCCATTAAGATATAACATTAAAAAAAAAAAAAAAAAAAAAAAAAAAAAAAAGCACAGCAGCATGACCAGACTAAAAATATACATAGAATCAGACTAAAATTTTTCCATTTTAGTTTCTGAAATGGTTAAAGAAAACAATTCTTACTAATAAGTATTATTTCTCATTGGATTAGGGCTGGAAATTTGAAAAGGAATTTATTTTAGGTATGTAAACTCCAAATACGCTAAAACAAACAAACAAACAAAAAACCCCATTACTTGTCTAACAGTAAACCTGTTTTCTTACCAAATTGCATTATGTTCCTGATCTGCTTCTCATGCAAATTAGCATTAGCAGGACATGCTCTGTGCATTCATGACTGTTTAGCCATTCTTTCTGACTTGTAGTCCCTTTTCTCATTGGATGCCTTTTTTTTCTGGTTTGTTTGGGTGTTTGGGTTTTTTTTCCTTAAGCAGACTATAAACCCCAATTTTGTTAAATTTTCTCTGCCTCCCTCCTCTTTTCCTCTCCTTCTCTGACCATCCCACTCCCATACTCAACTCTGATGGGCAATCAGTGATATTCATCAGTAATAAAGAGAAATAACAATGTACTAGATCTTCAGGTCCATTTTGCAGAAGGCACCAGAGAATCACTCTACAAAATTAATTTCTCAATTTCTTTCTGGGTGCCATGCTTAAATTCTTTTAAGAGCTTTGAGGACTGCGTAAATAAATCACAGATCAGGAATTTCAGCTGCCTAACTGCAACTAATTAAATTATCTGGCAGTAACAAAGAGAAAGTGAGTTTCTCATATTAACCACGCTCTTTTCAACAGCAGCAGGTAACCCTGGCAATAAATACTCTGGTAACAACAGCACAGAGATGGCCAGCTGAAAGCGTGCTCCGAGTGCCAGCACAGATGACACAGACGGTGTTCTACAGCATCACCCACTCCGTGGGTGCAGTGACACAGAGCTGGTGGCATCTCCAAGCCTCTGCCCTTCCACAGCTTCCTCGCTGCTCCTGGGACAGGAGGCCGAGCTCTCCTCGGGGCTGTGGTGCTTGCACAGCCCCACAGGGCCTCCGTGATGTTTCAGGCTGCAGACCACGGTTCTCAAAGATGCATTCAAGCCCTCTTCTGCTCCTTGCTGCCTCAGGCCAGACCTACTGGCTCACCTTCATTCATGCTAAGAAGCCGTGGGGTTTATCCCCATCTGCACAGCACACAGTTATCAGGGAGTGAGGTAGGTTTTTCTCCTCTAGTCAGACCAAATGTTTTATCCTTTTTTCTATATGTGGCTCCATACCTCAATTTTCCATCGTTACTATCAGAGTAACTTGGCCTAAGCATTACTGGACTAAAGCCAAAAAGGTCCAGTCTTGGAGACTGCAAGCTTTTCAATCTAAGAACATGGGATATGCTGCTCCAGCAACACGGTTCACACAGAAATGTATGAACTGAATCTTTTTTCCGGAATGTGAACACTGGGAAGGAAATGGAGGTCCCTGCATAGCTGAAGCCAAGGAAGGTAAGACTCAAATACATCAAGCTTCCAGTCCTTGGACTGATTTGTCAATGCAAAAACTATGTTTAGAGTTAATCTCATGAAAAAATTCTGTCTTGGCATTTAGAAATGCACACATCTCCGCCTATGTATCTATTTGTCTATCAAAATTAATTCAGATTAGTACTTCCTTGAGCCTTAATTTACAGAGTCTACCACAAGACAAATATTTGTGGTTTTCGCTTCTTTCTCCCACCAGTGAGCCTACAGTCCATGATTCTATAGGGTAACCTGACAAAGGATAAAGTCTGTATAAAAATCAGGCTTAAAGGATAAAGTCTGTATAAAAAAATGAAGCTGAACAGCAGTGTTGGGAAATGCAACAGGTGCCCTTATGTACATAAGCTGAATATCCTCCTGCCCACTTGTTCTCAGGAGGATAAAAGAAAAAAAAACCACACACCCCCACACCACTAAAGAGGAAAAGCAGAGAAACTGCTGACTAGCTAGAGACTCTATAATTCTCCTTGGAAGGACAAAAATCTCGAATGTAATAGAAAAAAACCCTCCAGCTTAATGTCAGGAGCATTGAATTTTTATTACTCCCTGTTGATGAGAGTTAAGAAAAGAACAGCGTTGCTAAATCTGAACGGTCTCATCACATACTTAATACTTTCTGAGATACACACGTTACTCGGCATTGTGGCTGCCCCCTCCCTGGAAGTGTTCAAGGCCAGGTTGGATGGGTCTGGAGCACAGGTCTGCTGGGGAGCGGCTGAGGGAACTGGGGGGGTTTAGTCTGGAGAAGAGGAGGCTGAGGGGAGACCTCATCACCCTCTACAGCTCCCTGAAAGGAGGGTGCAGAGAGCTGGGGATGAGTCTCTTAGCAAAGTAATAAGCAATAGGACAAGAGGGAATGGCCTCAAGCTGCTCCAGGAAAGGGTTAGACTGGATCTTAGGAAGCATTTCTGTGCAGAAGGGGCTGTTGGGCGTTGGAATGGGCTGCCCAGGGCAGGGGGGGAGTCCCCGGGATCCCTGGAGGGGTTGAAGAGTCGGGCTGAGCCAGCGCTGAGGGATCTGGGGGAGTTGGGAACGATCAGGGTGAGGTTAATGGTTGGACTGGAGGAGCTTCAAGGGCTTTTCCAACTTAAATGATTCTGTGTATTGAAAGGTGTCCCTCCCATGGCAGGGGGATTGGAACTAGATAGTCTTTAAGGTCCTTTCCAAACCAAACCATTCTATGATGACTCTTTGGACCAGTCTCTTACTGCAAAACTAAGACCTCAGGGACTTGGATCCTGATATCTTCAAAGCTTCTTCCATGCATCATTTCCTCAAACACTTAGAACTTTTTGACTTGAAATACTGGTATTGAAAGGACATTTGGGAAGAGAAGTGGAGTATGTAATTTGTGATAACAGGAGCACCAAGCCTTTAGATGTAAAGGTTCATTTCAAGCTATCATTTCAAAACGAAAAATAAATCAGTCCTCCCTGATGTCTTTAGTATCTGGCACAAATCTTAGGCAGCCCAAGAAAGGTCCACAATAAGAAATGAAGATCAGAAGTGGAATACATGGACAACCATACAAGAAATATGAATCACATCATGGATCATGAAAAGTAAATTATATAATAAATCAAATTTTTAAATGAAAATAATTGATGGAATGAGTGTACAGTGATATCATGCAACTTTGCAGAAAGAGATCTATTCATTGCTCTCTCTCTCACTGGAGGATATTAGTATTTTCACATACAGCTAACCTGTCTGATTTTCTGATACACAAAATCAATCCCAGGAAATCCCAAGCACAAATACAGGCTGGCCGATGAGTGGATTGAGAGCAGCCCTATGGAGAAGGACTTGGGGGTATTAGTGGATGTAAAAGTGACTATGAGCCAGCAACGTGCACTCCCATCCCATAACGCCAACCGTGTCCTTGGCTGCATCAAGAGAAGTGTGGCCAGCAGGTCGAGGGCAGGGATTTTCCCTCTACTCCACTCTTATGAGACCTCCCCCTGCAGTGCTGTGTCCAGCTCTGGGACCCTCAGCATGAGAAGGACATGGACCTCCTCGAGGAAGTCCAAAGGAGGCCAAAAAGATGCTCAGGGGGCTGGAGCACCCCCCCTGTGAGGACAGGCTGAGAGAGTTGGGGGGGTTCAGCCTGGAGAAGAGAAGGCTCCGGGGAGACCTTATAGCGGCCTTTCAGTACTTGAAGGGACTACAGGAAAGATGGGGAGGGACTGTTTATGAGAGAGTGTAGCAATAGGGTGAAAGGTAATGGTTTTAAACTGAAAGAGGGTAGATTTAGATTAGAAATAAGGAAGAAATTCTTCCCTGTGAGGGGGGTGAGGCCCTGGCACAGGTTGCCCAGAGAAGCTGTGGCTGCCCCCTCCCTGGAAGGGTTCAAGGCCAGGTTGGACGGGGCTTTGGGCAACCTGGGCTAGTGGAAGGTGTCCCTGCCCATGGCAGGGGGTTGGGACTAGATGAGCTTTAGGGTCTCTTCCAACCCATACCATTCTATGATTCTGTAAATATATACTTTAGGTTTCCTGCATTTCTGTATATATTTTTTCTTTTTTTAGATAAAAAATAAAGTCTGTACTTTTAAGTAGAAATTAAACAGCCAAGAAAGGACAGAAGGTACCTATACATTTCTCTGAATGCAAACTATGATGCAAATCTAAATCTACTGGAATTGATCAAGGTAGAATTCCTAATTTTCCCCAACTAGGAAAAGGAGACTCTCCCAGTAGATATTGTTCCTTAAAGCACCAAGTAGTATAGTAAGTGATAGCAAGAACCCTGATACATGCATTATAAAAAGGATATGCATATGTAATCATCTTGTAGTGCATATGTAATCATCCTCTAGGACTGAACTGCAGCAAGCGATCTCCATACTAATTTTTCTCCTCTGTATTCCATTAAAAATATATATGGCAACTACAAAAGCTATGATAAAATTCTTAACAACTGATTAAGCAATGAAATATTTTGTGCCGCTGCAGTAAATCAGACCTTTTTATGTACAAATACAAACAAAGACCACATTGTTATTCATGTTAAACTACTTTATCAGTCTAAAGCAAAATTAAACATAATTTTTAGCACATGTGTTAATCAGGTGAATTTACACAACCAGTCTATTGAACAAGGTGCCTGCCGTATTCATGCTCTAGTGCAGTTTTACTCGAGTACACCTACAGCACACACACTGACTTTCAGTAGCAATTTTTGAAGTACACTGATGTTTATCTAGCTCGTCCATCTACATTTATGTCTAGTTAAGCCCCTGAACAATGAAACTGCTGCATCTCTTTGTAAAAATAGCACAATGGCGATAACAAGTAGCTGAAGCTAAATATAGCTCCTGCAGGCATATGCCAGGAATTAAATAGTACATTTTACCCCTCCCCAATCCTAAATCAGTAAGCTTCAACAAGGAATCTCTAGTGAATATACACAGGAGCTCAATAAATCCCCCTTAAGCTTACAAGGCATATTTTGAATCTGTGCTAGCTAAAAATAGCCGTGTTTATAATGAGAATGGAGATGTGAGCAGAATAATATTGTTTAAAGGCAGGCATGCTGTAGTCATTCCGCATTAACTAATAGGGTGAATCAAAGGTCTTTCTAACAAACAGATACACAAATCAACAGATAAAATACAATATTCAGCAATCCTTTACTGAAGAGTATTTATCTCGCATCAAACCGTGCTCTTTCTAATTGGCTCCTGCAGTCACACATTCACAAGTTATTGTGTGTGAATTTTTTTAGCTAGAACACAAATTGTTACTTCCAAAAGACAGGAGAAAGAGGAGTATACAGCATTATTCCTCTGGACAGTATTGTCTCCTGGAATTCAATTCCCCTCTGGAAATATTCAGGAAATATAATACATAATTCTTCTTGTAATATTAATCACAGAATTCTGCTTTCTTTAATTAAAGGCAAATTGCATCCAGGCCTCCAGGGCAGTACTACTGCAGATGAATGCTCAAATGGTTGATACATGTTCTTAACTGCCTCAAAGGTTTTGCCTACTTCAACTTAGATACAAGCACTGCTGACCGCAGCTGTGACAAAATCTCATTCTTGGCTGAGATACAGATAAGACATTAAAAATAATTTAAATACAAGTAACTTGTATGTGGAACATTCCCATCGAGAGTTTTCTGTCTACTGACACTAAACTGCAGAACCTCTTAGAAAAACGTGTGCTAGGAAATTATTCAGCCCTGCTTTCTGTTCTCAGAGGACTTGAAGGAATGGAGGAGCAAGTCATCACACATGTTCCTGAGTAACTTCTGTGGTTCTGAAATCCTGCCCTGATTCTCAAGTAGGAAGGTACAAAAAGAGAGTAAATGCAGGGATAGATGCTGATGAACAAATCACACACATACACACACCCTTCAGAAGGGAAATTTCTCTGTGTGGACACCAACAACTCAGTCTGGTTCTCCCAGCAATGGCTATGGAACATGCTGGTTGCTGTTGAAGAGGCATCACTGCACGTAACTCCTCACTGAAACCTGTTCATTACACCCTGTAGCAGGGTCCCCAAAAAGCAAAGGCACAAGATGCTGGCAGGTATCTTTTCACGGAAAGAACACATCCATGAGAGGTGGATAATACAAACTCTTGGGTGTAACAGTGCAAAGTACATGTATCCAGCATAAACCCCCCACGTGCTATGAAATCATGAATAACAAGATAGTCTAAAACCAGTCACAACCCCAGAAGAACATCAGCAAAAGAACAGAAACAAGTGCTGCCCAGGCAGCTCCCCAGTTAAGAATGACAAATCTGATCAATGTTGCTATCATCCACCAGCAGGTTGTCTCTCACATTTGTGAGAGTGAGCACACTGCTTTTTTTAATTGCCCTCTGCCACATCTTGCTACTGCAGACTCAGCAACCAAGTATTATCTTTCAGGGTATATTTTGAGTTAAGCAAATGAGAATTTCAGAAAGTTGTGTGACACTGCTGAAGTTTGCAAGCGTGAGTGCAAGTTTTCTTCTCCAATCCCCCTAACCCGGGAAGAGAATCAAAGCCAACACCACCAAGCCTGGATAGGCTCATATGCAACAACCTGAAGTCTCTGGGTAACACAGTGCAGTTACCCAATTACATTTTTTCATGACAAACACTCTACACTGTTTCACACTTCCTCAACAGTAGCTCATCACTCCTCTGTTCCCTTCTACCATGTCCTTTGTGAGAAAAAGGGATGACTGCACACAAAGTGGGGTAAACACAGAAGAAACTTTTTGTTTGCCTCTCTATTCCTTTACTTTCTGTTATACCTAATATTCTGTTTGCCTTTTGTATTGCTACTACAAATTAAATTAACATCTTTGTAGAATGTCTCGTACCTCCAAGATCTCTATCCTTAATGGCAACGGTTAATTCAGAGACCATCGCTGTGCATTTGGTTTTAAGACTGCATTTGCTTCATGTGTGTTACAATGCACATGTGGATCAATGTCGATCTTCATCTCAAATCTTAACAACGCACCATCACAAGATAACCCTTAAAAATTGCTTTTCCTATATGCGACCCATAATAAACTTTGATACAATCCTAATCACTTTAACATCCAGATGCTTTATGAGCTTGCTCAGGCACAACAGAAATCCCTATGAATTAGGCTGGAGACCACCTTGCAGTGACTAAAAGGGCCATTTTTCCTGCCTTTAACCAGCTCCTGACTCATGACGGGACGTCCACTTTTATCTCACAGCATATTTGTTTCTCTCAAGCAGCCTTTTGTGAATCTTTTCGGAAGCGTTTTAGGAATCAAGTAAGCAGTATCAACAATTTTCCTTTGTTCACAAGCTCAGGATATGCTTCAAAGAATTCTGGCAGATTTTCTTACTGTGACTGCCCTTCATAAAAAAAATCAAGTATCCCAACAGAAGTACCATACTATTATTAACTCTGCTGTTATATTTCTGGTTTTACTATATTTACCAATCATAAGTGTAAAGTAATTGTATTAGTTACTATTCTTCCTCAATGGCAATTAAACAATTAACTGTTCGAAGTTTATAAACTTTTATAACACCAAATAATATGAAGATTATACCCCAGACAAAGAAGGAACAGTCGCGTGCATTCCCCTATGGGCATATGGTCTGACATAGGTCCAAGTCCACCACCATTACCCAAGTAAGCAAAATTTAGAGTTTCTATTTTACAACGCACAAATCCATCCCATAAAAAGGGCACACAAAAAGTACAAAGGGTTTCCTGAAGATCTCAAATCCATTTACTGTTCAAAATGCTATCCCGAAGAAGTGAGTTCCATTCACTACTCATATACTTTTTATTCATGGTATTGCTGTACTGTACTCTAAACAAAAATTATACCCACAATCTCAAAAGAGAAAACAAATCCTCCTCTGCAACAGATGAATTACCTTAGAAAGAAATAATCCACCAGCAAATCAGAAAAAAATCTACTATAAAACATAAAAGATCCTTGAAAATGAGTGATCAGATTTTTTCCATGAAGGCTTTTTGGTATTCTTGTGTTAAACAATTCTCTCTTTTTTTTTCAGGAATTCTTGTGATGAGGAGGGATAAGCCCAATTAAGTGACTGTTCAAAAGTAGGAGCAAGTGAAGAAAGACGTTTTAAAACAGGAATGCTTGAACAACTTAAATCAATAGATCTGTTTATTCAGCATAGCCATTAACATATAAATATGGAAGACTGAGTACTTCAGATTTTTCAGCTGCTACTTGGGTTGGAAATAGAGGCTCTAGTAGCACAATCATTTTCAACATCAGTAAAGTTATTGAGCTAAAAATATCACTGATTTAATGAGTTTTATATGGAATGAATATTGCAAATTCCTACTCCTCAATACGATGATAAAAACTAACAGAATAAAAAAATAGTGAAATTAGTTTTCAGGGATTGGTGCTTCAGAAATTAAATTTGTCCTATAATTTCACTAGAAAACCGGTCCTAGAGTTGCACAATGGTGACGCTTTCCATTCTAATGTATCTTCTTTCTTTCACTGGGCATGTTATCTGAAACCTAATATGCCAAGCAACCAAGCATTCAATCTCATTATTAAAACATACAGCTCTCTTAATAAACTCAGTACATGTGATTTCCTCAAATGTTTTTTCTCAATATAGGGAATTTGGACTGAGCTCTTCAGTAAACACAAGATGATAATTGCAGATATGAATCAGAAGTAGAGATGACACTAAAATTCATTTCCTCTCCTCACTGATCCCATCTTGCCGTAATTCAGCCAGGTAAACACGGTCCATGCCAGCGAGCTCTGGCACCATTGCCTGCTCCAAGTCCCACCTGCAGCAAAGATTCCTGAAGACTGAGAATACACTTTAAATTCTGTGATGTTACAATAAAAACAGACAAATTTTACAAAGGCAAAGGTCTAAAAGCAGATGAAAGGCATTATAAAATGTTTTCTTCATAGATTTATAAAGGGCCAGTCACTGACAATCTGAACAGGGTACATCAGACTAGTCTGCAGTAGAAGTTCATTATTGATTTCTAAGCATGATCTCACAATTCGGACAATACTTGGACCATTATTGGTTTTGAGCTGTGACTACTTACACATCTATATTCTTCACATAGATCAATTATTCTTTAAAGTTTACAGAACATCAAACTAAACTAACATTTAAAAAAAGGCTTAATGTATGTTCTTACTTTTGGAGCTTCCTCCTCCCACAAAATACATTCTCAAAAATCAACTGGAGATTATCATTAGGTCCAGTAACACACCATTAAGAAGAGAATTAATGAGTGGATTCAGAGATCTTTTCCTGAAGGAAACATGGCAAATCTAATTCCAGAATCTAAATTGTAAAACCTTCATACGCTAATAAATCACAACTCTCCACTTTCTTAGAAACAGAATAGAAAAACTCTGTGTGAACAGAAAACTGTCAGTCCCTTATTCCTCCCGTGTCTCTCTGAGACACTCAAGAACATTAAACATATTCCCCCATCATCAAACAACTGTATACACATTAAAAAAATTGAGCAAAAAAACCTTTCTCATGTGACCACTTCACTCTCTAGGGATCCCTAGGGTGTACTGACCTAAACAATTTCTTAAATTTGCAAAATACATATATGCACATTTTATATATAAATGCAAACATACAAATCAGAGAATCACAGAATCATCAAGGTTGGAAAAGCCCTTGAAGCTCCTCCAGTCCAAGCATGAACCTCACCCTGTCCATTCCCAACTCCCCCAGATCCCTCAGCGCTGGCTCAGCCCGATTCTTCAACCCCTCCAGGGATCCCGGGGACTCCCCCCTGCCCTGGGCAGCCCATTCCAACGCCCAACAGCCCCTTCTGCACAGAAATCCTTCCTCAGAGCCAGCCTGACCCTGCCCTGGGCAGCTTGAGGCCATTCCCTCGGGGCCTGGCGCTGGCTCCTTGGCTCCAGAGACTCATCCCCTCTCTCTGCACCCTCCTGGCAGGGAGTTGCAGAGGGCCAGGAGGTCTCCCCTCAGCCTCCTCTTCTCCAGACTAAACCCCCCCAGTTCCCCCAGTCGCTCCCCAGCAGACCTGTGCTCCAGACCCTGCCCCAGCTCCGTTGCCCTTCTCTGGCCACGCTCGAGTCATTCAATGGCCTTTTTGGAGTGAGGGGCCCAAAACTGAACACAGGAATCGAGGTGCAGCCTCACCAGTGCCGAGTACAGGGCTCAGATCCCTTCCCTGTCCCTGCTGGCCACGCTATTGCTGACACAAGCCAGGATGCCATTGGCCTTCTTGGCCCCCTGGGCACACTGCTGGCTCCTGTTCAGCCGGCTGTCAATCACCCCCCCAGGTCCCTCTCTGACTGGCAGCTCTCCAGCCACTCCTCCCCAGGCCTGTAGCCCTGCTGGGGGTTGTTGTGGCCCAAGGGCAGCCCCCGGCATTTGCCCTCAGTGAAACTCCCCCAGTTGGGCTCAGCCCATGGCTCCAGCCTGCCCAGGTCTCTCTGCAGAGCCTCCCTGCCCTCGAGCAGATCAACACTCCCACCCAACTGGGTGTCATCTGCAAACTGACTGAGGGTGCCCTCGATCCCCTCGTCTAGATCATCAATAAAGATGTTAAACAGGAGTGGCCCCAACACCCAGCCCTGGGGGACACCACTCCTGACCGGCCGCCAACTGGATTTAACTCCGTTCACCACAACTCTCTGGGCCCGGCCATCCAGACAGTTTTTTACCCAGCAGAGCGTGTGCCCATCCAAGCCGTGAGCAGCCGGTTTCACCAGGAGAATGCTGTGGGAAACGGTGTCAAAGTCCTTACTAAAGTCAAGGTAGACAACATCCACAGGCTTTCCCTCATCCAATAAGCAGGTTGCTCTGTCGTAGAAGGAGATCAGGTTTGTCAGGCAGGACCTGCCTTTCATAAACCCGCTGACTGGGCCTGAGCATCTGCTTGTCCCACACGTGTTGTATGAGGTTACTCAGGATGAGCTGCTCCATCAGCTTCCCGGGCACCGATGTCAAGCTGACAGGCCTGTAACGTCCCAGATCATCCTTCCAACCCTTCTTATATATGGGTGTCACATTGGCCAATTTCCAATCTGTCGGGACCTCCCCAGTCAGCCAGGACTGCTGGTAAGTGATGGCAAGCGGCTTGGTCTTGTTATTAAAGACTGAGGTAAAGAAGGCATTAAACACCTCTGCCTTTTCCTCATCACTTGTTACCATGTTTCCTCCTGTGTCTAGCAGGGGATGGAGACTCTCTCTGGTCTTTCTTTTGCTACTGACATACTCATAGAAATTTTTCTTGTTGTCCTTGAATGCTGAAGCCAGATTAATTTCCAGCTGGGCTTTAGACTTCTCTATTTCCACCCTGCACAGCCTCACAGCCTCTTTGTAATCACTGTGAGTGGCTAGCCCCTTCTTCCAAAGAAGAGAAAAGGACAGTTTACAGCCTTTTCTCCCCGAGTTGCAGCCAAAGCTCCCTGTTCAGCCAGGGTGGTCTGCTCTGTCACTGGCTTCTCTTAGAGCACCTGGGGACTGCCTGCTCCTGAGCCATTAACACTTCCTTCTTAACGAGTGCCCAGCCTTCCTGGGCCCCTATACCCTTCAGGATCGTCTCCCAGGGGATCCTGTAAAGCAGGTGCCCAAACAAGACAAAGTCAGCCCTTCTGAAGTCCAGGATGTCAGTCCTGCTTAGCTCTCTCCTGGTCTCCCTAAGAATAGAGAACTCTGTTATTTCATGATCGCTGTGCCCTGGTCAGCCTCCAACCGCCACATCATCATCAGTCCTTCTCTGTTCACAAAGAAGAGATCCAGCAGGGCACATTCTCTGGTCGGTTCACTCTCCAGCTGTCTCAGGAAGTTTTCTCCCACACATTCCAGGAATCTCCAGGACTGGTCCCACTCTGCTGTGTTGCATTTCCAGCAGATGTCTGGGAAGTTAAAGTCTCCCACTAGAACAAGGGCAAGTGATTGTGAGATTTCTCCTAAATGCCTATAGAATATTTCATCCATCTCCCTGTCCTGTGTGGGTGGCCTATAGTAGACCCCACTACAACATCTGCCCGGTTGGCCTTCCCCCTGATTCTAACACAAAGACACTCCACTCTGCCTTCACTACACTTGTGCTCAAAGCAGTCCTAACAGTCCCTGACATGCAGCACCACCCCACCGCCTCTCCTTCCTTGTCTGTCCCTCCTGAAGAGCTTGTATCCATCAACTGGCACATCCCAGTCATGGGAGACATCCCACCATGTTTCTGTAATAGCCACGACATCATAATTTTCCTGTTTCACCACAGCTTCAAGCTCCTCCTGTTTGTTACCCATGCTGTGTGCAGTGGTGTACATGCACTTCAGATGGGCTGGTGTTTCACCCCCCTCCCCGTTTAAATCTAGTTTAAAGCTCTGTCATTATCATCAATCAATATTATAGATCAACGGATAGATAGACAGACAGATATAAGTTACTGGTGCCTGATATCTAAATCACTGTTTTGATTCTATTAGGGATGCTAACTTGATTTCCAATCTAAGTGGTTAGCACACATTTAAAAGGATTACAAATGCTTATTTAAAAGACTGAGTCAGCTCACTCAGAAAACTTCATAAATATGCAGCAGGAAACTCCCAAACAGTGACTCATAACTTCAGAGGTCTAAAACAGACAAATAATAATGGAATTTCAAACTGTTACTCATAGTCAATTAAATCCTAAACCAAAATCATCCTGCTTCTGTGAATTCCACTTGACCATCATTAAGTTCTACAGAAATAATATGAGGAAAAAATGAGCAACATAAGATAACTGGGTAGAGCGCTAATTCTTAACAGCTTGTATGGAAAAACTATTTCATATAAACATACATCCAACAATAACTCTTTCCCTTACAACTGACGCATGGGTGGAATTTGTCTTCATCTTATTTAAGAATGAATGACTGATTCAAAAAAAACCAAAGAAAAATTTTGCCAACTTTTTTTTTCTCTACAGAAAATAAAAATGAAACATGATGTGAGAACACGCAACAATCCTGAAGTTTCTTCTCCACAGAACTCTATTTGTCTATTTATCTATTGAAAGTTGCAACTCAACAATTCTGTTGAGCTCCTAGGTACAAGAGGCACTGACATACTCTAGCTACCTATTCTTCCATGATACTTAGAATAAATGTTTAATGACATTGCTAAATATCATCACAATGCTCCTAATTTGTCTTGAAATTAGTATCTTTTTCAAGTTTAACAGTATTAAACATACATGTAATTTCCATAAAGGTAGTGAGTTCTGTAAAATGAAAATTAAGAATGCCTTATACATTTATTCTTGCAAATCTTAGTAAAATACTGGCTTTTTTTTTACAGACACTTTATCAATCATTTCACTGAAAGACAAGCTAATGTATGCACAATGTAAAAACATATAAATGCAAATTAGTATCATCACATGATAACAGAAAACAGAATATCTATCCATTCCATTTATAACTCGAATGACAAAACTAATACATGCAACACTATAAAATTCATGGGGATTAATTTTAAAGAAGGGTGGGACACCATCTTGTACTTCTGGAAACATGAAACATACTTGACAGCCTACTATTAATTATTTAGTCTAAATAAGAATATACTAATGGCCTCAAGTTGTGCCAGGGAATGTTTAAACTGGCTCTTAGGAAGGATTTCTGTGCAGAAGGGGCTGTTGGGTGTTGGAATGGGCTGCCCAGGGCAGGGGGGAGTCCCCGGGATCCCTGGAGGGGTTGAAGAGTCGGGCTGAGCCAGCGCTGAGGGATCTGGGGGAGTTGGGAACGGTCAGTGTGAGGTTAATGGTTGGACTGGAGGAGCTTCAAGGGCCTTTCCAACCTCAATGATCCTGTGATTCTGTAACCATTAAGTGCCTGTTTTGAGCAATTCTCTGAAAGCACCCCAAGTTCACAGGGCTCAATACCACACATAGAACTGAATGGAGCCCTGACCCGCTCCATTCTGTGTGCCAGACTTCCCACAGTAGATCAGGAGTGTGTTTGTTGTACTTGTGTGCAAACAGGCTGAATGCTTCCCAGTTATTGCAGCAACACTGCCTAAAAGTCAGAAACAAGTTTTGAGACCAAAAAAAAAAAAAAAAAAAAATTAAAGGAATTATGATAATTATGATGAAATCATTATTTTTTTATTCAAATTGATTCAACCTGAATGATGGTACTGTGCCTCATTCCAAACCAAATCAAATCTTTTTTCTTTAGTTTGTTGGGGGGGGTTGGTTGGTTGTTTTTTAAAAAGATAGCGGTAATTATATGAAGATTAGATTTGGTTATTTAAAGCATCAAAATACACAATTTCAGCCATTCAAAAGTTCTCCTATGCCCTCTTCCCTTTTTTTTAATAATGAATGATTAAAATCAGGTGATGGTTCAATGTCACCTTTGCTAAAAAAAAATGCTCCCTTCTCATTCAGAAACTCATTCTTTTTAGTTGCTTAATGGGAGAAATTACGAACATCAAATCTAACACACTCATGTTCTATTGCACATACGTTTTTACTGAGCAGAGTTAGGAACTCTTATATTTAAAAGTCATTAACTGTTTACCAATAAAACTGTATTATACTCTCCCTAACAGAAGGTAAATAGTAGTCAAAACTTCAAGTCAAGCAACAATGAAGCGTATATAGTTGACTACCTATCCTTGCATCGAGATGGTGTCACACCCTGCTTTAAAAAAATAATAAAATTATGAAGAATCAATTTGTTCTTGTCCATCTCTAACATTTTAATTTTATCACACCAAATGGTAAACAATCTGTTTGGCAACTTATGATCTATTTTTACCAGGTAACATGAGGGTAGCTTTTTCCTATTGAAATAAAGACATATAAGATCTCAGTTTAAACATATAAGCCTCACAACTTTAATATAGGAAAAGTGTAAACCACTCCTAAGTACTGTGCTTGAGGGTTGATTTGTAATTGTTTGCCGAAGGCAACCTATCTGCATTCAACCCATATCAGAGAAAAATGAAGCTATATGGATTTTAAAAAGGAAATTAACTTTTCCAAAGCAGACGAGCAATACATGAGTTCTGAAACGAGTTCTGAAAAATGTAAGTTATTAGAGTGATATGCAATATTTCAAATATTTGGTACTAAAACTGTGCCGAGGTAACTGCAGTAGTCACAAAATGTTAAAAAGAAAATATCCAGGTTTAAAATACCACAGAATAAAATTAGCCACAAAATTATGATGGGACCTCAAGTCAGCCAAAACTCTGAAACAGATTTATCTAGACTTCTCTCTCCTAAAAGTCTTCCTTTCCATTCCTTAAAATTTACAATTTTCTGAAAACAGTTACCATTAAAAAAAAAAAAAAAAAAAAAAAAAGATTGTAAAATCTTTCTAAATAAGTTTTCCCTGCCTGCTATATTCTTTCACATTTCCCTTCTTCACTTTGAGGGTGGCTGGTCACTGGAACAGGATCCCCAGGGAAGTGATCTCTGCATCAAACCTGTCAGAGTTCAAGGAGTGTCTGGATGACATATGGTGCAGTTGTGGGTAGTCCTGCAAGGAGCAAGGAGCTGGGCTTGATCATCTTTATGGGTCCCTTCCAACTTGAGATATTCTACGATTCTGCCAGTCCACCTTGGTGTCTTTGTGTGAACTCTGCACAATCCACTGTTGATCTTTAAGGGTGAATTTTCAGGATGTGGTTTGTCTGGATCAGGAAGATCCTTTTGTGGTCAATCTACTAGTTGTTCTTATTTACCAGCTCTTTGTTCACACTGTGGAGTGGTCTTGAAGCATGCAGACTTGATTATTTCAAGGTGATTTACGAAGCGCTGCATTAGGAAGTGTCACCAGCAGGTGAAGGGAAATGGTCTTTCCCCTCTACTCAGCACTGCTGAGACCCCATCAGGAGTGCTGTGCCCAGCACTGGGCTCCCCAGTACAGGAGAGATACGGGCATACTGGAGCAAGTCCAGCCCAGGGTCATGAAGATGACTGAGGAATATGAGCATCTGTCACACAAAAAGAGGCTGAGAGAGCTTAGAGTGTTCTGCCTGCAGACAAGAAGGCTCAGGGAGATTTTATTCATGTGTATCAATACCCAGTGGAAGGAAGTGAAGAAGATGGAGCCAGGCTCTTCTCAGTGGGTTCCAACAGAAGGATGACAGGCAATGGGCACATATGCAATACAGAAAATTCCCTTTAATCGTAAGAGAGAGCTTTATTACTGTTAGCATAGTCAAATGCTAGAACAAGTTGCCCAAAGGGCTTGTGAAGTGTCCATTTTTAGAGACAGTCAATGTCTGACTAGACATGGCCCTGAGTAACCTGCTCTAGCTCACCATGCTTCTGACTAGGATTGGACCTGACCACCTTCAGAGATCTCTTCCAACAGAAACAATTCCGTGATACTAAATCACTCATCCACTAATAGGCATTCAAGTCCCTGATACCAGGTTAGAAACAGTCCAAAATAAAATATCCCGTCCCTCCTCAAAAGCATTGGTAGCGCAGACATCCTATCCTTAGCAGTAACATTCGCTTTACAAACATGCATTTTTTGGCCACATTACTTACTATCGTAGACACAGTACATTCTGTCACCAGAGAGAGACGACAATCTGATTTTTGCTATTCCCATGAGTCTCCCTGGGTGTTGAGGTATAGGCTTCCTGACGGCAGAGCTCCCATCCTTTCAGCAATTCATTTTTCCCCCTTCTCACCCTTCACTTGCAAAACTTCTTTCCCTCTCGAGCCTTCTGACCTGCTTCCCCAGAAAGCAATACCTCTCCCTCTCCAGAAGGTTCAGAACAACCCAGCACGCAGCAGTCAGGACACAGCAGGCAGGGACCTTGTAGCCTTCTCTGCTACACAGCCATAGCCTTGTAAAGCAGCATAGCCTCCAGCTACTCTTACCTGAATACATTTGTGCTGGGTTGTGTAACACAGGTGAATGACTATGCATTTTTAAGTATTATAATCAACATGTGCTGCCACCTCACCGTTTTACACTAAGAAGGTAGTGGACAACAGTCTGCACCATTCTAAATATATCTTAAATGAATAAAAATAAATCTTTCACGTCCTCAGGTATTGCAGTGTAGCATTTGTGCTTGATTTATGGACTCCATGTCCATCACCGGCTTTTGCTTCTCTACTCTTTTTTTAGTTGGCTTCATTAGAGCACCTGGTCAAGCAGAACTCACACACCTTTGGCAGCACACAGCAGACTGCAGGTCAGGCTTCAGTCATCTGTTTCACTGACCATAAAACGCTAATATCTTGAGGGGAAAATACAAGAAAAAGATTTTCTTTAAGTTTATTTCTTAACTCTGCTCTAGTTTAATTTTTTCCAACTAAATGAGATAAGGGAAGAGATCCAAGGATAAGGCAAGGAAGTGTTCAAGATTATAAAAAAGCATAGTACAGCTAGACAGCATTTTAGTGTTTCTCATTATAATATTTCAAATCCTATGGATAGGAAAATGAGAAAGAAAAATGATAAGACTCTTATAAATTTAAATAAAAAGGGGGTTGCTTTTGACATATACAAATTCCACCTTTTCCATTTACAGGATTGCCACTTGTCTTGAATTTTGTTACAGGATACTCCCAGTTTTGATAGACCTGTCATGTGCCCTGTCAAACAAGCTTGCAATATATTGTAAAATTTGCAGAGGGAAGTATCTTTCTATTGCAGTGTGGGTATGACAGCTTTATGAATGACGTCAAGAAAAAAATGTTGTTGTTCAGAGCAAATATATGGCAAGGCATTATACGCTACTCACCCTCTGCCCACATTACTCAGACATTTCAGGCCTTGCTCTCCCTTTCTCCTGCTTCACACAAATTCAATTCTTTTGCTTTTTCATACATTACTTTAAAAGCATAAAGAAAGGCCAACACAACATACAACTGAAACTTGGTAATCGGAGAGAGAATAATTAGAGGTTTTAGCCATTCTCCATCTAATGGAGATTATAATACAAACTTAAACAACCGAATGTTCTAGAAATGGCTATATGTTTTCACTGATTCTCTCAAAATTATAACACCATGTTATATGCACTCTTACATTTTCATGTGCTTTTCTGAAATGTTTGATGAAAAAATCAATGTATGAACATACAAATATAAATTAAGAATAAACCCTGTTTTATACTAACAGTTCTAATACAAGCCTACACCTTAAAAAGTTAATGATCAGTACAGTAATGTAAAAAATAGATACTTTTTACTTCAGATCTTTCAGATCAGAAGATCCAGCTCCTGGCTATTTCTCAGTACCTGCTGGGATGCATCTTCTACAAAAATATTTAAGACAGCATGGTTTTAATTCTCATTTACTGCTCTTTCTTTCAGTTAAATAAGACCATTATACAGCATGTCCAATGCTCTCCCTAAGCAGACACCTGCTCACCTAAATTTACTGGGATTCACTAATATAATCTAAAAGCAAAGTGTCTTATAACTAAGATAAAATTTACATGATGGTACAGTCTGCAGAGAAAAGTTATGAATTTATACTTGTGAGAGTGGCCACACACAGTAACCAAAACAGGATGCTGAGAGAAGAGAGCAAGAACACAAAATACTTCCCAACCCACTCTCCCAGTCACAAATAGCATGAGATTCCTTGAAACAAAGGTGAATTCTATGTATTTAGTAACCCCCACTGAACCTCTCTTCTCTGATGCTGTTCAGTGTTTCTCTGAATCCAGAAAAACTTTCACCATCTCTCTCCTTCAAGTGTTTCTTCACATCTCTGAAGAACTCCAGTATGTGAAGCATATGGACTGTGAAGCACTGACTTCAAAAGAAAAAAAAAAAAAAAAGACTTATCTCAAGTATATCAGACATACTTGTGTGTCCGCTAATTCTGTATTACAATTTCTATCAAAGTGTCCAATAGAGACATCAGGCTTAGCAGTACGCAGTGTCCCAGATCTGGAATTCTCAGAAAGTACTGGCACCATATTTGCCATGTATCAATCAATTCTCAAGCACAAAGATGGTTGAAAGCAGAAGGTGACAAACCACAGCTGACAACTTAACCATTACAACACCTTAGTTCACAGAGGTGCTCTTGTTGACAGTAATATTAGTTCTGTTCACTCATACCACATTATTTTCCACATAAATTTGGATCCTAACAAAAACGTTTTCAGGGCACTCTTGAAAGACGGCATCTTGCTTTTAATGTGCTCTTTTGCCTTACTCTTTAGACATGCCAATTTCTTTTATCCTCAAGTAATTCTTGACAGGTCAAAGGCATTTCCTATGGAAATATTTTTGTTCTGTGTTTCTGATGGCATGCCCTCCAAAAGTTTCCATGCTACCTACCAAGATTTAACACTCAGCTGCTGTTTCCCTTCTTTCAACAACTTTTCTCATTTTTATGAATATGTGCTTTAGGTAGCTTTAAGAAGCTGTGAACTACTTCGCTGACTTTGTTGCTGTATCCAAAACCACTATTACCAGGTGGCACTTCAGCCTCCAAATTTGAATCAGGTTCTAAATGTTCCCCGGGAAAATGTCAGAGATAGATTTTCTCCCGTTGGCTTTCTAATCAACTGCTCCACAAAACAGACATTTTTTCAACTTTATTCTGTCTCATGTCCCAGTGCAGCACTGGTCCAACTTACAAGAGAGTAGGAGTCATCTCTCACTACCATATCCAAAATCCACAGCCTCTTTAATATCCCCTAAAATCCTACAACCATCATGCTGACCAGTCCATAGCATTGATTCACTACCATCTTCTTCCTACTTAGGACTGAAATTTCACACTCGAAATTCTGTGTTATTTTTTGCAGCTACTAACAAAGAAATCCAGTGTTACCCAGTGATACAGTTGATTTATTAACCTGATTTGCTTAAAATTTTCTCAAATTTATAGCACTGTACGACCATCAAAAAACCTACTGTGTGTTCCTTGAAATGCCCACCACTGTAATGCAGAGGAAATATTCAGAAACTTTACATTATCTTAAGAAAATTTATAAAGTGATGTTCTGCAGTTTATGGTTATGCTGAAGAGAATGGTCTGGCACAGTACAGTACTGGACTTCAAAGCTCAAATATCTGCAGACTTGTCTTTTAGACTTCCTTATCCCAAACACAGTGAGTGCTCCTCACTGCTGGAATACCTGCCCTGCACTCATCTCTAAGCCTTGAACTGTGTAATAGGTAATAAACTCAAGATTAACCTAATATAATTTAAGTCATTATTAATGGAACCTACTAATCTGCCTGTGCTTTTAAGTGCTATTATATCAGTCAAAACAAAAAGAGATGTGACAGACAACCCATGCATGCAAAATTCCAGGTTGCTGATTTATCTATAGATGTGGAATGTTTTCTTCTACTTCAATCAAGCTACGAAGTTGGTGTTAAATGTTTTAACGTACAGAAAAGCTACTCAAAAAAAATTCAGCTTTGTACTGCTGTAGATACACAGCACCACACGGAGGAGAGCACAAGAAACAGGAGACAGAACTGTAGTTTGATTTTCTGTGTGATACTTAAAAATCCTATCTTTGAAAGATAAAATCTCTTTCTTGTAAAAAGCCTAATATTCAAAATATGACCTGCAAATGTTCTCCCTGCAAATTTTCCAAATATTTTAACAGCAAATTGCTCGTTAAATTCACAGCTACACAAAGTAAAATCTGCTTCTGCTATTAAAACAGCAGTTCCTCTGAATGATCATGATGGATGGTGTAATAAGTGTTTTGCATAGCAATATTTTCATGTTTTAATTACACACATATTCAGTAGAGCTCTCAGATTTTTTTACTGCATCACCTCACAAATAATCTGTTTTTTTCACTATTACTGTATGCTCAACCTGAGAGCCTACAGAATTTTATCAGGAAGATCTGACAAGAAAATAGCCAACAATGGGGGAAAAAGGAGCATACAAATTTGGCATGGAAGTTAGTTCTTGACTGAAGGGTTTATATGTTATTTTTTCTGCTTACTGGATGAATGGTGTGTCCGTGCCCAGGCGCTGGCAGGGGGCTGCAGGGTGGCCTCTGCGGGGTCCCAGGCGGCTCCAGCGGCCCCAGCGCAGGACACAGCTGAGCCCCTCAGCCAAGCTGGGGGCGCCCGGGGGAAACCAGGTTCGAGCGAGGGCCAAAGGCGGCCCAGGCAGAGGAGGAGGAAGCCGAGGAGGGAGCAGCAGCAGAGGGACCCCGAGGCCGGAGGAGGAGGAGGGCAGGAGGTGCTGCAGGCCCGGCGCAGGGATCCCCTGCAGCCCCGGAGAGACCCCGCGGGAGCAGAGACCCACCCTGCAGCCCGGGGAGGGCCCCACGCCGCAGCGGGGGGATATTTCCTGCAGGAGCTGCGGCCGTGGAGAGCCCCGGCGGGAGCAGGTTGTCCCTGCAGGACTGCAGCCCGGGGAAGGGCCCGCGCTGGAGCAGAATCGGAGCAATATCATCACAACGCCAACAGAGGTGGACAATTTACATCCACAATAAAACACCAACCTTTGTCTCTTCACTGCTTTACAACAACAAAAGATTCTTTACAATTATTCCACTCTGGCAATGTCCAGTCTGAGTTTTGCCCCTTGCCTCTCCCAATTTGTGGCCCTATCATCACCCATGAGTTTTTACAACCTACTCTCTCCCCATCCTATTGCAGGGGGGTAGGGTTGCATCTGGCACCCAGCTGAGGTCATCCCACCACACTGGAATTGTCTATTAAAACATAATTTATTTATATTTTTCTTTTTACTAGACCCTAAATATATGATTTGCTTTTCTCTTACAATGGCCTTACAAAAAACTGCATTCAGACAGTCAATAGCACTGTATCATGAACTCCCTTTTCCCCTAGTTTGTTCATATTTATGAATTACATTCATTCAATGTCATAATTTGAAACAATTCTCGATAGAGTCTAGTGTACTCATTAATAATAAAGTGTGTACTGGAAATAAAAGGAAAAACAAGCACAGAAGTTCTGACTGGGGATCATAATAGGAACCCAGAAAGTCTTACATGTAAAATAGAGAATGTAGAATCTTAAGTTTTTCTTAAAAGATATTATTGTAAAGACTGTAAAGAACTAAATCTTTAAGAATATATGCCTGTACTTGTAAAGACTGTAAAGAACTAAATCTTTCCGGGTCTTTGACACTATTGCTCATTCCAGTCATGATATCTGGTAACCAAAAAAATTTAGCATTCAGCACTTCACAGATGCCAAACTGACAGATTAAAATTAACAATAATACTGCCTTCAATATTTACTTTAAATTGTCTTTCCTAACGGCTTGCCACTGAATCCTCTATTTTCTGTCCTTTTCAGATGATTTGTTCTTCTGTCCCAGCCCATGTGTCATCATAGAGAACTGCTGACTTGGTCTAAATGCAAGCAGCTTGTCAGAAACATCATCAAATCTGAGTTAAATATAGGTGGTGAACCATAATACATGTGCCATTTACATTGTACTCACTCTTACCATTTCCAAAAATTAAAGGAACCAGTCACATTCTATATTTTTATTAGGAATGGTGGCATTGCACGTTGCAAGTAGTCGCAGTGTGGGGGAAGCAGAAATCAAAAGGTAAAGAAGGCCAAGTTACAGAAATATTTTAGAATTGCATTTGAGTTGTGGAGAAAATGAGTATATAGTTTAGTAGTCTATAATACAGTCTACAGAAAGGAAATCCTTCACCTTTCAGAAGGCAGAGCTCTTTCTTCAGGAGGAGGCACTAATTAATGTCCTAGTACAGTACTTAAATAGATTACCGAAAGCATCATACTTCTGATGAGACATAAAACTGGAACTCTGGCCCCCATTCTTAAAACCTGATAGCCTTCTCAAGCAGAGAAGTGTTAACCTTCATGTTTTGACCAAATTTCATTTGTATAATTATATTCCAACTAACTACTCTGGTCATTTCACATGTCTAAGAGTCACCAAAACAAATTACACTACACCTCAGCTCTCAGACCAGAATATAAGGAACTAGAAGGTCAGTGAGATAAACAGCATAGATTGGTAGACAATTCTAAATGTCAGCAAAGCAATTTTGTGTAGGATATAAAACGCAATGGATAGCTAAGGCAAAATTTTTGAAAATTATGCTTAAAAGTATATGGGACCTTAAGTAACAATTATATGCACCGGCTGTGGTCTGCATTCATTAACGCATGAAACCTGAGTTTTAGTTTAGACAGTGGCTCCTCTAACAGCCTTTATGTACTAACAAAAGCTATCCTCCTGTTAAGCATATTTGTTCTCTGCACTTTGGACAAAGAAAGCTCTATTACATGTGCATAACCTCTGTTTTCAGACACAAGAGAGTGGAATAAGGATAATTCTTCCATATTCCTTACAATATAAGGAATAGCACAAGCACTGAAGAAATACTACACCAGAGGGAAACAAGTAAACAAAACAAATTGTAAAAAAAATTAATACAAAATACACGGATGACTCACCAGGTGCAGGAATGAAAAAATTAACTAAAACATCACTGAAAATTATGTCAAAGCAACATGTCCACTTAGAACTTATTAGGCAAAAATAGAAACCAAAAACCCAACAGATTTATTTAATTTCATAGACAAGTTAAGGATATAATATCAAAGGCAGAATTTCACACATTAGAAAAGCTTGAGAAGGGACAAAAAAGAAACTGATATTTTCATATACCTGTATTTTTAATATAAGAAACTTGATAAGTTCAAATCAATTGCACACATCAAGACACTGGAGTAGAACAAGTATGTTTAAAAAATGGAGGCATTGTTTAAAGAATTGAATAATTGTTTTAAAAAATGAAGAAAAATTAGAATTTTGGAATAAGGAAAGAAAAAGGCAAGATGAAAGGGGAAATAACAAAATTCTCTTTCAGAACTATAACAGGAAAGTTTAGCACTTACACTACAATTCTTAATACAGGAAGTACACAAGGAAAATACGAAAATATTTTCTTAGTAAATCTGTTTCCTTACGATCACTTTCAAGACACATCTTGCATTGCCATTGGTGATATAAAATATCCTACTAAAATAACCTATCACACATCTTAAATATACTGTAACCACTTAAAAATACACGTAACCACTGAAACATAAACCACCTGACATCCAGCTACACCCATTATTCAAACCAAAATTGTTTTGATGAAAAAGCTTCTAAAGCCCTCTCTGAGAAGTTTATATACTTATCCCAGAGTATACTCATAGATATATTGTACACTTTGAAATACTAAGAGTGTATTGTGTTTATCTTTTGGAATGAATTAAAACCTAAAGTAATAATCCAAAAGGTTGGTTTCCTTTAGCAGGGAAGAGAACATCACTCTGGTTTGTAACTAATGTTCTATACTTGATGGACCTCAGGCTCACACTCTACACTTCCATTTGATACCACACACATAAAAGCCATCCTTTCAAGGACTTCACTAAAATGGCTCTGCTTTTTAACCTTTGCTGGTAAGCTTGCTCTTCAACATGAGATTTACCTTTTCCCATAGTCAACTTACCCATATTTTCCATAAGTAACACCTTATCCCATTAAACAATATAATATGTAAATAAATAAACAAAGTTTTAGTCCTGGCATATAAACTGACTTGTAAAAGAAAAAGACTATAAACAATTTTTGAATATATTTGTTCGCTCCCTCTTAACACTTCTAAGAAGTTATATTAAACATTTGCAGCATGACAGTGAAACTGATTGCTCTGCAATATCATCTCTCCTCATATAAGCATTTTATATTTTTATTACGGCCATTTTAAAAAGGCATGTTAATGCTTTATTTGTTGTGAATGCGGTTCATTCATCTGAGACTCATAAAACGCACCTATGCACCACTTAGGAAAGATGAATTTCATAGTGCTTTCTTCAAGTCCTCAAAGGAGTTCTGCCGTTCTGACAGGTTATTTACAAGAGAGCAAAATTTGAGGTGCTCACATTGATATGAAAAGTATTACTTCAAAATCAGACACTCAGACTCACAAAACTTGAGAATTTGTAAAAGAGCTTTGTATTTGTCAGTAAGCTTAGACAAAGGCACAGAAGAATTCAGGAACCCCATCCTCTTCTGCCCATATGCACTTTCACAAGGTTTTTCTGACTGATAACCCTAGTCCAGCATGGCGAAGGAATTTAAAATTCAGGCAATGAAAACAATACCTGGAATATTACTAATGTAATAATCAGTTAATAATAGTTAATCATTAGTAGGCTACTGAAAAAATAGCAAATTACATCACGCATCAAATTAATGTTCTCGTGTTGTCATGCTACTTAAAAAGTACTTCTCTTCAACAGCTTGGTTAGATTTTCCGCAGCCAAACCTATACTTTAGACTTGTTGTTTTCCTGACCTTTTGTATCTACAAAACTGTAAAATCCTGGAGTAAACTGAGTCCCAAACCTATTTAAGTTTGCTGAATTGTGACATGGCACATTACATTGTAGAAATAACAGCCTAAAGCAATATTATATAGGCCAAACCCAAGGAGTACTGTGCAATCTTGCACTGGAAGGTGTATGTTAATGTGCAAAAAACCAAAACAACCCAGCAGAAAAGAAAGAAGAGTCAATGAATTGACCAGAATATTAGTTTCGAAGGGTTACACCTGTTTCCCATTCTCTGAAGAGATATTGTATTATTATATATGACAAAGTCAATGTGAATCTTAAAAGATTAAGAGACATAATACAATATTGAGACAAAAACAGGATCTGGAAACTGGGGTTTTTTACGTTTTTGTTAAGCAAGCTCTTAGCCAATAAACACTGTTTCCAAAAACTGTAGTGACTGTAATATAATTCAACATCAGTGTAATTCCTAATTAGTCCTCTAAAAAAACCCCACTAAAACTGTCAAAGGGACCACAAAATTGAAAGAAAAACAAAGTAAAAGCCTTAAGAACACACACAGAAATGAAGTTCCTTCAAAATCATGGCCCAGAGACAGCTGCCACATTAAAGAAAAGGATAGCAGTGTAAGCCACTGAGCTAAAACAAAAGAAAAAGAACTATAAATAAATAAATAAATAAGAGACTTCAAAGAAAGCTCCTGTGGAAAAAAAATCATACTCAGAAGGCCAAAGCAAACAGGCTTTTTGCAGAGAATCAACCAAATGCTTCATCCCAAGTCAACAGAATTCCAAAGTCCAAGAGAGAAAAACACCACCACACATATACACAGAAAGAATATGGGGTACGGACTGTCTTGTACACACTACCTAGTCTAAAAAAGGCTCCAGCCTTGAGCATTTCATGATGCACAGAACTCTACATTATGAATGCTCTTTTAGATATTTTCTGTTCAAAGCCTACTTAATCAATATTTTAATTTTTCTATAGTATAGCTAGAATTTCAAGAGAGCTTCCATTTATTATATGAGCAAGTACTTTAAGCTCTTTATTGTAATAACTATGTACCTGATTATTTCAGCAACCAGGAAAAAAAAAAATCTCATCAGCAATGTCAATTGTTAGCACAATACTATAACTGAGTCCATTAAATCTAACTATGTTCTTAGAAACCAACAAGCTACCACCATTTTACATCTGAAAATCTAATGAAGCCTACATTAATATTACTGTGCACATAATGCAAACATGTAGCTATACAGGAATAAGTTCTTCTTTTTCTAGGTTAGCTTGTACAATTATGTACAAGACCACCAGGAACTTATAAGCAAATCGGATGAACGCTGAAGTTCAGGACAGTAACTTCAAACAACCCTAAAGACTTTACAGGACACCATGTGCCTTCATATAATCCCAGACTAAGTCAAAATTGTTTAAGAACATGTAAAAGGATTAACACCTACACTATAAGATATAGGTTAGCCTCAAAACTCTGCAGAAACACTAATCTCATTGGCTACACCTGGAGAAGTTTGCCATCACTAAGAGATGTATTGTATTAAATCTTTCCTCCCTGCAAGAAAACACTGGAAAGGTAAAGCCATCACAAAAAGCATGACTTTCTCTCACACATTATCAAATGCATCAAGAGATTTCAACCTTAAGAATACTTTATTCAATATTCCATCCTCAATAACAAAATATCTGCTGTTGATATAAAAGCCTTTGCAACTTAAAAACTACTGACTTATAAAGGCCCCTTTTGATTCAGAGTGTATGGGTTATAATGTCTTTGAAATATTTTAACTTTAATAGTAATTATGAAAAAGTGCTTTCATTTGTAGTAAATCATTTAATATATTCTATCCAAGGTGACAGCTTAACAAGATAACTGCTCAGGCAAACTGAATAACCAGCTGTTCCATGTATATCACTCTAATACTTCATATTTTAAAAAATTCAGTCTTCTTTGAATTAAAATCTCACCCTCAATATGCCACTTTTTTTTTTCAGAAATATTAAAACTAGTACTCAATGTGTATTAAACCTTTCACAAATAGTAAAAATAAATTTCATAAGCATATATACCGTGTATAAATAAAATAAACCCACTTTCAGTATACACTGCTAACTTGATCTTGATCAAAGTATCAGTAGTTGAAAACACATACAGGCAACACATATAGTCATGTTAGCCATCTTCATCTCGGCAAGGAACTGCTGTACGTAATAATGCGTTCAGCATTTCATTTAAACAATATCTAGGATCTTCAGAAAGAAAAGAAGGAAAAAGAAAGAAAGGAAAAGAAAACTGAGAGAACGTATTGTCCAATTTCATATCCTTGTTTAGATGTGAAGCTTTACAAACGTAATTGATTAACGCAATTGAAACTGATCATGGAATCGTAAAACAAACACTGAGTGAAATGGAATTTACGAATAATTAATCCATATATTAAAAGCCAAACCTTTTATTTGAAGGACTCTATGTTGAATTGAGTTTCTGTAATCAATACAGCCATTGGTCGTCTTAGTTCAAACATACACAAGTGCATTCCCTGTCAAGCACTGTGAATGTCAGTGTTATGTACTACTCTGCAGGTAATTAAAAAAATCTATCCAATTATTTTTATACCAGCTGTTTCACATGTTTCCTACCTCTTTCAGTCTGGTGAAGCAATTTTAAAAGTGTAAAGGAAGAAGAAAATTATGGGTTTTTTCTTAAGCTCCAGTCAGTATAAAATTCATTTATTTTCTCAATTCTTTTATTGCTTTGCGGCCGTTCTGCCATAAGGTATTTCAGTCTCTAAAAGCCAAAAAAGAAACCCAACATGCCCTGTTGAATAAAGCCTTAAAATAAATTACAACTACATGGCATCCAAGAAAGTAAAAGTGTTCTAAACTGTATCACACATGAACAAAGAGTTTGCCCATACTTTCTCAAACTGTATGCTAATAGTCCTCGCTGACCTTTTTTCTTACTCTATCCCTTAAAAGCCTTTTTAAAAGAAATATCGTAATTGCAGAAGTTTTAAGATTTCTACTGTTGCTAAAATCAGTCTGTCATAGTTTCATGAACTAGTTCATTACACATGACAGTTGATGGCAAAAAAAGCACACAATTATAAGATATTATTCAACTTATAATTAAAGTCAATCTGACATTCAAAGCTTGCTAAATCAACTATACATCTACAGAATACCAGAAGCTGGTTTAAGGTTTTTTAATCCACAGAAGTAGTCTGACTCTGCTTATATGGGCCACCATTTTTAGTTGTAGCACTGTTTTTTAAAATTCAGTTTTGTCTTCCCTCTGAAGCAGTTTGGTAACTATAACTGAAGCACTCTTGACTCCAGGAAATTAATCTAGCTATGCTCAACCAGACAGAGCACAAGATTTTAATCTTGAATCGGATTTTCCCTGAAACGACAGTGTTCGACATCTCTCCCAAAGTCAACGAACTAGTGATTCAGTTTCGAATTAAAAGTCTAGCTATTTCCTATTTAGAGTCCTTTTTTCAAACTTGTAAGACTCAAAGACTTTTGACAGAAAAGATCAAATAACAGTTTTTAAGTAATTAAAAGTTTGATGCGCAGAGGATGGGAACAGTTTCCACCATGGATAAGAAAACCACAAAAAGAAAGAGCGAGCACAGAAAAAAAAAGAAAAGCTTTCTATGGCTTTCCACAATAGCAAAGGTTAGAGATGATTAAATACAGATTGTGGAATTTCCATCACCACATCTTCTTCCAGAATGGCCTAGGCATCGCTTCTCTGTAACCTCACCTTTGAGGCAGCACGACAGAGACTAGATGTTCTCTAAAGACCCTCCCAGCTCTACTTTCTGTGATCTGTTTAACATCTCTTCTACAAACACGGACAGGAAAAGTTATTAACTGCAGCTGCAATATTTGTTTAAGAAGTCACTAATGAAACTGAGTACAAGCTAACTGAAATCCTACTTTCTCCCAGAAATCTACTTTCTCTTAGGCAAAAGAGGAAGGGTTTTTATAAAGGTTCTGATAAAAATACCTTACCATAAAGCAGTATTATTAACTGAAGCTATTTTATTTTAATTACACACTCATAAAAGCACAGGACATTCACTTTTTGTTAACCAGGAACTTTAAAATAATTTAGGCTTCAGATATCAGCTGCAAAAAGAACATCAATGTGTTCAGCGGCTAGAGAACAGATAACCTTGCCTCTTAATATGAAAGAAGACAGTCAAAGTATAATGAGAACATTTTGTAGTAATGCTGTCTCCACATCAGTAATCTACTGTTTGTGAGGAAATCTGCAATTCTTCAAGTTCTAACCTTTGAACATATTACTATGCTGAACATTCATAAGATCAAGGAAACATCAAGTACCAGGAAGCACTTCATGAATCTAAAAATTAAACAGAAAATTTGAATGTTACTGATAATGTTAACTACTAACTCCACAACTTTCAGTCAATGAATGACTAATACAACCACCGTAACTAGCATGTGCATTTTTCTCATCAAATATAAAAAAATTAGTACTATTTTAATCGTTAAGGGGTAATGAATTATCACTCTGAGTAGTCTGAAGATGTAAATGTTTATCTAGAGCTGGGGCACTATCTTTCCTTACCTATTATTTTTATTACCAAAACCTGTAAGTGGAAAAATAATTACAGCATTTTCAAAATGAGAGAGTATAGAATAATGCTGTTAATAAATATATACAGAGATATAACTGATATTTGTCTAATTGTTCCTACGCAAGTTCCCAAATATGAGACAAAAGTTATTACTCCTTATACAAAAGATACCAAAGCTTTTCAAATACAGCATGTTACCACAGCCCTTTTATCTTATTAATTCTTAGCCTAGAAAACTGCATTTTCTCTATTTCTTTCAGCATTTAAGGTCAGCTCTCATCCTGCTTTAAAGTTAGTCTCCATGGTGCATCCATTTGTGCTTTCATCTATATTGTGAATCACAAAGTAATTAACCTTTATTCAATACATTTATCATTCACTGACAAGCGTGGCATTTCTCCCTCAAGCCTTTCTTGAAAAAAAGTGCTACTATTATAACTGTTACCAACAATATATGCAAACTAATACTGTTAAAAGGCAGAGCAATACAATACACAAAAATGTAAGAACAGTCAAGCAAAAAGTAATTTTCACTAGCTCCCTGTATTTTCCCTTATTTGTAGTTAGGTCAGAAGATAACCTTCTTTGCAGATAACTCTGAGCACAAAAAGTCTGTAGGGTTTTTTGGTGAGGGTTTTTTAAGTTTTAAGAATATTCCTCTTTCACTTCTTTCACCACCTAAGCAGTTCACAATGATGTTACCAATTTTTAAACTCAGTTTCTGAGTAAGCTGCAAATCAAAAAGGTTTTTAACATTTCTAGTACATACCGATTTAAACATTACTCAACAGCGGTTTTTTAGTCATTCATATTCCAGAGAGGTAAAGAGGAAGAAAGATTGTCAACATAAATGTATCAAAATTCTCTGGCATACCTCTCAGTGGCTGACATGCCACTCAGTGGATGGACAATATTTTTTCCTATGTATTAGACTACATATAACCTCCTACATATAGGCTGAGTCTTTAGAATTACCTTCAAACTGGAAGGTCAGTAAATTTTAGAAGTAACGCAGAGAAGAGTACCAAATGGGGGCCACAAAAATGATCGGAGGGCTGGAGCACCTCTCCTGTGAGGACAGGCTGGGAGAGTTGGGGTTCTTCACCCTGAATAGAAGGCTCCAGGGAGACCTTATAGTGGCCTCCCAGTGCTTAAAGGGGCTACAGGAAAGATGGGGAGAGACATTTACTAACGTCCATAGTGACAGGACAAGGGACAATGGTTTTAAACCGAAAGAAGATACATTTAGATCTGACATAAGGAAGAAATTCTTCACTGTGAGGGGGGTGAGGCCCTGGCACAGTTGCCCAGAGAAGCTGTGGCTGCCCCCTCCCTGGAAGGGTTCAAGGCCAGGTTGGACGGGGCTTTGGGCAACCTGGGCTAGTGGAAGGTGGCCCTGCCCGTGGCAGGGGGGTGGGACTGGATATGCTTTTAAGTCTTTCCAACCCAAACCATTCTATGATTCTAGGATTTAAAATCGTCACAGTGGTATTCACATTAGAGACCTATACGAATTCACATATCAAACTGTTGAACTACTCATATAAACTATCTGCAAAACAGGATGTCCAGTGTGCCTTTTCCTTCTTTTTAAAGGAAGGAGGTTCTCAGCAAATGAGAAAGGAAATTACAGATCTGTAAATGACTTCTATACTGGGCAAATGGGCAGGAATCATAATAGAAAACAAAATTAGTGGATAAATAGAATGAAGTGATACATTGGAAATGCTAAAACATTTTTTAAGGTTTGAAACAATGTCTGCCAATTCTATTCTCCAAGGAAGTCAATGTCAACATGAATAAGGATGAGTATGTTCAATTTCTCCAAGAGCTTCCTAAAAAGCACTTAAGGAACCAAGGTACATGAGATAAGAGAAAAGGTCTTCCTCACAGAAAACTGTTTCAACAGACAATAAAAACCACGCAGCTGCAAACAGGCACTTTTAAAACACTGCAGGAAAATCCTACCATCGGGGTCAAGGTGGTCCTGCCTCATCAGATGCTGTGATCAGAATAGGGGGTAGCTGGGAAGTGGTTAAGTTTTACTAAGACTATGCTGACATAGTAATATACCAAGTATTTAAACACCATGACTGGTTATAAATTACTGTGGGTAGCTCCCTGAAGACACCTGCTGCATAGTTAGCAAGTTTCAAAAGGAATGATTGAACAGACGGAGACTCTGGGTAGACAGACACTAGTGAAAGGCCATATGAATGCAATCTATCAAATAATAAACACTGTGCAGAAAATGAATACAGAATGATTAAACTACCATTTGGGAGGGGTGGGGAAGAGAAGCTAATTGATATAATTATTTGGCAGACAACAAATTCTACACACAAAAATAAAAACAACTTCAGCAGGATACTTTGGAGGCCATAAACTCAGAAAGGGATTTGAAGAACTCATGTAAGAGATGCCTAAGTGGTAGGTTTTAAACAAGATTGATCCGCTACACCCTCTGTTTAATGAAGCCAGCAACCAACTAAATGTTGAAACCTGAAAAAATAGAGCAGAATACAATCAGTTCTTTACACCATATTTTCGTGTTATTTCCTTGAATAACTTAAATTACTAGTGTCCAGTATTAGGGAGGCAATAACCAGGCTAGATGGAGCTTTCTTAAGTACAGATGTTCTTCCACCTTATTCAGAGCCCCCCTTTCAGCAACCTTCTTTTAAAGGATGCTTGACACAGGGAAGTCAAACCATTCATAAAAAAAAAGAAATATAATAGCAAGTAAAGGATTTCTTTTTTTGTAATCCTGCAACAAGGTGGGAATCACATCACAAAACGAGTAGGTAACAGCCAAAAAGACTGTTATATGGAATTATAAATACAAGTAGAAGTTGAATCTCCAGGCCGAGGTTTGAATGTTTGCTTTTTTGAAAAGCTGATCTTTAGAAATTCGAAGTCATGTTTCCCATGAAATTTCTCAAAATTACTGTCAAATTCAGCTTAACTTTATACATGATTTAAGGATTGAGTAATTCTACTGATCCCCAAAACTTACCCCGTCAAAGTATCAGCCTGCAAACAAGGCACAGTAGAAGCATTTTCTCATGGTTTTGCCTTCATTAACTGAGAAAATGGATTATTACTTTTTTCAAGTTTAACGTTTTCTATTACAAGCAATAGCACATATACATTTCTTGGAAAAATAATGAACTGGTGAAAAGGATTTTCCCAATATTCTTACTGATTACATAAACAAAGTCCCACAAAGACTGTTTAAAGTTTCTGTATATATATGTGTGTGTATATATTTGTGCACGAATATATGTCAACCTACAAAACCAAGTAGCATGAAAAGCAATTGTATATCCTGCTTGCTACCAATTATTGTGCACACTAACTAGACTATAATCTTTAAACTGGAAATCTTTGATTGTTATGTGGAGCCCCCCCAGCTTCTCCTATTATTTCATATAAACTTATTCTATACTGACTGTTTACACATCCAGTTATCTGTTACTGCATCTAATACATACACAAGTTAAATACAGAGGAAATAACTTACAGGCTTGGTTGAGAACTCGCAAGATGGTAAATACCACATCTCCCTCCAGGACTGCTTTAGATATTCTAGTAAATGTAACCAAACAGTTTTATTTGATTTCGACTGTGAGTACAGTAGTAAAACTTTTAGTTGTGAGGGACAGAGGCACCCATATGCCTGGAAATGTACTGTACTATTTGCTGTTCACTTATTGTCCTGAATGGGATGCCAAAAAGATTGCTAAGGTTCATGCCGTTGTTGAGAGGCAACTTGTAACTCCCCAAAAACAGGGTCTGAGAGAAACGGAGCTGTGAGAAAAAACAGCATGAGAGAGGTAAGGGATGTGGGGAGCACGGACCTGCCAAGCTGAGGAACATCTCAAACAGTCACAAGTAGAGAAAATATAGTCACAGGGTGGATCATGCGGAGTCTGGCGCTGATAAGGCTGCCTGGATGCACAGGATGCAGCTGGACCGGGGAGCCCTGTGGAGACAGGACGGTTCTGCTCTGGTGCATCTTGTAAAGCGTCAAGGGCCATTTGTCCAGTGAATGAGCTTTGTTTTATTATCCATGAAATGCACATTAAAGTTGACACCCCCGCATATGCTAATGAAGATTAACAAGATCATGCTAATTACATCATCCCATGCAGCACCTTCCCCCTCCCCACACATGGGATACGTAGCTATGTGGGTCAACCTAGGGGATGGACCCAAGGAAAGTGGGTATAAATTGAGAAGGGGGGTGAGGAGTGAAAGGGATAAAAAAAAGAAGACATGAAGAAGTGAAGAAGACAGATGCATCTCTGACTAATTCGTTTGGGACCAACGCAGCAAGCTAGACTGGTGATCTCTATTTCTCTATTCTCTCCATCTCCTGCCTTTCCTTTTTCCCCTTTTCCTTCACTACCATTAAGTAATGCAAGGCATACTGTATTGCTTGCCACAACTCAGTATATATCCAGCCAATTATCATGTATCCAATTAGTACATTGTGGGAAGTTAATACATGTCTGGACTTCAAGACTTGTCCCACCGTTGTCCAACCTGTTGGGGATTTATAAATCTAAGTCACTTGTCTCCTTCATCTGAGTGGCACGTGACAGCAGTGTTAAATCACTACCCTCCATTTCTCACTCCTGTGGGCAAAAATGATGCTACAAAAGGAGGCTTACAGCGTACATCACTGGCAACTACAAGACTTCACTTCTCCTGGATCCTGCCACTCAGGACAGACACACTGACAGAATGGGATGTACCCAGCAGATCACCACCTGGCAACACAGATAGTTTGGGCAGCTGGACTTTGGCTTTTATGGCCATAGGACATCTTTGCAAAATGAGAATGACTACAGACACAGGATCTACCTGAGGAAGCAAGGCAAGCACATCTTTGCTAAGAAAACTCTCTACCCTTATGAGGAATGCTTCTAAGCTACAGGTTCACTGCAGATGGAGACCAGAGCCTGAAGAGAAGCAGATGACTGGATGATAGATGGAAACCAAGCACGGAATAGGGTATCTAAAGAGGCTTTTGCATTGCTCTTGAGAAAGCAGTACAACCAGGGGCCTGTAACAAGTGTCCATAGATAAATGTAATACAAATAAGCCGAAGGAATTACAAGTCTGTGCAAAGGAATAAAAAGACCTACAAGGTATTTGGGATTCTAGAGACTTAGTGGGATAGCCCACACAACCAAAGTGTTGGAATAAATGGATAGAGACACTTTGAGAAAGAAATGCAGAATAGACAAGATGGAGAGAAAAAACTTGAATACAAAGGCTCAGATACATGGAGCTCTGCCACAGAAGGAATGACCAGCCAAGATCAAAGAGGAGAATAGCAAGAGAATGTTACGGTAGACATCTTAATACAGACTGCCTGACAGTGGACGAAGCTTTATTTAAACAAATCAAAGACCTCTCTCAATTCTAATTAAGAGCAACTGTTCTAATGGAGAACGAAAAACTTTCAGCATCTGCTAGGAAGGTAACACGGCAGGACACAAGAAATCCAGATTTCTGGAGTGTGAAAGGGATAATTTTTTTGTCACAAATGTTGGACAGGCCTACTTTCTCTGACCTTGTAGAAACTTCTGACCACTTAAAAAAGTACTGTTGCTGTATGTCAAATAAATTACTTTTACCTTGGTAAAACAAATACTTTTTGCACTGATCTGCTTACACAACACTTTTGAAGAGACAGAGTATTCTTGGCTGCTCATTTATCAAGAAAAAAGATGGATGTCCTTAAGTTAAGGCTATAAAAATTAGTTCTTTATAGTTATGACTCAGAGCTTTCTGAAGAAGTTTAGTCCTTTTTCTCATAATGGGGCATTCAGCTTTCATCAGCAGTGCTACCACTAATGATCCTAAAAGTGACAGTCTAAAAAACATGATGAGTCCTTACAAGGAGTCTAGTAGCAATTATCTTCTCTTAAATATCGATAAAGCACATAGATGCTGAGCTGGCCACAAATTTTCAAACATGAACTTGCTAAAATGATGGATTCTTGAAACTATGACAAATGGGACAGTGAGATAACCAATCGTGTTGGGTTTGTGTGTGGCAGAGTTTTGGTAGCAGGGAAGGGGCTATAGGGGTGGCTTCTGTGAGAAGTTTCTAGAAGCTCCTCCAGCTCCAAGTCAAATCCACCTCTGGCCTTGGCTGAGCCAATCAGCTACCATGGTAGCAGCTCAGTGATAACGTATGTAAGAGGGGAAGAAACTGTTGAGAGGACGGGGAGCAGATGAGAGCAGTGAGATGTGAGAGAAACGCCTCTGCAGTCACCAAGGTCAGTGGAGAAGGAGAGGGGAGCTGCACCGGAGCAGAGACTCCTCTGCGGCCCGAGGTGAGAGGGCAGGCTGTCCTCCTGCACCATGGACGTCACCGGTGGAACAGATGCCCACCTGCAGCCCGTGGAGGACCCCACGCCGGAGAAGGTGGATGCCCAAAGAAGGCCAGGACTCTGAGGGAAGCCCACGCTGTTTCTGAAGGACTGCAGCCCACAGAAGGAACCCATGCTGGAGCACTTTGTGAAGAACTACAGCCCGTGGGAAAGCCTCATGTTGGAGAAGTTCATGGAGAACTGTCTCCCGTGGGAGGGACCCCACACTGGAGCAGGGGAAGAGTGTGAGGAGTCCTCCCCCTGAGGAGGAAGGACTGGCAGAAATCAAAAGGTGATGAACCGGCTGCAACGCCCATTTCCTGTCCCTCTGTGCCACACAGCGGGAGGACGTAGAGAAACTGGGAGCAAAGCTGAGCCTGGGAAGAAGGGAGGGGTGATGGAAAGGTGTTTTTAAGATGTGGCTCGATTTCTCACTATCCTGTTCTGATTTGACTGCTAAATTAGTGGTGGTAGTGTTCAAATCAAATTGATGGTTTTTTCTCAAGTTGAGTCTGTCTTTTGCCTGTGACTATAATTGGTGAGTAAGCCCTTCCTGTCATTGTCTTGACCCACAAGCCTTTTGTTATATTTTCTCCTCCCCATCCTACCGGAGGGGGGAAGAGTGATAAAGCAGCCACAGTATTTAGTTCCCTGCTGGGCCTAAACCACAACACCAATTATTTGCAGGATTTTTCTTGCAATATAACAGTGCCAAGTTCTGCTAGAAAAAAAAATGTAGCAGGGAATTCAAGGTTTCTGGAAGAAAGGATGTGGATATCAAATTTAAATGTCACTATTAGAAGATATATAGAGAAAAGGTTTGAGAAAGCCTTTAAGTTAACTGGTGACCTCGACAAAACCTGACCTAATAGTCCCATCAACACACTTTTGCTGATCAGGACAAAAAGAAAGGGCTTTGTGACATTAGGCAGAACATCCAAGAGCATGGCCCATACCTGCAGGGTGAGAGTCATGTTCATCCTTACTCTTTTTAAAAGACTGAGTATTAGAGGTTTTAACTTGCCCAACAGCATTCAGTAATTATAAGACTTGATCCCTTGGAATGAGAGTTACAGTCAAGACCTAAAGGCAGGGCCATGACAAATACAAACACAAATACTAGCCTATGATTCTTCAGATTATGGAATAATGATAAAATTGGAAAATTTCTTTAAAGAGACTTTCTCTGAAAGAGAGAGACAAAAAGGATGGCCTTCTCCAACCATTGATATTTTCTTTGAAGGGAAAAAAAAAAAAAAAAAAAAAGGAAAAAAAAGCAGCAAATCATCCTACTAGAACTGTGTTCTTCACAAAAGGAAGTTTTTCAAATCCATGTATGCTACATTTTTGCTGGCAGATATCAACATAATATATAGTTACAATAAAAAAAAAAAAAATCAAACTGCTATTAATCTTATGTATAACTACACAGTATCACAAGCCCCTCCTACTACAGCCAAAAAAAACCAACAGAGAAAGGAATAGTTAGAATAGTTAAGGCCACTTCACCCCTTCAGAGTATACATCTTTCATCCAAAGGGCATGTACTCTTATTTCTTTTCTATTTTACAGAAGAAAGAAATAAAAGCTCTCCCATCGATGGCTGAGCAAGCAAACCACAACTGCTCAGCAGCTGATGGAGGTCCATGTTGCTTCTCTGCCACCTATCTGCCCAGCTGTATCGGTCCCTTTCATTTCTCCACAGCAGTCTCCAATTTCCATTCAATGCTAAAATACAGTGGACATTACTTGATGTTGCATTTTTTGAGGTATGGGACATCTCTTTAAATAAACAAGACCAGAAAACCATCATTTTGAACTAAAAAGAGTTTTCTTAAAAGTCACAATTGTATTCAGAATTCTGCATGATGTGCATCAGTTTATAAACGGATGACAAAAAATCACCACAGAAACTAGAAAACACCTGCCAAGGAATATTTTGAAAATTAAATTTCTACTTTTTCTAAGTACATATAAAACAGATTTAAGTGGAGTTGCATAAAAATGTACTATTTCTCTGCACACATGGGTGGAATTCTTGATGTGCAGCTCCAATAAATGAAATTGGATAGACCTTTATAAAGTTAGTAATGTTTTCAAAGAGTAAACAATAATTTAGGCTTACAGAGATTTTAATATAACTTCATCTCTTTTACATTTTAATTCAAATACAGGACTTCTCCCAGGTGATTGCTTGAGATTTGTAGGCATTTAATTGTTGAAGTGCTACAAAAAACTACATCTACCAGATCATCTCAGTACAAAGGGGATATGAACACTGTTGCCTGTCATGCACATTTGTTGATAACTGAGCTATGGAAATTATTATTTCTGAAATGGAAAGAAACGAATATGCCAAGTAGAAGATGAATGACAGCAGCTCAATCTACAAACCATATCTTATGAATTCTATCTGTTCTCAGTCAAGAGAACAGGAAACAGAGACATACAGATGCAAACAAAATTGGGTTTAGGATTCCAAATAGAAATAAAAACCATTCTGAAAGGTAATGCAGGTAACTTTCCAAAAGGATATATGTAATGTGTTCTGTGCAGAACACTAAACAGAGGAAGGTACGTATTGTATCACAGATACACTCTTGGTAACTGCAATTCAATACATCTGAAGGCAAAGCCACAACAATGACATTTGATATCATCAACTAAAGTCAGCATCTTGTCAGTAAAATAAAAGCAGAAAATTGCATTTTAAATTAACATTAGGAAATATGATTGGATTCCTATTCTTTCTTCATAACCGAAAAGCGAAAGCAATAACCTAAGCCAAGCATCATATGTCTTAGCAACTAAATGCAGCTACACCTTCTTGTAGAAACAATTTCCTACCTTCTCATCTTTTCCCCTTAGTCAAGCAGTGTCGTTTGCTTCACTTAGGATGATTTTCAGCCAACAAGCTCTTAGCCAAAACCCAATTTCAGTCACACACTGATCATCTAAAAAACCTGACCATCTGTGTTTCATGAAAGGGAGACATAAAAATGAATATTAGCAGCATATTGATGAAACTGCAAACCAATCTGTCACAACCTCCTTTGCAGTCTCACATAAAAGGCAAGGTTGGCAGGAATTTTTTAAATTCCATGGGAAAACTTCTGTAAGAGAAGAAACAACTGCTTCGAACAACTCAGTTATCCGAGAGAGAATAAAAATTGAATAATTAAAGTATGGTTCTGCCAAACACTGAGATAACGTGGAGATCTGGCAACCATCTCTTATGGCCAGTGAAACTGAATCCAGCACTTAAGCTTGACATCTTCTGTTATTAATACAATATTATTAAGCAATAAAACCAGTGTGATTTCTGTATGTTAGGAGGAAGTAGATGAAATGCGCTTGAGAACTTAATGATCAAACTTGGTTTATTTCTACAAAGGATGCCATAATACTCCATAATATACAGAATCAAGAACAGTAGTCCCTTATTCCCAGTGAGGACACTCTTAGCTCATATTAACCTTGGTATCCACCATGACTACGGAGACCATTTCATCAAAAGAACTTCGTATTTCTCCTTGATGGACTTCTGAAATTGCTGTTGTCCCCAGCCTCAAATTTCCCAAGGTACTTCCAGACTCAATCTCTACCATTTACAACATCTACCCAACATTCAGATCAGGCACGAATGCTGAGGACGCATTCTGTTTCACCATCTGGATTGTTGATAATGGATGATATCAGCCTCAATATCATCAAAGAAGCAGCCATTTCATCCAAGAGGGCAATCAGGTTGATCAAGCTTGAGCTGAGGTCGGTAAATCCACATTGACTCTGCTCAACTACGTTCTTGTCTTTCATGCATTTGGAAAAGGGTCCATTTTCATAAACTGAAATGAGGTTGAGCCTATGCAACCCCAAATCTGCCTCTTTATCTTTCCTTTAGATGGATGTGCTGGCTTTGTGTGGCAAAGGTTCTGGTAGTGGGAGAGGGGGCTACATCGGTGGCCCCTGTGAGAAGCTTCTCAAAAGCTCCCCCAGCTCCAAGTCAGACCCTGCTCTGGCCAAGGCCGAGCCAATTAGAGGTGGTGGCTGCGCCTCTGCCGTAACGTATTTAAGAAGGGAAACCTGAGAGTGAGAGGGAACTTGTGGCAAGGCATTACAAGGAGGACACCTATGTGAACACCGAGGTCAGTGGAAAACTATGGAATGTTACTCAACAATAAAGTAATTCTTTCCTTCAAAGTTCTCCTTTTTACCAGTACATTTTTTCATGCTCTCCAGCACAGTCTTCAAAAATTTTGGGGTTTTATCGCTTCATCTTCAGACATTTTTGCTTTCTTTTTCTATACGTGCCCAGGACCAAACACCAAGTTCTCCCACTTGTTTCTAAGTGCATACATATACACATACATACATACACACACACACAAAGAGGTGTATATATGTATCTCCAGTAATTTATATAGGCATATATATCCAGGATTTGGGGTATGACAAGCCAACAACCAACACAGTGAAGTTCTTAATTGTCCAGTAAAGTTTGTTTTAACTATTCCTTTACACACATTTTCCTGCTGTCCTACTAAATGAATCTAACATGATAATATTTCCATCTCATTTTAAAAAACCTCAGCAGTTCAGATATTACAACCTTATAGACCCTTCACTTCGCTGCATCCTCTTATACTTTTATTCCAAGCACTTTTGGAACACGGGTAGCTTTAATCACAGTCACTTTCACTGTAATACATAATAAAGCTTTGATAGCATTATACAATAAAGAGTAGCAAATCTCACAGATGTAAAATGCATTAAGGTATACATCATGTATAAACTCTTCTCCTGCTAATCAATTACTTCCCTTTGCATGGAAGTAGAATCCCTCTTAATCACTGGCATGACATTCTTCCTGCTTCTTCTTTCTCCATCTGAAGGCAAGTACAAAACCAGGATATAAAGTTCTTAATTGTTCTCTTGATTTTTACACAACTTACCCAGCACCTAAGCCTCTTGTACATTCTAGAAACCACACAGAAATTCTAAGGAGTACATATTCTGAGCATACCAAGACATATTCTGTCCATCTCAAACTAGATTTTAGTCTTTTTTTAATACAATTTTGCCTGAACTATTTCATACTCACAATACAAGCTGGATACCTGCTTTATTTTTAGACATCAGGCACATCACAATTCCAAAAATAAACTAGAAAACAAATTGCAGTATAATTCACATTTCTGGTGTAAAATTTGAGCAAACCTATGAAAAGAAACTAAGTATGTATTTGTTCATTCTTCATCACCTTCACAATTACAAGACACACACTACTTGCTGGCATCAATTACAACAAAACTTACTTTCAAGAACACTAGTAAAACTAGTAATTGCTTTACCATATACATAAACACATCCCCATCACTTCAACATTTCATGAAAACTTTACTGAAAAATGTGCAAACATTACTAACTAATGAGCCAGTACATTGTCTTTAAAAAAAAAAAATGTCCCGCAAATTCATTAGATATGACAACACCCACTTAATAGATCAGTAAAAAATATTAAACCTTAAAAATAGAAAATTTCCTCTGAGCAGCCAAACCAAACAGACTTGTCTTCTGTATTTTAGATACATCAGTAAGATACTTTCTGATATACTGGATGACTTACAAACGTTTTTTTTACTTTGCAACAGAATCCTTTGGCTACGTGGAGCCCTGTTGCTTTTTTTCTTAATACAGGGCTTATATTACTGGAACAAACCAGACGCTCATGTAGCTCTCCATCCTACAATGGACAGCAGATTCTGTTTAAGGAGGAATATGACAAGCAAGGCAAAATAATTATCATCCCTCTCATTTATTTTCAGTATCCAGCAACAAAAGTTTTTAGGACAGACATTGCATTTGGATTATCCAGACAATAGCTACCTATCAAATCCAGTTTTCCATTTCTCTTGTTCCATGTTGAACCTCTCTATTCTTCTGGCCTTCCTAACATCTAGTAGCAACAAATACTACAATTTAAATTATGCACATTATGGAAACAAGCTTCCTTTTCATCATTTTAAAACTTCACCTGGTAATTCCAATATCTGAAGAAATCAGTAATACTGATGCTACCTTCTCCAAATAATCTGCCTATGCAAAGAAAGTTCATTTTATTCTCAATTTTTCAGGCAGGCATGATCTGTAAATCATGTCAACATCTAGCAGAAAACTGATACACTCAATAACAATGACGATGTATGAAAAAAACATATTGATCTTTTTATGATTACAGCAGTTGCATAAAAGTCAGGACAACCTGATTTTGATCTGTATGTAATGAATTTAAAGGCAAAGAAGAATTAACTGCTGCTGTCTGTGATTCACAGAGGCCCTTCCCCCAACTCCATAGAAGCAACAGAGTAAAATCATGCAGCAAGCCATTAGGAGGGACCTGGACAGGCTGGAGAGGTGGGACCATGCATATGTCATGAAGTTCAACAAGGCCAAGGGCAACGTCCTGCACATGGCTCGAGGCGATCCCAAGCACAAATGCAGGCTGGGTGATGAGTAAATTGAGAGCATCCTTGAGACAAGGACTTAGGGGTTTTGGCTGTCAAGAAAGTCAACATGAGCTGGCAACATGTGTTTCCAGCCTAGAAAGCCAACTATATCCTGGGCTGCACCCAGAGCAGTGTGGGCAGTAGGGCAAGGGAGGGGATTCTCCCCCTCTACTCAGCTCTCATGAGACCCCCCTGCAGTGCTGTGTCCAGCTCTGGGGCTCCCAGCATAAGGAGGACACGGACCTGCTCGAGCGGGTCCAGAGGAGGCCACAAAGATGCTCAGGGGGCTGGAGCAGCTCCCCTGTGAGGACAGGCTGAGAGAGTTGGGGGTGTTCAGCCTGGAGAAGAGAAAGCTCCAGGGAGATCATAAACAGTCTTCCAGTACTTAAAGGGTGTCACGGTCCACTCGGTGGACTCATGATGGTTCGTTTGCTACAATCTCGAAAGTGAAAAATTAAGGTGACCAACACCAAAGGGGATAGCAGTAATAAAACAATGAAACTTTATTGTGTTGCCCGTGAAGCGGCATGTGATAGAGACGGGTGAACGAAAGGAGAAAAGTAAAGTCAAGTTTTAGAGAGAGGGAAGAGAGAGGTTATAGCTACCACTGTTGATGTCCTAACAGTCCCCGGTCCAGCTGATGCTGCGTCGTCGATCGTCGTGGTCCTTGGTGGGGAAGCTTCCAGTTTTCGTTGTCCAGAAGTCATCCTTTTATGCTCAGTAACACACCTTGCTCCACCTCTGCCTCGGGGGTCTCCGCCCTTCTCGAGAGAGGCCATCACACATGCACAGGGGGGAGCGTCCAAGGTGTGGTCAGTCTTGGAGGAGGGCAGCCTTCCACCAGGAGGGGTGTTTTGGTATTATAATGAAGCAAAGTCCGTCTAAGGTTCATGATTTCTTCATTGATGTTATGGCAACAGTTGCAATCCATCTTTTTTGACAGTGGCTCTGCGATTATCTTTAACAGCTCTGGCTGGGCCCAGGTACCAAACAATAGCCCAGCACTCCTTGTACTGCACGGCTCAGGCACTGCAGAACAGCCCAGCACGGCCTGCACCACGCGGGTCAGTGCTCAGGGGAACAGCCCAGCACCGCCTGCACCGCACGGTCAGCGCTCAGGGGAACAGCCCAGCACGGCCTGCACCGCACGGTCAGCACTCAGGGGAACAGCCCAGCACGGCCTGCACTGCACGGTCAGAGCTCAGGAGAACAGCCCAGCACGGCCTGCACCGCACGGTCAGCGCTCAGGGGAACAGCCCAGCACCGCCTGCACCGCACGGACAGCACTCAGGGGAACAGCCCAGCACCGCCTGCACCGCACGGACAGCACTCAGGGGAACAGCCCAGCACGGCCTGCACCGCACGGACAGCACTCAGGGGAACAGCCCAGCACGGCCTGCACCGCACGGTCAGAGCTCAGGGGAACAGCCCAGCACCGCCTGCACCGCACGGTCAGAGCTCAGGGGAACAGCCCAGCACGGCCTGCACCGCACGGACAGAGCTCAGGAGAACAGCCCAGCACAGCCTGCACCGCACGGACAGAGCTCAGGGGAACAGCCCAGCACCGCCTGCACCGCACGGACAGCACTCAGGGGAACAGCCCAGCACCGCCTGCACCGCACGGACAGCACTCAGGGGAACAGCCCAGCACGGCCTGCACCGCACGGTCAGAGCTCAGGAGAACAGCCCAGCACCGCCTGCACCGCACGGACAGCACTCAGGGGAACAGCCCAGCACGGCCTGCACCGCACGGTCAGAGCTCAGGAGAACAGCCCAGCACCGCCTGCACCGCACGGACAGCACTCAGGGGAACAGCCCAGCACGGCCTGCACCGCATGGACAGAGCTCAGGGGAACAGCCCAGCACGCCTGCACCGCACGGTCAGAGCTCAGGGGAACAGCCCAGCACGGCCTGCACCGCACGGTCAGAGCTCAGGGGAACAGCCCAGCACGGCCTGCACCGCACGGACAGCACTCAGGGGAACAGCCCAGCACGGCCTGCACCGCACGGTCAGAGCTCAGGAGAACAGCCCAGCACCGCCTGCACCGCACGGACAGAGCTCAGGAGAACAGCCCAGCACCGCCTGCACCGCACGGTCAGAGCTCAGGGGAACAGCCCAGCACCGCCTGCACCGCACGGTCAGAGCTCAGGGGAACAGCCCAGCACGGCCTGCACCGCACGGACAGCACTCAGGGGAACAGCCCAGCACGGCCTGCACCGCACGGACAGCACTCAGGGGAACAGCCCAGCACGGCCTGCACCGCACGGACAGCACTCAGGGGAACAGCCCAGCACGGCCTGCACCGCACGGACAGCGCTCAGGGGAACAGCCCAGCACGGCCTGCACCGCACGGACAGAGCTCAGGGGAACAGCCCAGCACGGCCTGCACCGCACGGACAGCACTCAGGGGAACAGCCCAGCACGGCCTGCACCGCACGGACAGCGCTCAGGGGAACAGCCCAGCACGGCCTGCACCGCACGGACAGCACTCAGGGGAACAGCCCAGCACGGCCTGCACTGCACGGACAGCACTCAGGGGAACAGCCCAGCACGGCCTGCACCGCACGGACAGCGCTCAGGGGAACAGCCCAGCACGGCCTGCACCGCACGGACAGCACTCAGGGGAACAGCCCAGCACGGCCTGCACCGCACGGACAGCACTCAGGGGAACAGCCCAGCACCGCCTGCACCGCACGGACAGCACTCAGGGGAACAGCCCAGCACGCCCTGCACCGCACGGTCAGAGCTCAGGAGAACAGCCCAGCACGGCCTGCACCGCACGGTCAGCGCTCACGAGAACAGCCCCGCACTCGCTGTGCCACACAGCTCTGCCTTCTGGAGCCATTGCACCACATTCCACTCCAGGGATCGGCAAGGCCAAGCCGGCCGTTGTCAGGGACCTCACTGTCCATTCCCTGATGACAATGCTGAGACAGTGCTGATCTTCTGACCGACTCTTACACAGGGGGCTACAGTAGAGACGGGGAGAGACTCTTTATCGGGGGTAAGGATAGGCAGTGATAATGGTTTTAAACTGACAGAACGTAGGTTTACTTTTGGTATTCGGAAAAAGTTCTTCATTGTGAGGGTGGTGAGGCCCTGGCACAGGTTGCCCAGAGAAGCTGTGGCTGCCCCCTCCCTGGAAGGGTTCAAGGCCAGGTTGCACGGGGCTTTGGGCAACCTGGGCTAGTGGAAGGTGGCCCTGCCCATGGCAGGGGGTTGGGGTCCCTTCCAACCCAAATCATTCTATGATTCTAAAGCTAGACTAGATAATCTCCTTCTCATCATGGTGGATGAGAGAACATCGCCCAAAAACCTGTATCACCATTACCCAGACCCTTTTACTGTTACTTATAGCCCAATAGTCCAATTCCCTGCAAACCTAACAGCAAAACCAAAACAAAAACACTCCAAATCCCTGATGACTCCCCTATCATGCAGGTCTACACTCTCTTTCTAATCTCTGTCAGGCCTGCTGCAGTGCTGCAGGCACATTAAGCGCAGCCACTAGGAACACAGTTTATTCAAATGTGGGACCTAATGTCCTCACTCCAGTTGCACTTACTTAAAGCCTCCTCGGTACTTAGACAAAGCAAATAAAGCAGTTGAGTCCCACACTCTGTATTATCGCTTAGCAAATATTTACCCAAAAGACTCAAAAGACAATGAAAGCTTCAGGACCTTGGATTATTTGGGTTTTAGGCCCAAATGAAGGATTATCCAAGGCTTCTACACAATACCCAGCCTCAGAAAAGACCCAGGTGCTTGCTGTGATGCCATGCAGTCTAAAGCTGCTGCCGCTGCTGGAGGCTTCCAAAGGAAACAGCATCTCATGAACCCATGTTTGGAGCACAACATAAAAATCTAAAGCCAGGTGAAACTTTTCATATCAAATTTCACTTTTAAGGACATGCATCTCTAATTCAGTAAAATTCTGAATTTCTTAGAAGGCATAACAACAATCTCATCAGCATAATGACTTTTTTTCAGTACCAAAAGCATGTCTGCACACATTCATACTGTACTTAAATGTCTGTACATCAGCAAGCTGACATGAAACAAAAAACAGTAAAGTCAAACTGCCTACCTTAAAAATAAATGCCAGTAAAATGCAGTTAAAAACCCTCATAGAGCTTCTTTCACACCCTGACTTCAGAATATGTAATACTAAATAAGTTACTGTATTTTCTTAAGTAAATACACTGATTTTAATTTTCATGCGCTTTTCTGTATGTATTACTTCTTTTAATATCATGTCTAGCTTTGTTCTTTCTTGCAGTATAAAAACATGTTAGTATATTAAAATGTTACTAAGTGTGTACAGATGTATAGCTTCTATTTGAGCAGCTAGGGGAATGGTAACCATGGCACTGCTTCCAAGAATAGAATTATCATCTGTAACAGCACTCATGCTGTGGCAGTTGACAGAATGGTTATAAATATATCTATTAGCAGCCTGAGCTGAATCTTTAAACAGCACTATAGGGACAGCAGTTGGCTAAAAATAGCTTGACAATATTGCATTTGAACACTCGTCCTTAGAAACACTTTGTCACATACACATAGCAAATTTCAATTTTTTTCTGCATGAAGCTGAAAATGAACATCTGTGGCACAAAGGAGACAGACAGTATGACATTTTTTGACCTCCCTCCTCCCTATAACACTACAAATAAAAGCACAACAGTAAAAATCTTGAAAAGGCTGCTATAAAACATGAAGTAATGCCTAGAATTCGAAGTACATCAAGCAAGGGCAGAATCAAAATTCTTTTTAACAAGGAAAAAAAAAAAAAGAAGACATGGCAATCAACAGCATACAATTCATCTGTCTGAGCTGCTGGAGCTCAGCTTCATTCTAATATACTTCCATATCACTGAAACAAGGAAATGATGGTTACACAGTTGCTACTAACAACTGTATGAGCTACCATTCAATAGGAATAGAGGAAAACTGTCTGAAAACAGATTTCTAAATTCAGTAGTCATGAACTCAGACATACATTCTCAAAAAAAAAAAAGATGATATCTTTCACTTGCTATTTTTAGTATTTTCATCATCTTAACTCAAAATCTGTATGATCACACTTGGTAACACTCCAGTAATACCACTGTGGCCAGTTAGGCCAGCTGATGAAAAACGACCAATCTTTCTTTATCATTTGGGGAGATGTTTACATTTCATTAAATTATCAAAAATACAGACTGCTAATTTCCTAATAAGCAACTGTACACTGGAAAACGTGGCTGTTCAAACGAAGTGGTACAAATGATGAAGGTCTTCACAAAGGAAGATGTGGCTCACGGCATGGATGGGCACACGCTTTGCTGGGTAAAAAAACTCTCTAGATGTCCGGGCCCAAAGAGCTCTGCTGAACGGAGTTAAATCCAGTTGGCAGCCGGTCACGAGTGGTGTCCCCCAGGGCTGGGTGTTGGGGCCACTCCTGTTTAACATCTTTATTGATGATCTCTAGACGAGGGGATCGAGGGCACCCTCAGTCAGTTTGCAGCTGACACCCAGCTGGGTGGGAGTGTTGATCTGCTCGAGGGCAGGGAGGCTCTGCAGAGAGACCTGGACAGGCTGGAGCCATGGGCTGAGCCCAACTGGGGGAGTTTCACTGAGGGCAAATGCCGGGGGCTGCCCTTGGGCCACAACAACCCCCAGCAGGGCTACAGGCTTGGGGAGGAGTGGCTGGAAAGCTGCCAGTCAGAGAGGGACCTGGGGTGTTGATTGACAGCCGGCTGAACAGGAGCCAGCAGTGTGCCCAGGGGGCCAAGAAGGCCAATGGCATCCTGGCTTGTGTCAGCACTGGCGTGGCCAGCAGGGACAGGGAAGGGATCTGAGCCCTGTACTCGGCACTGGTGAGGCTGCACCTTGATTCCTGGGTTCAGTTTTGGGCCCCTCACTCCAAAAAGGCCATTGAATGACTCGAGCGTGGCCAGAGAAGGGCAACGGAGCTGGGGCAGGGTCTGGAGCACAGGTCTGCTGGGGAGTGGCTGGGGGAACTGGGGGGGTTCAGTCTGGAGAAGAGGAGGCTGAGGGGAGACCTCATCGCCCTCTACAGCTCCCTGAAAGGAGGGTGCAGAGAGGGGGGATGAGTCTCTTGAACCAAGTAATAAGCGATAAGACAAGAGGGAATGGCCTCGTGTTGTGCCAGGGAAGGTTTAGACTAGATATTAGGAAGCATTTCTTTATAGAACAGGTTGCTAGCCGTTTCCAACCTAGACGATTCTATGATGTGCTTGCAGAGTAAAAAACTGTCATTTATCATAGTATATTTTAGCTGAGAAGAAATCTGGTGCAACCCTCTGCCCAAAGCAGGACAAAGGTACAATAGGTTGCTTAGGGACTCATCAAGTCAAATTCTGAAAACAACTCCAAAAGTGGAGATTCTGTTATACCTCTGAGCAATCATTTTGTGTTTCAGTGCCCTCCATGGGAACAAGAATCTTCCGAATACTAGACTGCAATTTCTCACGTTCCAGCTTGTGTCTGTTGCTTATTATTTGGGTGGTGCCCAGTGACAGGACAGTGGTAATGGGCACAAACTGAAGGGACAGGACAAGAGGCACTGGGCACAGACTGAAACACAGGAGGTTCCCTCTGAACATCACGAAACTTTTTTTTGTTACTGTGAGGGTAACTGACCACTGGAACAGGTTGCCCAGGGAGGCTATTGAGTCTCTCCATTTAAAGATATTCAGAAGTTGTCTAGACACGATCCTGGGCAACTGACTTGAGCCAGCCCTGCTTGAGCAGGGGGATTGGACAAGACGACCTCCAGATGTGCCTTCCAATCTCAGCCGCTCTGTGATTCTGTGATGATTTTTTTACTGTGCGCTTCCAAGATAAGCCTGGCTCCTTCCCATCATGTAACTCACTTAGCCATCTCCACTTAAGTCTGCAGAAATCCAACTCCCTCACAACTCTCTGCATACGTCATGGACTCCAATGCCCCATCCAGCACGGCAGTCCTCCACTGGACTCACTCCAGCACGTCCATGTCTGTCATACTGCAGAACCCAGAAGTGGGCACAGTACTCCAGACATGGTCTCACAAGTGCTGAACAGAGGGGAAGAATCACTTCCCTGAGCCTGTTGACTACACACTTTTTCTGGTACGTCCCAGTATGGAGTTGGTTTTCTCGGAAAAAGGCACACAGATTGCTGACTCCTGTTCAGTCTGTCCCCAGTCCTCTTCTGCAAAGCTACGTTCTAGCCAGTCAGCATCCAGCCTACACTGTTGCCTGGAGTGATATGGTATAAGATAAGTATTTAATTTTATTTTAAAAGTGTATATGTGTATATTGTTTCAGTAATAGGGTTCTAAAAGGTATTAGCTATATTAAAAATGAGAAACAAAGTTTAAAGTGCACTGAATTTGTGTTCTTCAGCAGTAAAGGCAAGACCTTTGATATACACTTCTGAATGCAGATGAAAACAAGACACTAGAAAAGAAAAAGTATCTCCCAGCCAAAATGAAATACAGGTTTTAGAGCAGATTTATATTACACTTTCCATCTTTCTTGAAGATTATTTAAGAATGAGCAACAATTTAAATAGAAAAATTTCTATCAGTTATATCCTTCTTAAAGCCTTCTTTTTGGTAAGAAAATGTAATCTGCCATATAAAACTTAAAGACTGAAAAACTAAACTATACTGTAGTATGAAACTTTAATATTCAGGCAAAGAAATTAAGCTCTTGGGATAATTAGAATGGCTGTTCTCAGCCATGGCTCTCTCCATTCCAAAGTATATGGATGAACTTGATCATGGCAGTGAACTTAGGCTGCAAGGCAAAAAGAATTAAAATTCTACCCAGATTTGTCCATTATCAACCACATATCGTTTCTTTCTTTAAAACTTCCAATCTTTTTTCAAGATTTATCACACAGAAATTAGAACATAGAGCATACATTACAACTCTGAACTTCTAAAAATTTATATAAATACTGAAAGTACTACTCCATATCTCTCTAGGGTTTTTGCATATCTGCCAAGTGATATTACTGCTGTTAAGATTTTTACTCAACCAGTGAAAGTGTGATTCTGAGGACTAAAGGAAAGCAAGGTCAGATCTGATTAGACATTTTTTCAAACAGAAAAATTCATGACAAAATAAGCCTTTAGAATGAGCAATGGCTTGACTGATAGAGTTCTTTTAAAACACCACGTGGGTAACTGATTCTTACAAATAAAACAAAAACTAGATTAAACCTCTGTGCAAAAGAAATTAATTTTTGTTCCACTTGACTTCAATGCCTACTACAAAATTGCTTTTATTCCAAGAGCAGTATAAGGTTTGATAAGAGTTGCAGTTAACTTCTACCACAAATTTAAACAGAATACAGTGACTGTTACTTTAGGACTCTGTTCTAGTATAAATACTTGGTCAAGCAGCATTTGACTCTGATAGAATTACTATTTTCCTCAAATAATTTGTTGCATGTATTCCCATAGAATTAAAAGCAGAATATCAAAAGTTGTCTGAATTTATTATAATTTAATCAGATAGTCTAAATTTAATCATTAGCAAGTATCGATTGGCTAGTTTAATTTACTTTTTTTTTTTTTCTTGGATAAACCAAGAAAAAGCAGTTCCTAAGCACTAGCTCCTGAAGTTAAGAAAGTTAAAGTTCAACACAATTTATAAAAAGCCAGAACAACCAAACAAACCAAAAAAAACCCCACCACTGTTTGATATAACTACTTCAGAGAAAACTAACATTTATTCCAAGATCTAGCTGACTATATTTATGGTTGCCTTGTTTAAATTTCAGTCACAGTGCCATCTGGTGACTATTTATACACTTATACATTTTAAATAGATGGTATGTTTCAGGCTCATCCAACCACCTCATGTCATCCATTATCCTACATTAACCTACTCCTCTTGCCTTGAGTTTTATCTAAAGGTGAGAATAGAAACAATTCTCTATGAACTGGAATGGTTCAAAATTTCCAGTTTGCATGTTCTTCTTGCAAACTTGAAAGTGCATTAGGAACATACTGGACTTTAACCACTAAATCATATGAATATTGATATAAAATAATAAAGTTTCTATTGATGGAAATGAACAGCATGATCTCAAGAATGAGATAAATGGAAGAGTATGCTTCCTGTTTGCTTTTCCCTGGAATTTGGCCTCTAAAAGCCAGCTATGCAAGAACAAACATTGCTGAACTTTGTTTTTCAAGTTCTGTTGCTAAACATTACCATAGCTTTCATTTTAAAAGTGGTGGCAGATAAATAAACTTAATGCAGCTAAATCAGAATATCAAGTATAAAATTTATTGATCAGCTTACTGCGTTCATATATGAAAAATTAAACAGACTTCCAAGGCTCATTATATATTTTATCTCTTTTAAAAATTTATAGACATGGTAAGCCAAGTTCTGACACTTAATGAAGGCAGTAACATGGGAGAAACATTTCTCATATTGGTGCTGACCTTTATTTTTTCCCCTTCCCCAAACTCACAACAAATATTCCCATTGTTATTCACCCTTCACACCTTCCCACAACAAAATAAGTGACAAGACTATAATATATTGCATATCTATAAAAGAGGACCATCAAGGGAAATACTGTATTATATTTTGTAACATTTTCTCTCAATACAGACATCCTGTAAGAATAATACCCGGTTGGAAGTTAAGAAAGTACAGACAAATCAGCCAGAAACTGTTACAGGAAGAAAAAAAAAAAAAAAAAAGATAGGTACTGAACAAAAATTACAAGTAGACTGCTGTCTCTCCTCCCTTCTCAAAAAAAAAAAAAAAAAAATGCCTTGTAATACTACATTTCTTGAAGTTTTTAAACACAAGTAATCACATCTCAACTTCATATGAAACAAACTGTGTATACCTGATGAGTTAGAAAATGAATTCATGTTATTGGTGCTTATGATCATTAATACTACCTCAGTTTCCAGTCCAATATCTCTTCTATTATTAATTATATCCACAAGGAATCACATGTGTGAAACATTAAATATTACTTCAGATGCTACCATATTCTTTCAAAGTAGTAACAAAATGCTTCAAAGACCATAGAATCATAGAATGGTTTGGGTTGGAAGGGACCTTAAAGCTCATCTAGTCCCAACCCCCTGCCATGGTCAGGGCCACCTTCCACTAGCCCAGGTTGCCCAAAGCCCCGTCCAACCTGGCCTTGAACCCTTCCAGGGAGGGGGCAGCCACAGCTTCTCAGGGCAACCTCTGCCAGTGTCTCACCACCGTCACAACAAACAATTTCTTCCTTACATCTAATCAAAATCTACCTTCTTTCAATTTAAAGCCATTACCCCTTCTCCTATCCCTACAGTCCCTGATAAAAGAGTCCCTCTCAGCTTTCCTGTAGGTGCCCTTTAGGTACTGGAAGGCTGCTATAAGGTCTGCTCGGAGCCTTCTCCAGGGTGAACCCCCCAACTCTCTCAGCCTGTCCTCACAGGGGGGTGCTCCAGCACCCTGAGCATCTTCATGGCCTCCTCTGCACCAGCTTGAGCAGGTCCATGTCCTTCTTATGTTGGGGGCCCCAGAGCTGGACCCAGCACTGAAGGGGGGTCTCACAAGAGTGGAGTAGAGGGGGAGAATCCCCTCCCTCTCCCTGCTGGCCACACTCGTCTTGATGCAGTCCAGGACACGGTTGGATTTCTGGGCTGTGAGCATACATTGCTGGCCCACAGTCAGTTTTCCATCCACCAATACCCCCAGGACCTTCTTCTCAGGGCTGCTCTCAATCCACTCATCGCTCAGCCTGTATTAGTGCTTGGGATTGCCTCAACCCATGTGCAGGACCTTGCTCTTGGCCTTGTTGAGCTCCATGAGGTTTGCACGGTCCCACCTCTCCAGCCTGTCCAGGTCCCTCTGGATGGCACATCCCTTCCCTCCAGCGTGTGACACCACACAGCTCGGTGTCATCGGCAAACTGGCTGAGGGTGCACTCGATCCCACTGTCCATGTCACCAACAAAGATGTTAAACAGCGCCGGTCCCAACACTGATCCCTATCCCATTAAGAAAAACAGCTTGGATGCTCAGAGAACTGGGGAAGACAGTCCTACATTCCATTGTAGGTTAAGAAATTTCAGCAGGCATGCTGTTCTCTGTAAAAAATAAGAAACGCTGTTGCCAAAAAGTAAATCCACTGTTTCTAATAGTTTCACTGGGAGAAACTGATCAGATTTCACACTCAGTAAGTAGAATTATTCTGAACATACTATGCAGGTCAACAATTTCTGATGAAGTTTTCCCTCCATAAATCAAATTATTAATAATTTTGCCATTATTCACTGTTTTCTAGAAAGGAATTCACACCTAAAGATACCAGTTTTGTTTCAAGGGTAATAGAGCCTATTCCTAACAACAATAAGCATACACAACTACTTGATAAATTAGGGGGAAAAAAAGAACCAATCTTTCTGAAAGAACAGTAATTCAACTCATCTTTTTTCTTTAATTAATATTCTAGAGTGCCATAGCATAGTTTTCTGTTCACTTGAATGAATGTTCATTATAAAAGTGACTAGAACTCATGTCTACCTCCCTTGTGCACTAATTATCTAAACCAAACTTTGTCTCGTGTAAGGCAGGCAGGCCTCTAACACCATATTGCCTTAGCTAGTAATGGGCCAGAAACTGCATTTCTGTTCCACAGTATTGAGACTGCAAGGCCTCAGGACTGAGGTTTGTTCAGCTTGCTCTGGACTTTTCTTGACCTAGTCACAGCTGTGTTTTCTGAGGTTTAGCTGTCACAACAATTTGTCCAAGCAGGATACTATGTCTAATTAATTTTACTTTTGTTGGTACAGGCCTTGCATGATGATGGACACTTTGGTTGCAGCACAGAGGACTACAGGCATGGCACGGTAAGAGACGGGATACACACTTGACACCAGAAACCCCTAAGAGTCTGTAAATAATTCCCCAACAGTCAGATAAAAAAATGCAGATCCAGAGCTGGACAAAAGATTTTTTTCCTGTACTGACGAAAAATGCCACAGGAATGCTGCAGATCACTCAAGAGAAATGCAGAAAGATGATAACACAACTACAAGAATACAATGATTCTGAAAAATGTCTTTCAATTTTTTCCTATGCAGTACTTTGACATTGAAGTTCTTGATAAAAAATAGCATGAGGCAACCCACACTAAAATGGAAAAGTGGTCTCCTAAGAGAGTATACTGCCCTGAATTTGGCTAAGGTCTTGTAAACAAGACTTTTGATCCAAAATGACTGTGTTATAGCCAATGGTCTTCTACTGTCCCCAGAAATATTTATGTAAAGAAAGAACAGTTAACAGAAGATAACTGAAGATGCACTTTTATAATGAGGGAAAAATCTATTAAAAATCCCTCTCCTGCATGATTCAAACTGAATCACTCCAAGCACTTGCCCTTACTACCAGCCTATTCATTTGCCAAGGCACTGGTAGCCTGTTGAAACAAGAAATTCCCTCTTGACAAGGGAAATTTACCACAAAGCTTCATTCAAACTGCCACATCCCAACCACTATGTATCGTGTAAACTTTTATAATTAGAACATTCAACCCAAAACTGCACCATAAAAATTCAGTTCACAGAACTCTCGCAGTGTAAGGATTCATATAGCTTCTCAGGACTTCTCACTAGAAAGTGAGAAGAATCTTTCTACAACTATATATAACTATACATATATAACTTCATGTAACCTATTACTCAGTAGAAACAAACTAGTTCTCAAATTCGTATTAAACAAATAATGGCAGTTGGTTTTTTATTCCACTTTCAAGTTAAAACTAGAAAATAGGAACACTGGAAAACCAAGTTAGGCAGACACTCAAAACTGATTTCTGAAAGTAAACAAATTTAAATGCTTGACTTAAGCTTTCACCTAAATAAGCATCTTCAAAAGTAGCACATTTTCAAGCATGTGTTAAACAGAAACAGCAGCAGCCAACTTTCAATTTTAAATGAACAAATTTGTAAACTTGTTTAGAAAGAAGTAAATTAAGAACTGACAAAAATGACAGCTGAAAGTAGTAGAACAGTCACAGTAATTTTTTTCTAAATATAAATCAAGTAAGACTAAAATATCTTCAGTTTCATTTATAAAAGCAAGTTATATTTCTCTTTTATTAAATCTACCTACTTGTATACAATTTTAACTGGCATTAATCAGTTTAAAATTGTTTTTCATAACACCGAATTATTTCATTTTATCTTGCAATTTCCAAGTTATTTGTAGCTTATGTGGCTCAGAACCACAGCCATAGATTAGAACACTAAAAGCTGACACAAAAAGCACAATTTTCCAGGGAATATACCGTACAGTAACATGACAAAAAGGAAAGGACACAGTCAGAAAACATCAAGACTACATCAGGCAACAACCTCAGCTTACTAAGCAGGTATCCTCCATTAATATCCCTCAAAAAATCAGCATGTCCAAATAAATATCTCTGTTCCACACCTAAGCATTGTACTTATTAAAATTTATCTATTGTATGGTCATAAAGCCTTGCTTTCCTCATTTTTTTCCCCTGAAAACTGCGCTGTTGTATTTTTACATGAACAATCTTACAAACATCTGAATCACTAAGGGAAAGTCTAAGTGTAGAATACATAGGCTTACGGGTACTAAATAACTTGAGGTATTTCACTTGTATTCTGTAATGGAGTCTAAGAAAAAAAATATTTTTGAGCACATTGCCATATTACATAGTTTGACTATTCTCAAATTATTCTGGTGCATTATATTCTTCAAATATTTTTTGTATGCTCTACTGAAGTCCCAGAAAGTGTAGAAACTCATAAAGGCCTTAAAACTGATAATTTCAGTCCTTTCCATTACAATTATTTAACACCTGATAAATCAGTTATTTCCAACAGAAGCACAACTGTGCCTGACAAAGATCTCTCCGTTATTTCTGGAGTATTCCCCACCTTTTCAAGGTTCAAACCTCCTATATGCATGCATTACATACATGCCATTTTATTTAAATTAAGTACTCCTTATATGAAAAAAACAAAAAAACCTACTTTCAACAAAATGAGCAAATCATCCAGATGAACTCTTTGCATGTATTTATGATGGAAGTCTGTCATTCACAATTCAATCCACCTTGTGATATTACATTAATATAAGGGATTCCTGTTTAGATTGTATCTAAATTCCTTCCTTGAAATATTAAATTCATATTAGGAATTCTTGCTTAGATTATATGTAAATGCTGTAGTTAACCCCAGCTGGCAACTAGGCACCACACAGCTGCTCACTCACTCCCCCACAGTAGGATGGGGGAAGAATTGGGTAGAAGTGAGACAACTCATGGACTGAGATAAAGACAGTTTAATCAGTAAAGCAAAAGCAGTGCACACAAGTAAAGCAAACCAGGAATTCATTCAGTACCTCCATCAGCAGGCAGGTGCTCAGCCATCCCAGGGCTCCATCACACATAACAGTGACTTAGGAAGACAAACACCATCACTCCGAACGTCCCCACCTTCCTCCTCCTTCTCCCAACTTTATACACTGAGCATGGTGTCACACGGTATGGCACATCCCTTGGGTCAGTTGGGGTCAGCTCTCCCACCTGTGTCCCCTCCCAACTCCTTGTGCACCCCCAGCCGCCTCGCTGGTGGGGTGGGGTGAGGAGCAGAAAAGGCCTTGACTCTGTGTGAGCTCTGCTCAGCCGTAACTAAAACACCCCTGTGATATCCACACTGTTTCCAGCACAAATCCAAAACACAGCCCCATACCAGCTACTATGAAGAAATTTAACTCTACCCCAGGCAAAATCAGTACTTAAATGAAAACATAAGGCGTAGTTCCATGCAGGATAAATCTTTTCAATTCCCAGTAGTCATTGCTCTAGTCATCTCTTTAAAATCTACAAGTTGGTATTAGGACAAGTAACATGAAGGTTTCAAAGCACAGAGAATTTGGGTATCCTTTAAGACTGGTTTTTTTTTTTGAAATAGCATGAACTCCCAGTCGTGGCTACCTTGAAGCCCAACAGATGAGTTACACTACACATGCCTTCTCTAGATATAGAGGCTTTTGTAACTTGAACTCAGCCTTATCTTAAACCATATATTAATGATAAATAGAAATCAATTAAAAATTAAACTATTATCTTTACGGGAAAATCTGAGGAAATTTCTTTTTGATGACATATTAAGAGCTTGACTTTCAATCAGATTTCTTTAAAAGAAGGCTCAGATTCTAGTAATTTAAAAAAAAAAAAAAAAGTAAAAAAAACCCACACCAGAAGTTCCTGGGATGCTGTGATAATTTAAGCTGAATTTTATCCAAATAGAATGCAAGTTTTGGTAGGACATAAGGATTAACGCATTTAACACTTGCCAAGACTGCCACAACACTGACATGTCCTCTTGAATTAATTTCAGAACAGGTGCATCACTACATTTTCAAGAATGAGCACTGACGGACACATCACTTCTAACAAGATTGCTTTCAAAAGGCCACTGACAGAGACACAGTTATCTATGGGTGTACTGACACTGTTGACATTTTTAACTTAACATGCAACATAACACACAAGAGTGATACAGAACTATATAAATTTCAGAGCCATAACCTCTTCTTCCAAGTTCCTAAATGAAAAATAAAAGGAAAAGCTAAAATCTAGCAAGTAAACAACTGGGGGAGAAATGCTAACAGTTCAATTATGTTTACTTGCAGTTAAATAATTTTGTTTATATTACAGATTAAAACCTCTAGCTGCAGAAAAATCTTAATTCTTTCTGTGAGAGCATACATTTTTTTTCACTTTGTGCCCTGAACATTTATTATAGATGCAGGATAGCAATTTGTCATAGATTATATGATCATAAACTGATAGAAAGACCTGAATAGGTGTTAGTGGCAAGGAATCACAAAAATTCCTGAAAGGGAAAAAAAAAAAAAAGAAAAAAAATACCAGAAATCACAATTATTTTAAGAACCTGGACATTGCCACAGGATATAAAGGGAAAGGCAAGTAATACTCAAATTTCAGTGTTTTCCCTGTTTATTTTCTTTGCAACTGTAGTTACTCACACTGTAATTGATTACTACTGAGTTAACCTGGTTAAAGCAAGGATAAGCACACAGCAGAGCAGTATCTGAACCCAATACAGTCAGTAGATGAGAAGCATCATCCTAACCCTGTTAGTTCAACAAGAAAGGTGCATCCTTGCCTCATCACACATAAGGCATTACTCAGACTATCAACCATGTATGCACTAAAGACAAATATGGAGCCAAACTTATGGTATAAGCCAATCTAATATGACAATCACCAGAATATCCTTTCTTCTTTTTCCTGTCTTGTCACTTTTGATGTCTGTTTCTCTTTTTGAAAAAAGTAGAATTATTATAGCAATGTAGAATATATGATAGAACAATCATATTCTGTAAAGGCATACAGATATCCCTCTTCACCTTAAAATTCATTTAATAGGAGATTTCACACAATCCATATTCCTTTCAGTTCAGAACTCCCCAGATAAATCTCAGCTCCCAGAAACCCAGTGCTTCTCATGTACTGTACTGAAGATCCACATTTTGTATTCTCCACTACAGCCAGCCACTCCAGACCTGAACCTCCTCCCCAAGTATAAACACTGCAGAGAAACCTGTAGAGTAACTAAAACTGTTGTGTCTGTTTTCCATTTAATTGCTTTCAAATCAAACAGAGCCCTGAACAAAACCCACAGACAAAATTGCAAAGAAATGTCTTTTCAGCTACACAGAGGAAAACAGGCAAACGTCTTTTTAAGATCTGCTATTGTTATCATAGAATCACAGCATAGTTTGGGTTGGAAGGGACCTTTAAAGGTCATCTGGTGCAGCCCCCTGTAATGAGCAGGGACATCTTCAACCAGATCAGGTTGCTCAGAGCCCCCTCCAACCTGACCTTGAATGTTTCCAGGGATGGGGCATCGACCACCTCTCTGGGCAATCTGTGCCACCGTTTCTTCACATGCATTGTAAAAAAAAAAATTGTTCCTTATATGTAGTCTAAATTTACCCTCTTTTAGTTTAAAACCAGTACCCCCTGTCCTATGGCTACAGGCCCTGCTAAAAAGTTTGTCCTCATCCTTCCTGTAGCCCCTTTAAGCACTGGAAGGCCGCTCTAAGGTCTCCCTGGAGCCTTCTCTTCTCCAGGCTGAACACCCCCAACTCTCTCAGCCTTTCCTCACAGGGAGGTGCTCCAGCCCCCCGAGCATCTTCGTGGCCTCCTCTGGACCCGCTCGAGCAGGTCCGTGTCTTTCCTGTGCTGAGGATCCCAGAGCTGGATGCAGCACTCCAGGTGGGGTCTCACCAGAGCAGAGTAGAGGGGCAAAGTTTTTCTAATTCATAAAATAGCAATAAAATATGAACCAGCGAGACAGTCACACAGAGACATATGAGACATTTCAGTTTATGCTGTATGATGAGCAAGTCTTCAAGTCTTATTTAACAGTCAAAAAAGTAAAAGGCCCACCACAACTCCAAACAGGTAGCCACGCAAATGTGAAAAAAAAAAAAAAAAAAAAATTAAAAAGCAGGAAGTAAATGATCAAAATAAAATGTACCTTCCTTTAAAGGATGAATACAGCAGGGGAAGGAAAAAAAAAAAAAAAAAAAGAAAAAGAAAGAAAAAAGAAAAGACGTTAGAGAAACTGTGAAACTGTGTTAAGATGCAGCAACTGCAAGATACTCACGTGCCAATCCATCCCATTTGTTTAGGTTAGTCCAAGGCTAACACTTCAGTGTGGCTGACAAATTGTAATGATGTGTTTCACTATAGTGGAGACTTTAACCATTTGAGCACTTAAGATTAACAGTTCCTCATTCTGCAGCATTCTGACTTTTCAACATATACAAAACTTTTCTTGTCTAAGACCAAGTTTACAAAGGGCTTTTCCACTGTTTTGCTAATCCTCTGACCTGAAGGTTTTCGTTTCCAAAAGCAAGTTTTACTTCTATGAATTTCTGTTTGTCTGCAGAGAAAGCATACTGAATAGTACAGAGAGTTTCCTCTCTTCTCTGAGATATGCAGAGAGACTTTCTAACTCTTTTGAAGAAAATTAGATCTTTATTTACTGAAAAGATTCCAGTTAGTTTTTACTTTTTGGTCCTTTTTTTGGAGGGACATGAGCCTGGTGCGAATGTATTACATTCACCAGAACGGATATTTCATAACACTGTTATACCCACTGGGGGGGGGGGGAGTTGATAAAGGAAATACTCAGTATTAAAGTATTCTATGTCTGTTTGAGGACTTTAAAGAAGTTGGCTTACCTAAAATTTCTTTACTTAAGGTAAGGAAAACCTCTAACAATAAATTTATGTTCACCCACTATGTTGGTGATTCTCAACTAATTCACATTTGAGTATATCCAAATAAATGAGAAAAACTGAATTTTGAACTCCAAACTGCATGGCCTCATTATGTTGTAGCCTAGAACATACACACTGTGAGCATTTTGAAATAAGATTTTTTTGTTTAACCTAGAAAGGAAGCAAAAAATTAAGATGTAAACCAAAAATTAACTACAATCTCAATTATGGACTGACTTCTATTCCCATTTGATACTCTTCCTTAAAAAGCTTAATGTTCATACAGTTGATTTTCTTTCTAAGATAACAAGCCTATAAACCGAACAAACGAGTAAAAGAGAACATGAGCTGAGTCTTACTAACTTTCGCACATTAGGCTAGTACAAGGTACTCAACAGATGGCAAGATTCCTGAAAAAGCAAGCCAGGGTTTTGTACATGGCAAAGCACTTCAGTGAGTAGAAAATACTATGAGAGGTGAGAAGAGACAAAAAAACAAAAGGCAGAAAAGCTTCAAACATCTTATTATAAAAAATATTAACCTACCCAGCAAAGACAATTCTAGAAATGGCTAGACACATGCTAGTGTTACAAAGGAGGAAAATACTAAGCGAAAGGATAAAGCAGTGGTGTGGATGTCTGAAATTACGAACAGAAGCATGTAGATACAGAAGTGGAAGAAATGCTTCTACATCAGTGACATGCCCCTTGCTCTTCCATATGTTCCTTGTGCATGGGAGACACTCTCCAGGTATCAGAACTGATCTGGGCCATTTCTTCTGTCACTGGACAGCAGAAATTATGACATGTCTCCCCTCTTATGAAGGACAAATGGAGTTATTTCAGGTTACTGCTGTCAAGTTGTTCTTCTGGTACCATTACCTGTACGTTCTTCCCTAGAGTGAGCTGGATACCACAATAACAGAGATTAGAGCAGCATCTGTAAATTTTATCCAGAATGCAGAAGGTGTTTTTCTCACAAACCAAAATTATTAAGTTGATGTCTGGATTTCTTCCTCCTTTCTCTTTCAGACAGCATCCCCTAGAAGTTTGTTCTTGGAATTTAAATACCCCGTCTTATGCCTTACTGTTGCAGGGCAGATTTGGCACACAACTAGGAGAGCCTAGTGTGACGCACATGAAACCCAGCAGGACTCAGCCTGGCACTGCACAGGGCAGAGAGATGCCTGCTTTGGTTTGCACCATTATGTCATCATCCTTTATTTTCAAGGGGCAACAAAATCCCCCAGCTAGACACAGTATATAAAGACAAAATGTCCACATACTCATTGTCATGCTTTGAATTCAAATACCAAGCACCTTGACAAAATACGCACTGAAAAAATGCTACCATGTCACTGTTAGAAATGGTCCCCCACTGGTTATATGGCTTTCACTGTCATCTGTGACTCACATATCCGCAGGAGTTACCCTTCACACTGGGGACTTTTCAAAGCAAGTGGCTTTCAAGAAGAGGTAAGGTAAGCAGAGCTGCCACTACACTAACATATCAGGATTCACTTTTCTGCTTTCTGTGGGTTTTGGTTTTTAACTCCACACAAATCCTAGTCAGTTATTATTCAGTTAAATACAGGGTTATAACTGCTCAAATTTGGGGACAGCTTTTTATTTTCCTCAACTGTTGAGCAACAAGCACTCCGAGCAATACGCAATGGAATTCAGTGGCACAGAATGTAATAAAAGCAATAATAACTGTGTTACTAATTTTTCAGTTAAAAATGTAATGATTGCCTAACATTTCAATTCCATTCCATCTAGGCTGGGAGATCACAACTCACACTTGGATGCCAAGTACAAAGAACAGCTACAATTCAATCAAACTATTTTACTCTTTTTATAGTAGAAAAATTATCTGGATGAACTTATGCATTATAACTGCATGACAGTATCATCACAAAAGAAACCCAAAAGGTTAGTTTCAAAACTGCAACCTTAAAAATTGTTCATTATATTTGTAAAACTTTAAAACTTTACAGAGATACAGCCTGAATAGCAAAACCAGCACTTTGGGGAAATCATCACTGAGCTGTATAATAGTGCTGGAAAGGGTAGCGTTCTCATTCCTTCTGAATTTGACATCTCTGTCATAAACGAAAGTTCAGAATAAAGCTCTAAAAATAACTGGTCTCACATGACCTCATTTACAATAAGTAGAGAAAAGATACCTAGGACAAGAGGCCCTATACTTCTTTCAAAATCCAGTGGTGGAAACTGAAAATGGACAAATTAAGGCTAATGGTAAAATCCACTCTTGAATGCCACAGGTATGAGACCATTAAAGCAACTGCTATAAGGATGTAGAAAGTTTTCTGTCACTGAAATATTTTAATAAAATTGAATGACTTCCAAAAATGCATGTTTCAGCTCAGAATTCTTGGCTTTGTGCTGGAACCTCTGAGATAAATTTATCAGGATCAGCTTAGGTGGATCACCAGTAGAAGTTTTCCACCACAGTTATAACAACAGATTAGTAGCACCTGGATAACATTCCATCTACTGTATTTTGACTCATTTGCTCTCCATTTCAAGCTATTCCCCCCCTATTCTAGACTAAGGCAGGAGCTAACAATATAGTTTATAGACACTACTAGGCAATCAGATAAGCTCAGGGAGAGGGCTGGATTAACCATAGAACTGCACTGACCAAGCAAGAGGTAGAAATCTATATTAAGGTGAACCAGAAATTAACATGGAATAAATAAAATAAATAGACAACCAAGACCATCTAAGGAACCTGAAGGTGCCCAAGTCCATGTGACCTGATCAGATGCATCCACGGGTCCTGAGGGAACTGGTGGATGAAGTGGCTAAGCCACTATCCATCATATTTGAGAAGTTGTGGCAGCCTGGTGAAGTTCCCACTGACTGGAAAAGAAGAAACATAACCCCAGTTTTTAAAAAGGAATAAAGGAATAACCAAGGAACCACAGGCCAGTCACTCTCACTGCTGTGCCCACAAGATCATGGAGCGGATCCTCCTGGAAACTATGCTAGGGCACATGGAAAATAAGGCTGTGATTGGTGACAGCCAACATGGCTTCACTAAGGGCAAATCCTGCCTGACAAATCTGGTGCCCTTCTGTGATGGGGTTACAGTGTTGGTGGACAAGGGAAGAGCAACTAACATCATCTACCTCGACTTGTGCAAAGAATTTGACACTGTCCTGAACAACATCCTTGCCTCTGAATTGGAGAGACATGGATTTGATGGATGGACCACTCGGTGGACATGGAATTGGCTGGATGGTCGCAATCAAAGAGTTGTGGTCAATGGTTCGATGTCCAAGTGGAGAGCAGTGACAAGTGGTATTCCTCAGGGGTTGGGACCGGCGTTGTTTAACATTTTTGTTGGTGACATGGACAGTGGGATCGAGTGCACCCTCAGCAGTTTGCCAATGACACCGAGCTGTGTGGTGTGGGTGACACACTGGAGAGAAGGGATGTGCCATCCAGAGGGACCTGGACAGGCTGGAGAGGTGGGACTGTGCAAACCTCTTGGAGGTCAACAAGGCCCAGTGCAAGGTCCTCACATGGGTCAGGGCAATCCCAAGCACAAATACAGGCTGAGCAATGAGTGGATTGAGAGCAGCCCTGAGGAGAAGAAACAGGGGCTACTGTTGGATGGAAAACTGACTATGAGCACACAATGTGTGCTCAGGGCCCAGAAATCCAACCGTGTCCTGGGCTGCATCAAGATGAGTGTGGCCAGCAGGGAGAGGGAGGGGATTCTCCCCCTCTACTCCACTCTTGTGAGACCCCCCTGTAGTGCTGGGTCCAGCTCTGGGGCCTCCAACATAAGAAGGACATGGACCTGCTCAAGCTGGTCCAGAGGAGGCGACAAAGATGCTCAGGGGACTGGAGCAGCTCCCCTGTGAGGACAGGCTGAGAGAGTTGGGGGTGTTCAGCCTGGAGAAGGCTCCGAGCAGACCTTATAGCAGCCTTCCAGTACCTAAAGGGCACCTACAGGAAAGCTGGGAGAGACTCTTTTATCAGGGACTGTAGGGATAGGAGAAGGGGTAATGGCTTTAAATTGAAAGAAGGTAGATTTTGATTAGATGTAAGGAAGAAATTGTTTGTTGTGACGGTGGTGAGACCCTGGCACAGGTTGTCCAGAGAAGCTGTGGCTGCCCCCTCCCTGGAAGGGTTCAAGGCCAGGTTGGACGGGGCTTTGGGCAACCTGGGCTAGTGGAAGGTGGCCCTGCCCATGGCAGGGGGTTGGGAACTAGATGAGCTTTAAGGTCCCTTCCAACTCAAACCATTCTGTGATTCCATGATTCTATAATAATTACTCATAGGAAACAAGCATTGGACAAGGGGCGAAATCTAGAAATGGCTTTTTGAAAAAGCATCAAGATGCTGAGCAGAGAAAACTTCTTGCTGAGTTTCTCCAGCAGTGAAGAATGTGGGATTTTAGACTTCTTTTACATTCTTAAGAAATAGGATTACATCACCTATTTCTCACCCTCATCATGGTAAGGAACAATTGCTGGTTATATCTGAAGTGTACATCTTGTGCGATCTTGAGCAAGTCATTTCCTCATTGTTCTGGACTGTCAGCCACTATGCCAAATGGCAGCAAAAGTAATAAAATTGTCTATTACTTGCATTTGCATAGTGCCTAACAAAAAATGAGTGGAGTTTTATGGAATGACTAATATGGAATGACTAATGACTAATATGTTACTTGTACAGTACTTGAAATGTACTGCTCAGTTTGCTAGTCATTTTATACAAAGATATAAGATAGCTGAAAGTAAACTTAATAAAATTTATATAAACTAGCTACCATCATGAAGTAATCTGGAAGCCTCTTTGCTCCTGAGAATTACTTTATTAAAAAACATGTATTTTAATTGCATCTTGTAATTTGCCTTTTCCTCTTGCTCAGAGCTATTTTAGCTAAATCGGTAATATATTTTAAGAGTCCCAGGTTTAAAATTAGCTAGTCATTATGAGTTCTCCACTTTTATAAATATAATTGCGGAGAATGATATATTATGTTCACTGTACTTAATGGCTATAGACGGTTGATGCACATCCAAGTCACTTAACAGTAATATTTATACTAATACATCATCAAACTACAGCTAAGTCAAGGAGCATAGAAAATATTCTAGACACAAACACGTGCCAATGTAAAGAACTCTTTTTTTCACAGTAATAGTCATAGTCCTCTTCTCTACATCTTCTGTCACCAGAGAACAAGATTTTATTCCAATTAAAGACAGTAACATAAGAAATTTAATTTACTATAAGTTTACACCTACAGAAAATCAGGTCTAAAACAATCATAGAGAAGAATCTATGAAATTACACTCTATTTAATCAGCATATCCAAATTCCTGTACTCTCCTCTCTTCATGTAAGAATTTCTTTCATCAACTGTTTTTCCTCTCTCATATCATCAGTCACTGTAATATACAGCAAGAGCAGCAGTTTAATGACAATGCATAGAAACCAGTTTCATAAAAAGGTCAACAAAATAAGAGTTATAACTTGGATCAATGTCATGTAACACAATATAAAAAATGCATTTATTTAAGTCTTGATTTTTTTTCCTCCCCGATACTAGGATTTTCCTTTCCCCTACTTTTGACAATTTTCATTTCCAGTAAATTTAAGGCTTTTAAAGCCAAACTTGTCCTGCTCACCCTAACAAAGAGTGAGCATTTGACACTGGTCAGTGATAAATTTGGCACAACAGTATTCTTAGCACTACACTAAGATATAAACTTGCATTAAAACTTGGAATTTTATGCCTGTTTTCACTGATAGCAGTAGAAAGCCTTAATCAAACAAATAAATAAAATTGGAATTCTCTTAAGCAGTCCCTCAGTAAGAATATTAGTTCAAACCATCTTACTAAAAACTTGCAAACTATGACATTTAAAATCTGTTTTACCCCATAAACTGTAAATGTGGAGCTTGCTGTGATGATTATCCAGTCGTTTCCCTAGGTAAAACGAAGTTGGTAAAGTAGTTTCTGATGTGCCCTTTCAAAAATGGCTTGGCATCAATTACAGCTATCACATTCTGTGATTCCAATTTCTTCTGCAGAAAACTACCACACTTGACCTACTCTTTTGAAGTCCCCACAGTGATAAATTACTAAACTTCATTCTCTCTCTCATACTCTGGGGTAAGGTAGCTATTAAGAATGCCACTTTAAGCTAAACAGAAGATCTGCAGTCTAAAGATTCTACTTTTTTATTAAGATGCACTTTAACTCCTTGGCTAGTTGCCCAAAAACCAGAACAAACCTCCATGCATAACTACGATCTGTGCCTGTGATGGGGAAATCAAGACTATTTCAAGAAGTTATTTGAAAACTTAAGAAACTAAACTGACTTGCAGATTTATTTATTCTCAGACTGAAAGAAAAAGACCTGATCTATATATTTTAAAAGAACAGAATAAAAACTGAGCAATTTTAAACTAATCAAGCAATGGTGTTTATCTCAGCCTTCAGTAAAGCTATTCCTCGCTATTTGTAAATGCACTGGGTCCCTGTGATTGAAAGATCTCAAGGAAAAATTGATAAAATTTATGCAATCTCAAAGAAATTCCATCAAACACTTGACAAGAAGAGATTATCACATGCAGGATGAGCAATACTTAAGCAAAAATGTAACATGAGATTGAAACCAACTTCAGCAGCAAATTTCTAGATCATTACATTTTGAACTTGACCATTTCATAATGTAGAGAACTAAATTTTAGTCATCAGAACAAAACGCTCCAAAGAGAGGAAAAAGAACCTAAATTACCCTTTCTTATCCACATCTTTTTCCATATATTCAAAGAGGCTATTGGTATTTGGCTCTAGACAAGAAGCATAAATAAAAAGTGCTAACAGCAGCAGCTACATAAGTGAATACAACTAGGATGGAGACACTGTTTGCTACCACTAACTAGTAATGAAATTAAAGCCTAAAGAGATGGGTTTGGATGTGAAGGAAGATGATCAGGACACAATTACTGCACAGCATCAAAAGTGGTATTACATTTATGGAGTAACTGTTCCAGTTATCCCAATTTGGAAAGCATGCCCACTCTCTCACAAACTACTCTAAGAACAAATCATCTTTATCCTAAATAACTGTTTACAAACTCATTTGGTTAAAATTATCATATCAGCATAATTCTTTGAGGTAGGCCATTTGTTATTGTTTCAGGGGAAGATTTATAGCAATAATACACTATCATTATTAGGATCCAAGTCAAAGAAAATATAATGTATGTCTGCAATGCTGCATGTAAACTTACGTTTCTGACTAAATCACTCAGAAGTTAGAAAAATTATTTCCTCCAGGTAGCAGTTTTCCAGAGCTATAATAAATAAGTACTATATAAGTAAATAAGTATAGTAAGTACTCTCCCTTATTTTGAAGGGCAAAACAAGAAGCACAAAGATACAAAAAAGTAAACAAGACAAGAGTAGGATTTATATTTGGTATATGATTTATCGACTATGTTATCTACTAGGCTCTAAAGTTATAATCTAACAGCTGTGAGGATAAGGGTGACGAGATCTTAGCATGGAGTTATAAATTAAAACCAACAAGGTGAAAAGAGAGGAAATGAAGGAAGAAAAGGGTGAATTAAGCAGTAAATGAAAGGCAAGCTGGAGAAGTACAGACAGAAGGCCCTTAGCACTGTTAAGGCACCTATGGAGCAAATTTTTAGAATTCTGATTGTATTACAGCACATTTTAAAGGTTTAAGATTTGAATATCTAGCTAAAAATGAAAATGCAGCCATGAATTTTAACGAACTTACATGGAACAACTCAGAAATGTAAAGCTACTAAATGGAATGTACAGATACTCAGCTGAGGACAACTTTGTGTCATACTAAGTAGCAACAGGATTTTGAAACAGATGAAATAACAGTTTCAGAATGAAATAAAAAACCACGATTCCATCTATTCCTTGTATTCAGAATTTTGCTTTACAGAAAAGAATACCCCAAATCCATAAAATTACTTCCAGCTCTTCTCCAAGTGTTTGATGCAAGATACACATTCCATTGAAACTCTAATCTTATATTGTGCAAGAATTTCTTATACACATAGATCTAAAAATGTGAATAAAATTCTCTCCAATACTGTTCCTTCATGGCATTACCTTGTTGTAATGGAACATTAACATCCTTAAGGCAGGTTACAGTTAACTAGTTAAGACACCACCTGTATGACACTCTTGCATTTAAATTCACACTCACATAAATTGGTGAAATAAGTTGAAATAAAATCCTTATTATGCTTCCAAAAGCGCATGAAGAACTTCACTGGATCAATTTATGTAGGCACTGGAGAACCTTCCAGCTGAGCAGACCTGCCCTCTCACCTGGTCTCCCCAGGTCTATTTTCTGATGCATTTCAGCTTCTGCCACCACATTTTCCCACCAGAGCAGCTGTCTTCCTCACAGACAATTCCACACTTCTGATTATGTTAAAATGCTAGAAACTATCAACATGAGCCTCGTAAAAGTGAGCATGACAAAACTCTATGTTTACCAATACCCATAAATTACATGGATGAAAATCCCGCACAAATCTTCTTAAGGATGAAGTGTGGAAATACATTTGGCCATAAAGCTAATATAATCTCCAGAATTTCTATTATAACTGAAATCTAAATATCAAATGCTTGAAGGAGTCTCTACCTACCACAGAATGCAAGCCTCTCTCACATTCTGGAGTCATTCTGGAAGAATTCTTGCATTGCAGACTAAGATTTTCTGCGCTTTGGTGTAAAGCAGATCTTTCAAATCGTACCTACAGCTTTTTTCATAAACATACTTGAGCTTACTCTCTCCAGAACGCGGTATGACTGAACATGAGTCAGTTAAGAACTGGAAGACATGTAGTCAAAGTATAGCACTATGAATAAAATAAGCACTGCTGAAAGAAAGGGTTTATTAGCTGAAGCATAGCATGATACCCAATATGCTACCGGACTTCTGATTCAGACCTGGACAATATACTCTCATTTTAGGAGCACATACAATGAATCAAAATCCACCTGCAGAGGAGATGAAAAAACACTTTAAATTGCACATTCAGACAAAATCCAAAGTGCGAGCAGGGAGGCTGAGTACTGATAAAGGCAGTTCATTGTTGTGAACTAAGTCTAATAAGTAGAGCAAGTCTTCAGAGGGCTGATCAACCACACTCTTAACTCTTGGTGCTGAAACATTCTCCGTTTGGCAGAAGCAATCATGAGCACTACTGCAGCAAGTCTTGATTGCCAGAGGATCAACACCAAGAGTAGTAAAAATGCACAAAGACTGAGAAATAGAGAAATAAGGCACCTGAAATAGAGAGTGGTCTTTGGTCTAAATCCCATGTCTGACTGACCTCATTGGTTCTCATTAAGAGAGGAGACCTAAACATGAAAAACTCTCAAGAGCAAAAGTGAAGCATATATATCCAGAGGTATCCTGAATTTATGACACTTGATGGTGTGGCACACAGCAGTTTACATTCTGAGAGCTCTAGGTAGGCTACAGGCAGTCTGTCCTCTGGAAGAGCTGTTGTAAGGCAATGAATCATCCAATGCAAGCAGAGCATTCAGACAAATATCTCAATTTCTAATTATTCCTAAAATTTGTTAGAGAGCTGACTGGACTTTCACCACCCTATCCTAAATGTTTGTTCCAACCTTTTCTCCCCTTCAAGTTTCCACCTTAGCAAGTCTTCACATAAGCCCATCTTCTATTTTTCCCCATTACTATTAACCCAGCCACCTTCCCTTCCATTTTTCCCTTCACTTTCCATATAGTCGATGCCCTCCTACATAAGCCCACTTCAATATTAAGATTTTTCTGCTTTCTTATCATAATGTCATTATGGAAGTAACCACCTACTGCTGTTCTATTTGTAGAGAGCACTCTTAGACGTTACCATGATAAACAATTCAAAGTCATTTCTGCAGACTTCACATTGATCTCAGGGTATCCCCATCCCCAAATAGGTTTATCTACCGTTACCTTCCAAGTTACAGCAGCTGCTCAGAGGGAAATCCTTTTTTTTAGAAATATTTCCAATGTGACCATGTTGGAACATATTGAACGCAGGTAACAGATATAGAAATGATGGCTGCTCTTGATGCTCACTGACTATATTAATGACTCAAATGTAGTACGGCAAGCTGATGAAAAACCACCAGAAATTGTTCAACTCAAGAGATACTGGCGCATCCTAAACACAGCAACAGGATTTTATTCTGTTTGAGTAACAAAGCCAACGATGGCCACGGATGACTCCTTGGGAAACAAAGCTCTTGTGACTGTAAAGTCCATTTCTGTTCACATAAGTTCTGTTTATTGTGTTGACATCAACTTTAACTTTTCTTTGTCCATCTTTAGGCAAGAAAGATAGATAAAGCATGGTTTATATACTGGATTGTACCCACTGCAACTACCCCTGATAAAGACATTTGTTTAGGTTTAAGTAGACTATCATCTCTTTTTTACTTAGTGACAATGAAAAAAGTTTGGAGAAAACACTGCTTTTCAGAGGCAGATAGTGAATCTATCCAAAATTTTTTCTATCAATACAATACAAAACTTTTAATACTTCTTTCATGTCAAATAAAATGGCAAAAATAGGAAGTACTTAACGTTGTAAAACATGCTGAACTGAAACTGCAGCTACTACAGTGATAATACTGAATGTAAAACACCAGATGAGATGAATGAATTGAATTTATTCAAATCCAAGGGGGAGTAGCAAATTTATTTTTCCCATGACTCTAGAGAACAGCTTTAGTGAAATATTTTCTTTGTGTTCTGAAGTACAGTCCTCTCTAGGGCACAACAGAGTGTTCATTACTTGATGGAACAATTCACAGAAGAGGAAGAGGGTTGGTGAGCAGAAATAGCACTGAATACTGAAATAACTATTTATAGAATCCAAAACCATTGAAAGGAATATAAGCAATGCCAAACTGGGCAGGGAAGGAAAGTTAAGAGCATTTAAACCCAGACTACTCAAAAACTGCAGGCTTTCATCCAAATCCAGATCATAATCAAATTTTGCCAGGCATGAACCAATGACCAAGAATCCAGCCCTCTCCCATTTTTGCAGAACAACTCTACTTTTATTATATTCCTTATCTCAAGGGAAACTGCAATTCTTGGCCAGAAAGGCAACAAAAAATACCTTGCTGACCTGGCAAAGGTTAATTTGGCTCATGGCTCAAAACAGAGCAGACTTCAGAAAATGTGACTGGCTTTCTGGTACTTATCTCATAAATGTCAATTAATTATTAAAAAATGTATTATTTTGATAAAAATCAACTTAGGAAGTGAAACAGCTTTGTTTGGGATTTTTTTCTCTGCTCTTTTACAGGCTTGAATTTATTAGGGAAACAGAGACAGAGACTCGTGTCTTTTTTTTTTTTCTTCGTAAAACTTGATGTGTTTAATACAGAAGGTGAACTCAGGGATGCAGAATCTACAAGCATAGTATTTAATTCCAAAATGGGACACTGTGGAAGTAGAACATCTAACAGGTTATACATTCATGCCCGAAATGTCATTCCTAACTTCACATTTAGCCAACCAAAAGGGAGGAATCTAAATTAAAATTGTGCTCTGTAGATTCAATATCCCCACTAACTGCAGCAGGATCCAGAATTATTTAAAAGTTAAGAAAAAAATTCTATCTTGCTCTGTTTAAGAGATTAAACTTAGAATAGATTTAAGGCTTATGGGTAAAAGGAGTTTGAGATTAAAGCATCGACAATACTAGAAGAGCAGAGCCTGAGAACTGCATTGAAAAATCCAATTAAGGTCTGTATCGCCTTTTAATACACTGCTGACTAAATCAGAAAAGATACACAAAAGACAGCGCATCAAATTAGATTAGCTCTACATACAATATTTTAACACTTCCTACCATTTACTGATAGTTCAGGAACAGAGTAGTTCCATGAGATTACTTAAACCTCTCACTTCTGCAGCTGAATCTCTAGAATTACAGCTCATGTTGAGTGTGCAGAGGCAAATTCTCCTGAACATACAAGTTTCAAAACAAATAGATAAGTCAGCTAAGGGCCTTATAAATTATAAACCGTCCCTCAGTCTGCCATACAACTGGCCAGTAATCAACGTTTATGTTTAATAGCTTAAACCAAGATTTTTAAAACTCCACAATATGCTTTCAAAGTTTTCTTCACCTAAGTAAAAGACTTCTCCATTTCAACTCTTGGTTTGATCCTTTGCCCAGTTAGGGTCATGTAGCATTTCTTAATCCCAGAAGATTTACTCCAAAGAAACCATGGACATTATGTTGAACCAAGATATCTTGATGAATAATTCTCCTTTTCACCCTGTGACAAAAAGGAACTACCAATGAATTACCATTATGTGATGGTAACCACTGTGACTTTACGGACCAAATTTCCATGGATCAGACTGATCTCTAAGCTTCAAATCTGTAATATGTGGCATGGAATAAGAGTGTGTTTCTTCCATCACTGAGAAGAACTAGACTAAGCCAAATAATTTCAACTTCCAAGCATGAAAACCGATACAGAATTCCCTAGGTTTAAAATAACACATTGTTTGCTGAGAGATTGTATGTGTTTAAATTTCCCTCTGCAGCTTCTGCGTTAAGACATAGAACAGTTGAATATCTAAACACACTGCAGTGTTACTCAAAGAGTAACAGATTCAGCCTAAAAATAGACTATTTCCCATACCAGTATAACCACAGCAATGCAGAGCTAGGCAGGGCTAACGCACTCTGCCGTACAGATGCACCCTAGAGTGACCGAGGGTTTTAGACAATTCTTACCATAACTACTCAGTAGTGAACAGTAGAAAAAGTACATCTGAACATATTACACTGTGATATTCTATTCAGCTTGAGGGTATAAGCAAGCTTTATGATGAGGTCATAAAGCAATTTTTATACTGTATTTATGAGATCATTATAATAGTCAATTCCAGAAGCCAGCGACTGGTTTATTAGAAGACAGCCTGTGGCAAAATTGAAAACGTAGATTGCAGAGTTCAACTGCAATACTGGAAATATGCAAGACTGAAGTACAAAAAGTGTAAGGCAAACAAGTAGGGAGGGAAGGTTTAAGCACTAAGACTTATAAATATACGACCAAGGACATTTCAGAATCAGCAACAAGAGAAGCACTGATTTACATTAATTTTCATTTGCAAAAATTCACCTTTATTTGAAGACTATCTTATGCACAGCATGCAGGACTGAAAAATAACCACTACTCCTGAATATTCACAACAGACACCTATTGCTAAATCATGAATAAATGACAGCAGAACATTTTCACCACACGTACAAATTGTTTAAGATCAATCTTGTTTCTTAACTCCCACTTGCTTCTTACATTAGTCCTTGTCAAACCACTTTAATTGGCTTGACTATTACAAGACAGAGCTTAAAACATAATCAAGCAATCATCCCAAATGGCACCGTGCGGGACACAGGCAATAGCCCACAAGCGCTGAATTGTTCTGCAGCTACAGAAACTGAAATATCTTTAAGGAGGTTCTAGGGCACTCAAAAAGATTCATAAATATCAAATATTCTGAGACTCAAGTTCAAAGGACACCTTGGATCATCTCTGTTGTATATACACCAGCTTGCTGCATTTTAGACAACAATGTTCTTACTGAGCAAAGGCGTTTCTATTTGACAACGAACATATATTCATGAACTCTGAAAGATACCCAGTCTAAACCCAAGCAAATCAAAACTAAAAATACAGCAAATTCCTCAGAATCTCGCCAAGAAAACTGGACCAGCACACATTCTAATTATATCTTTTAAATGCTTAATTGACTCAATTATTTACAATAACTGCCTGATAGTTTATTTGGAATTTTGTCTAGCTTTTATTTTAAACTACTGGTGGTTCTTAGTTTCTTTCTACTAAAGAGAACTGTCAAAAGTAGAGAGAAGTTGCAAACAGAAATGGACAATATTAAACAGAAGTAGACAGCAGGGGAAAAAGCCAGATATAATACCTTGCCACAGAATGACTAGCAGTCAGATGTAATGTAGTCATCTAAACAGACAAATGCAATCTCTTCAGTTATGACAGGTAATTTCTTCTGGACGTTTGTCTAGTACCACCTATGTATGTCCATATACAGAGACACTTAATTATGCGGATAGTTTGGCGAATTGAAAAGTTATTCTAAATAGCTCTGAACTTCATAAACATTTTTAATCTGGGTAAATTAAATGATTGGTTTATAGTACTTAATTGGAATAAACTGGGATTATTATTAGTGAGTATATTAATGTGGTAAATAGAAATGGAAGTTATAGAAATGGACATTCATTAAAATGGAATGAGCCATGACAGGTAATCACCCTACAGATGGTGATACCTTACTCGGGTTTTCTCTCTCCTCATCTACAACAGACTAATCTTATAAATACTGGGAAAATATATTTTTCCTATCATGGATGTTCTCTGCAAATACATGATCTTAATGATAATAATTTCAGTAATTAGAAATACATTTTTGTAGACTTTCTCCAGGGCTTTACCTTGTTGGCTATTTTAACACCCTAATTTTTATTTTCCTCCCTCTTCACCTCTTCTAAATATTACAAAAAGTATAAGGATCAAGCCTGCTCTAGAACAGATTTTAACACAGTAAACTGATACTTTTGGGCATGCTATGGGAGCTGTACAGCAGGCATACAAATCAAGTTCAATACACAGATAAATTTACTGAGTAAAGAACACCTTGATATCATTAGAATGTGTATTCTCTATTGAATATAGTTTTGATCACCTGCAAGGTCCTTTCATCGCAAAATACCAATTAATTAAATCAAAATTCATTCCATAAACCTCACAGAATCAAGCATGTGCATGTTCACCAGACTCTTTCACTATACACTGTTTAAAACCAAGTTCTTGCTTAACAGCTCTCCAACATCCTTGTAATACCATCACATAAATCACTGTGAACCTGCAAGTTCTTGGTTGCCAGGACAACTGGCTGATAAGCAAAAAGTGCACCAAAAGGCTTTTTTCATGTATTTGGTGCAAGAAATTCTACATTTCTGGATTAATTTCTGGATTTTTACTCTGATAACTAAATAACATTCCCCTTGCTTCCATAAATCAGAAGTGTCTATAGGTCAGACATTCTACACGAAGTTCTAAAACTTAATGCCGAACATTTTACCCACTTCAGTATCAAATTGTTTCTTCAGTTCTGCTGATTTATATTTATGAGCAATTGGGAAATACCTGGCTATGCTATATAACACAAAGAAAGGCTTTACTAATTTTTTATCATTTTTCATATGCTGTCATCTTCCTTTTTGCACTGCAGAATCAAATGATAATGAATTACCAGTGCTAATGGTCCAAAAGAAACAGACTTAAATATTAATAGCTTCACCTGTTTATTGATCAAATAGAATTGTAAACAACCTCATCAAGGAGAAAGCAAAGTCAGATGCAAAGCAAGTTACTGAGAAAAGCAAACCCTATGTTTGCTTCTCGGCTGAAGACATGCTAAGCCAAACACTGCATTGTACAGCACTCGAGCTAAATACAGACTGAACTAATACAGATCACAGATCCGGGTAGGAGACGTATCAAATACTACAAAGCATGCAAAACAGTCACCAAATCTATGGAAGAGGCCAATGAAGTGCTGCAGTGCACTTTTTACAATCTTTGTTATTTTCATCTTAAATTCTCTTTTCTGCAAATCTGGCCGGTATGAAGCTGTTCTTACTTCACTGCTCAAAACAAGAAGTTTACAACTTCAGCAGGCAAGATCTTCAACAGAAAAACAAACAGTACCTTACTCTAAGGAAGTATCAGTAAGCACAGTGCAGCTTCTACCTACCCATCTGTTCTTTCATCCTGCTGCTTTTATTTACTTTTGACTCTCAACTTTTCTGCTTTATTACTTATACATACAAATGCCTCTAAAAGGCTTACTACTGCAAGTGTGAAGATAAGACTTTGATCCCCAGATGTTTAGAAGGTACAAATCCTTCTGTACATTTTAATATAAGAAAACCATTAATTCATACAGAAGCACCTTCCTACACAGTATATAGTATAACATGAGGTGAAGAACTGACAGTTCCTTCAGCCTACCACACTGATATCCAACTCTTTACAGTTTCTACTGTTCGCCTGATCTTGATTCACCTTTTTGTCTGTTCTAATATAACAATCTAAACCCAGAACATCAAGCTTCTCTAATAAAAAAAAAAAAAGGGAAATACTTATGAAACAAAGTAAACTTTATCTTTTAAGCACACCACGAACCGTAACACAGTACAATAAAAACCACATCTTGCACTTATTTTGATGGCACGCACTTACCTTCACATGACTGAAGTCACCAGCTTTGCTGCTTTCTTGTGGATTAATAGGTTTAGTCTCTACTCTTGGCTTGACGACCTGCCGAAAAGGACTGGAGAGCGGAAGTCCACTAACACTGATTCCATCTAGAAACAGAATAAATGAAAATACTTTTGCTTGTTTAATGTTATGTGTTCTTCCAACTAATCTGTATCTGTACTATCAAAGAGAGAGAAAATACACAAAAAGAAATATTAACAATTTATACAAAAAGGAAAAACAATAGGTAAAGGTTATTTTGCTATATTTTTTCCCAGAAGCCAAAAAAACTCGAACAGGAATGCACCAAAAAACTTAGTGAAGGTCACAGGAAAGGAAGGTAACTGCATTTGAAATACCACAACTGAGATGTCAGAGTTAATAATATAGAATTAGTTTTAATATTTACAATACCACAAAAGAACAAAGATAAAATTTTGTGGTTTTCCATGATAATGACCCTATCAGCTGCTTAGTATCTTTAAACTAACTTCCAATATGAGGCCTGAAGATTCCTCTTTCAAGTATACGTTGTGGAAAAGAATAGAAAATAGACAAGTCATGTTTTGTACCATCTACTGATGGAAAATACAAAATATTTCTCATGTATAACAAAAACACAATGGAAACTAAGGTTTATATTGTAATAGTCAACAAAAAGCTTAACAGAAATGGATATCCTTTGAAAAATGTCCTCAGTTTGGTATTTACTGGCAGTTTGCATACCAGCAGATAACACACCAATAAAAGACAATATGACAACTCAGTAGTATCAATACACTGCAGCATATTTGGGTTTCTCAACCTACCAAAGCTACATACTAAACACAAACCATGTGAAAGTTACTGCTGAATAAAAAAAAAAAAGTCAGAAAAACAAGAAAACTAAAAATGAAGCTTATAACATACATTAAAATTAGATTCAGAAATTGTTATTATTTAGATTTACATCCAAAGCACAAGAAAAGGAGGATTTTGTTCCTTTCCGCTGTGCAGAGCAACTGCGATCCACAAACAGCAATTAAATACAAGCAAAATTTTATATATTGCAACAAACATATATCTAAACATACAGGAAACACCAAATTATTACACAAAATGCAAACATACTTCCTTTTTGGAAATTTCTCCTATCAAATTATATTTGCTAATATCACATTCCAATTCCATGGATGACCTCAAATCTGGACCTGTTGAGGATACATCTCCTCAAGAAAAGAAACCAGAAGAACAAGATGGAGAATGAAATGGTTTTGGTTCATTAAAATCCAACTGCACAGGTATCCAAAGGAGAAAATAAAGGGCAAATCCCCATTTTCCTATTCCCATATTCTTTTACTTCCAATTTTCTTCACAAACTAACTACTTTTAAAATGCACTTTAGTTCAGCCTTAAATATACAACACTATGATAAACATCACTTTTGAAGATGCTGATTCAGGAGGCTTACTAGTAAAAAAAAAAAAAAAAACTCAGAAGTTTTTAATTTACAATTAACTTATATTTTTAAAAAAGTAAAAAGAAAGATTGCTATTTATCAGGAAATTAGTATTTTTATCACCAACCATTATCAACATCACCTGATTCCTAAAAGGTCAATAACCTTTACAGATTATGGCAGAAGATGTATTCACATACACTGATGGACTTCACGTGGGCAAAGCCTGACTTGATGCTGTCCATTTGTACTGACTTGGGCTGGGACAGAGTTAATTTTCTTCATAGTAGCTGGTTTGGCACTATGGTTTGGATTTGTCCTATAAACAGCGTTGATAACCCAGGGATGTTTTAGTTACAACATCAAGGCCTTTTCTGCTCCTCACCCCACCCCACCAGCGAGGCGGCTGGGGGTGCACAAGGAGTTGGGAGGGGGCACAGCCGGGACAGCTGACCCCAACTGACCCAAGGGATGTGCCATACCGTGTGACACCATGCTCAGCAATAAAACTGGGAGGGAAGTTGCCAGGCAGGTCCTGCTCGGGGGCAGGCTGGGCATCAGTCAGTTGGTGGTGAGCAATTGTTTTCATTTGCACCACTTGCCCTTCTTGAGATTTATTTTCCTCTCTCTTTGGTGTTTTTTTTTTTCTCTTTATCTTTTTTTAAAAAAATATTATTTCTTAATTATTAAACTGTTTTTATCTCAACCCACTTGTTTCTTTCTCACTTTACCCTTCCAGTTCTTCCCCCATCCCACCAGGGGAAGGGGCTGAGGGAGCAGCCGTGTGGTGTTTAGTTGCCACCTGGGGTGAAACCACGATATTCTCAAGGCTTCTGCTGACTTCTGCAGAGGACTGCCAGAAGTTGAGTGAAGATGTCCAAAATGCCATTCTTACCATTGCCACAGCGTACTACTGGCTCCCCAAGGGCCAGGGTACTACTCTTCAGAAGATGGTATGAGATGCTACCGCTGAAGTAGTGGAAGGAATAATGCAACTCTCAGAAACAAGTCTTAGTGCTTTAAAGGAAGGGAATTTTAAGGAAGGGAAATTTAAAGGGAGGGAAAATTATTTTGATGGTTCTGGTGACCTTCACACAGAAGCAAAGGAACTATTAGCTAAATCAAGTATGTATAAATTTTTGTGTGAAGTGCATGAAAAATTGCCTTTTTCTCCCTCAACCCACAGCACGAGCTGCCACATTTATGATTATTGTTTATTAGATGTAAGTGTCTGTAACAGTTAGGACAGACTTTGCCACACCTCATGTTTTGGTGCATGATTTTGAAGCAAATATCATCATCCCCACTTCCTTGGGTTTGCAGAGCAGCATCAGTGCATGCAAAACAGATTCTTTCCAGAATCAAAGACTTCAATCCCAGAGCACAGGTAATGTACTCCAACCACTAATAGGGGCATAATAATCTCAACTAACAAGCAGCCCTTCAGACAAATTTGGGTCGCGATGTGGAGGGGATATTTCATCCAGAAGACCAGAATAAATCTGGTCTCAGGTAAAACACCCGAATCACAATACAATGTAGTGTAAAACTTTTAGCACTGAGTGCCTCTACATACCAATCTATTCCTACTGCATCATCTTAATGTAGATAGAGCTTTTAGTCTGCAAATCCGTCAATTCTAAATAAGTAATTACAGTGAGATCACCAGGCAGTATAAGAATAGAAAAAACCATATGATCAGATGTTTTGTACTATACATTTGAGACCAGACATTTAGAGCTTTGTTAGATGTAAGATCCAAATACAACACAGCCCCTAATGAATTTTCAGAACCACACAGCTTTCAGTCTGCCTAAATTAATCCAGGTTGCCAACCATCTGATGGAACCACTTTTTAATTGTCACATTACAGTCTCCAGTCACCTCTAGACACACAGCATAGATGAAGCATTCCTCAATGGACAGTCTGAAAGTATTTAAAAGTAAAACACTACCAGTGCATTTTCCACTGTTAGATCTTTGCTCAAGCGTACTGCCAAAGCACTGAATACCCTGCTGTATCAGTTACTAGGGGGGAGCAGGACAGGCATGTGAGAATGTTCTGCCTGTGCAATATAGTTTTACAAAGAATTAATCAAAACTCACTGTGCCTAAATTTGTTTATCCATGTGCAAACACTGCTTTGGACTGTTCAGTAGCAAATTTATCAATAGGTTAAGGGGTAGATGTTAAAGTGACATGCATAGACTTATCAAAGTAATACATGATGTAATAATACCTGTTCCATCTTTTAGATGGCATCATAAATAAAAACAAAGACAAGGCACATGATGTCTCAAATTCAACCAACAGCAGTCACGCATCCCAGAGGTTTGTACTTTCATTAGGAGCTTGCATTATCATAGAATGGTTTGGGTTAGGAGGGACCTTTGAATATTCTAGGCCAAACCCTACTTCACTTTCTTTTTTTACCTTCACTATTGCTCTTTTCCAGGTTATTTAGCTAATGACTTATAAAAACAAAAAACAAACAAACAAACAAAACACACCCCTAAAAAATACCCAAACCTGAGAGCAACCAGAGCATAAAGGGAACATGTCCACATTGAAACATATGCAGCATTAGGCTGGTTTGCCTCACTGTTGGAATTCTTCTTTTAATCTCAATGAATGTTGAAACTAAGAATGTTTATTAGTATTGAATATTAGAACATATTTGTTCCATGCAGGTCCACTGCAGAAAAATCAATCACTATCATCTAATTAATTAAAAAAAAAAAATCATAAGGGGTAAGTCTGAGTAGGGTAGCTACAAATGGGAAGACAAACATATGAGTTACTACATGACTATCCTGGAAAACTGGTAAACACATCAGCTAAACTTAGTAGTTTTTATTAATATTCAACTGAAATTAAGCATGCCTTTTCTCTTATACTATAACTACATTAAATCATGCAGTAATCCAGCCCATGAAGACCAGAGAAAAAGAAAGGAGATGAGAACACAAAATAATTTTATATGGGCTATTTTATTTCTAACTTGCACAAGAAACAGCAAGGTATCAAACCACTCCTAGACCAGCTCTTAGCATCTCTTAAAAACCAACTGATATTAAATCAAACATACTTATTAGCCTAAGATTTGAGGCAATAATAGACTAAAAAGTTGAAAACAGCTTGCCACCCAAACTCATCATAAATGTATATGATAACAGGCTTTGAAATTCATTCTTTTTTTAATTAAAACAAAGTTTTACCTCAGGAAAAATATTCTTTTCAAATTGATGAATGATTTTCACCAGTGCTATACTTAGAACAGAAGTTGACACTGATTGGCACATAAAATTACAAAGAAAAACATGAAAAGAACCGAGCATGAAAAATTGCATGGCATTAGTCAGATTTTCTATTTTATATAAGGCACAAGTTTTCCTTTCTTTGTGAAAGGAATAGATAATGCCTAAACCAACATCCTGGACATACACCTAATGCTTTTCTTACCGATTTTATCTTTTTTAAAACCCATTCTATTTTCATTTTCTTAGGGGGAAAAAAAAAGGGACAAAGATTAGTTTAAACATTTTCTCAGGGAAAGAATGATTTTTTTAATCCCTAAATTGTACCTGCAAAAAGAGGTACGACAGCAAAAGAAACATCGATTCTGCTTCAGACTAAAAGGAAAGTTTAAGGTAACCATTGTAGTGGTCAAATAGTCTGTTTCAAGTTTGCAGCACTCAAACATAGCATATAACACAGCCTGGTGTCAGGCAGTGTGTTATACTTCAAACGACTCACCCCTTCAGAATTTGGATTGAGCAAGGGGACTTCTCTGCCAGAGGACAAAAAAAAATTAATGTCCTGCTGCTATCAATTTTATTTTTTTTTTTTTTATCATTTAGCTTTTTCTGTTCTTTGACCAGGCAGCAAAGGTGGTTAGCCCTTGTCCAGCTCCTCTGCAATACATTAAACAGGCACTACAGAATAGGGAAACACAGTCCGTTAAGAGCCCTCCTAGGGTGCAGAACTTAATGATGGCACAAAAACACAGGTAATTGAAAAATTAAGAAAATTGATAAAGGAGTTCACCAGAAGTTTTAAATTACTTGATACTGACATTTTTTGAAATTTATTTTCTCCATGAAGTTTAGAGATATGAAGATGCTAAATCCTCCACAGTTTTCTTTCGTCAACCCATACTGTCAAACAGCTTGAGCAGCCTTTTACTATAAAAAGAACAATTGTCTTTCTACTCTGTCCAGAAATCTTCCTAATTTCTAGAATCCACACTGAATATTTCCATGGTAACAGCACATGACCAACACTTTTTCCATGGTAACTGCAAAAAAACAGCTTGCCTTTCCAACATCACAGTCATTGCTGTCACAACAGAGCAAAATCTCTTACCGGCATTTCCTCTCTCCTCTCAAATGTTAAGTAAATTGTCAATTTAACTTCATTAGCCACTTTCACAGCACACTGCACAGAAGAATCCCACACAGTTTCATATTTGAATGAGGGAAAGTTTACTAAGGGAGTTAAACCTGTAGATTTACAACCCAATGACTAAGCACTGAAGAAAGCGCAGCATGGGACAGCTTCGGTCCCGTTCTAATCCACGGCACCCTTGTAACATTGTGTTGTACAACCATCACCGCCCTGATCCAGGTGACAAAAATACGGACACCTTTCAGCAGGTGGATGACAACCAGGGTGGTCTCAAACTCTGTCAAGGAAACCCTTAAATAACCTTACCACTAAAGTTAGGACAGCACAAAAGTTTGTCTGTATTCCAGTCTATGGGTAACTGGCAATACCATGTCACGCGAGATGTAAAACAGCTTGAGATTTTAAGCTGAATGCTTCTTCTCTGCAGAAGAAATACTTATATTCCAATAGCAGTACAAACCTGTTTATTGCCGTTTCCTAAAGACACATGAAAAGTACTTAATGTTATATATTCACACAATCACAGAATCATTCAGGTTGGAAAAGACCCTTGGGATCATCGAGTCCAACCATCAGCCCAACCCTACAACGTTCTCCCCTACCCCACATCCCCCAACATCTCATCTGAACGACCCTTAAACACACCCAGGGGTGGGGACTCCACCCCCTCCCCGGGCAGCCCATTCCACTGTCTGACCACTCTTTCTGTGAAAATTTTTTTCCTAATGTCCAGTCTGACCCTTCCCTGTTGCAGTTTCAAGCCGTTCCCTCTTGTCCTGTCCCTGATCCCCTGGGAGCAGAGCCCAGCACCAACCTCTCTGCAATGTCCTGTCAGGGAGCTGTAGAGTGATGAGGTCTCCCCTCAGCCTTCTCCTCCTCAAACTAAACACTCCCAGCTCCTTCAATCTCTCCTCGCATGATTTGTTCTCCAGGCCCTTCCCCAGCCTCGTTGCCCTCCTCTGCCCTCACTCCAGCACCTCGATATCCCTCCCATAGTGAGGTGCCCAAACCTGGACACAACCCTCCAGGTGTGGCCTCACCAGTGCAGAGCACAGGGGGACTGTCACCTCCCTGCTCCTGCTGGTCACACTATTTCTAATCCAAGCCAGGATGCCATCGCTTTCTTGGCCACCCGGGCACACTGCTGGCTCCTGTTCAGCTGCTTGTCAGTGAGAACCCCCAGATCCTTCTCATCCAGACAGCTCCAGCCACCCCTCCCCGAGCCTGTAGCCATGTAGGGGGTTGTTGAGGCCCAAGTGCAGGACCTGGCACTTGGCCTTGTTGAAGCTCATCCCGTTGATGTTGGCCACCGATCCAACCTAACCAAGTCCCTCTGTAGAGCCTCCCTATCTTCATGCAGATCGACACTCCCGCTTAACTTGGTGTCACCTGCGAACTTACTGATGACACTCTATGTCCTTATCAAGATCATCAATAAAGATGTTGAACAGAAATGGTCCCAACACCGAGCCCTGAGGAACACCACTTGTGATCGGCCACCAACCGGATCCAGCTCCATTGACCACCACACTCTGGGATCTTCCAGCCAGTGCTTGACCCAGCAGAACGTTTGCTCATCCAGGCCATGGGCAGCCTGTTTTTCTATGAGAATTCTATGAGGAACTGTGTCAAAGGCTTTTTGAAAATCCAGTTACATAACATCCACAGCTTTCCCTCGTCCAACAGTCGGTGTATATTGGGTGTCCGTGCCCAGGCGCTGGCAGGGGGCTGCAGGGTGGCCTCTGCGGGGTCCCAGGCGGCTCCAGCGGCCCCAGCGCAGGACACAGCTGAGCCCCTCAGCCAAGCTGGGGGCGCCCGGGGGAAACCAGGTTCGAGCGAGGGCCAAAGGCGGCCCAGGCAGAGGAGGAGGAAGCCGAGGAGGGAGCAGCAGCAGAGGGACCCCGAGGCCGGAGGAGGAGGAGGGCAGGAGGTGCTGCAGGCCCGGCGCAGGGATCCCCTGCAGCCCCGGAGAGACCCCGCGGGAGCAGAGACCCACCCTGCAGCCCGGGGAGGGCCCCACGCCGCAGCGGGGGGATATTTCCTGCAGGAGCTGCGGCCGTGGAGAGCCCCGGCGGGAGCAGGTTGTCCCTGCAGGACTGCAGCCCGGGGAAGGGCCCGCGCTGGAGCAGGGACACGGGGCAGGAGGGAGCAGCGGCCCAGAGGGCTGCCAGGGACCCACCGCGACCCCCAGCCCCAGCCCCTGCACCCCTGGGGGAGAGGAGTCGGGAGGGAAGGGGGGAAGCTGGGACTGGGGAAGCGGATGGGGAGATGTCAGCTTAATGTTTGGGGTTTGTTTTTCACCACACAGCTCCATTTTATTTTGCAATAAATTATATAATTTGCTGAAAGTCAAGTCCATTTTGCCTGTGACAGTAACTGATAAGTGATCTCTTTGTCTTTACCTCAACTCATGAGATTTCTCATCCTGTTTTCTCCCTCTGTCCTGCTTAAAGTGAGCAAGCGGCTTGGAGGGGGGTGGGTGGTGGTGGTGCATATTTGGCCAATAGTCATGGTAGTAACTTCTTACATGAGTGTTTTAACAGTATGAAATAATAACCCAAGAGATATGTCAGATTTTCTGGAACGTACACAACTTGAGCATAAAATATGAAATCTAAATGCCCCCTTAACCCATTTGTTTATTTGTCAATCCACTGCCTGATAAAAATTTCAAAAGAAAAAGCCTCTTGGTAGGCAACCTCTCCTAACAATACTGTAACACTTTTAAAGTACTTTCAGCATGCAGAAAAAAGATAAAAAGCCCAACTCAAGACAGAAGAGTATGCTTGCCAAACCAGAATATGCCTTTTTCCATCTAGAGAAAAAGAACAACCTTGTATTCTGCTGAAAGTAAGCAGAATTCTAGAAACTTGCTGTCTGCAGCAACAAAGAGGGGAATAATGCAAGAGTAGATAGAATTTGAGGCAATATAATCCACTTCCCCCTTCACACTACAGGTGGGCATTAAGATACAGCTCCTTCCCTCTCTCAAAAACATGCTTAAGACTATCACCCAAGAGACCTCAGGTAGCAGTACTGCAGACAAAGCTGTGAGGAATGCTCCAACTCTCTGGGTCCCAGGAGCAGGGCAGAGACAACACGTAGCAGACCAAGCACTTCTTTGAGACTCCGTTACATTTGAAGAGGACAGCAATAATAATTAACAACAGCAAATGCAGTATAAGTAAGGATTCCTTCCTAAGGTTGGTGAACTAACTAAACTAGAATTGGAAGTTAAATTTAGAATAAGGGTGAATACAACAAAAGGGAGCAAATGAAGTGTAAAGAAATTCATCATCAAAGACTAGAGATTATTTATGCACACTATGTTAGATGCTAAAATACAGTGCCTCAGCAAGAAAATGGCGTAACAGGATGGCTGGTCAATTAGCAGGTCAAATAGCAATTTAGTGCTATTTGCCTCGTGTCTGTCTTACCTATTTACATTGTAAAGATTTGGGGCCTGAAATACCTCTTACTACATGTTTGTATAGCGGCTGGTACAACTGACATATGCTAAGGTCCTATGTCACTTACATACTGTTTAATAAAACCATCCCGTATCAGTCAAATTATAAAACAAGGTTATTTATCCAGACTGAAAGATAGTTGGAAGAGAAAAAGGCATCTTGCCTTCAGTAAGCACTAAAGCTGGAATTCGAGAAGAAGGCTGTAAGAAAAGTTCTCAAAAAATTAAGAATATTTTTGATTTAACACGGTGATGAATTTATGGAGGACACAGAAGCATATGCAGTTTAAAAAAAACCACAAGAAACAAAAAAAACCCCCACAACTCATTTCCTCAGATCAACAGTGCAATCAAAATGAAAACTGACATCTTCAAACTGCAAAGACAAAAACTTCTTAGAAATGAAGTCACTTTGAAAAAATATTCTGAATGATTATAATGTAATAAAGGCAACCAAGCATAGTACCTAGTAACATGTAAATGATCATACTGAAATACCTCTGAGGACTTCCATCATCATCATCAGTAATATAATTATCCTAACAGAGTCCTCTAGGTTACTTAGTTTTTCAGAAGACCTGTCAAGACTACATTTAAATTCAAAACCAGCTACCTTTCTAACAAAAAAGTATATTGTCTATATGCTGCATAAGTGTAGGAACATATCTAAGCAGATAAAATCTAGCCTTTTAAGCAGAAAAGCAACAAAGTGAGTACAAAACCTAAAACGGTCTTGCATACCAATATTAAAAAATATTGAAAATCGTTGCTTTTATTATTTCTCTGCAACCTTTTCTCCCCAAGAGAAGGGAAGAATTGAAGCATAGATTTGCTTCTCTCTTCACACAGAATTAATTAGCTCCTTTGATGAGTTTATGAATTTAAATATTCTTGCACCTGTCTTTAGGTTCTCTATACACAGAATGAATGAACACTAACATTTAACATCATGAATTACTCATTGTAGATTAATTCATTAACTTTTCAAAACATTATCCCTATGTAAGAAGCTTTTTAAAAAGACTGCTTCCCAGCGAAAAGTTACCATTTATAATGCAATCCAGGAAGAGAAGCTATTGTTCTTTTCCAATTTAGCATGAGGGAAATACTGGATTTCAGAAATTAAAGTATAATGACTGGGAAGGAGAATTGATTATGCTTATAATGTAAACATCCTGATGATCTCTCTAATTTAACAGGTGACAGAGACCTTACTGCTTAAGCCTGGTTGTACCAAGCAGATAGAGAGCTTCCTCCTGTCTTTGTGCAACCACCTGAGAATCAAATCAAAAACGCACACTAGCTTCCTAACCAGAAAACCAAGAACATACGTAGAAGGAACCCTGAACCACCCACCTGAAGGACAGGAGATCCAAAGTTTATTAGGATTTGCAGCAATCACATCTCCTACTGGGAACCCTTGAATCTTGGTGAACTGCCTTCAAGACGTAAGCCTGGTCTTAATCCTAATTAACAAAGTGTCTCTAGAACACCTGCCCAGCTGTTCCAAGTGTCTGTAAAGTAATTAATTCCAAAGATAATAAACTGAGGCAATCTAGATTGTGATGAGAACCTTAAAGGACGTGCTGTAATGTGATGCCCATTCTTCTGCAATCTTATTAGGTTGTATTTACATAAACCCAATTCCCAGCATGAAAGCCTGTACAACACAGACAGAATGGTATGTTCCTGACATCACAGCTAGGACCTTAAGAAACTTAATGATTGGGCATTAAATTGTCAAATCAAATTCCGTATAAATAAATGAGAAAAAACAATCCTTCGTCAAATTATGTGTATGTATATTATACGTGAAATTGGAGGCTCTCAGCATACCATTACTGCTCAGGAGCAAAATCCTGGAGCTTTGGTTCACAGGTTTATGAATTTATGAACTCAATATTCAGCAACAGTCAAAAAAAAAAATGACAAATTTTGCCTCACTGCATTATTACAAGGAAAGTAATATAAAACAAAGAGCTTCATTAGGTCACTACAGAAATACATAGATCAGCTTTCAAATAGTGTGTACAGCCTACCTCATACAGAACTGAAAGGGTTCAAAAGAGACAATATGGCTGATCAACGTATGGAACTGCTTCCATAACAGGGGCAACTAAGCCAGGTAGAAATCTTCAGTCTGTGAAAGAGATCACTGTGACAATATCATGAGGAAATTTATAAAATCTGACTGTAGGTACAGAGTTTAGAAGATGTACTGTTACCTGTTTCCTGCAATGCAAGAACCAGGTAATATCAGGACACCAGCAGGTCAAAACTGCTAAAAGTAATTTAGCTGTGATTCTTCTCATCACAGCATGTTGTACAGTCCTGGCAGAAAGAGCAAAGAATTTTTTGAATGAGAAACTCACTGAGGATGACCAACAATGCCTAAAACCAGAGAAATTGTATCAGACTCTGGAAGTTCCTAAGCTAAGAGTTGGAGCCCAAAAGCTTTAAAGGAAAGTAGCATATATGTTTATTTTTCCCTATATTCTCCCTCAGGCATCTGCTCTTAGCCACTATCAGAGCCAGGATATTGGACTAGACGGTCATTGATCTGATCCTGTACAGCCACTCATGTGTTTTTGTTTCCTTTAATCTAGAAGAACATCTAACATTTTTCTTTACGAGGCAGTATATCATCAACACAACAATTAGATCAGCAATTTTGATTGATAACTTAGTTTACTTTCCAACTGGATAAGTGTATCATCAGAAACACCAGTAATTTATCCTTTCTGTACTATGTCCTGATTACAAACAGCGTAAAAGGAAACAATTTCGGCAGCAAATTAAAACAGATCAAAGTAACAGATGCCCTGCTAAGGGCATTACTTCTAAAAGACAAAAATATTTTGATTGTCATTGTAAATCTGGTCTTCAAAAGGTACCACAGCTACCATATGATTAAAAGTCATGTCAGAGCTGCCATTGATTTTTCTAGCTCTTTACTGTTCTTCACATCAGAATCTTACCTGCCTCTTGAGAAAGTACAATATTTATAAAATTAAAAGCAATATAGAAAAATTACAGTAGCAAGTAAAAATGGCAATGTACTTAGCATCTCTAATAATACTTTAAAAGCACACACAGCACATAGCATCCAAAGATACTAAAGTTCTAAAGAAACGCTAATGGATTCTGCTCTTTTATCATCACTGAATGAGAAAATGTTGAATTGCTTCCAGGCTTCAGTTAAACAACCTTTCAAAGAAGCCGTAGGCAGAAATAACAAGGGAAAAATGTTGTTCAAAGGTTTTGTTCGTATGTGGTCCCAGATACAGGTTAAAAACAGGCCCAGATACACTATCCCACAACTGTTCAATGTCAATACCGAGAAGTATGTTATCGTCTCCTTCTAGAGAGTATTTTGTTTGTATGCCATTTCATCTGAAAAACTGCTGGGCAGCTGCAGCTTCAGAGTGCCTTTACAGCTCACTGGAGACAGGGCAAATTTGGAAGGTACAAAAATGAAATCAACAGAAATGTCACTAGAGACAGTAATATCTAGTTTTTAAAATAATGACTTTCATAATTATTTTTCAAGTTATATTGATTACATTGGTCAAGTTCCTTCTCATTTCCAGGCCTCTGATTTCTTTCGTATCAACGTTAAGACGTCAACAAATAAAAGCTGCATTTCCAAAGTTCAGTTTAAGCTTTGAATCAAATGGCCTATACCCTTTCCATACAATGTAATAGATAATGAGTTGAATTACGATCTAATAAAAGCTCTTATAAAATAAGCAGGCAATAAGCCATTGGAATTTCCATGGAATAAAGAGGTCATCTACAGGGTACACGAGGACCAAGAGTTCAGGGATCTGTAAGTAATGCACTATCATCTGCTCCTCAAACAGTAAAATACAGTTAGTGTCAGATCTGCTACCCACCACCCCCCCTGCTCTATGAGGCTGTAGCACAAGTTTGTGCTGTAAGGAATTATATTTCCTATCCAGGGCATTTCTCAAAGCCTCAATTCCGTGGCAGATGTGCTTTCACAAGAGTATCAGAGTGTGGTCTTCCTCCACTATCAGCTTTTTCAAAAGTATACTTCAGTGCAGCAACACTACGGGGTTTGTGCAGTTAAATCCTAAAATATTTTTATAATTTATGTATTTTACACCAGGAAGGTTTAAAAACCAAAGCAGTCTTTTAATCTTTACAAAAAAATAATATAATTTCTGTCTAAATGCATTTGCAATATAACTCACAGAACTCAGCCCTATTCAATTTGAATAAGCTACGCATGTAATTTTGTTATTTATTTATTTTTTTAAAGACTAATTATACAGATAATGCATACCTGCAACTGGATAACTGAAACCTGGGAAATAGTCCAAACAATAATTATACTTTTTTTTTTTTTTAAGATAGGAATATCTTGTTTTGTCAAGTTAATTCAATCAGTTGAAAAAAGACAAGCAATTGAAAAAATACATAGTATAGCAACTACTCCAGTGAGACTGTGTGTTTATTATAAAAAAGGAAATCCCTATTATAAGTATCAGGTGCTTGCAATTCCAGATAATTCTAATACAAACAAACATTGGGGGGCGGTTGTTCAAAAGAACATATGAGCACATGAAACTTTCCCTACACTACAAATTTTAGGGGGATTATGCCCTATGTTGCAGTACGTCACTTCTGGCAAAACTGCAGTCAGCCACAAGTAAGAATTTTACAATCTTGGATAACTAAATGATCAACTTAATGCTGTTTCTCTTTAAAACCCACTGATGTTCGCAAATTATTTTTCTTTATCTTTATAAGATAAGGATACAAAGAGACACATCAAAAACACTCTATCAAGAAAGATTTAAAAAGATAGCAGGGCAAGGTCTCATGATGGGAAAGACTGGTCAGACTATCATGCCCATAGCTGTCACAAAAATCCAGTCTTCAATCCATACAGCTGACCGAGCAGTTCTCTTTGCATTACAAGACACAAACATGAAAATACACAACCACATCACACACCGTATTTTAAAATGAATGGCACAACAGCTGGATGAGTGTTTCTTGGAAGTATATACAAACCACCTAAGCAAGGAGAAATTAAAAACTCACCATCACTGAGATCTTGTAGAAGATTTTCTTGGCATGAAAAGTCCAGCTTCACTTTAATGTTTACAGTAAATGTAGCAATCTTTCCAGGTTTTAGAGGAAACTGGGAGAGGGTATCTTCTAGCTTCCAACTCAAGAAGTCCCCATACAGCTTCTCTGTATTACAATAAGGAAAAATTTCATAAGCATAACCACTGTGCTAAGGAAGTTTAAGTTTATAACTGCTGTAAAGTGTTAACTGATTTGTCATTTTCTGTTTATATTCTAAAATATTCAGAATTAAGGCATTAAAAATGAATATAACAGTAGAAAGACATTAGAGAGGTAACTGACATTGACCTGGAAGCACCTGGAAGTTCAAAAAGATGACTCAAAGTGAAGAACACTACCAGAAGAAAAATATTGCACAAATAGGTAGCATTAAATATACATTTTGAATACTCGAGAACACAGCCTGAAGGGGACTTAAAAGTTCATACATTTTTGAATCATACAGACTCCAACTCAGAAAATGGCATATGAATACAAAAACATTTCATCAAAATATTATACCAATATAAATCACTTGCAATTCTGGAACACAATGGAGAAGGCTAGGAAGATGATAGGCTTTTTTTTTTCTCTTTTTTTTTTTTTTTAAATTGAGTCCTTTCTCAGAACTGAGAAGCATAATGTACACAAGACCCAAATATTAAGGATGCTGCCAGACAGGTTTAGTTCATGTTAATGGGTATTTCTCTGAGGAATTATTTATCATTGGTCCATGTGAGATATGGCATCTGTAATTATTAGCTTCTCTCCCCTAAACCTAAAGCGAAGGCAGATAATACAAGAAAAAACACAGTATTCACTGTTCATCAATACACTGAGATACTTGATTCAATTATTCAGTCTCAATATTACTCCAGTAACATGAAAAAATCCATCCTGAAAGAAAGAGGAGCAGAGCATTAAGTTCACTTCATGAAGAGGGCAATTTAGTTACCTGTTATTTCAAGCTTTGGAGTAATGTCCAAAAGTCATGGACATTTAAGTACCTTCAGCAGAAGCGATCTAAAAAGTGATATTCTATGAACTTTATGCAAGAGCAAATAATTTTTTTTTAATATGACAGAAAGAGTTTTTACATACCAGAATGGTACAATGACACAGTGACACTTCCTAAATTAACCTTACTTCAGATACTAAATAGACACAAGAAATATCTGCTAATAGCTGATTTCTTTTATGCACTTCATGAATGATCTCAGGGTGGAGTGGGGTGGGTGAAGAGGAAATCAATCTCCCAGCACTTCACTTCTAATCCATTGTACAGGATAGAGTTCATTTTTTTATAGCAGCCTGTATGGTGCTGTGGTTTGGATCTTTGTTGAGAACAGACCAGCTTTTTGGATATTGCTGCACAGTACTTGCACAGCATCAAGGATTTCTCTTTCCCACTCCGCCCTGCCAGCAAGCAGGCCAGCAGTGGGCAAGAAACTAGAAGGCAACACAACCAGGACAGATGAGCCAGGCAGCCCAAAGGGATATTCCATGCCATAAAATGGCATCTTGTTTGGGTTTTTTTCTTCCTCTTTGCCTATTAAACAATCTTTACCTTTACACAAGTTTTCTCACTTTTGTCCTTCCAATTTTCTTCCCCACCTGCTGGGGCAGAAGGTGGGGGAAATGAGTGAGCAACTGGGTGGGGGCTTCAGTTCTGGCCAGGGTCAACCCACCCACCACATCCATAAATTCATTAATACTTGCAAGACCATACAATGCTAAACATTGCAGAAAAGTCTATTAATACATAAATTAAGCATGATGGTTTGACTGGGAGAATCCTAAAAATATCTTTCTTAATTTATTGTAGCAATGCATACTATCTCCGAAGTACACTGAAGAATTCTTCTAAAGGCTCTTTTAAACACCATCTGAGCACTGTTTTGCATAACATGGGGGCCACTAAAAGTCACACAGTTCATCTCCACTTCATACCAGGCTACTGTATCTAAGAACAAGTTAGCATATTGGCATTTCAGAGCCTTCCCAAAATGATCATCTGAGATCCATATGTGAGAAAACGGGGTGGGAAGACTGCCTCAACAACAATCTAGAATTAAGGCTCTTCCAAAAAAAGTAATTAGAATTTCAGTCCAAGCTTTGTTGATTTGCACAGAAACAACTGCATCTAGGGAAGGAAAATAAAAGTGAGTATTTTTCCATTAACTTTTACCTAAACTGTAACTCCTTTGCCTGAGATGTATTTTTCTCACAGACCATTCATTGATTGTTGTCTTGTGTCTTTACACATCAGATCAATATTATAGACTTCTTTATAAGAACAAAGATGAGGTAAAAATAAAAAATTTACCTATTGTTTCCTTAAAGTTACCTCCACCTCATCTGATGATTTAGCTGTAATCGTATCACTGTTCTGATTTTCTCCTGTTTTCAAGAAGTGGCTTAACAAGTACAGCAATCTCTACACCCTTTTCCTGATAAGTAAAAAAAATAATATGCTAAAGGGATGTTTTCCTCAGTGTCAGCAAAGAAGAGTGACATATCTCAAGCACTTGAGGGTATCTTCAGTTTAATGAACAAATTGTTTCCAAAACATTTTTTCATTAAGTAGGAAATTTATTTGAAGATACTAGGAGTGAAGAGACCTTCCAAGTGAGAATAGCCCTTGCAGATAATTTTGCTCTCTAATTTAACACCTGTAATTACAAGTCTAAATGCTCCAGCTAAAAGTTAAGCTGTAGAGAGAAGTTTAGTTTATATTTATCTGACATTGGTTTAATGGTTTAGTAGTGGTTTTTTCACCTTTTCCAGTGAATTACATGGCACCGGGCCTCAAACCTTTCAGTTGAGTGGGAAAGTCTTATTTGGGGGATGTCCTCATTCAGTTGTTTCTAGAGCCCAAAACTTGTGTTTAGCAAACAACTGAAGTTACAAGAGACTGTTAGTCAAGAATTTAAATTCTTAGCTTGTTTTATCATTTTACTGGATACTAAATCACTAGAATTGTAACAAATAACATGTAACAGCTTACCCACAATCTAACTTTGGGTTACCCTAACCCAGTCTAACTCTTAACAGATTTGAAGGTCTGCCCAAAAAAAAAAAAAAAAAGTCCATGCTGTTGTTTTGCATAGAGAAACTTGATGGAAAAGCAAGTCTTTTGAGATCTCAAGAACCTCAATTCCTCAATTCTTTTCAATCTTAAATTCCCAGGTAAATCTGTCTTTTTGCTAAGGTTTACTTTAATGCAAGCACATCTATAAAATCCTTTATTGAAATAATTTAACTCTTTGTTTGGGTATTTAACTTTACATGGCTATTAAAACCATTATGAGAGGCCATAATCTGTCTGTACCTTCCCACCATCACTAATTCATGTTATTGTATAGAGTACCATGTATTAGGACTGTTACCATTTTTCTCAAAATTATTTGCTCTTAAGATATCCAGTGAACAAACAAAATCATAAAATGATGAATTTAAGAATAACTTAAACAGGAACAAATTCAAGTTAGACTAGCTATGTGTGTTTAGTATTTGGTATATTTGAACATTAATATCTCAATGGCATAGATTGCAAACATGTAGATTTATGGGCTACCAAGATTTTAATTTATTTTTTTCTCTTCACAAAATGCTTTATAGAACAACAGTGTAGACAAAGACATTTCTTTCAGTAACAATGTTTAAGGCTATCAGCATTAATTATCATCAGCAAATTACATCCACCTCTTGATCAGACTCATTTCCAGAGAGTTTATCTTGGCTAGATTTCAAAATTATTTAGGGATATAGTAATGTTGAAGGCAAGAAACTCAAAAGAACCTCATGAAATTGAGTAGGCAAAAAATGTACTTCTGTATGCATAAAGGTAAAATACAAGTAGGGGGAAAAAAAAAAGAAAAAAAAAGAGCTATTTCTGGTATGTTGAACTTGGAATTGGCAATTACAACTCCACAAAGAAACGCTAGAGCCACCACTGACTCATGGAATCACCATGGAATCATCAGCTTAGTGAGCAGCAATGGAAAAACAAAACATAACAAAAGAAAAAAACCAAACCAAAACAGAAACAAAAAAAAACAGGTCACCATTAGGAAGGATACTGAGAGCAAGACAAAGGGAGGGGCATTTTGCCACTGCACAAAACCTTGGTGTGCTCACATCCTAAATGTTGTTTGCAGCTTTGATCTCTGTACTGCAAGGACATACTAGAGCTAGAGACAGTCCAGAAAAGGGTAATTAAAATGAGGAGGGGGTGGAGCAGCTGCCATGTAGGCAGAGACCTTTCAGTTTGAAAGGCTGAGCAGGGGAAGATGACTGCAGATTACAAAAATGACAAAGATGGCAGATAACGTGAATGCAGAACTGTTGCTCACTAAATTCCCTGGTATAAGAACTGGGAACACTTGATAAAACTAGTAGGAGATGAGATTAAAACAGACTCAGCACTTCTCTACCCATCTGGTAATAAACTTCTGGAATCTGGTGCTACAGGAGGCTGCAGAGGCAAGTGGTACCAGCAGCTTCAGAAGGGGATAGGCAAATTCACCGGCAAGTCCACAAAAGGCTACTGAAAAAAGAGTATGTGTCTATGTTATGGAGGCTCCCAAATAAACAACTAACCAACCACCAAAAATTAAAAATTTATTATTAACACAATTAACTAGCTCTCTGTAAATTAAAGGTTTGAATGTCTGTGAGAGGAGAACAGAACAACTCCCTAGGGTTTAACGGCAACCCAAAACGCATAATAAAGCACAATTCCTTAGGGTGTAACGACAACCCAAAACACTCTATCACTCACCTGAGGACTCTCACCCTCGAGGACCTGCTCAGGGCAGCGTCCCGACCCAAGGCCCCTCGAGGAGTTTCCTTGGGCAGCGTCCTGACCCAAGGGGAGAGCCCTCGACCGCAGCTGCTGCTCCAGGGGACGAGCTCCCAGTGGCTCCCAGGGGACTCCACTGATACCCAGGCCCAACTGCCCTGTGGTCAACAGCGGCTCCCACTGCCCAAAGGCCCCGATTACCGTGAGGCCCCGAGAGCAAAGGCAGCCCCAAGCTGCTGCACTTCAGCAGCCAAGAAGCTCTGCTCTCGTTGGGCGAGTGCACCTGCCCCAGTGTACAGCAACTACGGATGCTGAGCAAACACAACAGAAACAGCACAACACTGGCAAGCCTTGCATGCTTTCCCCAAGTGGCATCCCCTGATGTCCTGTGACTACTGAGCTAGACGGACCATCAGCCCTAGCAATACATTTCTTAAATTCTTATGTCTTTGTCTTTCTGTGGAAGAATGGGACAGTATTGGACTGAGCCCTCTGTTAACCACAGCATTATGATCTGGCTCAAAATTGCAAACTGGACTTAAATCATTAAAGAAACTGTATATACGTGAAACCGTGTTCTGAGCACTGCTGTGGATTCCTGACAAACACAGATTTACCAAAAAAAACCAAAAAAAAACCACCCACAGGAGGATAAAAAGATGCATTACATCATGGAGGTCCAGTGAGATGATAGCAAAACTGCAATTTAATTAAAAAACTTGGAAAACTGGAGGAAAGAGTTAAAAGTAAGGACAAAAAGAAACAAAGAAGAAAGAAAAACCTAACAGACCACAGCTGAAAGGTAAAGCCTGGGTAGAACATAACCAAAACAACTGCTGCTTCTCAAGCTGAGCAGTTGAAAGGAAATATAAATGCAAGAGCAGTTTCCAGCTAGTACAGAAGGATGAGACCAAAGTACTCTACATCTCTGAATTCAACATACACAAAGGTAAACCAAAAGCAAGTATGATCAGACACCTGAAGACAGAAATCTGATGTGCTTCAAGGTAACAAGGCTCTTCAGACTTCTGTAGTAATTTGCACATCTGATTCCTGATGCTTCACCAGCTGACGTATCTATTTCTAGCAGAAAACACAGGACCTCACAATAACTATAAATTCTAAATGCAGAGGCCTTTATACATCTCAACTTCTCCAAGTGTAGAAAGTCTAGTAAAATGAAAGCTGTGTATTCAGCACTGCAGAGTATCCACCATCCTTTTTTAAGATGAGGAACTGACACTAGAATTACAGGGTTCAAAGCACTAATAGTTCATCAGCTCATTGGTAGCATACCAATATTATTATTAATTTTCTTTTGAGATTGGGGAAAAATGGCCTCTTCCTAATTTAGAAGACAATCCAGAATATTTTTAATTCAGACCTGGTAGATAGAAATTAACTTGCAGGACTTTATGTTCTTTAAAATATAAATGTATCTAGCAGAGTTTCCTCTAGGCGATTAACAAGTATCTGTAAAAGGTAGGGAAAAAAATGCTTTAAAATCATGAACGATTTAACATATATCCTATGAGTGAAAAAAACAGTTAATAAGAATCATACAAATCATGATCTCAGCCGGTTTGGGCAGAGAGGAAGAGACTTAAACTGAGAAATCTGGACAGTAAAACCACAGCAGCTAGACTGGGGCTGGATTAACACTCCTCGTTGTCCTACCTTGACAAGGACATTTGGACTAACTGGAGAAAAGCCTGCCTGCCTTCACAACTCTCTATGGAACAAAACCCAACTCCAATTTGAAAGACTTTACCGTTTTATTGGGAAAAAAAAAAAAAAAAAAACAAACAAAAAAAACCACCAGTAAATAGATCTATTACAGGATATTCACAGTTCTTAAATGGGTTACAGAGTAGATTTTTCATTTGTGGTCTGGCACAGCTAAACAGCTGAGACCACAAGCAGATGTGTTCAAAGACCACAGGACGAATACAACTAGACAAGTGAATTTGTTTCTCTGGGTCTAAATTCCAGAGGTCAGTCACTTCTAAGAAAGATCAGTGAGGTTTTGCTTCATCATCCAAGTTCATTCAGTGTGTGCTACTGGTGCTCCCTACTAGAGCCTAATAACCCATGAGGCTGGTAAGAACGCATGGCACACTCTTCTCAGTGCTTCAGGTTTGAAAGCATCAGTATTACATTTGCCCCCAAGTGAATCAAATAGTTGGGTTATCAAAGCTTTTAGAGTGCACCCCCCAACTGAGACATAACAAGCCTCTGACAAGAGCTGACTGGAGACTTATCAAAGCTTTTAGAGACTTATCAAAGCCTCTGACAAGAGCTGACTGGAGACAGAGGATGGAAAGGTAACCTTTTGAACATGTCATCATTCTAAAAAAAGTGTTAGACCATCTGACCTGATGAGGGACAATATGAGGTGACACAGAGTTGACTTTAACAGTATACATGTGATGTCCAACCTACAGATACCACAGCTTGGTAGACTGAGCAGTGCAATGAGACATTAAAAGACAGACATGTTTATTGTGGCAGCATGACAAGTCCCTTTTGCTGATTTAACTCAGGATCTGTTCCATAACACATGGCTGCTAAAGGACTTGAAAACCCTGCAATGTCCTTTATGAACTGCACAGGGTGAGCTGCAATTTCTGCTCATTTATCTGAGGGCCAGAGCGGACAAGTTAAAGAGCTGCACCTGAAGAAACAGAAGAGAAGATGTAAGAGAAGACAAGTTTGAAAGCCTTCTCTCCAGAGATTCTCAATAACAAGACACCATGGAAAACAATGCCAGAGAAGTGAGCTTCCTCAAGAAAAGTGACTGGCTATAGCAAACATAAAGGAGGGAGGTCAGGACACCACACAGCAACAGCTAATCCCATCCAGTAATTAAAAAAAAAAAAAAAAATAAAAGAGAATGTTTGCCATGTACAGCATTCATCTTTGTGCTAAAAGTAGTTGCCCCAGAAACAGAAGGTAAGGAAATAGAAGTCAGACAGGCAGGCATGCAACAGCTGCAAAAGATTTATGAACAACTGCCAAGACTAAAAGAACCAAAGCAAATCAGGTGAAGCGAAGGATGATTGAAAGCTCTTCATATTTGGCTGAAATTGGACAACTTCTCATGGGCTCCCTAGTTGACAGGCAAGCTGTGGTCATGGCAGATGAAGATGCCTAACAGCTTTCAAGGAGACCTTGAGCAGTTTAAATCACAGGCACATTTCAGCTGAGGAGTAGTAAAAAACATCCAAGGGACAACTTCTTAATGCACTACAGACAGTTCATAAGCATCTGCATATGCTCTCAACTTGATACATAATACCAAGTTAAGAGCTTGTGTTGCTATTAAAGATGGTTTAATGTCGTATCCACTTTATTTCCACGCATGTGGTATTCACTGACCAAACTGAGCTGCTGACATTACAAATCTTTAGTTCCCTGTTGATCAGCAGAATCCCATGTCACATGTCACACTTCACTGCAAACACTTTCTATAGAGAAAGAAAATGAAGGATGAAGTAAAATTAAAGTTTTACTGAACTCAGAGCTGAGCGTATCAACTTTTCTCCTTTTTCTCCAGTTTTTAATGGAAGTTTTAACTGAGAGATGATGGTTTTAAAGTTGACAAGAAACTCTTTTTCAAAATTCTGAACCAATTAACTGTGTAATGTAATACACAATGAGTCCAATTAACATCTGATTCAGAGGCCCGTATATTCCACAATTTAATACAATTCATTACATAAACTTCACCATTTAATATACGTGCTGTATTTGATCTTTACATACATACAGCACCTAGCACAGTAGGAGCACGTTGGAATTACTGAAATAAGAACAATAAGATCATAATTCTCAGCTTCTAAAATTATTCTTGGTAACAAGTCTCAGACAGAAAATCTATTCTTAGATGATTGGCAGCTCCTATACCGTCAGGTTGCAGAGAAGAGGCTACTCTGTTGAAAACAAATCAAGAGCTCAAATACTGAAATGAACAAAAATCACCAGGTATCACATTGCATTTTAATACTCTGGCACCAACAGAATAAAACCTGCAATAAAATATAGTATTTCTACTGTGAGTAAAGATTGTCTTGCTTGTCATCTGTAGTTCTTCTGTTAATATCAATTTCAGAATGATGTCTCAGAGGACAAACCAAAAATGATAAAACACATCGCAAAACAGAAACAAGATTCACCTATCAGACTACTTTTTATTACTAATATGTACAGAGTGTTTTATGAAAAATAACTGGAAGCAGGAGATGTACTGTATTTCTTCCATACCTTCAATTACTCTTTTAACTCCTAATAGCCTATTTTATTTATTGCCTTGTTTTTTAAAGTCTTTTATCCCATTTTTTCTTATTGCTCACTGAGTGAGATAGAAGTGGGCTTATTTGCTTCCACTCTCTCAAGCAGGATGACATTGCTGCTAACGGTAATTTATTTAATTAACTAATCAGTGTATTTAGACATAAGGAGAAAATAATTTAGACCTAAGACACTTGCTTTTTACTAGTTACTGCCTCAGGATTGTTTTTTTCCAAGTAAGATTAAAATGAAATCTAGATTTCCAAAAACCAGCTGACCCTTTGACACACAGATAGTTCTACAACGTCTTCAATTTTCTTTCTATATTTTTTTACATTCTCTTTCACTTCTATATTCTTACAATAAAATCAACCGAATTATTCCAGTTTGTAACAGGGCTTATGCTATTTATTCTAAACTGACCTAAAAGAAGTAGAATACAACTTAGTCCCCCTTTTATCAGAGAAAGAATGATCGTTATTATTTCTAAATATAAATCAGCATACACACCCTTAGTGTTGACTGTTTTCGCTGTAACCTCTAATTTCTCCAGTGGTTCTGTTCCAATATTTTCTAACTTAATGATGAGCTGTTGGGTCTCTCCATTGTAAAGCTGGACGGACACATTAGTGGAGATTTCATCCCCTGAAGAAGGCTGAAGCGTATGAGCAGACCTACCAAATGTGACACAGACACAAACAAAATGTCATGATAAAATGTTAAAAGCCTGTCCAAGTTACTATATTCTATTAACTATTCTTTGAAGACTCAGAAACTACTGCTCTGCAGTCTTGAAGATAATAGATACCATTTTCCATTCTCATTTTAACCAGAATCATTTTTCATATCCATTGAGGACAAACATTACTATTTTATGCATAAGACAAGTCAGATTTCAAACACTATGAAATATACATTCCTAATTGTGAAAGCTTGTTTAAAATTTCTGCAAGAAAGCAACAAGAGAAAAAAAGAAAGAGCAGGTTATTAGAATGAGCTAACTTGAAAGAAGTGATATCTGATCTACCGAGTGTTTGAACTAGGTTGAGTAACAGTGAGTATCAAGAGCTGAATGTAAAAAAAAAGAGTAATAAAAATAAAGTTGAGAACAAGAAGTTGAGTGCTACATGGGAGAAACTAGGGTGAGATTCCTCTGCAAGATCCTGAAGTCCATGCTGCACTCTGATCACCTCATAAAAATTACAAAAGTGAGAATAAAGTAAACTGGCAGAAGAAACCTCCAAAGAGATGAAACCTTGTACTCACAAGTGAGGATACATTATCTTTAATTGTTAGGCATTCCCAAACTCCACCAACATACAATATATATGGAATGAAGACAGAAACATCTTTAATGACAGGTTGGTAGCACTAATTGTTTTATACAGCTGTTCACTCAGAAGCTGTTTTCTTAAGGGATCATAAACAGTATCTGAAATAAGAGGTAAGATATACCTAGAGCAATATATTGTAAAAATAACTTAGAGATGAAACAAAAAATATTCTAGGAGTTGTATGTGCTAGGGAAAACGCATGGGTACCTAAAGCTTCAGAAACATTAGAATTTATTTAAATGAGTATCAAGCATTTCATTTAAAGTAAAAAAATGTGCCAAACCAGTCAATTATTGAAATAGCAGATATCCACAGTGCTATGAAAACACATCATGGATAAAGCAGAATTGAGCAATAACCTTGACCTTTTCTAGGAAGAACTAATACAGGAGTTCAGAGAATGCGGTTTTAGTGGACAGCTGAGGGCATAAACCTCACGGGAGGGGATCCTGGAAGAAATTCTCTGTGTGAAAGGTTAAACAGTGAATAGAAATGAACTCTTTAGAACACGAATGAGGGAAAGAGGATCATGGAACAAGACAGATGGGCAGAGGTTCAATTTCTGACTGTATTTTTCATGCTAATGCAAAGTGGTCAGAAAGGATCAAGGATACAAGGGAAAAGCTACTGAAATTAATGACCCGTAAATCTGTCTGTAAACTCAGGTTCAGTAACTTATTTTGGAAGGTATTTCTGCTATCCTTCCTTTTTATCCTATCCTTCCTTAGCACAAAATAAGCAGCCTCCACAAACAAGAGCAGATTTTAGTCTTTCAGAATGCATCTATGGCAACAAGTACTTAAAACACATATTTTTTGATAATTTAAAATTTACTGTCATGTATCATTATCATTGCAGTGCTCTGAAGTTTGAGCATTTAGAATGACAGGAAAAAATTTTCTTTATCCCCTTATATTTAGACAAAAGTATCAAGGAATTGCATACTAACAAATCAAACAAATGGTAATTTCAATTACTATATCAATGTACGTCTGAAACTTAAACCCAATCTAATTCAGTTTATATGACTTTTTCTGTAACACAGCTTCTTAAATTAAAAACCAACTCAACTGTGTAAGCACTGTATAGTCATCAGTTTTGTTCTGAACTTGCAGAGCCTCAAGACTGAGGCTTGACATGGGGATATTGGTAGATGAAAAATTAGGTATGAGACAGCAACATACACTCACAGCCCAGAAACCCAACCGTGTCCTGGGCTGCATCAAGACAAGTGTGGGCAGCGGGGTGAAGGAGGGGATTCTCCCCCTCTACTCCGCTCTCCCGAGACCCCCCTGCAGTGCTGTGTCCAGCTCTGGGGGCACCAACATCAGAAGGACACGGACCTGCTCGAGCAGAGACAGAGGAGGCCACAAAGATGCTCGGAGAGCTGGAGCACCCCCCTGTGAGGACACGCTGAGAGAGCTGGGGGGGTTCAGCCTGGAGAAGAGAAGGCTCCAGGGAGACCTTAGAGTGGCCTCCCAGGATCTGAAGGGGCTACAGGAAAGATGGGGAGGGACTCTTCATCAGGGAGTGCAATGATAGTAGGAGGGATAACAGTTTTAAACTGAAAGAGGGTAGATTTAGATTAGATATTAGGAATAAATTCTTCCCTGTGAGGGTGGTGAGGCCCTGGCACAGGCTGCCCAGAGAAGCTGTGGCTGCCCCCTCCCTGGAAGGGTTCAAGGACAGGTTGGACGGGGCTTTGGGCAACCTAGGCTAGTGGAAGGTGGCCCTGCCCATGGCAGGGGGTTGGGACTAGATGAGCTTTAAGGTCCCTTCTGACTCAAACCGTTCTATGATTCTATGCCTGCTCTGATCTCATCCTGACCTGCCTGCAACTTTGGTTTGACTTAACTGTAGCAGCAACTTATCTTCTGACCTGGTGCCTACACCCTATTTGCTTTATTTCTGTTACCTCTGTTCAGCACAACCATAGTCTTATATAGATAGTAAAACGTGGTTGTTCTAGATAGAATGAGATATTTATGACTAACACAGTGACACCGTGTAGAGACACGCAGGTCTGGTATGACAGCAGAGGCACTGCAAAGTGGAGACACTGGATGCAGCAGAAAGCAGTACTGATGTGAGATGGCAACAGATAGGGCACGTGCTTAACACCGGAGATCTCACTGCTATAAACAATTCACTAACAGTCAAAGAAATGCAGACATGGAATGGGGCAAAAAGAGCTTTTAGGGATAAAAAAGAAAACAAGGGTTTAATATAAAAAAAAATACCACATATATTAAATTTGGATGCAATGTAGCACTTGAGTGAAGAAAGGACAAGGCATAAAAATGTGTTAGCAAACAAAAATGGCTTCGAGCGTTTTCTAACGTAAAAAAAAAAAAAAATCAACATATTCCACTCAGTGAAGGTCTCCAGATGCTGACAACTGGCTGTCCCAACAGACTGAGATGACCAACCTTAGGACCCAGAGGAGCAGTAGGAGGGCAAGCGTAACACCAGGAAAACAAGTAGAAAATAGGAAGTTTGTGTATAGCAGCTTTAAGTTTATAATTAATAGTGATACCTCTTCTGCATAGAGTATTTCTCTCTCCTTTTTCTATCTTCTCTAATAATTGCATCTGGACTAAACAGTTTAATACAGGAAGCATTAAGATACAAACAGTAAATTCTTGGCTTTATACAAAAGTGTCTTTCCTCTTTGCCTGTAAGCATGATTTTGAGCATAACACTACTGCAGAATTATTTCAGTATATTACAAAGTCCTCACCAAGAAAGCAACCTATAATGCTTGGCACACTGGTATGCAGCTCCAAATATTTCTGGTTCTTGTGGAAATAACTGATATTTTTCCATATAAGTTTTTACCCATTTTATTTATAAATTTATAATTTTCTTCCAGCAATTTTCTTATTTTGTAGGCTTTTTCATGACGATTTACTCAGCAGTATGTTATTTTTACATACAATATATACGATACACAAAAAAAGTATGCACAAATATATATATAAATACATATAATGATGAAAATAAACACTAACAAAGTCATTCTCAACCCACAGCAAGCTTCATGAGTGCACCCTCAATAAGTCTGCAGACCACAGCAAGTTGGGCAGGAGCGCTGATCTGCTTGAGGTAGGGAGGCTCTACAGAGGGATCTGGACAGGCTGGATCAATAGGCCAAGGCCAACTGTATGAGATTCAACAAGGTTCAGTGCCGGGTCCTGCACCTGGGTCACACCAACCCCATGCAAACACTACAGGCTTGGGGAAGAGTGGCTGGAAAACTGCCCAGCGGGAAAGGAGCTGGGGGTGTTGGTTGACAGGTGGTTGAATATGAGCCGGCAGTGTGCCCAGGTGGCCAAGGCAGCCAGTGGCATCCTGGCTTGTATCAGAAATAGTGTGGCCAGCAGGACTAAGGCAGCGATCATACCTCTGTTCTCAGCACTGGTGAGGCCGCCCCTCAAATACTGTGTTCAGTTTTGGGCCCCTCACTACAAGACAGACATTGAGGTGCTGGAGCGTGTCGTGTCCAGAGAAGAACAACAAAGCTGAGGAAGGGTCTAGGGCACAAGTCCTGTGAGGAGCGGCTGGGGGAACTGGGGGTGTTTAGTCTGGAGAAGAGGACGCTCAGGGGAGACCACATTGTTCTCTACAGCTACCTGAAAGGAGGTTGTAGGGAGGTGGGTGTCGGTCTCTTCTCCCAAGTAACAAGCAATAGGACAAGAGGAAATGGCCTCAAGTTGCAACAGAGGAGGTTTTGATTAGATATTAGGAAAAATTTCTTCACTGAAGGTCTTGTCAAGCCCTGGAACACTGCCCAGGGAAGTGGTGGAGTCACCATCCCTGGAGGTGTTTAGAAGACGTGTAGATGTGGTGCTTAGAGACATGGTTTAGGGGTGGACTTGGCAGTGTTAGGTTTATGGTAGGACTCAATGACCTTAAAGGTCTTTTCCAACGTAAATAATTCTGTGATTCTATTACATCTTCTGTTAAATCGAGCTTATTAAACTGACCCTCCATAAAACAGATCAATAATAGTTTACAGTTCTAAAAAGATATTATGGTATGCTAGAAAGGCCTGGAATTACTCTTGGCAAGACAACTATCACACCAAAATTACTACTAGAGCAATCAACTTAGGAAGAAGTTCTGAAGAGCTAGATATCTTTGACTTTTCAAACTAACCTTGTCCTACAGTTTCACTGACAAAGAAGTAAATAAATATGGTATAAGATTATCTCAAATACTTCAAAATAAATAAATTCAGTGAAAAATGAAGAAACATCAGCTCAGCTCCAGTAGAAGGAGCTATAAAAACTAATGTGCTGATGGGTGTCAAAGGAAATGTAAATGTAAAGCAAATCAGCAAGATGCAAGAAGAGAAATCAAATTCAGATTTTATTCTGCTGTCTGTAAATTATGAGTGTTCTTTCTTCCAGTTCTTCACCATGTCTTTTAAAAGTACCATCATCCTTCAAATAACCCAAAGGATAAAACAGAGTTGACAAGAGTCACATGAGGCAATTTGCTGCTGTAGAGGCTGGGAAAAGGAGTAAGTGATGGGAAACAGGGACCTCTCTGGCATACTGCAGAGTAGCCAGAAGAGCATCTGAATTCCCAGGGTGTTACAGGAACTGAGAATGAGTACTGAAACTAAAGCATCTGAAGAAACAAAGAGTAAATTTAACACCAATGAAAAAGTAAAAAAACATCAGTATACAAAGAAAATCCTGTTAATGTTGCACATTATCAGCTGAGCGTATATCCAAAAAGAGCAGCTATTATGCTCTTTTAAGAATATTTGCAATTCCCTCTGTATTTCAAACCCATCGTGTTCTTTAATATATTCATAACTTTGGCTAACCAATATTAATTTTGATTACAGCTAAACCATACAGACTCCATATCTAGCAGACTTTTTATAGGGAATTTACCAACATGTAACTGAATTGCTGCATTTTATTATTTTGCTGTCTTCACCAGGATATTACTTTTATATCTTTATAATATAATGACATAAACACAGCCCATTCCACATTAGAAAAGTGGAATTCAGTATGGAAAAATCAGAACCAAACTGGTTCCTTTGCTTTACTAAGTAAACCACAGTGAAAAACACAACCAAAAAAAATTTCAGATATATATACACACATGTGTATCTCTGTCATATAATACTGAGGATCACCCTACTAAGGATCAAAAACGGAGCTGAGATCTTCCAATCAACAGAACAATCCCTGTGGTACTTGAGCTATCAAGGCAGTAAATAACAAAAGGCTGCTTCCTGATACATACATAAAAGGAATAGTAAAAAAAAAGGAAAACTAAACTCCATACTTGTTACAGCTATCTGCAAAATGGTAGATGGATGGCAAGACTCTTGAGATATAGTGATCAATACACAGCTTAGTACATGAATCCTCTTGAAATTTGGAAAGTTCCAAAAATTGAATTGAATCAGTGTCTTACCAGCTCTCTCTAAAATTGTGGAATTAGTCAGCCATGTTCTTCACTAAAAAAAAAGCTCAAAAAACCCCCAAAAAAGACCCACACTACTACTGTATCCTTTTTAGTAAGTGTATAAGGGTGTATAAGGAAGTTATTTTAGTTGATTCTTCCTGTACCTCTTACACATGTTGTTTCTGTAGTATGGTATGAAGTTTGGGCACCTCCCGAACAATAGAAATACTGATATATTGGAGCAGGTCCAGAAGAGGGCTATCAAAATGGTTAGGAGGCTACAGCACATGACATGTATATGAGGACAGGTTCAAAGAGCTGGGTTTGTTCAGTTTCAAAAAAGAAAAGAGAGTAATTTTTACTGCTGTGAGTGTGGGTCAAGACATTGGAACTGATTTCCCACAGAGATGATGGAAACACCACCCATGGAGATAATTAAAACTTAACTAGATCATGCCTTGAACAACCTGATCTAACATTTCAGTCTATCACTTGTCAAAGCTGGCCCTGCTTGGAGTAAGGTCCTGGACCAGATTACCTCCAGAGGTGTCCTTTCTGACCTACACTATTCCATAGATGACCTCTTTACTTAAGGATTTTATGAATCTTTAACCTTTAAAGGATTCAGTGTTTTAAAAGTATGAGTTTAATAATGAATAACGATTACACTCCCTCAGTTAATTAAATCCCAAAATATTTGCTATGAAATTCCAGTTTCAAGCAGTAAAACAAAAAACTTATAAAGTACACAGCACAGATATAGTTTATCGTTCTTTTTTACTAAAGCATTGATTATATACTGAGATGAAGGGGCTTTTATTCAGCATATGCTTAAATACGACCAAATAAAACCATCATTTAATTGAGTTTCTCACCTTGGAAGGGAAGTACTGATCTGCAGCCTTGGCAAAGCTGGAATGACTTCAACAGTACAGCCATTCGTCTTCACTCCTGGAAGATTGTCCAGAAGGCAATCACTGAAGACTCCAAAAACTGAAGTATGGTAACCTGATTTTTAGAAGAAAACACCAGTATGTTGTGAATTTTTCTGTTTTCTGATAGCTGTAAAAGTACTAAGCTTACTAGTCAGATATTGCCAATATTTATGCTACCTAAAAGCATCTTCTATACAGGAGAATCTTCTCAGGACATAAAATATGCAAAATGTTTTTAAACTCCCTAAATAATAACATTTATAACTACATGACAACATACAAGCAACACACACGTATGCCTTTGTATCTGTGACATGTAAAATTCAAAAAGATAATTAGAGTCCAAGATTTCTACCATGAATTGTGGGAAGTTTTGTAGAATCCTTTACAAGATCAACATCACAGGTCATAGTAGAGACCACCATTTTATACTACATCACCTAATCTACTGGTGAACATAAAACTTGTTACCCTCCAATATATTTTAACAGTTCCCTGCTTTCTCAAAAAAAATGTTTATAGAAAAGAGACTCAACTGTACCAGAACCTAAGGAAAAAAGGAATTCTAAAGGAAATTAGAGCAAAAAAAGTATATATGCATACACACACCAACACCTACCATAAAAGACCACAGCTTATCCTCTAAAAGTTCAGTTTAGTAGTAAAGTAACTCTACATTGACCCCCTTACCAGGCAATATATATAAGCTATATCTGAAGGAAAATTTGATACATTGACACACAAACAGCCACCAAGTACAGAAACCAACTCCTCTACTTGCAATACGTTTTTAGTATGTGAAATTAAAAGCAGACAACTACAGCACAAATGTTCTGAATGCTTTGATGCTATTCTCTATTTACTGAAATAGTTTCTTGGGGAAAAAAAAAAAAAAGATCAGATGAAGAATCGTTTTATGAGCAGACAGAAAAGCACTTAAGAAAAACTTGGTCAGAAAAAAGTTTCTTCAACTATCTTCTTTTGGGGTTCTTTTCCTCTAACTCTGTACTCCCGGAACACGTACCTAAAATTGTGTGTTGGTAAGATGATTCAGTCCTACTATGTGTTGAATCTATCATCTTCACATCTATCTACTTTTCTAGGAGAGTGATCTGCGCATCTTCTACAAAAGCTCTTTAATTCTCTTTACTTACTGTAAACATGATTTTTTAGGCTTATTAATGAAATGATATCTCAGCTGCAACAGACTACACACATTGCTTCTGTAGGAAAAATTGAGCCAATCTGCAAAAATTTCTGTAATCTTACATGAACACAATTAATTAAGAAAAACGAACTGCAAGATTATCTTCTGCATTCTCATGAAAAACTTCAAGTAATCCTCCTCAGAAGCTTTCCAAATGAAAGCATTAATAAAGGGGAGTTTGAGTTTATTATCCTTTTCCTCTCATACATGAGATACGGTAAATATGTGTTCATTACCGTTGTTGCAGCCAAGTGATTCGTCAGGCTATGTTTTTAATGAAGTCTAGTACAAAAACCAGATCCCTTTTTTTGTTCCTTTTTTTTTTCTTTTACTTACTGAAGAGAATTCAGAGTGGCAAATATATATGTGGCATACAAACTTATGTAATGCACAGAGATGTAAAAGACATGGTTGTTTTGCTAGGAAAAGAATGAATAAAAAAATCCCTTACCATTGATCGTGATCTGTCCAGTAGTTTGAGGAACACCAACAAGAGTTACCGGATAGAGACCAGATTCCGCAGGTAGAGAAAGAGCTGCGGGAAGAGATTCGAATTCTACGCCTGTTGTCAAGAGACCCTGAAAAAGTCATATTACAGAGATAAATCCATTTATGATGTATACTTACATTTTTATTATATATACTCATATTTTAATCCCTTGCATTACATCACCCAAACTTTTACGATTTATTCCAATTTGCTCAAAGCAGTTGCTTTGGCTTTTAAGTTCCAGTGACTGAAGCATGCATCTAGAATTATAGCAAGATTTGTATTCAACAGTAAAACATGTTTCAGGATCTGAGGTGGAAGAAATGTATGAAAAAAACTAATAAAAATTTATACCCAAGCACAATAAAAACAATGAATTATATAATCTGCATGGTGTCGTTTTGTGCCTACATTGAATTGTACCTGTGACCTTACTTATGCATTTGCATATATATTGGCCAGTGGAAATCAAACATCAATAGCGGCCCTTGCTTAGCTTTAATTAAAGATCCTGGCCAGAAAATACTTATCTATGGGGAGAAAAAATTCTAGTATTTACAGATAAGAGAGCAAGTCTAGCCTTAGACCAACCTAAAAATTTCAATGAGCTGGAATAAGGCATTCATTTTGCTAAACTGATCCCCTATCAAGCCTAGATGCCTGCAGTTACACTGTATGATTTACTTACTGTCAGAGACATCTTTCAGCATCCTAAATTTAAAACATGGGACAAAATAAGAAGTGAAGTAAAAAAAAAAAAAAATTATTTAGCAAACTTTTAAACACAGCATTACTGTCCTTAGTAGACTGCTTATTTGTTTTAAGCTTGGTTAATGAATTTAAGATGCCTGAACACAGAACATGCTGTTACAATTAAGAAATTTAATTTTGTAAAGCACACAAGTCTCAGTTACCATCTGCTTTTCTATACAGATAGATTTTGATTTTTATTTTTTAATAAAAATGCTATCCAAATATCTCCATCAATTAATATAGTAAATACAACTGGATTAAACCTCAAATCCATGAGGATGCTTCAAAGATACTCAAAACTTTATGAAAAAGTACATAATATTTTTGTCAAGACAAATGAAAAAACTCATGGTTTGAGCCACAGAAAACCACAAAGAGACTGAAGACTGAACAAGGAGTTTAAGAAACAGCAACATTATCTGCACAGTACCAGAATACCAGCATTGTCTCCCTCTGAAAACATCGGTGACTGCCTAGTTTTTAATTTAATTGGGTTTTGAATGGTGCACCTCTAATGCTCATGTCAGCTGTAAAAGGCAGACTAGCCCTTTTATGTTTCTAATTCTCAATTAGAAATTAGGAAAATTGATACTTGTATAAAAAGAAACACAAATGGCACCACCATAATTACCCAACCAACGACTGAAACTTGACCTGTCATGTACATTAAATCTTTAATGGCCTGATTTGCATTGGGACTAACCATCAGCAAGTCTTCTTCAAGTAATTCCTAGATATTAACCGAAATGAAGGCACTAAATTAAAAGCCATTATCAGAATTTCCTCCCTCCTCAGAAGGCAGCGTGCCTTCTGGAAAATTAACGAGCAACTATCTTTTATGTGGATACTACATAACTAAATTAATGCTTATTACCTAAGATTTTTAACAGCAAAGTCCTAAACACACCAGAAGCTCAAGAAAGCAAACTGAACAGGTTTGTCAGTTCTTGATTTCTCTTCTACTGAAGATCTGAAGTCATCAAGATTGTAATATACCCAAAAGCTATAAAATCCTTTGCTCTAGAAATAACTTCTTTATAGACTTGACACTGTTAAGACAATACCTAATTCAATCCAAGCTACTGTTGCTTTGTGTAAAAGAGCGTTGGAGAACTCTATCCTTAATATTGCACAAAATTCAATTTCAACATTTAACTTGAATTGTAAGAAAATACTGTGTCAAATCCTCGTTTCTACTGAATTTTAGTTCGCCCCCAGTTTCACATGGGGACTTCAGCTGTCAGAAAAATTCACAAAAACATAAGAAAAACTTAATTCTGTCTTCCTATACATTCACCACCCAGTGTATCAGAGCACTGATGCTTTTCAATTCCCACTTCATAAACATCACCTTGGTCACGCTTTTCAAATAGGTACCTTTACATATCTGGGAGCTTAAACATGTTCGCACTCTTGGTGAAATATTCCTTGCAATATTTCAGAATAAGGAAAGCAAAATATTTATTGCAATAACTAGCCAATGCAAACTAATTTTAGATATGATGAAGCATAATTGATTGCCTATGACTGAACACAAATCCTTCCACAGTGGGATTCACCCCACAGAAATGGTGTGAACATTCACGCTTTAATACTCACTTTGCCTCAGTCTTCATCATAATCATCCTGCTTTTGCTTTGGCTGAAGCAAATCTTAGAACATAAACAAAACGTGACCCTGTACACACTCAAAACTCACTTTTAAAACAGGTACAGAAAGCTTTGTAAGATTATTTCAGTCGCAAAAGCACTTAACAGTCATTGGCCAAATATTCAAATGTATTTTAATTACCCTGGATCCACCTCAACTAAATACTTTCATCCAAGCCCTTAAAGTCCTGAAAAATCAATGAGAAAAAAACAAAAAACACCTCCAATGTCATGTTTAGTATCACATATAACAGAAGTAAGTAAACAGAACTGACAGGGATCTCTAAATATTATCTAACCCATCTCCCTACGCTGAAGCAGTGCCAACTCCACATTAACCATTCCCAGCATGCTTATCGAGGGAGTTTTGGAATTTCCCTCAGTGGTGGTGTCTAAGAGGAGATTAGTTAACTTAATGCAGTGGTTAAATTGGAAAGCCTTTCAAGTTCAAACTTTCTCCTAAAAATTACACTGGAATTAATTTTCAACAACTAACACGCATCACCACTTTTCCATTCCTAGCTAACTCCTCTAAGTAGCCAGTATATCAAATGCCTACAAACATACACAAAACACCCAGAAAGAACGAAACCTTTGCAAAACCATATTCAGGTCACTTTCCTTAAATATGAAAAGCTCCTCATTAAGACATGGTCCTAATTAGCCCACTATTCCTTGGGGCAAGGGGGAGATGGAAGCAATGAGTAAATAAAGATTTCTCCCATGTTCTTACTCCTCTACTTCACATTTTTAATAAAGCTGGATGTCAAGACATACATTTATACATTCATTTCAGTTCCTGCAGTGTAACCAGTCTTGTGCTTTTACTTATTATGAATTAGTCCCCCATCCCAGCAATTAGACATCCTCCATTATCAAACTGGATTGAGGGAGTCATGGGAAGACATTTCCCTGAAAGCCTTTTAGGGTCCTGTAAAGGAAAAAATAACCTCAAGGGGGACCATAAAACAGCATAGCCTCAAAAAATACATCTACAGCAGCCACACGCGCATATATAGGCTGCCATATGACCTGAAGTTGCCAGCTGAAATGTCACCACCCAGTGAGAGTTCTGATCTATGACACCTATGAGTGACCTTGTTGAAGGTAATTGAGGTTTGGAATGGATCAGAGCCAAGTAACCCTGAAGAAAGTAAACATCACAACTATGGAGGTAAAAAAAATAAGGAAATTAACTGAGAAAAATTAAATAAATCTGTGGCAATATTTTTAAAGGGTAATGGTCAAGGCTCAGGAAAAGCAATGCTCACAACCCAGCTATCAGAGAATGCATCTTCTTCCTCGCCAAAGGATTTAAACTGAGTATGTTAACAGCAGACAAAATCCAGACAAAATCAAAATAGACAAAGTAGGAGACAAAAAGGCATGTGAATGCATCTAGGGTATAATCAGCCAAAATATACATGTGCTTATGGACAAGAAGGAAAACTTACTATTCAGAGAAAGTGATAGTGTTAAAATTATTTAATACCAGCATTAAAATGATTTAACAAAAAGGAATTCCAGCCAGTAAGTCAGCTTCATCAGGGGCCCAACTTAAATGCCTCGACACAAACGCATGTAGCATGGAGAATAAACAAGAGCAGCCCCATGCCTGCAGGGCTGTAATCTTACTGATTCACAGAGACATGGTGGGATGGCTCCTAAGACTCGAGTGTTGGAATGGAAGGGTAGAGGCTCTCTATGACGGACAGGCAGGGGAGGCAAGGAGGGAGGGTCACCCTCTACCTCAGTGACCAGCTGGAGTGCATGGAGCTCTGCCTGGGGATGGATGAGGAGCAACCAAGAGCTCATGGGTCAGGACTAAAGAGAGAGAAGGGACAGGTGATGTTATAGTGGGGGTCTGCTACAGGCCACCCGATGAAGGAAGACCAAGCTGACAAAACCCTCTATAGACAGACAGGAGCAACCTCACATTCAAAAGCCCTGGGCCTCATGGGGGACTTCAACCACCGTGATATCTGTTGGAGGGACAACACAGCAGTAGATAAGCAATCCAGGAGGTTCCTGGAATGCATTGATGATAACTTCTTTCTCCAAGTGATAGAGGAACCAGTGAGGAGAGGTGCTGTGCTGGACCCTGTTCTCACCAACAAGGAGGGGCTGGTGGGGAGTGTGAAGCTCAAGGGCAGCCTTGGCTGCAGTGACCATGAAATGGTGGAGTTCAAGATCCTTCGGGCAGTGAGGAGGGTGCACAGCAAGCTCACTACCCTGGACTTCAGGTGAGCAGACGTTGGCCTCGTCAGGGATCTGCTTGGCAGAGCACCACGGGATAAAGCCCTGGAGGGAAGAGGGGCCCAAGAAAGCTGCTCAGTATTCCAGGATCACCTCCTCCAAGCTCAGGAGCGATGCATCCCGACAAAGAAGTAGTCAGGCAAAAACACCAGAAAGCCTGCATGGATGGTCAAGGGGATCCTGGACAAGCTGAATCACAAAAAGGAAGCCTACAGAGGGTGGAAGCAAGGACAGGTAGCCTGGGAGGAATATAGAGAAGCTGTCCAAACAGCCAGGGAACAGGTTAGGAAGGACAAAGCCCTGACAGAACCAAACCTGGCCAGGGACATCAAGGGCAACAGGAAAAGCTTCTATAGATTGCATCAGTGATGAAAGCAAGAGTAGGGACAATGAGGGCCCTCTCCACAAGGAAACAGGAGACCTGGCTACCCAGGACATGGAGAAGGCTGAGGTACTCAATGACTTCTTTGCCTCAGTCTTCACCAGCAAGTGCTCCAGCCACACCGCCCGAGTCACAGAAGGCAAAGGTGGGAACAGGGAGAATGAAGAGCTGCTCACCATACGATCAGGTCTGAGACCATCTAAAGAAATTAAAGTGCCCAAGTCTATGCAATCTGATCAAATGCATCCACGGGTCCTGAGGGAACTGGTGGATGAAATGGCTAAGTCACTATCCATCATATTTGAGAAGTCGTGGCAGTCTGGTGAAGTTCCCACTGACTGGAAAAGGGGAAACATAACCCCAGTTTTTAAAAAGGGAAAAAAAGAAGACCCAGGGAACTACAGGCCGGTCAGTCTCACTTCTGTGCCTGGCAAGATCATGGAGCAGATCCTCCTGGAAACTATGCTAGAGCACATGGAAAATAAGGCTGTGATTGGCGACAGCCAACATTGATTCACTAAGGGCAAATCATACCTGACAAATCTGGTGGCCTTCTGTGATGGGGTTACAGTGTTGGTGGACAAGGGAAGAGCAACTGATGCAATCTACCTGGCCTCGTGCAAAGCATTTGACACTGCCCAGCACGACATCCTTATCTTTAAATTGTAAAGACATGGATGTGATGGATGGACCACTCAGTGGATACAGAATTGGCTGGATGGTCGCACTCAAGGAGTGGTGGTTAATGGCCCGATGTCCCAGTGGAGAGCAGTGACAAGTGGTGTTCCTCAAGGGTTGGGACCGGCGCTGTTTAACATCTTTGTTGGTGACATGGACAGTGGGATTGAGTGCGCTCTCAGCAAGTTCACTCTTGACACCAAGATGTATGATGCAGATGACACACTGGAGGGAAGGGACGTGTCATCCAGAGGGACCTGGACAGGCTGGAGAGGTGGGACCGTGCAAATCCCATGAAGTTCAACAAGGGAAAGTGCAAGGTCCTGCACATGTATTGAGGCAATCCCAAGCACTAATACAGGCTGAGCAATGAGTGGATCGAGAACAGCCCTGGGGAGAAGGACTTGGGGGTATTACTGGACAGAAAACTGACTATAAGCCAGCAACATGTGCTCACAGACCAGAAAGCCAACTTCATCCTGAGCTGCATGAAAAGTGTGGCCAGCAGGGAGAGGGAGGGGATTCTCCCCCTCTACTCTGCTCTCGTGAGACCCCCCCTGCAGTGCTGGGTCCAGCTCTGGGGGCACCAACATAAGAAGGACATGGACGTACTCAAAGAGGTCCAGAGGAGGCCACAAAGATGCTCTGGGGACTGGAGCACCCCCCTGTGAGGACAGGCTGAGAGTTGGGGGTGTTCAACCTGGAGAAGAGAAGGCTCCAGGGAGACCTTATAGTGACCTTCCAGTACTTAAAGGGGCTATGGGAAACATGGGGAGGGACTCTAGGGATAGGAGGAGGGGTAACAGTTTTAAACTGAAAGAGGGTAGATTTCAATTAGATATAAAGAAGAAATTCTTCCCTGTGAGGGGGGTGAGGCCCTGGCACAGGCTGCCCAGAGAAGCTGTGGCTGCCCCCTCCCTGGAAGGGTTCAAGGCCAGGTTGGACGGGGCTTTGGGCAACCTGGGCTAGTGGAAGGTGGCCCTGCCCATGGCAGGGGGGTTGGGACTAGATGATCTTTAAGGTTCCTTCCAACCCAAACCATTCTGTGATTCAAAAAAATCAGAGAGAAAAAAATTGCCATTTACAGTTTACATTGTTCCTTAACCCCTGAGATTATATCAAAATGACACCCTTGGATCATGCTGATCGCAAACACAGCATGCTGATCACAGATAACTGCTAAAGCAAATAACTCCTCACCACAATGTATTTTTCTTATAATGCATTAACAATGTATTCTCAGTCTATTCTTTAACAATAAAAACCACGAAAACAAAGAATTTTTTCTGGAGAACAAACACAATTGCAAATGCCAAAACACCTGCACTAAGCACATACTATGCCTGGACTAGAAATTAAAGAGTCTCGAGTGTATTATCACATGAAGGAGAATACAGTGTTCATTTCTCTCATTAAGAGAGTTTTACTATTTGCTATTCAGTAAAACTTGGAAGTTTTTAAAAGTAGAGATATCAAGAAAGCATAAAACTCACTGAAATGGAAAAGAAGACAATATAAACCTCAGCTAAGCTTCAGAGTTCCCGACAAACCGAAATCAACACACTTACCTTTAAAAGTTAACCCACACAAATAAGTTTTAAAAGACAGTGACATATCTAGAATGTCTGAAAGACATTTTCCATATCCCTATTTGCTGTATAACAGAATTCAGCAATATTTGCCCAACATTGCCCTCTGGTGCCTAAACATTTTTTGGATTAACAGTGAAAATCAAATCAATGATGAAGTACTGTCATATCCTTTACCTAAACATATCAGACACACACAAAAAATAATTTTTTAAGAAGTGTTAGATTTCTTTTCCCTAGAGTCTTAATACCTTATTTCAAGTAATAAAATTTAGCAATCGTTTAGTAACCGTTTCTCCTTTTGACCTCATAGGAAAAGTTTAGCCATATACAAAGTTTCCCCCAGGGAATATGTAAAACACACAAAAAACCCCACAATTTTACATTTCCTTGTATCCTAATAAAACAATTTGAATTGTCTTAGAGTGAATATATGCATGTTATTATCACAGCATGTCTTTCAATCACTTCAAACCTCAATGTATTTTTAGAGAAACTAAACAACTTGAATGTAAATGGTAGCATTTGGGGATGCTGTTAAAACAACAGGAGTATGTAACTGCTTTTTTTGGCTTCACTTACCAATCCTGCCATGCAATCATTCTTTTTTAAAAGTAACACTGCCTTCAAAGTTAGTTTTCACACTGAACATACTTTATACAATGTTGTCAAATACTTTACACAAAAACTGTCAAATAGTTATTTAAAATGAAAGATTCCCTTCTATTTCTAATAAGGGTTTTTTAGGCAGACCTAGGAACCACCAAACACGACCATTATTATCGTTCCCCCCCCTCACCTCTTTTGTGTACATTCTTGCCTAATATAGCTTCAACTAAACATAGTGTATCAGTAAGTAGAAATTCTCTCAGGATAGAAGAAACAGCAAAAAGATGTGAACTCACTAAAGAGCAGCTCATGGAAACAATTTAAATTACCATAAATTAAGTTATGGGACTGATTATACATAAAGGTTTAGCAAAATTTTAGATGGTATTTTTAAACATCAACATGGAGCTCTTGGCTAATAGTATACTGTTGAAGATTACAAAAAGAAAAAAAGTAACAGCCATTCTTATAGCATCATTAATCAAAATACCACACTTAAATTTTCAAATAAATACATGCTCTGACCAGAAGGAGAATTACAAAACAAAAACTTTCTTCTTGAATAATGACTTAATACTATAAATTACATTATCCGCATGTTTTAGGGTAGTATTTTTTAGTTACTTGATATTCATTTATTAAGTGAAGTTTACACTGCTCTGTATATATTGTAGCTTCTTAGAACCACAGCTATAATATACTCTACAACAACTGGAGAAAAATGTTTTTACTCAATAAATAACATTGCCCAAAGATTTATCAACTTTTTTTTTTGCCTTTAATATGAAACTTGAGAAACAAAGAGGATAAAGTAAAAATCTTAGAGGACTTAACACAGTTTGCAGTGCATGTTCACATGCATTTTATTTTAATAGTAGATCTCACTAGACTATACCATGATTTACTGCTTTAAACATTTGTCCCAAGATACAAAATAAATCCACAAGATATTTCCCAGCACTTTTTTTTTTTTTTTGAAGTCCTGAAGGTCATTTCTTCCTGGACAGAAAAAAAAAAGGCTTAGTAACTGCAAAAAATATAAAGGCTATCATTCACACACCTGAACAAGTCTATACAGAAATCAATATTCCTGGGAGAAAAAGTAAAGTGTTATATACATTTATTTACAGCTGAACATCTCCAGTTAACTTGGGCTCCACCATCAGGACAGCAAAAATATTCTGTCTCATCCACTGCAATCAAAGCTAGTTAGGCTCATTTTTGTCTCTCTCTCACACTGTTGATTTACGGTAACTGCTAAGTTTTATTAAAGCACTTCCTCTGATCACCCCTATGATCTCTCCTACTTTGCTTTAATGACTAAAATATACAGTTGTTGGACCTAATCCCTTCCATATTCCATGATCAAACATTTTCACTCATCATTTTACAAATACTGTTGAACTTTTCAATGAATCAGCCTTCTACAACTATATGGACAAAACAAAAACATGAGATAGAAAAAGACAAAAAACGTAATACAGAAATAGGACACGCATGAAGAATAGGTATCTAGGGTCCCAAATCATGAATATGCATGACAGAATAAACAGCAAGAACAACAAAGATGGGCAAAGAGCTTTGAGAATAAAACAAAACAGCAAAAACATCAGACTACGGGCTTTATCATCTGAGCAACACTGATCAAAGTCTTGAGTCCACAGTCTCTTGTCAAATCAAAAAATTCAATTTCTTTCACTTAATCATAACACAATTAAACATGTACTGAGCATTAATACTTCAAATGATGAAAAAAGCTACAGAAGCCTTTCAATGGGGAATCATTCTCCTTAACTTGTGCTCAATACTAAGTTGTTTACCATTGCAACTTCCAGCCATAACAAAGAGGAAGACACATTAGGAAAAGTATCATGATAGAAGTTTGGACCAATGCTTCCAGCATTCATTTAACATGAAACCAGTAAGCTAACAAAAAAACAAATCATAAAATATAAGACAAGGGAAAGGGGAAAATCAGAAAAAAGGAGTAAGACAACACATTTCAGGACAGTTAAATGTTGAACCACAAAAGGGTAAGGAAAAAAGGAAGTCAAGCAATGAAGAACTCCAAGGACATCAGAAGTCATCAGAAACAAGCTAGACTGAGTAGTCATAATGCAAAGGTAAGGTGCTGAGTCAGAAAGAAGGAAAAAAGTTGTGGGACAAACAAGCTGAAACTGCCACTAAATGAGAGAAAAGGATATGCTTGCTATGAAAATGATCCTGTGAGACTAAATGATATGAAAAAATATGACACATGATGAGAAATCCAACAACAAGGGGGCAAGGGGACTGTGGGCGAGTATATATTCATGATAAAACAAAACATTTTAAAATATTAAAAAACGTTTTGAATTATTAAAGTAAAAATAAAAGAGTTTATTCTTGTGATAAGGTAATAAGGATTCCCACATTCTAGAAAGCTCACAGATGAGATTGGAAAAATCAGAACAATTTAAGCTGGAAGGAAATGCTGGAGGTCCTCTTGCCCAACCCCCTGCTCAAAACAGGGCCAACTTTGATGGTAGTATAGATTTTCCACTGTCCTATATACTTAAGTTTGAAGATTTCTAAAGATCGAGATCCCACGTTCTCTCCGGGGAACCACTTCCAGTGTATGATCACCCTCATGATTGGAAGAAGGGAATTTTTTATTAGGAAAGTTTTCCATTGCTGCATCGTGTTCACTGACTGTCACACCGGACACCTCCAGGAAGAGTGTGGCTCCATTTTCACTGCCCTTTCCCAAGGAAAGAAATAGGAATTACCCCAGCACTCTTCTACGAACTGAACAGATGCCGCTCTTTGAACCTGTCCTCATCTGTCACATGCTCCATCCTGCCAATCATCTTGGTAATATTGCTGGATTGATACCAGTATGTCAATATTTCTATTGTACAGGGAGCTCAAAACTGGCCTTGGTTCTAAAGACATTGTCTCTCAAATGCCAAATTGAGGGGAATAATTAGTTTCCGCAACTTGCTGGCTACAGTCTCGATACCACAGACTAATCAAGCAAAATCAACAAATTTCTACCAATGAGATGACATTAGCACATAGCAGAATTTCTCAAAGCACTCTATTTATGGAGCATTGACTAAAGAATTACGTTAATCACATCAATTATTTGTAGCTAGTTTGCATGCCTGCTTCCTCTTATCCTTAACCAATGAAACTCAAATTCAAAGATAGAACTTTATCACGCTAACAGTAAAAAGAAGTATTCATGCTACTACAGTTAATTTGCTCAGGGAATGGATGGAGTGCACATCTATGCAAATAACTATTCTGAGTTCTTAAGTGTATGTAAGCACTCGTAAGAAATTTCCTCGTTAAGAAATTTAGAAATGATCCAAACACAGTTTTTTAAATATATAATTACATCATTACTTACACAATACAAATTAGACTATAAATCATAATGTTCTTAAATAAATTAATTCCTATATAGAGTCCTTTCTGATGCTCAGCTTTACAATTACTTTTTCTATTTATTCCTAACAATTTAGAATACTTCTCTGAGGGTTAGAGAAAATCCAGCTGAAGAAACCAGAGTGGTAGCTTCCAGGAATGGATTTTATTATGTTATAAGCACAATCTTTGGTCATGTTCATGGAAAAACACTTTATCATATCTGGCATATTATCAGTAATTTAGGTCAAACTGTCTGAGTAGTCAGTGCAGTAGACCTATCAATAAAAAAAAAAAAAAAAAAAAATCCTAAGCGAATAAATATACGCTGATTCACTTAGCCTAACAGAACAACGGGCTCCAAGAGATGGGATTTATTGTTTAAAGCAGTATTAAAGATAAAAATATTTAATATAAAAGACAACACTGGTTAGGATGAACTGGAAATAAATTTGGTTTGGCAGTTAGAGGACATTTAACCTTTAAATGGATTAACGATTAAAAAAAAAAAATCCTGGTAGTTTCCATAAACTGGAGGGGAAATAACCAGTTTACTTTGTTTCAGGATACACTGCAGTTAACTGAAGTAGTCGAGGGCTTGGGCTTGATCCTTCTAAGTTTACATGCTTCTCTGGTATTTTAATCTTTTTTTCCTCCCTCCTGGTTATTTTACTTTACAGTGTTTACAAATAGCATTTATTATTGGGAACAGCAGATGGATGAGCTGAACCTTCTATTAAAAACCGAAGCATCTCAGAAAAAACTATTTTAATTCCTGATTCTTAAAAACATCGTCAAAATGTGAATTTGAAAAGCTAGAATGAATGCAGATTTTTAAATTACAGTAGCAACTATACACTAATTATTAGGTTTCAGGATAACTATTACTTGAAAACCAGTATATGTAAATTACTTAGCATGACTTCTAGTCAAGGCAGAAAGGTACAGAATTGATTTACAGGTCAGTAACAGTAAAGCATTTAAACACTGAGTGGCAGAGATTTTCATTTCAATACCTCATCACCAACACATATGAGAAAACTGACAGTACTGCACTGTTAAACTGAGGTTACACTGGGTTAAATGATTTTTTTAACTATTTGATTTATAGAAAACCGTATTTGAAATGAGATTTTTTTTCAGAAAAATAACAGAAAGAGGAGATTTAAAAAGATACATACCATGTTTTCTACTCGGAGCTCAAAAGGCATAGGGTTGTACACCATCAACTGAACTTCGCATACATCTCCCTGGACCCACTGGAAGTCTACATGAAATGATTACAGAATTAAAGCAGGAATTACTTAATCATAGTGTTATAGAAAAAGTTGCAACAGCTGAGCTCTCAGCTTGCGATATTAACTTTCTGTTCCAAATTAACATGTCTGTATAATCTTCAGAGCCCGAGTCCTATTCAAGTGCACTGTGGGACACAAGCCATAAAAACCAGGCAAAGCAATGGGTTAAAGGACTGGAACCATTTGTCAATACAGTAATAGTGATCCAAAGACCCAACATTCCTTTGGCAAAATAACCTCAGGCATCAACTCAAAACAGTACATAAACACATGTTAAACACTTCAGGGCTTACATACTTGGAGTTAGGTACAGAGTACACATTGCCTTGGATATTTAAAACACAGACAAGAAGCAAGCAGATAAGGAATCAACACAAGAACGAAGAAGGAAACCAAAAATAATGGAAACAAGACTTCAGACAGACACAGCTGAATATATGAAGTAAAAAAAGATCATTCCAAATTAAGAAGGAAACAACTGCTCAGCAGCAAGATGCCACCTCAGTTTTGCCCTACTACTTTTCTTTGGGAAACAGTAAGTAGTTTGGGAGATGCTGTGGGAGGCAAAGATGACACTAGGATCTATAGATACAGATTTTTCTGAGGTTCACAAAATGGCAGCTTAACACGTTAGTAACTTGTGAAAATACTTAGGAAAGACAATGAACAAAAATAGGTCAGGTAATAAGATGCATTCAATTTATATCTCACTACAAGAGACAGAGGTCCAACTTTAAAGACACTTCACCCTGCCAAGTTTAAATTTGGGTTTTTTTATTTTAAGGAGGCGAGAAGTTTATGGAAGTGAGGTCAGCATCAAAGACTCAACATCTAAGGAACTGTTCAGTGAAGAAGGATTATTTTACATTAGCACTTTGTAACCTCAGCCCACAAGATCCTGTCTACCTCCCAAATTTCTCAGTTAACCACATGCACCTGACCTTCAGGCTTAAAACTGAATGGGACAAGATTCTCCATACAAGCTGAAGACCTGCAGTCCAAATAATCAAAAGGTGGTTTCACTGTGTATGTTAAATCCTAATCTGAAACATACATGGATTCACTTTCACTAGCTTACTCAATACTTTTTTACTAGGCTATTTACTACGATTTTACTAACACTTTTTCACTAGGATACTAGAAAGTGTCCAGTAAAAAAGCAGGATTATTAAAACTGCAATTCAGAGTTGAAACCACCTGTACTCTAATTGTACCTTCACAATCATTTACTATTTGATTACATTTTACAAGCAATATTAGAGAGCTCAGGGGAGATGCACTTAATGCAAATGTTTACCTCCAATTAATGCTAGTGGAAATTAAAAACATACATTCAGGGATATTAATGGGTTCTATTACTGTGAAACCTGAAAAGCAGAACTGCTGATTAAAACAAAATGTTCAAAAGCCCAACTGCATGAGATGTTCTGTGGATTGCTTTTTATTTAATTGCTTATTAGTGTCCCCAGTGTGGACAATTATGCACTCTGCAGTCCCCAAGAGGATCCGTTACTCCTCCGAAGATGTACTGTACGGAGCTCCAAAGGGATCTAAGCACCGCGGCCCCGTTATGGTTCACTGCATCAGTGCAGGAACTTGTAGTAGCCAAAGCAGGCACGTCGGGACTAAAGTAACTTCCACGTCATAAGAACTACCACGGACTGGAACGGCTTGTCTGAAAATGCAGCCACGGAAAAAGCGATTCTGAAAGGTCAGCGGCTAGATAAAGACGTCGGAAACTGTTGATTTCATCCAAGTATTACACGAAACAAACGCAGAGCACTGATGTGTCTGATGCTTTACCTGTTTCCTTTCAAAAAAGAAGGGGTTCGAGTCTCTTGATTTTCACAGATGGGCCCCTCGCTCAGTGTGGAATCGCCCCTGAAGCGAGCTCCTTCCCCGAGCACTGCGGGCGCGGGCGGCCGAGGCTGGGAGGAGCGGGAGGGCTGCGAGGCCCCGCGGGCTGTCTGAGGGGGCTCTGGGCCCGCCGCCCCCCTGGGCTGTGTGCGGGGACGGGGCGGGCGGGGGGCGGCCGGTCTCCCCCCGGGAGGGCGTCGGGCAGAGCAGGCGAGGGCCGTGCTCTGCAGCAGGCGGGAGTCGGCTGCCTCGGCAGGCAGGGCCGGGGCGAGCGCGGGCAGCGGCCAGGCAGAGGCGGCTCTGGGGCGGCGGCTGGGCAGGGCGAGGGCTGCAGAGGCTGCACCCCTGGGTGCCGGGTGCGGGAGGGGGGCAGCTCCCCTGGGCAGGGGGTGCTCTGGGGGGGTCCCTCAGGCAGCGGGCGGAGGAGCTGCGGGGGAAGGGAGCGGCTTGTGCCGTGTTGGGGAGCACGGCCGAGAACTAGAGCCTTGCTGGAGAGTTGGCAAGGAGAAATCCTGGGGCCCCGTGGCCCCGACCTCCAGAGACCAAAGAGCTGCACCAGCGACCTGAGGGCACCTTGGGGCAGGAGGCACCGTGGTCTCTGGTGCCCCGCGGGAAGAGCATCACTGCAATCCTCTGCCTTTGGTGTGCCGCCCACCAACAGATCGGAAACCTTGGCAGCGGACTAAAGCCGCGAGCAAAATGCCGCGGGAGAAGGCGCAGCAGCAGCAGCAGCACACAGTGAAAGCTGCAGAAGGAGGCGGCGAGTGCTGGTCATGTGTGAGCGTTGAGAGGCCCCGAGGCACCCATCCGCCGGCCTCTGTACACTGAAGGGAGGTTTGCTGCTTGCCAGGAGCCAAGGTCTGGGCTGTCCCAAAGAGGTGACTGCCCCAGCTGGTTAAAAGCACAGGCTGCTGTCCCCTGCTGCTCTTCCATGTGGGCACCAGTGCCAGGGTAAAGCACACCGTGGGCAAGATCAAGCAGGACTTCAGAGCCCTGGGGCCACAAGGGAAAGGGTGCAGGTGCCCAAGTGATCTTCTTCTCTGTCTTGCCAGTCAGAGATTAGGGTGCAGGCAGAAGTCATCGCCTCGTGCAGATCAATACCTGGCTTCATGGCTGGTGTTGTCACTAGGGCTTTGGTTTCTGTGGTCATGGGAATTCCTACAGCCTACCGGGGGGAGAGAGGATCCTCCTCCTGAGAAGAGGCAGGAGAATCTCATTAGCAGATGGGCTGACTTGCCAATCTTGCCTTAAACTAACGAACTTCGGGGGGTAGTGTCCAGAGCTGTGCTAAGTGCAAGGTCCTGCACCTGGGATGACATAACCAGAGAGCCCAGGAGAGGCGAGGCTCTGTGTGCCTGGGGAGAAACTTTTCTGAAAGGGACCTGGGGGTGCTGGTGCACAAGCAGCTGAACAGGAGCCAGCAGTGCGCTGCTGCAGCAACACAGGGAAGTTGGCCCCTGGGCTGCATCCGCAGGGCTGTTCCTAGCAGACACAGAGACGTGATCATCCTGCTCTGCTCAGCCCTTGTCAGGCTGCACCTGAGAGGCACAGCCAGACGGGAGAGGATCCAAAGGAGTGCCAGGAAGACCATCAAAGGGCTGGAGATCCTTCCTGTTGAGGAAGGAAAGACTGAAGGAGTTGGGTCTTTTTCTCCCTGAGGAAGAGAAGGCTCGGGGGGATCTCATCACAGACAGATCCCGTACCTAAAGAGCAGCTACAGAGAAGATGGAGACTCTCCTTCACAAGAAGCCCCATAAGAGGAGACAAGGGGCAATGGGTACAAGTTGCACCAGGGGAGGTTTCATCGCAATACAAGGAACTTTTCACAGTGAGAAAAATCATTCACTGGAACAACCTCCCCAAGTATGTGGTGGAGTCTACCTCATTGGGGCTTTTCAAAATGGAATTGGACTGGGTGCTAGATGATCTTATTACAGCCTCTCCTTCCCATGAAGTGTTGGGCCATGGGATCTTTCAAGGTCCCTTCCAGCCTGGGCTGTTCTGTGATTCTAGGATTTATTTGCAGGGCAGGGGGGATATAGATATATAAAAATATCCACATGTAAATATCAAGATAGATAGATAGACAGACAGTTTTTTCATTCCTGCAGGAAAATGTGACTAGTCCTTCCCACCACCAAAAAGACACTCCCACTTCTAGACATTTCACTAGCTGCTTCTGGTTTCCTTTCCAGAAAGTCTAGCTACTCCACGTAAAAGATGCCAGGGCAGTGCTCCAGAATTGCTTCCTTAGGGGAGAAGCTTCTGAAAGGAAAGGTAAAATCAGGCTATATGATCCTAGCTAAAGAGCTATATTTATATCATCTACTATAGGTGTGACATTAGTTGCCCAATTTACTAATGGAACTATATTACACATTCTTGCTGCTTTACAATATCAGCAATTTAAATTAAAAAAACACTTTATGTCAAAAATCAGTAGGTTTCTTTCTTATGACTAGCCTACTATTAAAGCAATTTAAGCAGAATATAATTATCCCATTTATTGTTTCCAATCAGAAAAGCTTATCAAGCTGAAAGCTGTAAACATTTTTTCAAGACTCTCTAAAGGGTTTTGTTTCCCTTTGGTTTGTCGGCAGTACTTGATTTCCTTTGCTGTAACAATAATTTAAGCAAAATCTGGCTTACATAGTTCCATGTAAGAAAGACAGATTTGTTATTGTCGTTGTTTTTAATTAAATACATATCATTAAAATAATCTCATTAGTTTCAAGGTTTATTAAATTTCTCAGCATCTTTCAAGGAAGTCGATATCTGATTTTATTTTGTATATTCTTTTGTTTGTGAAACTTTGAATGAAACATTAAGTGAATGCACTGTGTATATACTTCATAAGAGAAATGCTTTACAGGATCACAACAGTTCAGACATCTGCTTAGACTAAATAAAAACCTAAAAGTAGAAACTGCTCTGTATAAATATAAGTCCTGCAGTACACACAGCACAAACAAATCCTAACTTGAACTGTTTTGAAAAATGCATGTTCCTTCTGTATCGATCAGGGAACAAGAATACTTCATAATGCAGGTGTTTGATAAGATTAGTAGTAAATTTTTATTTAAATGAAAATAACATGACAAGGCATACCTAAGAGATTTTTTTTAAATTTAATTGTGATCAATTTTTAAACAAATTATTAAGAGAAATAATGTAAGCTCTTTTCCAAAGAAATATTTCTTTAATGAGAAAGCCCTTTAAGATGTTCCCACAATTTCTTATCCTTTACGCAATTCTTATTTCTTACCCTTTTTTTAAAAAATTTCTTATCCTTTATCTTTTGAAAGCAAAGTAGTACTGTGGCAAAGTAGCACCAGCCATGTCCATCCAAACTGCCAGATAATAATCCATACCTCTGCATATCTCCTAACTCCTCATGTTTTAACTATTTATGGAAAATACACATCATCATAAAACAAATTAGAAAATGTGCATGTTCTTTTCGAAGTGAGGGCTATCATCTTAATCATAATCAGGAGTCCACAGCACAGGCAGGTCAAGTCTAACATCTAACCTAGAAGACTCTGAAAAAAGCCTGCAGCTTTCCCCAGGTATTGGCTCTGCAGGACAGGCACAATCCAGATGAACAAGTCAGGTGATTGCTACACTGCTGAAGAAAATTAATTATAAAAGTAGATGAAAGAGGACTGTCAGAAGGGTAAAAAAGTTGAGAGACACAAAAGGAGGAGTCGTAGAGAGCAACGCAATACACCACAATACGAATACACTACCACAAACAACAGAAAAGGAGAATATGGGAATGGGAAAGCATTCCCCAGTGCTCTCATATGCACTGATGCTTGAAAGGGGCAGGCAGCAGGGGACAGAAAATTAAGTTCAGTTGCTGAGGGATGCACACGCTTGTCCTACCCAAAAGTTTCTGCCCTAACTTGTTCCTGAAGTACCTATTGGAAGAATTAGTTGGAGTCACTACTGATGACAACCTGCTAAATGTTTAGTATTTTGCAATTCAAAGCATAATACAGAAAATCTAATAAACCTTGATGACATTTCAGACTAGTGTTTTTGTACTTTTTTTTTTTTATTACACAGTACTAAAACCAACAACATAAGGAGCCAAATTAAAATAAACAACATTCTTCAAATTTCTGTATTCAAGTTTTTACAATCAGTTCCATTCCACAGTCACACAAGTCCTTTGTGCTGACACTAATACTTATGTTAAAAATTATCATGGATGTGATCTGCACAAAAGCAACAAAGAAGACTACCAATATTTGTGACTTAATCCAGGATTTTAAACAAACGTTGTAATCTGTTCCCAATGGCACAATTACTGCACTGAAGAGCTTTAAAATAAATGAAGTAATCCTCAGCAGAAAATTACTAGTACCTCAAACATTGTTCATAAGGCTTTTTTGATTTTTCCTGAACTGTCTTTAAGAAAAACTGACTAATCAGACAGTTAATCATTCTGAGTTTAAGTTAAATCATAATAGGATATCAACTAGATATTTTTTTTTCTCCTCAAAGAAGTAAACTGAAAACCAAGTTTAAAATCCCAGTGGTCTAACACTGGGATTCCGTAGGTGATGAACTACCGCTGCCCAGTTTCCCATGGATTTGAATCTTTTGTCCAAGAAATTGCAGTTTATTCATCCTAATTTATTCCTGTTCATGATGATACCCTTATCAGAAAAGGGGAAGCCCCAACAGTGCACGGAGCTCAGGGCACACACACAATCACTGGCTAAACTGGCTGCTGCCAAACTGAATGTGTCAGAACATGTCAGAACTAAGTTTTCTCTGATTATTGCAAATACAAGAAAGTAATGTTTGGGTTTACCTTCCTTGACCAAGAAAGATTTTCTAATTTAATAAAACAACAGAAAATACTGCAAAATATTCTTACCTATTTTCTTATTTCGTTCTTCCCCCCGACTGTGTGCAATAATTGGAGAATATATGAAAGGGCTTTTGGTTGACACATTCTGACCAAGGAGACTTTTCATTTTGTGAGGTCGGAGACTGGTCGGGAGGTTCAAGAGCTTCACAGATCTGTTGAGTAAAAATAATTGCATAATATTTTATTTTGTTTTATTTTATAATAGATGGTTGTGTTAAAAATGAACTGATAAATAATGACACTCTGAGTAGGTACTGATTAAAATACCTGAAATGGAAAACATGAAGTAAATACCTACAGTACAAAAGAAAACAATACCAACCCAAAGAAATTAAAGACAGTTTCAGAAAGCTCTCAGAAAACAAATACCAAAGGAAAAACATCTTCTGTAGAAGCCAACAAAACCAAAACTAACCAGATTGGTGATTTGAAATCCAGCTATTAATTTCCAAGTGCAGACTAAACAAAGATACATCACAAGTCCAGTGCAGAGATAAACCAAATATTTAACTTAAACCCAAACTAGAAGCCAGACAAAATTTAATTGAACAATGTAATACAAATAAAAAACTTCTCCAAGGTGAATAAAACAGAGTTTCAAACAGTTAAAATGCACAGAAGTTGCTTCTGGAAGGAAGGAAAAGTCCCAGAAATTTGAGTGGATTTCTTGAACGACCAGAAAGCAATTACAAATAGACAGAAAACAAATGCTTTGTTAGAATGTATCCCTGTTAGACCCAAATCCCTACAATACCATGCAGGGAAATCACTGGCCTTCCAAAGCTGATGGCAAATTAAAGGCTAAATACTGGGCATAAGAACAAGCAATAAATTAGTAGATATTCATTAAAATGAGCAGTATTCTAAAAGCTGGTAAGAATCCTAGTGACTTAGTCAGGAAGGAGAGAGGAACGGAAAAACAAAAGGTGAATGAAGGCACCGTTCAGTATTTTGCTACAGTCTATTAAGCTTGAAGTATTTGTGCTTTTAATTAGCAATGTCATCAAGAGACAAGAACCTCCCCTTTGTAATCATTCATGGAATAAATCTCCAATTTTTAAAAAATTCAGTTTTCAAGATAAAAAAATTAATTTATAATAAAACTACAATTGTTGCTAATTGTTAAGAGGCATTCCATCACACTGAGGTAAACAAGCAAGAATGAAATAAAATGCTTACAAAACTTTCCAGCAGTAAACTTTTAAAAGATAATTAAATATACAGTAGGCATGCACTAAGACGAGCAACAAAAGTCTAGTTAAAAACCTGGGAGACTTCTAAAACTATTTAAGAGGCCAAGTGCAGGAATGCTAGAAAACCCCAACTCATTCAGAGACTAACTCCCTTCTCCCCCTCTTTCTTAAATCCATGTCCCACAGTAAAACTTATCTCACTGGAATTCTTTGATAATGTCATAATAAACCAAAGAGGTTATGAATGTTCCAGTGCATGATTAAATTGTTGTGTTTTGTGAAGTTCTTCAAATACTGTGACAAGAACACCAGGGCACTAAGAAAGAAACCTGCCTTCCTCAGTTGTACAGGTCATAGAAACAACTTAAAATCAAGTGGTTTCACTCTGAAAAGCAGATAAGTCTTCTTTTGCAGGTTAAAAGAGTTTTGCATCATTTACAGGATATAACTGAAGTAATTCACCTGCCAAAGTTACAGAATTATACTTAATTTCAAAACAATAAACTGTTACTGAGAACATGAAAATGATTTAGAGTCCTCAGCACATTAAAGAACAGTTGTAGCAATATCCCACTAACAAAAATACATACATACAAGAAAACAAGTTGTTTTAAAAAATTACCCAAATCATTCAAGATAATGTGCTACCGATGAAAAATAATGAAGCTGAAGAGTAAGACTCTGCAGGCATGTTATCTCTGTGATATAAAACACCTGATAAGAAGTTACTAGATAACACTAAAAGTATTTTAGAACATGAAATAAATCACATCCATCTATTATCTGTTGGTGATACTTAGTGCCAGCATCGCAAATCAAATGCAAAATAACAATGAGCCTGAGGAATAATGAGAAACTATGACAGATTGCTGAATATTTCATATTTTGAAAACTCTTCTGATAGAATTTTGTTACGATTAGAATGCAACTTCAAGCAAAACATGTAAATGATACTTACTTGAAGAAACATTAAATTCTATAAAGTGCTAATAAAAAGGAATTCTATTTTACATAGAAAGAAGTGCTTTGGTTTATCCATCATTATTACATAAATACTGGTGGATAACCTGTTTTATCTTAATGCATGACCATGGAGGAATGTTTTTCAACCACACATTAGACAGCTATACCCTCACAGGTCATCCATAGAACATTAATTCCTTTGTGTGAAAAGTTTCAATAACATACATTTTCTACCCACTGGCCCAGCCTGACTGAATTCAAATAAATGACAATTAGGAATTACAAAATAATTTCACTGGTCACCCAGAAGATCAAAAACTTGCATTTCAAAAAAGTCGTGTTATTAAAACAACCTTGCTTAGAGGGACAATAAAAAAAGTTTAAGAAAAAAACATTCTACTAAGTAAACAGAGGGAAGGAAAAAAAAAGTGACACCAAGCAAATTTAAAGTAGTAAGTCTATAAGGTCAATTAAAAGACATCAGTGGTGAAAATGAAGAAAAACCTTTATTCAGTTAAGTATATTAGTAAGAAAATCAGTCTTAAGACAGGTAAATTTTGAAAACTGGACAAGTACATCTATTAGAATGGAAAGACAATAAATTCTTCTCTTTTGCATTACAGCAAACACTAGATGATGATTTTACAGTATGCTATAACGGAACACTTTCCAATCCAACATGCTTTTAATTTCTGAAGCTTCTCAAAAGAAATGAAAATTCATCGAGGAGCTTTCCAGATTGCGCTACAGTATTTGAAATGTCAAAAAAAAAAATCCCAAAAATCCAAAGGCTAAACTGAAATACATAAAAATATAATATTTAAAGGATGTCAATAATAGACCAAGCATCTAGTTAAAAGACATGATACACACAAAAAAATACAAAAGACTAAAGAATACCATACTTAAATAATGGACAGCTAGACATGAAATACTAGTTAACGTGAGTAATGGAATATAAGGATTTTGCTAAGGCAAATCTCTTCTACTGCTTTGTAGTATGGGGGAGGAAAAGGTAACAGTGCCACTGTGTTCCAATTTCACTGTGGCATTTCAATGTTTGACAGTATTTTGATTAAGAAATCTGCATCCAAAATAAGCACCTCACATTAAATGGATTAAAAACTAGTAGACCATGAAATGCCAACAGTAAATAGAAGTCATCATCATCCGTAAATGTGTGTTTCTAGAGGGCTCTAGCGCGGATTGAATCATGAACTTAGGTTATTCAGCACTGATCAAAACCACATTTCCACAGATAGATCATTTGTGTCTCAAAAATTAACATGATTGAGCTCTGCAGTTCTGCAGCACAGCAATTTTCCAACTAGTTGGACAGCTCTACAATACACTGGGTCTGCTGTGTAGATGCAACTGGAGGCTTTATATTTAGACATAACTAATATTTTGCTGGATTACAGATTTTTTTTTTATCACTGTGGCTTTTATAGAACTGTCAGAAGACAGGAAGAGGGAAGGGGAAGACGAGCACAAACAGCAATTCTTAGTTGTTAAATACTGTTGATGTTGGGTTCCTCACCCCATGGCAAAACAGCAGCAACTGTTTTCAACACCCAAGTGCAGCCAGGTCAGCAAAAGCCGATAGTGTAAATAAAGCACCTGCACGGTGAGCAATTTCTTAAAGCTAACCCTAGGAATAACCAGTAAATACAGTGTGCTTGGCCCCTTCTCTCAGCATACAAAACATTTTGAGTGAGGCAGAGCCTTTTCCACTGAAGTCTTGGTAATCTGTCACCAAAGTTTTGACTGGCCCCTATATGCACAACTCCTATAAAAAGAGGATTCAACTGGCATTTCCCATATCTTCCAGACTTGAATTGTCTTCAATATTCAGCATGGAGAAGAACAAGAAAACGCTATGGAATACATCCAGTGCAATCCACCTCCTCCATGGTTTAAAAGTTAAGCAAAAAGCAAAAACCTGAGACTAATTCAGGATTTAACGCTTCACAGCTGAACACAATGCTGCTTCTTTAGCACAAGTTATGGGTTAGACTCAAAGGAACTTTAGCATCGCATTTCTGCACCTATTTGAAAGCCAAGGCAGACAGATACCATACACAATCAGATTAAGGAAGGTGGTTTTAGTTTTATACTGTGTAATACTAAGATTGTTCCTAGAACAGAGATCTGCAAGAGGCACTAAGTGGCTGACAGCACCCTTGCTCTCAAATTAAACTACTTTGCCTTAAAAACGTTTCCATGGAAGCTTTTGCTCTCTCTACAACCACATAACTCAAGTACTAGAAAGAATTATACAAGTTTACTTGATTAATGTCAATTTTTTTAAGACTATTTAATTTTTCTTTCTAAAAAAAAAAGCTAGGTTAAAATTCGCACTGTTGTGTAAAAACTTTTAGGAGAAGAAATACAGGCCTCCTTCATGCATTTAGCTGGGAACCTGCCTTCAGAATATACTGACCAGGAACTCATCTCACACACAGAGACAGTTACCTGAACTTGTCACTAGACATCTTTACAGTCAATGGAAAATGAGTCAATACAGTCCACATACTCCAGTAATTCAACTCATCCTAAAGCAGATATCTAAATTAGGTTGGCAAAACCTGGCAGTGACTACCTATGTGTCTTGACTGCTAATATGATCTAGGATAGTCAAGTCTGACTAGTTTAGCTTTATACATAGATTTTTTGTGAAACTAAATCAGCCCCAAGGTCAGCAGATAATAAATTACTCAAATAACATTCCCACTCTAATATGTAGCCTTGGTCCTTACAGTTAATGTTTTGGGATCATATGTCCACATTGCATGTTTTCCAGCAAAAAAGTTCATAGCAGCTGCAACTCCCAAGTATGCACTGCAGCACTGAACAGGCAGCACAAAGCAGGTATCTGCCAAGTCATCTGAGACGACCTGTCAGTGCTGACTGAATGCACTGAGGGGACAATGCTGGAAGGCCTCAGGGAAGATGCATTTTCCCCCATGAGTACACATTAAAAGTGTGTGACCCAGGTGGCTAGTCAGTGCACAGCTTTGTCTTTGGTCCAACCAGGAGCAAAACCACTTTCCAGATCACGAATGGAAATGCTGTGACCTTTCTGATTCTGCATACAATTCCATCTGACCACATACAACCATATGCTCCAGTCAAACCTGCACCTTAAGCAAGCCCCTCCCACACAACAAACTGGTATGAACAGACCTATCATGTGAAATGCACCACAGATAGTTAGACAAGGTCGCTTTCTTGAGTAAATGTGGAGGAAAAAAAAATGAAACAAGTTAGAACATAGTAAAACCAGTTGTATAATGAAAAATGGTCACAGAGTGAAACATTCATTTTAATTTTAGAGACTAAAATTATTCTGAAAATAAATATGATTTTCACTCTTTGGTTATACACTTTATTATCTCTTTCTGGTACAAGAACTCTTGCTTCATGAAATAATTGATGACATCCCACTGAGAACTCAAATCTCTGAGAACTTTTTTCAATAACTTCTACCATATTTTTTCTGACTAGTAATTATTTGTCCTTCAAAAAGCCAATTCTTGACAAGGACTTTTTTTTTCTTTTTGACTTTTCTTTTAGCCTTTCCTTTTATTATTAATGCCCAATGGTTGTTTTCTCTCTCTCTCTGACTCTAACACTTCGTGCTAGGCTTTAATCTAAACAAGGTATTATTCACTGGACTTACTGCATGATGTGCCTTGGCACAAAGGCACAAAAAGGAACACAGATTTAGAATAGGCTAGTAAAGGTGCCAGCTTGAAAATGCAGCATCTGGAAAGGAACAGCTGCAAAAGGCATCCGTTTCAGCTGAGTTCCAAGTTCCACGGATAGAGACAGCATCCAACTCTCGGACCTTCAATATGATCTGGTATCTAACTTAAATCTCAGCTACAATAACAAAATACTTTTCTTTGATTGTATCAGAAACTCTTGAATGACAGTTTAAAAAAAACAACCACCTCTCTCCTTCTGAAACTAAAGGCCACAGAAAGTATTTTCTGTTCAAATGCTCTATTTTTGCCTAAGAACTTCTCAAAACAGTGTGACATTTTGACATTTTTCCATGTCATTGTGAACAACTTACGTAAACTGAGACGACTAAATCCTTCCACTATCCTTTAAAATTTGACAGGTACTGTGGAAAAGTTAAAGACTGTATTTTGGAGTCTTACCTCACAATAGGCAATTTGGTGAACGGAACAGGAGGTAACTTCAAACCATCTGGAAGAGTGATGAATTCCATTGTACCAGGGCATTTTGCAGTGTAGCTTTCCAAGCTCTGTGTTACATCTTTCTTTTCTAGAAAAAAAAATTCGTTGAAAATAAAATTAAAAAACAACTTCAAACTTACATGTAACAAAAGTTTAAGATGAAGTTATAAACTGAAGTTTGACTTGGGGTTTTTTTGTATTTATATAAAATAACTCCAATGGAATGCCAACTAATTTTTGCATACAATGCGTAGAGTTATGCTTCAGAAGCCTTAATGGATGGATCAAATATAAATGATCTTAAGCAAGACAGTTTTCTGGACTTTTTAGAATTTTTAAGTGCCAGTCTATACCTACTTTTTGTTAAATTTTTCACTGTCAAAATAAAAATTTCTACAATTTATCTAGTAAAGCTACATATCCAACACAATTGGTTTCAAGCATGTTAAGGTTATTAATAATAGCATTGTTATGTGAACAAGCTCTGCTCTGAAACATGAGCTGAAACTATACCAAAGGCAAAGAGGAGAAACAAATTACTTTTGATGTTACCTTGTGTTAAAAGTACCTAATTCTTAAAATAATTGTACTATATTATGCTACTAAATCATTAACTGGAAGAAAATTGGTTTTTAGTTTTGCTTAAAAATACAAGAATGTTCAAACATAAGGTTTGTGTTGTCTTCGATAATGTATAATAAATGCTTATGAATTTTATCTAACAAGTATTTTCAACAACGTATACAATTGTGTCTCCAGAAAACATGTCTATTTGGAGATAAATGGCCTGAACAAAAAATTATATTTCTCTGATGAAATGTGTGTGTTTAGAGGGGAGGATGAGATACCTGGAAAGCCTTAGACCTGTATTTTTTTAAAGCATAGTGAACATTCCTCCATATACATGCTACCAATAAAAATAACTATTCACGAACTTAACTGTTTCCAGAAAATACTTCAGAGATCAAAATACTCAACAATAAAACAAATAGAAAAGGGAAGGGTAATAGCAAATACTGCTTCCAAAAAAAACCTGCTTAGACAAGTGTGTTAGGTTTATGCAGCGAGGTTTTGGTAGCCATGGGTGCTGTAGGGGTGGCCTTTGGGAGCAGAGACCAGGAGTAGCTCCATGTCAGAGAGCCAGTTCCAGCCAACTCCAAAATGGACCCACCCCTGCCCAAAGCTGCGCCCACCAGCTGTGCTGGTGGCACCTCTGTGATAACATATTTAAGGAAGGGTAAAAAATGCTGCGTAGCAGCTGTGAGAGGGAGGAGTGAGAAAAATGTGAGAGAAACATATCCTGTAAACCATGCCACTGCCTGAAACACCATCTTGGGCTGCCCACATCAATCCAGCTTAGTTTGTAAGCTTCCAAGGCCATGAATACATACATACTCTTTCAAAGCAAATAAACAGTGATTGCAATCACCTTCACCATGAAATTAACGCCACATAACTGGCAAATTGCCTTGCTTCTGTCTACGTTTCACCAAACTCTCTTGAGTCACTCACCCCATTTTAATTACATGTAGGAAATGTTCCCCAAAATACATTATTAGACATACACACATACACTCAGATCTGGGTAGCACAGTCAGGAGTTGTAGTGATTCAAGACTGAGTATTTACATTAAAATTTCAGTCTACACCAGTCAGATCGTTATTTGCCATGTTATGTGAGCAAGGCCACACAGTACAAGTAGAATTCAGAGATGGAAAACATCACAGCTACCAAGAATGATGAAGACAACGCTACAGTATGTGCTTAATTCTGCTTGAAACTGGAGGTCTGTCATGCTGAAGAACTGGCTTTCATTTCCTAGAGTGAAACACTGTCAATTATCGTATTCAGAGAAAGCATGCTGCCACTTGCAAAAAGAATTTGTTTATAGATTTGAGAGTCGCATTTTTAATTCGCAGTAGAAGCTCACTGTGCTTTCTGCAAAGACAAGGCTAACCCAAGACATTTTTCTATGCAGATATTGTATGAAATGTAGTTTAAAACATGCTGCTGCCAAGCCAGCAGCTCTATTACTTTTTACTTAGTACCGCATCTCAGCTGAGATGCTATAAGAATCTACATCAGCAGGACCTATCAAGAAGCATTCATAATGCAAAAGAGCAAAAGCTGCAGGATCTTGCCCAAGAGCCACTTCTGAAAGCGAATGTTGGAATATTTCTCCCTTGACTGAGCACCTCTGCTACCTGACCTCTGTGGTATGAATGAACGATACAAACTTCTCTACTCAGTCAAATTTGTAAAGCCTAAAAGTTGCCAAAAACCTGCTACGGACTGCTACTTTCAAACAGCTCTGAATTCTCCTAGCATCTGCCTGACTGTCATCATATTTTGACACAATCAGAAACTGCACAAACCTCCTGGGAGGATCTGCTCAACTACTAGGTCTCCTGACCCATAGTTTAGAAGACTTTCTGTGACTGGAACAGTTATCACCAGTACTTACCTTTCTCTTCGCGAAGAAGAGATAGAAAACAGCTACTCTTGGAGGTCTTTACCCATCTAGTGTCTTCATGCCTGTATACATCAGCGGGAAAGCAATTACTGCTTGATCCTTCGACCTGTGAACTCACCTCAACAGCTGTAAAAGCCTGTGCTGCAGCTGGAAACACTACTAGCTGCTCTACTTGTGTAGGTATTACAGAGACTCATTTATTGAGTGAGAAATGTTGGCTTATTTTCTCATCTGGAATAATTACATTAATGATTTTTTTTTTTTCCTCCGGTTTCTCTGCAGACTCACTGAAAGATCAGGGTCATAGAACAGCTGCAACCAAATAAAACTGAACAAAGCCACAGTCAGTATTGCCAATCAAGCACATACTTCTCAGTTTGTTCAGTATAACCTCATAGTACATTTTCCCTATTTCATACCAAATCGTTGTCATTACCTTTTTTTGGCTGCTCTGACAACTGAAAATTTTCAAAGTCCACCAATATTCTTGGTAATTTTTTCCTTAACTGCTTCATGTCAACACAATGAACATTGGTTTTGTCCCAAAGTTGCTTTGAACCTTCTTCTAATACAAGAGCACAAAAATCTGAAAGCTCTGAAAAATCAGTTGCACAGTTAAGAAACCATTTGCGACTGAAAGCTACTAAATGTAAAAAAGAAAAGTCTTTCTGCTGGTTTCACAATAATGTGAAGCAGTATTTCACAGTAATGGAGCCATTGAGAAACCAGACCAAGACAGGAAAGAAAGTCACTTATAGACTAACATTTTTAAGCACTTCAGTAACCCTGATTTAATAACATCACACAAACAGCATTTCACGCCTTGGCAGATAATGGAGAAAATCAGAAGAACAAAATTGCTAAAACTGTGTGTTTCAGCTCTTTCATATTTGAAGAAATTTAAAATATCTGCACTTGGTCTCATTCACCACCCATTAAAAACAAAGTTAAATATTTAAAATACAGCATTTGTTCTCTGGCAAACAACTGGCTGGTCTTGTTTTGATCAAGTCATTGTGTCCCTTGCAGAACAACCTACAGCAAAGGAGAATGAAGAAAGGGAACATTTTATGTCTGACCTGCCAATTACACTGGAAGACAAATAACCTTCTGTTTCCTTATGCAACTTGCTGAAATATTGAAAAAATAAGTCAGGAAACAAATAGCTAAAAGCCTTCTGACTTCCATTTTCCCCTGATGATAAGCCCAGAGTCAACATTTTAACAAAAAAAACTAGTATCCAGGTTTTGTGCTGGCTGAGCTTTTTCTTCCCAACTGAAAACAGCAAATAACGTTCACAAAGGAGAATCCAAGGAGACCTCCTGCAGCAGTCAGCCCCCAAGAAGTGTCAGCCAACTGACCTACCCAGCTCTCTCAGGAACAAGAGAGTCAAACACCTCCTTGACAAATTACTAGTAACATGTAACAAGACAGAAAAGTCAGTCTGACAGCAGAAAAAGCAAGAGAAACCATAGTTCCTGCACCCAGAAACACAGATGCTTCCTTCACAAAAAAAAAAAAAAAAAAAAAAAAAAAAAAAAAAAAAAAAAATTTGCTTGTTGAGCCCTCTTAACAACTAGAGAAGAAAAAAAAAAAAGTCAGCATCTGCTGTCAGGGAGATCTTCAGCATCACCCTGCCATCAGGAATCAGTGTATTCTTTAAACTAAAAAAGAAAGGCCACAAAATACATTAAAGTCCTCACAGGAGTTGAAGTAGAAATTGAGTATTCATAGACAGTAACCACTACAAGCTTTTTACCCTGAAGTTAATGACTAGATTACCGCATGTACGCAAAGGTCTTCATGACCTTTCAGGTAGTCCCTCAACCCTAGTTTTGGATAGATGCAGATGGACAGTAAGCATCCTATTTGTATACTCAGCACATCACTCTTCACCACCCCAGCAAGCTAATGTTGTAAGTGAAGTGCCTTAGCAAGACTTGCATGATCAATCCACTAATTCAGTATTTCAGCTGTTTAATTCAGCAGAACGGAGCAGGTCTTCTCTAATTTGCAGGCAAGCATCACCTGTTTTTCCGTTACATTAAGCCTGATCAGTATCAGATGACAGCATTTTCTACAGTGTTAGTAAACAAACAGTATCTCTAATATTTTTCTGAAAAATACATGGAGCAAGTAAACACGACTTCAAGCTGCTCAGAGATTTGATACTCAAACAAAGATGCTTTGAAAGCAACATAAGGAATGCTGGGTTTTCATTCAAATATTCTCTACTGCAATAAATCTCAGCACTTACCTATGTTTTTAACCTGCCCTGAACATTTCAGACTGCTACCTATATTCATTAGGTCATCAGTTAGACAAGAAGCACATCCAAGCTGACTGGCCAACTGGATGACATAATGACTAAAGCAAGTGACAATTAATGTTTTTTTTTCTTAGCATCTTCAGGACACTATTAGCATCTACCTTTTCTAAGTATTAACACCTGTTTATGAAACTGGAGCAAAATTAACATCTCTTATCTGTTCTCCACACCACATTTGGTCAATAGACTCAAAAGCTATTCTTATAAGGAAAAACAGAAAGGAACCAGCAGACAGCGTATTACATGAATCCTCTTTCTTTGAGAAATCAAGCAAAGTAAATCTCTAAATAAATACCGTGGAGACCAAAACTAATGAAATTCACAGTTTGACATGGAAAAGAGCAGGAACGACAAGAAAATAATTCATCTATGCTACCCACTGAGCTAGACCCACTTTCATGAACAAATCAGCATGAACAGTATCAAAGAAAAGTGGCTCCATCCATACAAAGAGAATGCAAAAGCAGTCAGTTATTCGTTGTGTAACAGCTCATCTTTTAAAAAGAACTTACCAGCTTTACTACCAACATGGTAGGGGGACAGGGACAGGACAGACAATCTTTTCAACATAGACAAAGAGTTACATGTGTGTCAGAATATCCACCAGAGAGGGAACGGGAAGAGATTGACAAAACACATGGTCTTCTATTACAAGATTTTTAACCATTACATAAAATGTGCACACATTAAGTCACAGCCAGTTTGAAATTCACAGCTAGCACAAAAATATTTTTTAGATAAAATCTCATGAAAAATAGTCATAGCTGAAGTCAGAGTTCAGTAACATGCTATTAAAATTTCAGTACCTAGTTCTCCACCATATCTGAAAACTTCAGATGTCTGCATACTTCAAATACTACAAAAATATTTCTTGTACATAAAAATCAGTATGAAAACCACTGAACAATACCAATGATTTTTTCATACTAAGAAATACCAGAAGACCTACCTTAGCATGAAGTGGAGCAAATTAAGCATAGATAACTTCTGTAACAGTAAAAAAAAGTTAAGGACTGCTTCAAAGCTGCTTCTGAGCAAGGTAGGCATAACTGTTAAATACATCTGATTTTGTATTTTGAGTTGAAGAAACACAGAGACAGAAGATGGCAGAACAACACGCTAATTTCTGTAGAACATTTTTTACAATATATTGTTAAGCAAAATCGCAGGGATTTGGCCAAAGAGGATTATCACCATTCAAAGTTTCAGTGCTTCCACTAGACTCTTGCTTGAGAAAAGGACGGTTTAATGGTTTGAAAAAACTAGACAACTGTCTGAAAACTTACAACGAAAGCATACCAGCTCTCTCTACTAACATAAAGTTGAGTTTTCCCATCCTTTTGAAAAAACATTTCTTCAGTATCACCCCTAATCTTATTCTTCTTTTCTTAGCACATCCAATCATACTCAAAGGACATCATATGGGGAGTTCAAAGTACATGGATGATCCTCTTTTAAACTTGGATATTTCTTTTCACATATAAAGTGCTACTTTCAGTAGCAGCTGTGATTCCAGTGCCTTCATTTGGATTTAGGCTAAAGAGAGCAGTATTGAGTCTGTTAAGTGTCATATAAAATTTATTTGAATTTTAGTAATATAGCACCTCCTAAAATAGCTTCCTTCAGTACAAAAATATTACCTCTTAAAAATACAGTACTAATTCTTCATGTCTTCATATTGCCAATTAAAGTATGTTTTCCCCAAAGTAATCTTTTTTTCTGCAACAAAACCTTTGCAACTTGTCTTCATTTGAACACTTGTATCTTTTCCCTCAATTAATCAAATCAAGCTTCTTCAAAATTCAGACTCAACTACATGAAGAATCAGAATTTCCAAGTAAAGCTCAGAAACTTCATTTTTTCATGAATGACTAAATAAATTAATAGGAAACTTCTGTCATAGAGAGATACACTATTTTATTGTAATGACTGATCCTCTGTTTTACCTAAGAATTTGGATATTGTAGTGGCTGGAGTTTTTGTCTGTACCTCATCAACAAGCAAGTCTAAACAAAGGTAAATCATCTCTGAAAGACTTTCAGGTTTGTTTATAGCGCTAGACAATTTCTAGCAGTCTTCATTTTATTCACAGTACATGATTTTTTTATTTCATATAACATACTACTAAAAAAAATGTTAGTCTTCATATTTTGCGCAACATATACGAATTTATATATTTTATCGCTGTTGCTAGTTTATTCAGTCTCAATTATTTATTCCACTTCAAAAAAAATGAATTCACTGAATTAGGATCTGAACCAGAGTTACGCAATGAACACAAGGATAAGCAGATCATTATTTGAAACAGATAAACATGTATAGGTATTGTGGGTTTCCTCTTAGCAACCTTCAGTTTCTGCAGAGTCTAAAAGACACGTATTTCAGGAAAGTAAGTTACACTCTCTTAATAAAGCAGCTTGAACGTAGTTATTTAGTAAGCCAGTTTGTCTCCAGAAAGCACCAATTCCAGAAAGAGATTTGAAAAGAAGAAAACAAGCCCAGAGAGTTTTACCCTGCTGCTACTATTTTGAAATTTTTTAAAAAAAAAAAGCAGGAAAAAGTGTTGCAGATACACAACTCCCAGGAACAAGACCAGGTAACAGTGCTGAAGTTTTATAGTACACAAAACTGATGAAAACACAGAACTAAATGAAAAGCTGCAAAATTCATGGTACAGTGATGAATAAGAGGAGTTAAGTGGTTTCTAAGAAGCTTCCTCCTACTTCATGTACAGTTTCTGAAGTCTTTTATTACAACATGTCAGAAAGCATTTACATTCAAGCTTTTTTTAATATATTCATTCTTATACCATATTGTGCCACTGCTATACATCGAACACACACCCGAGGTGACAAGTCTGTTCAATTACATTTTTATTTATATACACACATACTTTTTTATATATACATACACAGATAAGATATGGCACTATGCTGAAGCTGTAAAAAGATTTCCAATTAATGGCTAAGAACCTACCATGCTGCTATAAATATTCCCTGGCAATTTTATTGGAGATTTCAGTTTCCATCCTGAAATCAGTTAATTTTAATATTATAAGACCAACCAAACCAGCTCCCATTTGAAAGATTTATTGGTTCGACAAACCCAACTTGCAGGTACTTTGTCAACTAAAATACAATGCAGTGCATTAAAACCAGTTCATTAGTGTCAGTTAAGTAAACCTCACTTCAACTGAGAAGTTTACATCAAATTTTAATTTGCATTATATTCCCTGTTCAGTCTGATTAAAGCTTCCATTTTCAGTCCATGAAATCAGTAACTTTTACCTTTCTAAAAATTAATTTACACACCATAGAGGATGCTAAGGGAAACACTAGTCTAACTCAAATGCAGTATTCAGGAATAACATTCCTTATCGCTACAAAACATTGTGAGGTGCTGACAGGCTACCAGTATATTACCAAGTATTTCAGAACAAAATAAGAAAAGCTATAGAGCAAAGCAGTTAAGAGTCTATATTACACACATTCAGAGGACTACTTATGATAGTCTGCATAAGCAGACCTTCTACAAGAAGGTTTCTAACACAGGATTTCTTCCTTTTCACTCTCAAGAAACAATTATCACAATCAAATCTACTCTAGAAACTCTTCTGAATAACCCTGACTCAGCAACAAATTGTGATATTGCCATTTTTGCCAGTTTCCTAATAGCTTACAACTGGTTTGAAAAGCAAAAGCCACATGACTCATTTCCTCAACACCATATTCTCATTCACTTACTGTTTCTTTCTCTCTCTTCTAAATTATTAATCAATGTACCAAAAGGGACTTTTTTTAATTCACGAACATTGTCTTAAATAAATCACACTCATTTTAAATGCTTCATCACTCCTTGGAAAGAAGTTACACTTCAAAGATGTTCCAACTCCTTCCCATTAGATCAAAATTACCCATATGGCTACTATTATTTATTGTAATTTCTTGTAATTTACCCAGTGCAGACTGGGGCAGGTGCACTCGCCCAATGGAAACAGGGCTTCACGGCTGCTGAAGTGCAGCAGCTCGGGGCTGCCTTTGCTCTCGGGGCCTCACGGTAATCGGGGCCTTTGGGCAGTGGGAGCCGCTATTGACCACAGGGCAGTTGGGCCTGGGTGTCAGTGGAGTCCCCTGGGAGCCACTGGGAGCTCGTCCCCTGGAGCAGCAGCTGCGGTCGAGGGCTCTCCCCTTGGGTCAGGACGCTGCCCAAGGAAACTCCTCGAGGGGCCTTGGGTCGGGACGCTGCCCTGAGCAGGTCCTCGAGGGTGAGAGCCCTCACTTGTCAGGTGAGTGATGAAGCGTTTTGGGTTGTTGTTAAACCCTAGGGAGTGGTGCTTTATTATGCATTTTGGGTTGTTGTTAAACCCTAGAAAGCTGTTCTGTTCTCCTCTCACAGACATTTGAACCTGTAATTTATGAAGAGCTAGTTAATTGTGTTAATAATAAATTTTTAATTTTTGGTGGTTGGTTGTTTATTTGAGAGTCACCGTAACACAGACACCAAATTTACTGAACTCCAGATGGGTTCAAAGTATAGAATTTGGTTCACCTTGCTTTAAGAGAAGCATCGATGAGTAGGGCCAGGTGCAGACGCCGAGTCAAGCACTGAGATAGCCATATACATGTAAAGGGAGTGATGAATCTTGGCGGGGTCACTGGGATGGCCAGGATCATGAGGATGACTAGGATGCAGACATCTACACTGAAGACACACCCACCTCAATTAGAAGAACTTCCATCCCTCTCTGAACTCTTAAAACAACCCGCAGAGATGCATTTGCCATTTGTAATTTTAAAATGAGAATGAAGATAATTTAAGAAATCCATGAATTGCAACTGCTGTAGTTCAACTATTTAATTTTTAAATTCTTTTAGCATCTTTGAACCTTATCTGGTACCTGAAATTTACTACTACTCATTTTACAGTTCAGATCACTTCCCACCATAAACGATTCCTAATTACACTTTGAAAGAATTCCACAGATTTATTCTCTGTAAAGGAAGGACCAAGCCTCAGAACCTTCCTAAAAAGAAAACATTGATCAAAATTTTCTGATACAGCTCAATCTTCCCTGAGTGTCTCTTTTTATACCTCAATTATGTTTCAGTTCTGGCAGGCTTCCTGCTCCTAATATGTTTGAAGAAGTTATTAGCTTTCATGAGTTCAGCAAGTTATGCCTCAAAATCTTTTCTGGGCTTACGTTCCCCCCCTCCTCATTTAATATATCAGGGTTGACGTTTCTTTCTACTCTCTGTGTTTGGACACTACCTCCACTTTTATACAGTAAACTTTTTTCCCCCCAATTGCATTTATTTTGCTGTTTAACTACCCTTATTTTTATAACAATTTTTTGATTTATTTTAATGGAGAAGTAGAATGCAGTTACTGAGAATCTACTATGACATCTTTACGCAGTCTCCATGTTACCAGCAAACATACCACTCTTTTTAATTTCTTCCAATTAATTTCTTCTTAGCTTCTTTACTTTTATGTATCTCCTCCTTTCAAATTTTAATACTACCATCAAGGATGTTTGTTTATTTTAAAACCAGGAATTCATATTTATTTACCCTAAATTTTACTTCTAATACTTATAATTTTGTCCCCTGTGACCTGAAGATGAAGAACAAGAGGGAAAAAAAGAGGAGGAGCACTATGGGAATAGGCAGGAAGAACAGCAAAGAGAGGGGAGCAATGGTGAGCAATCAGCTCAAGCTAAAAAAAAATGAGCTGAAGCTTTCAAGAAATCTTGCTACAGCAGTCTAAACAGGGAAAAAATGAGAAAGTCTTAGCAAGACATAAATGAGAAAGGATATGGACAGGTGAACATACATTAACAAGTTGCTCCAGCAGTCCTTCAAAACAAGAGGTTGTTTTAGATTATTCCATGCTCTAGAGTAGAAGCAGTTATTTATAGGTTTATAGGTTATTCTTATCTCTTTCTCCAGTGAAATGCCATTTAGTCAAATCTGTGTGTGGCAGTATAACTCACCAAGTGCCACGCACCTCGATTTCATTTTCCCAGATGTTTGGGTGAAAATTCAAGACAATGTTTTAAGTAAAGATCCTCACAAATTGAGTCTGATCTTTACTTCTGCCAATGTGGGCTTGGCAGAGGGTTCCACTTAAGGGCATTTACACATTCACTTTTGGTCTAGCTGTCAATTTTTTACAAGCCCAGTTTAATATTCTTTCTTATCTTCCATATTTCTACATAGCAATTTGAAATTTAAATATCACCAAGTGAATGCATATGCAATCTGTTCTATAAATAAAAATGTAAAATACTGCATAGTTTCCTCTTTCAAGCTGTGAGATAGAAAGGCATATTTTAAGAGTTGTCAGACACTACGTCTGACATCATCAAATTATGATCAGTCCAGGCGTAACCATAATTTCTAAAGATAAACAAGATTTGGGGATTTTTTTCTCAAATCAAGCTCATCACTTCTTTGCAAAAGGCACAGACCTCACCCCAGCAGTTGACATGTCAGCCATCACCTGAGCACAGAAGTCTTGAAAGGAAGATGTAAAGGTTCTGAAAGCAATCTCAAGATTATTGGCATGCAGTCCCTGGTCCTCCAACTACCAACAACTCTAAGCTGTCAAGGCATCAAAGCAATCTGCCCAGCCAACACTGACAAGTCCATCACAACTGATCTAGAGGATGAGGGGAACTGAAATAGCATTCAGTATAAATTTTGGCATAACTTCTTCATCAGGGACCATCATCTCAGCATAGGCTGAGAATAAGCATCTTCTGGAAGGTGATTGTTTTCCTGAGAAAACAGCCTGAGGCCAAACTTACAAACCTCTAAGGTTTGTATGGCATGGATCCACATGTCTCATGATTCTGAAGTGCCAAGTAATAGCCAGCAGTAGGGGTAGACTCCTGCCACCATGGAGTTCAGAATCACATCAATGAAATTTAGACAACTAAGGATATTTCTGAAAATTCAACTCAGGACCTTTGAAAGAAACAAAAACCTTTTTCTTAGGTACAGCTATGTTTTTATCATCCCACTGACCAAGCACAGCCATGGCATGCAGTTGATATCTGAGATAAAGCATAAAAACAACTCCTGACCAAGTAATGATCTCAGCCACTCCGAGGTACTTCCTGGACAATGCCTGTATGGAGATGTATAAAGTTGGCATACTGAAAATCTACATCCACACAGAGAAATCCCTCCTAATGAAGACTGATGAACTCTGTTGATAAAATTTACATCTGAAGATAAAATATTCAGCTACAGCAAGAAAACCACCTAAATCCTTCATCACGTGCAGGACTTCATCTGCCCTCTGATTGAAGAGAAGTGTCATAACAAGTTGAGTCTTTCACTAAAGATTTCAAGTCTTTCGGCAGAATCAGTGACTATAGCCAGGGTGATGAGAACCCATTTTGGGGAAAGCATGCCTCTACGGAAGGGATATTTGTAATGAAGCCCAGGGTATCGGTTTGTTAGAGCTAAACCAAATTTCTTCAGTTCAGTAGAATGATAAATAAGCTAAAATTGCTCAAAATCTTATACTCAGTGAGCAAAGAAGCTCTGATAAACCAGATGAGAAAAACTGGAACAAGTGTATCTTATATGCCAAGTTGCCTGACATTTTGTGGTCATGGCTGTGGAACTCAGCCTATTTAATTTTGGTTACTGCTGCAGCTGAAGAGACTAAAAGCAAAGGTCATCACAGACAGACTGTATTACATGATAGCCACTATTCTCTTTCTAGGTTGAAAGGTAAACATGTCCGTACATGAGAGGCCACATGATTGTTCTTCACATTGTTAGCCAACACGGTTCTGTTTCTAAAGAGAGTGTTTGTGTTAATCTAGGGAATGATAAAAGCAGCAGAGCAGACGTCTTGAGACACCAAAGGCCATGATAATGCTGTGATAGTACTCGTGTTGACAATCCAGTGGGCTAGAAAAGCACCTAAAGGGTCCCAAGAGAGCTCAGACAATCATGAAGGCTGTATACAAAATCAATAACCACGATGGAGAGAAGAAAAAACACAGAACACTCATTTGTGTTGTTACCTTTGTCTGCTGACTATCCAGGACCAACAGGTAGAACTGGTATCAAAATGCCAATGTGCACCTTTGGTTTAGCCTCCACAATCTCAAACCCCTGCCAAACTGCTTTGGGAACCAACCCCTGTCCTAAAGACTGGTAACAGAGGATGCAGCTGGAACTAAGAGTGGTGTCCAATGATGTAAGAATCAACCACACACAGGAATGACAGGAAGGACATTTCAGGAAATGCTTCTAGATATTATTCTCTCCCACCACCTACCGTCACTCACCTCAAGAATAAAGACATCCAGAACACTAGTCAACAGATGAAAAATTACTTGTGCATGTTTAATGCAAGGCAGAATCAGCATAGAGTCAGCAGTTTAATTAAGTACACAACAGATGGAGCAGTAGAGATCTCAGGTGTGAAGCTGTCATCTCACTAGAAGGCTGGGAAGAACTAAACTGCAACAACCATCACAGGACAGGAAGATCTTAATGGCAGAGGTATACTGTCAAGCACTGAAAAGTGTACATTATTTCCCAAATAATCAAATAGACAAACTTCGAGGATCTTTAATGTACTGAACTTGCCCACAAAAAAAACCAAAAAGAAAAAAGAAATTAAGCATGCTTAGTTTCATCCCATGAATGGCAAGAAAAGGTCACCTCAGGACACAGATCTTTGCCACCAAAAGCAAAACAGCAAGCATGATGGTTGGAAACCTACTGAATGTCTGAAAGAACATGGGCTTGTAGGGGTGAGGGACATGCTCTCTTTAAGTGGCGTCTGTGTGGACAGTCACATTTCAGTAACAGCTGTTCCCAAGTAGCTCTGTGTTTAAAGAGGCCCTAATAGATGAGGTAACTTGGAATCATTTGCATACAATACAAATCACAGTCCTTCTAAGTAGTATGGATATTACCAATCTGCAACAAAATCCACAACAAAATACTGAGCTTTCTTCCAAGTATCTGACCTTACCCAAATGAAATGTGAGCTGTACACACAGTGTTACGTTTCCAAAAGCAATATGCAAAAGAGAGAGATTTAATTCCAGGCAACTTTGCAATTGCACATTTTAATTCTTATTTCTAGAAAGACTGATTCTCAAGGACTTGTTAACGTTAAAACATAATGGCTTGAGATTAGAGAGCTTTTATGTAGAATTTGGTACCTCTTTTTGCTAAGCAGAAGACTGCATTTTACATATTTATGTAACTAAATAGCTTAATTTTAAATCAGACTCTTAGCTTCCATGTTGTTAAAATAGTGACTGACATCTCCCATTTACTTGATGATACTTTTTATTCAGATTTGCCAGGCTGCATCGTTGGAAATCGTAATTCAAGTAAACACAGACAAAAGTTGTATTTTAAAATAATTTCCAAATGTCATTCAATTAAAATATGAGAAACTTTTGTTTCAAACAGAAACCACTTTTGACTATGCATTTGTGTCCGTGAATAGAAGCAAGAGCTTCTAATTAATAGATTTTTCATTATAACTACTAAAGCTCATCTTCTGAACTTTTATTGAAGTAAAGAAATCAATTTTTTTCCTGTTTTCTGACGTCCCAGTATCTCAAGTTCAACTGAACCAGTAAATGAACAGAACTAGATTAACGAACTAGAATGAGAGAATATTCATTCTCTACATAGAGGCAGCTAATCCTGAGACAAAAAGGATAAGACAATCAAGTTCCAGTGCCAAGTATTTAGTTGGTAGCTTTCCTTCATCTTAGAGTTTTCACTTCTATTTGTTCTATTTTTAAAGATGATCTTCAAACTACCTGAATTTGAAACACAAGTCTAATATTTAACATTTACTATCAATTACAAGCTTTAAAAATAAGTTTATTTAAGAAAAAACACATTCAGGTAAAAACTTAGTTTTAAAAAAGTGAGTTTCCTCCACCTAGTACCTGGTAACCTGGCAACTTGCTACGCAGCACAATAAAATAATAAATTCTGAGCATTCTTGAACTCAAATGCTACGGTATTGCTTCAGTTTCCCAATTAAACCTTTAACCGGTTAAAAAAACCTGGAAGTTTCAGTCATGTGCTTATCAGAGAAGAATACTAATCACAACTTTTAAAAAGTTCATAATATAAAGGAAACAGTTATTTAAAACAGTTAGTATAATGCTGTGCACTCAAATCATCTTGCTTTTGTCCTTTACTACAATGCAAGGTTGAAGGGGATTTGTTGGTTTATTTTTTCCTAATATTCCTGTATTTTAAAAATAACTATAAATTTAAAGTCATTTTCTATGCTAAACAGACCCTTGCACAACATCACACAATATCAATCTCAGAAGAATTGCAAAAAAATTACAAGCCAGAAATACATTTCTGGCACTGTCATCCACAGTGTAGCTAGTTTGGAACACCATTAACTGTGTCTGAGCAACATGTTATCAATAAAAGACTTCAAGCACAACAGCACTTCTATTTTGGATGTTTCAGGAGGGAAGGAGAAAAAGATTCAGCCACTTTTCAAACACATTGGAGAACATTTAACTTGATTTTTCAGACACTAAACATCACAGTTATCCTAGGTCTTATGAAACTGGAACCTTTACTCATATAATGTCTGAAGACAAGAAACACAAAAGCTGCTTCTCTAAGATTTCAAACCTGATTAGGGATTAGCAATATCAGATGTGCATAGCAGAAGAGTTTAAAACCTTGTCTTCAGCCCAACTTTCCATAAACATACCAACAAACCTTCATTAAAAGTTGTGGAAAACCGAAGCATCTTTTGACAGTAAGTAGGATCTATAGACAAAAAGATAATTTATTCCAGTTTATCTGTTCCTCTCAGTTCCTCTCCTTCCTTCACTACTGATTTGAGCCACTAAACAGAAGGAATTTCACTGACAGGCAAAGACCTAAAGCTCGTCAGCAGAGTCACCAAGGAGAGACATTTAGCCATAAAGTAAAGAGAAAAGAAAAAGAACTACACCATTTTACTCCCATCTTCTTTATCATAAACGAGGGAATAATTGAAAAAAAAAAAAAAAAAAAGCACTTTTTACCTGGCTTAGTGTGAATCAAAAAACATTTTTTTAAATCTTTCAGCACTAGTTCAATCTCATTAATCTGGGTGATAAACAAACCTGTTTGACATATTTTTCCTAAGAAACATAATACAAGCACAACAGTTGTCACTTTCTGCTCTTCCAGGTGGCTCTGTAAACGCTGCATAGTCCTCCCCCACAAAACAATCCTCACACACATCATTACCATTTCTGAAAATCATTCACAGACACATTCATTCCATTGTCATCCACTGACAAATTTAATAAATCCCACCAAAATGTATTGAATTAAAAACTTTTTTTTTAAAGAAACCACAGAAACTCAGAGAAACTTACACCTACTGTCCTAGTTAAACACTGTTTAATTCAATTCATCATGTTCAGCTTCTACAAGTTCATTGTCTCAAATACAGAGACAAGGATCATGCCTATGCCCTTAGATGAATTCTGTACCCACACTACGACTGTTTCATCAGAAAACATATTTTATTAGAAAACTCATGGTAGATTCAGTCTGAAATACCATACACTCTTCTGAATTTACTTTTCACATTCAGTTCCTCTCAATTTCTTCACTAATAACACTTATGAAAGCTGCTAGTAGCTTTAAATAATACTTCTTTTTTAAATTCACAAGCAAATTAAGGCTTCTGATCATATTCTTGATATTTACAGAGGAAATACAGCATTAGATTTGAGGCAGTCAATCTACAGATGGAACACATTAAAGGAAGCCTTATTTTAGATACTACACATCAAGGTCAGAACACAAATATTTAAAATTAATAACACTGTATATGTGATTGATTACCATCAAAGAGCTACTTCATGAATACACAGAAGTCCCTCACTTCTGTGTTCTCCATGACTTCTCAAATTAAGTATATTTCAAAACAAAGTCACGTTATTTTACTGTAGGAAAGAATAAAGTGCAAATATTTCTTTCTTTCAAAAATCATACCTTGATCAGAAAGAAAATCCAGCATGGTCTGGAGAAGGAAAGACAGATGCCTGACGCATAGAGCAGGATTGCCCATTCTTCTGGAAGCATATACTAGTTCATGAAGCAAACGCATCTGTACTGCAGCCCATCCTCTATGAGTTCCTATAAAGTAAGGAGCCATTTAATACTTTTTAAAGCTAGAAGTCATCACAAACCAATTGGTTTTGGTTCTTTTTATATACTAAGCAGTAATAACACTTATAAAAACCACCCAGTGAACCAATGACTACAAAATCCAAATCTTGTACTCAAAACAGAAGAAATATTAGGATTTTTGCATCTGCTTGAATATTTCAATCTGAAAGCAATTTTTGTTTTATATGCTTTTCTAATCGACTAATAAATTTATCATTAGAATTCAGAAAATGAAGTTAACGCTTCCGATGAAGTAAAACCAAAATGATACACAAAATCTTTAAAGTTTTATGTTTCTTAAAATCTCTCAACAAGAAATGCACATGAGATTTCATACAGAAACTTCATTTTTATCCAAATCAAGCACTTCTTAACTCTCTTTAAAGACCAAGCAAAAGGTATTTTCCCTAAATGCTTTCCTGGCCATTGAAGGTCAGTAAAAATCAGTAAAAACTACAGGATATGAGGCACATTTCCTGATTTTCAGTCTTTAAAAACTAAGTTTTGGTCTACAAATTATTTCATATTCGCAAAGTGTCTATGGTAACAATAAACAGACAGTCATAATGTAACTTTGCTTTCAAAAACATAATATTCAGTACTCTTCATGAAACTTAACCTCCTTTTAGTAGTAAGCAAGAGCAATGATTTTAAAGTAATAGATATTCCAAGATGTGCAATACTTCATAAACTTCTAAACAGTCTTCCTTCTAATATTACCCTTCAGCATTTGACAAACTTTTCTAGAACTATTTACTGCAACCAAACCTTGAGAGTTCATATTTTGCACACAAGAGCCTCATTACCTTTCATGTGTGAAATGCTATTCTTATTAAGTAGCTCTTACAGTTTACAGTGATCTTTCCATATGTCTCTGAAACAGCCATTTTAGGGGTAAAATCTGACGAAGCACTTAAGTGCAAAATCAAGGTCAAGTAAAAACAAAAGATAAACACTAATCATGTAACTTTTATTCTTTTTTTAATTGTCACTTCTCGGAGAAATTCTAGCACCTCTTCTCCCAACACAGTCCCATCCCAGTCTTCTCCTTTGCCATCATAGGCCACAGCCTATTTTTTCCCCACACATTCCGTCTTCCTAGACTCTTTGTATCTTTCTGTTGAGTCCACTTGGCATTTTCTGCCTCCTTTTAGTGACCGCTAAAATCACACCAGTTTTAAAAACAAAAAACCCTAACCATCCACATGTACAGTGGGTTGTCTACATGCCTCTTTCATCAATGGGGCTAAGAGAGCTTGGAAAATATCACCTAGTGGCTAGGCAGATCAGTTTTTCCCTATTCTCTCTTGACAGAATTGACCAGATAGCTCCGTTATTTCAATGGTTAAGTGACCTAGTATATACAGAAACAACTGAACTTACAACATCGAACTGGAATCCCAACAATAGTCAATGTACTCTCACAAACAGGAGAAGAATCAGTTGCTGTTTATTCACAGTTAAACCAGTTCAGTGTTTTTGTACTGGTGAACTCCACCTCCTTTCCACTAACACATGCTCAGCGCATTGTTTGCTTTTTCTCACCTACAGCTACAACATTTAGTGAATGGTCCCCAAAAATGCTACTATACAAAAGAACACAAGTTTTTGGGCAACATGGAAAGATTTACTCAAAAGGAGTTCCCAAGCAGCATATTAGTCGTCTCTTCCTTTAGAAAAAAAATGCAGCACAGTGTATTAAAATCAAGACAACTTTTAAACTTATTACTTTATATACAGCTTTAGACAACATTGATAAAATTGTTGAAATATAGCTCCCTAAAGAAGGGGAGCAAGCAGCACACGACTTGCAGAAGGTGAACTAGGTATTTAACAGCTACAAGAATTAGCATGTGTTCTTAGGGACTGGTTTTCCTTTGGTTTTTAATAGATGCAATAAAACAGTACTTACAGCATCTAAAAACTGTTGAAATGTCTTAACCAAATCTTAGTTTTATAGATAACAACTCTCTGATCAAATTTGTGGAAAAATGTGACATATTTGACCCTACAGGTACAGCTATAATTACATTATATGTATGTCTATATACATAAATATGTAAAAGAATCTTTCATTCTTTTCATTATAAGATCAAACAGCAACAAATACCAAAAAAAATACAATTTCTGATTATACAAGTTGAAGGCACTTTAACTGAAAAAATACTGAAAAATATTACCTTTTTTATACTGAGAAGTATATAATCAAAACACAGACATTTTTGGAAAAGAGTAGAAATGAAGCTCTCATAAATGAAACAATTATTTGCTACAAACAGGAATACAGAACCACATTCAGCAGTGGCTTGCAGAAATCTGAAATTATTGACAGCAACACTAAGAAAAAGTCAAGGTGCAGTGTTAAAGAACTGCTGTATTTGCCGCAGTTAGCTTCAGATAGGTAAATGATTTTGGTTTAATTTGAAATCTCTCAAGGAAATTAGTTATAGGAAGCCAGCTGAGTGTTCTACTATGCTAATCTATACTTTCCCGGAGACACTTACCTTTGCTGAAATCTTTAGGATCCAGTGATAAGCTATAGCCAGGGAGAGTTTCCAAAAGCAGTTTGTAGCAGGCCCTCCACCCGGGTTCTGGGATGCTGGGTGCAGCGCACTGCATCGCTGCTATACGCTTGAAAAAAGCAGACTTGCGGTGAAAACCAATGCGTTCATACAGCTCGGAAAGAATGCTGTAACGCTGGATTTTTTCTTCTTCTGAAAGCTGAAATTTAAAGGGAAAAAAAGATTGGGTTTTAATCGAAATTTTAAAGCGTATGTCTGACTTTAAAAAAAAAAAAATAACAGGAGGAGAAAAAAATGTAGTAGACATATCTCCAACACTACAGAAGGCCAGTGATTTTGCATATAGCCAGTCATGACAGCTTCTACTGGCAGGAAAACTTAAGCTTGCTTCAAGTTCAACAGCTAACAAAAGCAGCAAAGATAGAGTTCTTTAACAACTTTATTTGTCAGTAGTACTAACAAGTAAATAGTCAAAACAATAACAGCTAAATAGCTCCATATTTTATGGAAGATATTTAACATGATATTCATGTGCATAATAACAATGCAAACATACAGCACTTCCAAAATCTATCGATTTATCAAGTTAAACATTTTCATCCCTTTAAGATTAAATCTAGTTATTAATCTTGAAGTCTTTGCTTTCATAGCTTGAGAAACTACTGTCTCAACTTTTATACATCTCCGATCTCGTAAACCACAAAATTTTCATTCCATGATACTATACATATGCAGACTGCCAACTAGCGAGGGAGAATTCAGCAAAAGGTTAAGCCCTGTTAGGCTTAAAGTTGAAACAAACTTGATGAGTAACTACCAACATGTGCTTCTTTAGCTTACAATATATTGGCACAAGTCCCAGGTAACCATTCTTTCCCCTCTGCTTTGGATGACAATCGTGCTTTGAAATCAGACAGCCAAGAAGAAACTGCCACAGAAACTCTGGAAGCTACCAACTACTTCAAGTCTACATCCCAGTAACAAGCATTGAGTAGTGAAGGTGGACCAATGCTGACACCTAGTGCACAATATCTGGCATGCACAACCAAAAACAAAGGAAAATACTTTAAATTACTCTAAAGCAACTAACACATTTTGCAAAGGCGTTTAAAATGACAAACTTCATACAAAAATAGCACTAAAAGACAGAAACAGCGTTTCTGCAACTCATTCTTCAAAACTGAAAGTATCAATCAGTGGATTCTGTACATTTAACTTCAGATACTTAAAGACTTAGAAAGTCAAAATAAGATGCTAGCCACACTGGTTAATTTTTACAGAAATAATTAGGTCTTACTAATGAAGATTCAAAACATCTGTTAGTCACATAAATCGTAATGTAATTACAAAAAAATAGTGTGATTTCAAAAGTTACTTCTAATTTTACAGGAATATGAGAGACCACAAAGAAGGCCTAGAGTTTTCAGAAGGCACCAAGACCTTATCTGGCAGAGTTCAAATCTTAGTACTTCAGGATATGAAGAGACACAGATTAGCAAATAATTTTAGAAATTTTCAGACAGTTTTGGAAGCTCAGGTTGCTATTTCCCTCAGAACTGACAACACAAGATGGTGCCCAACACAAAAACACCACACATCCATATAAACAACCCATCCCTGTAAGAAGAGCTGTAAAAAGGCAATTGCACCAACCTGAAAGATTTCATGAATCAACTCAGCCAGAAAGAAACACAAGGCATAAAAAGAAAATACAGAACAATTTTAAACCAGTTTATCAGAATTCCCAAGTGCTATCATTCAGAAAGAACATGAGGTATCAGATTAAGGTTACTTACTCTAGCAGAAAAAAGCTACTCCACCTTTTCTTTTTCTCTTTGTTGCATTTACATATTTTTTTAAAAGTTAGCACAAAAAATATGTCAGAAGAGTTGAAAAGGGCATGAGCACATGATCACATACTAAAGTGAAAAAAGCTTTAAAATATAAATTATCAAACGCTATTCCTCATATACATAATACTGTCGATGCTCACACACCTCTGGAAACTAAATTTTTAAGTTGAGAAAAGACAGGGTCATGCTATTTAGGTAGACATGAGTGCTCATGAAGAACTGGATTGACTATGAGAGAGGAAACCAATTTATAGAAAGTGGGTTTTTTATTATACTTAAGTTTTTAACACTGCTACCTAACTTGTTGATTAATAACTGTCCTCAAAGTTACTCAAATATTTTCTGCAATTAAAGGAAACTGTTTTTTCATCACCACAAAGATAGCAAAATTGCATTTTCCCTCAGCACAAATAGCTGTGTTGCCACACCAGGATTTAAACAAAAAAAAAAAAAAAAAACAAAAAAAAACAACAACAAAAAACAACCCACCCACACAGATACTCCAAGTAAATTAATTCTGGGAAGACTGCAGCAGGCATTCTGCAGGCCATTAGTGTAGTATTCACAAACACCTTTCCTGACCTTACAAATTTATAAAAGCTTAGGGTCTGTAAAGTGGCTGCAAATGAGCCAACACCTGTAGCACAACAACTTTTCCATCTGGTTAATTTTCATTTAACTGTTATAACAAAACAAATTAATAGTTGCACCTCTAAAGGCTGTAGTTCACTATCCAAGCAACTGAGCCATTTTTTTCACAGGTTTGTGTTAAGACAGGCTTCATTTAGTTTTTAATTATTCATTACTATATTAAAACTCTATAATCTCACTTTCTTTGTAATTAGATATAACAATTTATTCCTCATAACCGGATGTAAAGATAAGTCTTACTACCCTATAGTCAGAAAATATTTATTCCTCATAACCGGATGCAAAGATAAGTCAGCTCTCCTATAGTCAGAAAATAGCAATTACATATTGTTACTAGACTGGGCAGGAGACTGAATATATAGAAAGAAACTAGTTTTCCTGTTTATCAGAGGCATACACTTTATCCTGTGAGGTGTTTTTTCTGCTGTTAAATACTGGTTGTGCTGATGTTCCATCCACCTGTCATAGAGTGTGTTTCCCTAACCTATCCTTGGATGACTCCTCCATTGAGTTAGTCTAAATTATGTTATCTGCTTCCATACTATGTACAATAAATATTGAAGAATTGTAAATACAATTCCCAGCCATACCCCTCTATGGAAAATACATTCCTCAACAACGGAAAGATTCTCTTACTCATATTTCTCACAATAATGCTTTCTAGAAACACTTTCACCCAAGAAAATCACAAAATAAATAGTAGATGTGTGCAGTTATGAGCTAGATGAATGTCATTGTTGACTGAAAGCAGCAAAGGTATTGGGCCTCAATGCCTCAATAATCAGTATTATCAAGGCGTCCGTTCGTTGGCTTTTTTAAAACCAACCATATATTGAACTTCTACAGTGGCATAATGTTAATAGCAGATAGAGCTGACATCAGGAAACGAACAAGGAATCATTAGGTATACAAGGTACAGCAGAGGAGTTATGGGGAAAAGACCCAAGCCAGACTATTAATACGCATTTAAAAAAAAAAAAAAATTAAAAATCAGTTAATACCAGTATCACCTGAGAAGAAAAATGATCATGCTCCCCAGTATCCAATTTAAGGTATCATTTTTCTAGAACACATCTACTGAGTACCATCATCATCTGTTTCATCTCCCATGCTGTGCAAGTGATATTTACACTCAGTGATACAGAACTTTTATAGAAAGATGGGAGAGACTGAAAGAGTTAACGCCTCAAACACTGTGGCCCCAAAGCAAGGTCAGGGCATGCAGTTCCATGTTGCCGGGCAAAAAACAACTCCCAGAGTTTATGTGGGGAAGGGGATTCGCAACCACCCCCCAGTGGCACCTGTGCAAAAGGTTCCAGGAGCTGAACAGGCCTCCGAGAGCCATGGAAGGCCTCGAGGGGTGTGACTGTAATTAGCAGGCAAAGCGAGACTAGAGGTGGGGACTCACACTGGAACACTGCCCTCCCTTGCCTCACATGTAAATGAGCCCAGGAAAGCCCACCCTCTTCCTTACTTTGCATGTAAATGAGCACAAGAGGAACTGCCCCCACCCACCTCCCATGCAAATAAGCCAACACATTTAAGGACCAGTGAGCCGGATCTCTGTGCACCCGCCACTGACAAGACCAGGAACTGGACCGGAGATATCACTGGAACCCAGCTGATCTGGATCTCCCCTCTAAATCTATTTTTCTATCTTTCTGCCTCACCCTTTATTATGTTATGGGTACTTCAGCCCTTTTTAAAAATAATAGGGTTTACTATTACTCTTTACAGAGCTTTAACGAGGTTTAATTAGCTTCAAAAGGTTTAATTGGCTTCTGTTAAAATATACCTTCTGCTGTTAAAAATTTTTCAATCTTTTGGTGTTATGTCACCTTAATTAAGCCCAAACCTATCTCAAACACAGAATATCAGAGTGGGTTGTTCACAATGGCCATCTCCAGCCATAATTTGCCTATCAATTAAGAGGGAAGTCCAGCCACACCCAGACCCTCTGATCTTTGAGAACCAGTTAGAACAAAAGAGGATTCATCTATTACCAAATTAATTTGTCACCTTGAATGCAACATTAAAAGCCAAGGTTGGAAGGGACCTCAGAAGATACTCTGTGTTACCTTCTGTGGGAAAGGGAGGGTACATGCGATCATTGAGCACCCTGTCCAGGAGCATCTGGAAATCCTCCAGCAATGTGGACACCACCATGTCCCAGTGGAGGTTGTTCCAGTGAATTATTTTTTTCACTGTAAAAAATTTCTTCCTTGTATTGCGATGAAACCTCCCCTGGTGCAACTTGTACCCATTGCCCCTTGTCTCCTCTTATGGGGCTTCTTGTGAAGGAGAGTCTCCATCCTCTCTGTAGCTGCTCTTTAGGTACGGGATCTGTCTGTGATGAGATCCCCCTGAGCCTTCTCTTCCTCAAGGAGAAAAAGACCCAACTCCTTCAGTCTTTCCTTCCTCAACAGGAAGGATCTCCAGCCCTTTGATGGTCTTCCTGGCACTCCTTTGGATCCTCTCCCGTCTGGCTGTGCCTCTCAGGTGCAGCCTGACAAGGGCTGAGCAGAGCAGGATGATCACGTCTCTGTGTCTGCTAGGAACAGCCCTGCGGATGCAGCCCAGGGGCCAACTTCCCTGTGTTGCTGCAGCAGCGCACTGCTGGCTCCTGTTCAGCTGCTTGTGCACCAGCACCCCCAGGTCCCTTTCAGAAAAGTTTCTCCCCAGGCACACAGAGCCTCGCCTCTCCTGGGCTCTCTGGTTATGTCATCCCAGGTGCAGGACCTTGCACTTAGCACAGCTCTGGACACTACCCCCCGAAGTTCGTTAGTTTAAGGCAAGATTGGCAAGTCAGCCCATCTGCTAATGAGATTCTCCTGCCTCTTCTCAGGAGGAGGATCCTCTCTCCCCCCGGTAGGCTGTAGGAATTCCCATGACCACAGAAACCAAAGCCCTAGTGACAACACCAGCCATGAAGCCAGTTGTTGATCTGCACGAGGCGATGACTTCTGCCTGCACCCTAATCTCTGACTGGCAAGACAGAGAAGAAGATCACTTGGGCACCTGCACCCTTTCCCTTGTGGCCCCAGGGCTCTGAAGTCCTGCTTGATCTTGCCCACGGTGTGCTTTACCCTGGCACTGGTGCCCACATGGAAGAGCAGCAGGGGACAGCAGCCTGTGCTTTTAACCAGCTGGGGCAGTCACCTCTTTGGGACAGCCCAGACCTTGGCTCCTGGCAAGCAGCAAACCTCCCTTCAGTGTACAGAGGCCGGCGGATGGGTGCCTCGGGGCCTCTCAACGCTCACACATGACCAGCACTCGCCGCCTCCTTCTGCAGCTTTCACTGTGTGCTGCTGCTGCTGCTGCTGCTGCGCCTTCTCCCGCGGCATTTTGCTCGCGGCTTTAGTCCGCTGCCAAGGTTTCCGATCTGTTGGTGGGCGGCACACCAAAGGCAGAGGATTGCAGTGATGCTCTTCCCGCGGGGCACCAGAGACCACGGTGCCTCCTGCCCCAAGGTGCCCTCAGGTCGCTGGTGCAGCTCTTTGGTCTCTGGAGGTCGGGGCCACGGGGCCCCAGGATTTCTCCTTGCCAACTCTCCAGCAAGGCTCTAGTTCTCGGCCGTGCTCCCCAACACGGCACAAGCCGCTCCCTTCCCCCGCAGCTCCTCCGCCCGCTGCCTGAGGGACCCCCCCAGAGCACCCCCTGCCCAGGGGAGCTGCCCCCCTCCCGCACCCGGCACCCAGGGGTGCAGCCTCTGCAGCCCTCGCCCTGCCCAGCCGCCGCCCCAGAGCCGCCTCTGCCTGGCCGCTGCCCGCGCTCGCCCCGGCCCTGCCTGCCGAGGCAGCCGACTCCCGCCTGCTGCAGAGCACGGCCCTCGCCTGCTCTGCCCGACGCCCTCCCGGGGGGAGACCGGCCGCCCCCCGCCCGCCCCGTCCCCGCACACAGCCCAGGGGGGCGGCGGGCCCAGAGCCCCCTCAGACAGCCCGCGGGGCCTCGCAGCCCTCCCGCTCCTCCCAGCCTCGGCCGCCCGCGCCCGCAGTGCTCGGGGAAGGAGCTCGCTTCAGGGGCGATTCCACACTGAGCGAGGGGCCCATCTGTGAAAATCAAGAGACTCGAACCCCTTCTTTTTGAAAGGAAACAGGTAAAGTATCAGACACATCAGTGCTCTGCGTTTGTTTCGTGTTAATACTTGGATGAAATCAACAGTTTCCGACGTCTTTTTCTAGCCGCTGACCTTTCAGAATCGCTTTTTCCGTGGCTGCATTTTCAGACAAGCCGTTCCAGTCCGTGGTAGTTCTTATGACGTGGAAGTTACTTTAGTCCCGACGTGCCTGCTTTGGCTACTACAAGTTCCTGCACTGATGCAGTGAACCATAACGGGGCCGCGGTGCTTAGATCCCTTTGGAGCTCCGTGCAGTACCTCTTCGGAGGAGTAACGGATCCTCTTGGGGACTGCAGAGTGCATAATTGTCCACACTGGGGACACTAATAAGCAATTAAATAAAAAGCAATCCACAGAACATCTCATACAGTTGGGCTTTTGAACATTTTGTTTTAATCAGCAGTTCTGCTTTTCAGGTTTCACAGTAATAGAACCCATTAATATCCCTGAATGTATGTTTTTAATTTCCACTAGCATTAATTGGAGGTAAACATTTGCATTAAGTGCATCTCCCCTGAGCTCTCTAATATTGCTTGTAAAATGTAATCAAATAGTAAATGATTGTGAAGGTACAATTAGAGTACAGGTGGTTTCAACTCTGAATTGCAGTTTTAATAATCCTGCTTTTTTACTGGACACTTTCTAGTATCCTAGTGAAAAAGTGTTAGTAAAATCGTAGTAAATAGCCTAGTAAAAAAGTATTGAGTAAGCTAGTGAAAGTGAATCCATGTATGTTTCAGATTAGGATTTAACATACACAGTGAAACCACCTTTTGATTATTTGGACTGCAGGTCTTCAGCTTGTATGGAGAATCTTGTCCCATTCAGTTTTAAGCCTGAAGGTCAGGTGCATGTGGTTAACTGAGAAATTTGGGAGGTAGACAGGATCTTGTGGGCTGAGGTTACAAAGTGCTAATGTAAAATAATCCTTCTTCACTGAACAGTTCCTTAGAAGTTGTGTCTCTGATGCTGACCTCACTTCCATAAACTTCTTCACCTCCTTCATTAAAAAAAATTTAAACTTGGCAGAGTGAAGTGTCTTTAAAGTTGGATCTCTGTCTCTTGTAGTGAGATATAAACCAAAAGTACATCTTATTACCTGACCTATTTTTGTTTATTGTCTTTCGTAATTATCTTCACAAGTTAGTTCGTAATTGGTGTTATCTCTTAAGCTGCCATTTTGTGAACCTCAAAAAAATCTGTATCTATAGATGCTAGTGTCATCTTTGCCTCCCACAGCATCTCCCAAACTACTTACTGTTTCCCAAAGAAAATTAGTAGGAGGAAACTGAGGTGGCACCTTGCTGCTGAGCAGTTGTTTCCTTCTTAATTTAGAAAGACCTTTCATTTACTCTGCATGCTCAGCCTCTTTCTAGATGCCCTTTAGGTACAGGATCTCTCTGTGATGAGATCCCCCCGAGCCTTCTCTTCCTCAAGGAGAAAAAGACCCAACTCCTTCAGTCTTTCCTTCCTCAACAGGAAGGATCTCCAGCCCTTTGATGGTCTTCCTGGCACTCCTTTGGATCCTCTCCCGTCTGGCTGTGCCTCTCAGGTGCAGCCTGACAAGGGCTGAGCAGAGCAGGATGATCACGTCTCTGTGTCTGCTAGGAACAGCCCTGCGGATGCAGCCCAGGGGCCAACTTCCCTGTGTTGCTGCAGCAGCGCACTGCTGGCTCCTGTTCAGCTGCTTGTGCACCAGCACCCCCAGGTCCCTTTCAGAAAAGTTTCTCCCCAGGCACACAGAGCCTCGCCTCTCCTGGGCTCTCTGGTTATGTCGTCCCAGGTGCAGGACCTTGCACTTGTCTTTTAAACCTCGTACAGTTCTTGGCAGCCCACTCTTCCAGCCTGTCCAGGTCTCTGTAAAATGGCTCCCCCTTCTGATGTGTCCACCTCACCACCCAGTTTGGTGACATCTTCAATCCCATCATCCAGATCATTTCTCAAGTTGCTGAACAGTGCGGGGGTCAGTACTGATCCCTGGAGGACCCCACTTGTGACAATCTGACAGGCCAAGTAAAAACTGTTGATCACCACCCTCTGACTGCAGCCTTGTGAGGAACTGGGGAAGTTAATGCCTTGTTCATGAATACAGAAAGCCTCAAGGACAAGTTGTGGCCTTTGTGGTTAGTGTAAGGAACAAAATATCTGCCTAAGGAAGCACAGAGTGCATGGAAGGGTGCACCGCTCCGCTCCCCTGTGGTTGTATTGCCAAGTTCCCTAGAAAAGCCTCAAAGAGGGGAGACGTAGACTGAGTAAAACCACATGTTCAGGTTAATGCCTACACTTTAATTTAGAAGCTTGATAAATTATGTAAGACCTTACTAATGACTATACCCTTGAAGAAGAGCTAAAAGATTGATAAGAGGGAAACACCCTGTACCAGATGGAGCCAAAGGCTGGATAACTGCCCAAAACCAAAAGCTGGAGGACAGGTAAAGGAGCAGGAGGAGACTCAATTGAACGGAAGGGTTAATGCCTCAACACATGCACAGAACCCACGCTCCACCTTTTCCTCACCTCTCATGCAAATGAGTTTATGGAAAACCTGCCTCTCTTCCTCTACTATGCAAATCCACTGCTAAAACAAACTTCAAAGGCAAGTGAGAACATTGCTGGGTGTGCACCCACCACCCAAGATTACTGGGCCTGAGACAATGCTGGAACCTGGGGTGGTGATCTGCATTATCTGACTCTCTTTCTCTCCCTTCCTCTTCTTTCATTTCCTTTCTTTTCTTTCTTATAGATTATCCAATAAGAGAACACACTGCTTACTATCCTTTCAAAGTGTAAGTTGTTTCTACCACAAATTAAATGTTTTAACCTATCATTTGAGGTCTTTTCACCTTAATTTAACTTAAGGAGATCATGAAACTTCCAAGACTCTCAGGGTTACCCAGTCTGGATTGTAACAGGCCTGTTAGCCAATTTCCTGCCTATCTTGGAGATCACCCACCAGTCTGTATCTTGCTAGTTTGTTGAGGAGAAGGCTGTGGGAAACAGTGTCAAACACTTTGCTGAAGGTTGGTAGATGATATTTGCATTAACTCCCTATATTCTGACTGAGCTACAACAAAAATACGTTAATATACCTGATTTTTATGTCAAAGTTTTCCAGACAGTGAGAGATCTGTCATTTATAGAATATATTTTATATAGCATGAGAATGCACACTGAGGTATGCTTTACATGCACAAAGGTTTATTTGCAGGATGAAGAGCTGATGACAGACATCAAGTTCAAAGTTCCTTTAGGGGAGAAACAAAGCAGAGAGTAAGAGACCACCCAGCTAAGAAAAGCAGTGGGGCCTGCAGAACACCCTTCTCTGGTTCTCTCCAACACAGCAGGTGATAAAAATGGTGATGCTTTCTCACCACACTTTTTCACTAGATGCATTTCATGAGGGCCCACTCAAACTCTTCGATGTTTCTACTTGGACATTATTAGAGCTGTCTGGGAGAAGCTTTGATCAGGGCATGTGTTGCATACTGACTAGCTGCCAAGCTTTGTGCTTGTGTATTATTAGGTAATACTTACCAGCTATTTAAATGACTTATGTACTTTGCCATTCACTAAGTCTTATTCTTTCCTCTAATATAAAGTGGAAGTTGTAACTTCAGTGGTGTCAGGGAGGAGAACAGGTGATTCTCAATGACAGTAATTGCTACCATAAGAAAAACAACATAACAACAATATTGGAGTTTGCAAGGCCACAGAGTAACAGCACAAGAACAAGGGAAAAATACTGCCATGGCTGCTAACATGAAAGGCTACACAGCTGCCAGTCAAAGACAGACTACAGAATTAACGAGAAGGCCCTTAGCACTGCAAGGATTACAGCAGATAAGGTACTCTGCAACAAAACTGATTATTTTTATGATATCTTATCAATTAATTAATTTCTCATTTATTTTGTGTTAGAAAATTGACTCCACAGAAAGGATTCTCTGCAAATAAAAGAAAGTATTCCACCTCCCTCATAAATTTGCTATCCCCATCTGGGCTTAATAAGCTCAGTGGCGTGGACTTAAAACTCCTGGTTTTATCAAGATGTAACGAGCAAACAATGGAAAAACAGTAAGAAACTTAACAGCTTTCTATGAATTCTTTCAACCAGTCTCTCTGTAACCAGTGATACCAAGCTCGAGACACTGATAAGTTAATATGTCTTGTTCTGTGGTTGTACTGAGCAATTTTTCCTCACAGTTCCAAATACTGATATTGTCCTCTGAATTCCTTTCTGATTTGGCCTAACCAAGACTTCACACTACACATCAAAAAGAATCAATTGATTAACAGCACTAGTCAGACTCTTAAGCTCACTTTGCAACAGGTCATTCCTTATTTGGTCACAGCGTCACTGAATGAGATAGAATCAAGAAAAAATAAAAAATCGGTTACAGATCTGTCCCATGCAGCTATTTTACTCTGGTACAACAATGGGATTTTTTTCTTCACAAGGGAGAATAACCAATAGAGTCTTTAATCTGACACTAAGTCCTCATGTTTTTAAATGAACGCTGAATACCTTTTAAACCAGACTCACAGATGTGAAAATCCTCAGAAGTCAAGTCCTAGTGAGAAGGAAGGTAGTGATACAGAAAATAAACTGGAGTCTCCTGAATGCAAGTAACTTTCACATTTCAATATAGTTTCTCAAACGAGAAGAGCACTGACCTGACGAAGGTTGATATAAACTGCATTCTGAAGAAACTCAGAGGCTTCCATGCTCCTTTTCTGTATTGCAAGGACTCTCACTGCCTTCACACAGGCTTCCAGTTCGATCACACCAGCATTCTTGTACTTGGAGAGAAAATTAAAATAATATTGAAGTATTGCACCTGTTAGATTTTATAAGTATTTCTGATCAACACGTAAATCAGCTGTCACATCTTCCAAGCCCAGCAATTCCTTAATGCTAGTGACTATACTGTTAAATTATTAACATATGCCCAAGTGAAAATTAATGTGTCACCTAAAATTTAATCATGAAAAGCAACAGTTTTCAGCCTCTTCACTCACTTTTCTTATTTTGAGACAGCACAACTTCAGTCTGAGATTTCAGACAAGGAGAAAAGTTGGAAATATTAGTACCATTCTGGATAACCTCATATATATGGTGGGTGTGGGTGGTGTGTCTTCAACAAATAAATTCTACCTTCACAGTGTAACAGGTATGTAAGCAAAAAGGTCAGTAATTCATCACCACCTAAAACTGTTCTATCAGGATGAAGAATTAACTTTGCCTCTTGTACTTATTACAAAATACGCTATATAGCACAGGAAGCTGTAGCAACAGTTTTACTGCATTAATTTTCCCTTTAGTTGAAACAGTATCACTGATGACAACTGAATTACAAACTATTCTGAGTTTTCTAGTATCTATTTACAAAACATTTTCTGTAAATGACTTTCAGTTATGTAGCTTACTTAAGAAAGGCAGGACACAGTATGGATGTGCATTGATCTGTTTGAGCCCAGACAACAAACACGCAATTTTCTAGACAAACAATCTGACCTAGTTATTTCCTCAAACAATACAGATATTGGATATTTGAGTTGGCCTATCTCTTGTTGAAGTTAAACTCTGTTCAGGTATTTAACATGTTTAAAATATAATGGGGGAAGTAAAACTCAGTACAAAATGCAAGTGTAACTCCACCAAAGCAGTTACATACTCCTCTCTTGTGCATTTATATCAGCAAAACCAAATCATTGGAAAACATTTTAGAAGATGCTACAAGAGTTTCTCAAGCTCAGTCATAACATGAAAAATATGTAGAAAGTGCAGCTTCCTCAGCATTAGAGCTAGGAGTTACTCTATCTCTAGGTCTTAGACAAAAGCTAACTATGCTTGTCTTGAATAGTTATGGATCAGCCCCAAGACAGAGCTCTTTGTTATTTGCAAGTGAAGCTACAGTAAAGCACAGTTATTACTTTCTGAGAGCATAATGTATATTATTATAATCAAAATATAAACATCCTGCCCTAAGTCCAACAAAGTCTGATGTTATACTTCTAAAGAAATCATACTCTTTCTAGATCAGCAACTTACCCTTAAGGTAACGTATAAACCTGAATGCACACTTGAGAATTACTGTTATATTGATGGATTCAAATATATCTGAAACTATCCACAAAACTATCATCTTTCACTGCTTCTGATCATAAATTAACTCATGCATACAATTTATCTTGTTTCACTTGGAGAGTCTCCCTTCAACACAGACATGGAAATGCCACATCCTATTTACATAGCTTAGTCAAAAGATACTTTCAATAACAAACAATAGAGAAACCTGAAACTGAAAAGCAATTATAGCATAAATAACCGCACTGCAAATTATCTTTAATGTTGATGTGGATACTGAGCCACTATTGTCACAGTATTAATTTTTTTCTCTTCGTATTATGAATGCAAACATTAAGCTACCTTACTACCTTATGCTCTAAGCAATTGCACTAAAATCTAAAAAAAATGCTCCAGTAGAGCTGAAAACAATGTAATTTTTCTAAATCCTCTTTTAAGAATATTTGTCCTTCACATTTCCTCCATGACCCCCTACCTCTCTGCATGGTCTAAATACTAGTCTCTCTGAACAATCATATTCATCAGCAGCCACCTCTTCATAAACTCCTGAATTCCCCAGAGATCACTCCAGCAGGCACAGTAAAGAAACATCCAGCTTACACAATGCATCAGAGCGTTACTGGAGTTGATGATGTATGCATTAAGGACCATAAACATATGTAATAGTTAACAAATCTTCAAATATCTAACACTTCTGCTCAGACATTTAATCCAAAACCTCCAGGTACTAGCAGACACACTAAATAGTTTACTCAGCACATTGCTGGTTTAGGTGTTGTCTTTGACCAAAGTTCTGAGATTCCCAGACTCTAAACCAAGCCCTTAGTTCAACTGTATCAATTATTCCTATTTCTTCCATTAACGTATGTTTAAAAACTATATTGCGTGTGCTTTAGAAGATCCTGTGAAAGCAAAACCACAGCAGTTCATTATTCACAAGAATTTCAGTGAAATTTCTTACAGAGAAGCAGAATTACCTTGCCATAGTAAGAAATGGCTTCTTTATATTTATCTATGATGTCTTCGGGGCTAAGGCAATTCTTGGCACGTCCTATCTCAGCACTGGTATCTGCATTAATACCATTTGAAGTCAGCGCGCCTAGAACAGAACAGGGCAAGAAATGAGCAGAAGGACTTTTAGCAAATACTAAATATCTAAGAAAAAAACTAGGATATGCTGTAGGTTTGACCAAAGCATACACAAAGAATACTTGCCCTACCCAGAAACAAATCATGCCCTACCTAGAAAACACCAGTTCTGTTTTACTATGCTATTTTAAAGAGTACAAATGAAAACTGGATTCATTCATAAACCAGCAAACAGGAATTAATCTTTCACATATTAAAAAAAAATCATAATCTTTTACATTTATCTGAATATTTAGACTATTAATAAAATATTAGATTGCTAAAATTAGATTACGGCCACATCTGAATATGCAATTTTAATCTTTGAATTATTCCTTGTTCTACTTAAGAATTGTATTTCTAAAACACAGCTAAGAAAAAAGAAAGTGCAAATTTATTTATAAACTATAGGAACAGAGATGTTCTCCTTCAATCATTTAAAACAAATACTTCTCTTCCCTATGTCTAATCACAGAGCAAGTGTTACATTGTAACAAGGCCACCAAATCTGAGCCTTCCATATTAAAAAAAAATTTAAAAAATTACCTGAGGCTCAAACAAAACAATAAGAAATTGTTTTGTTTATATAGGAAAGAGGGTGAGAGACAGAAAGTTTTTACATACATAAGGGATAAGAATATGAAATAAAAGCCAAGAAAATCTAGGATAATACAAAGAACATGAAAATTTTATTTCCAGAATTTAATTTTATTGCAGAGTTAACATAATAAAATTGAAAACATACATTAAAAGTTTGGCAAGGCTCTGTACCTTTTTACAAGTTACTTAATCTACAGGATTATATGGTAATTTATTTCTCCATAAAGTTTCTCTACTAAGATAGAATTTTCTGTGTTTCAGAGCTGGACCTAACTCTTAATGGACAGTTAAAAATTACTGTGAAAGACACTTTCTGCTCCTTCTATATATTCAGAAATGTGCTATTTTACATGCTCAAATGCTACAGCAACTTTTTTACATGTTTTATCAACCTTAAAGAATCATACCAAGCACATCTTTAGATTAACACCTTAGGGTTTTTATGGAAGTGCAAAATCTTTGTTAGTGAAGATTGAAAGAGTACCATGACACTACAAGAAACCATTCAGGTTTGTTGGTTGAAAAAAATTTTTATAACTTCACTGCTCATGAGAAGAAACAATCTTGATTAGAATTTACAGGGACACAATCATGGAACTACATCATTTATTTTGTGCCAGTTACCCTTCAGTCTTTTTGCTTCCTCAAGATTTATAGCCAAAAACTGAAACATCAGGAATCAGTACTAGTTTTGGCAAGCGGCAGTAACTTGATCAATACAAATGCAAAACATATGCAAGTAATAAAAGAAAATACTTTGGAAACATGCATGAAAATAATGTACCTGGATCAATGAGAACTTCTTGTGCCCCTAAAAGGAGGAACAAAAATGATTTTTTTTTTTCAGCCTTAAATATAGCCAACAAAATAAGCTCTTACAATGTTTCATAACTATCATCAGGTTTGAACAAAATCAAAATATTTATTAGGATCATCATTGCTGTTCTGAAGGACTACCAATTATAATTCAAGTAGTCACCATATGTTATATTGTATTTTGTTAAAAAATAAATTTAAAAATCCCATAAACTTGCAATGATTTCTAAGACACATCAAGAATTAAGGAATTTTCAGTGTATAATTTAAAGCCATATCCTTTTTCTCCTTTTCCTTTGTTCTTGTTTTGTTGGTAAGTTTCTGTCACAACCCACTTACTGTATTTTAATATCAGGTCCTACAGTACTTAAATCTCCTCATGGGAGCTCATTTAATCTACACAATACTTCAGAATAACATTTTCAAGTAATTGTATCCCTTTCAATTGTCATTAATTTCACTCCATCAAATTTTCTGGATAATTGAGTCATGCCAACCCAACAAGTCAGACTATGCACATAAAATAGTTGCCGTAAGTATTGCAAAGTTGGATTATCAGACATGTAACACCTTGTTGCCCTAAATTTGATTAAACACGGCAATGAAATTGTTGAGATCAAGGGTTAAGCAGTCAAAAACAGTTCTTTTATGAGCGAGACAGGACCTTGATTTGCTCAGACTCCAGACTAGTTAAGTCTCTCTAGTTGAGATTTAGAGCTAAATCAAGAAGATACTCCAACAGTTCACTCAGGTGTCCTCATTGTGCTTGGGGAAAGAGGAAGGTCAGGTGACAAAATTAAGAGCTTAGTGCTTCGAACAAATAAAACACCACAGAGGAACCCAAAACAGGTAGTAAGCTAAACATAAAGCAATCCAAACTCTGCTTATTCAGCATACAAATCATCTAGTCAACAGGCCAAGACCAGGTTCCTGGCCAACAGGAACTAAGCAACTCAAAATCTTTTATACTGATGGCTGCAGAGACAAATCCAGGCATTCAAGGGGACTCAGCCTAAAGCTCTCCCCCTAAAAACAAAAGGTTTTAGGAACATAAGAAGTCACATTTCTTTAGAATGTCAAACAATCAGCAAGACTCTGCAGTCCAAGGGCTGATGGCAATGACCAAGGAAGGAACCTGTCTTTGAAGGAGGCAAGATTCCATGTCTCCTTCCGTCAGCCAAGTACTTCAAACACTGTTATTGACTAATTCTCCTCTGAATTAACTATTCCCATCATGAGCTTCAAAAGAAGTTGAAGGGTACACCAATGAAAAACCAGATAATGTTCTGATGGTTACAGATAGGTATGAAATATATTGCAGTTCTTCTTAGCAGGAAAAAATAAAACAGCAAAACCAAACCCTTTTAACACTGCCCTCTTAGGCTTGTGCTCTATATTATACAAAGAGAGACACTATTAATCTCTTTCCAAAGTTGTTTCTATATAAAGCAGACACCACAACATTTTCTGAGCAGCCAGATCCTGTGCTATAGCCCAAAAATGCCAAATGGTGGAAATCACAGGAAATTCAAGAGAAAGGTGCTTCTCTTGACCGGGTCTGGGCACAAAGGCAGTACCAAGAAACCCCATCCTGTCAAGGCTGAAGTACAGGCACAAGAAGAGGTGCAATTCCAGGCACATCAGGAAGCAATAAAGGTAACTCTCACATCTACATGCTTCAAAAGTAGGCACGAATTGAATGTCAGTTCCAAGTATGGCACTTCTTGATTTGTGAAGAATTTGGAAGTCCCTTTTGTTTCTGGCCTTATCCTACAGAAAGATACACTAGAATTTGTTCCCCAGATTAAATACTGTTCTCTTAAAAATAACAGTAACAAAGCAGAATATAAACAAAGGTTCAGTTTGAAAAGATTGTAAATGAAAGGCACTGCAGAGTCTAAAAAAGATGTTGAAAAGAAACTTTCAGAAAACCTTGTAGGAAAAAGACATCACAAGAATAGCTGTTGCCTAGACAGAGTTCAGCAGTTCAGATCTCAAAACATTAAGAGATCATGATCAGAGATAGGGAACAATATCTAATGGACTATGAAGTAACATCTTCACCTGGAAGGGATGAAAAAAAATCCTGGAATCAGTTTTTCTTCACACAAAAGTTCTTCCAAAAATCTTGTCATGTGAAACTAAAATATTTTTTAAATGTTTACGACCACACTAACAAGTTTGCAAACATGACTTTGAAATACAAGACAACATATTTAGAGAAGCAGCAATAATACACCTAAAATATACTTGATTCAATTATTCTAACAGCTGTGACGTATTTGTTACCTTCTTTAGTAACAAGGAGTACCCATTACAAACAAACATTGCCACATCTACTGTTAAATATTCGTAGAAAAGTGGATAAAGGTCAATAACTGTGTGAAAATATACTGTAATGGCCAACATAAAATGCACTTATAGGGCATGGGACCAAATGCACAACATACACAAATGTCAACATACACAGTTTGTAATAATTTTGTATAAAAATAAAGATAATACGAAGCAAGTGTTTAATAGATTGTGACTTATAGATTAATAAAAATGTGTGGTTGTTTTTTTTAAGATTAACAAATTAATTTTGATCACACTGCACACAAGAGTACTTACACCAGCACTTAAATCCAATGTGTTTGTTTCTGTACTTTGTAAGCACCCGAGTCTATACACAGAACAGCTGTGCTGGGTTAGACCAAAGGCTTCTGTAGCTAGTAATAACAGATAGGTTTTTCTTTCACAACCCCAGCCAGCCTCTCCTAGAAGTCATAGAAACTTTCAGGAGCCTTAAAACCACGGGGCAAGTGTTCACTTATGCGATTGAAGGCTCATCTCCACAAACAGGAAGGAGTGCAGAGGAGCATCTTTATTGATAACCTAGACGAGGGGATCGAGGGCACCCTCAGTCAGTTTGCAGATGACACCCAGCTGGGTGGGAGTGTTGATCTGCTCGAGGGTGGGGAGGCTCTGCAGAGAGACCTGGACAGGCTGGAGCCATGGGCTGAGCCCAACTGGGGGAGTTTCACTGAGGGCAAATGCCGGGGGCTGCCCTTGGGCCACAACAACCCCCAGCAGCGCTACAGGCTTGGGGAGGAGTGGCTGGAGAGCTGCCAGTCAGAGAGGGACCTGGGGGGTGATTGACAGCCGGCTGAACAGGAGCCAGCAGTGTGCCCAGGGGGCCAAGAAGGCCAATGGCATCCTGGCTTGTGTCAGCAATAGCGTGGCCAGCAGGGACAGGGAAGGGATCTGAGCCCTGGGCTCGGCACTGGTGAGGGCGCCCCTCGATTCCTGGGTTCAGTTTTGGGCCCCTCACCCCAAAAAGGCCATTGAATGACTCGAGCGTGTCCAGAGAAGGGCAACGGAGCTGGGGCAGGGTCTGGAGCACAGGTCTGCTGGGGAGCGGCTGGGGGAACTGGGGGGGTTCAGTCTGGAGAAGAGGAGGCTGAGGGGAGACCTCCTGGCCCTCTGCAACTCCCTGACAGGAGGGTGCAGAGAGGGGGGATGAGTCTCTTTAACCAAGGAACCAGTGCCAGGACAAGAGGGAATGGCCTCAAGCTGCCCAGGGCAGGGTCAGGCTGGCTCTGAGGAAGGATTTCTTTGCAGAAGGGGCTGTTGGGCGTTGGAATGGGCTGCCCAGGGCAGGGGGGGAGTCCCCGGGATCCCTGGAGGGGTTGAAGAGTCGGGCTGACCCAGCGCTGAGGGATCTGGTGGAGTTGGGAACTGTCAGTGTGAGGTTCATGGTTGGACTGGAGGAGCTTCAAGGTCTTTTCCAACCTACGTGAGTCTGTGAACAGCAACAGACAGCTGAACCCCAATAACTTAATCAGAGTCATAGAGCTCTCTGGGGATAAAACCTATCAGGACCAGTTAAGATGAGCCACTCTCTGGATTGCCTTACAGGCTGCGGGAGTTAGTGCCTACAGGGATATGGGGGTCATTATGGGATGCTGGGAAAGAACATCTTGGGACTATGCAACATTTCCTATGGAGATGAGTCTTGCTTCTATCACACTACCAGATCCAGTAACTCCTGACAAAGAGTTCCACATCATACCCATGTACTGGATAAAGAATAATTCTTTCTGGCATGGCTTCCATGATTGGAGTGTTGGAATGGAAGGGTAGAGGCTCTCTATGATGGACAGGCAGGGGAGGCAAGGAGGGAGGGTCACCCTCTACCTCAGTGACCAGCTGGAGTGCATGGAGCTCTGCCTGGGGATGGATGAGGAGCAACCAAGAGCTCATGGGTCAGGACTAAAGAGAGAGAAGGGACAGGTGATGTTATAGTGGGGGTCTGCTACAGGCCACCCGATGAAGGAAAACTGAGCAGACAAGGGCCTCTATGGACAGACAGGAGCAACCTCACGTTCAAAAGCCCTGGGCTTCATGGGGGACTTCAACCACCCCAATATCTGTTAGAGAGACAATACAGCAGTAGATAAGCAATCCAGGAGGTTCCTGGAATGCATTGATGATAACTTCTTTCTCCAAGTGATAGAGGAGCCAGTGAGGAGAGGTGCTGTGCTGGACCCTGTTCTCACCAACAAGGAGGGGCTGGTGGGGAGTGTGAGGCTCAAGGGCAGCCTTGGCTGCAGTGACCATGAAATGGTGGAGTTCAAGATCCTTCGGGCAGTGAGGAGGGTGCACAGCAAGCTCACTACCCTGGACTTCAGGTGAGCAGACGCTGGCCTCGTCAGGGATCTGCTTGGCAAAGCACCGTGGGATAAAGCCCTGGAGGGAAGAGGGGCCCGAGAAAGCTGCTCAGTATTCCAGGATCACCTCCTCCAAGCTCAGGAGCGATGCATCCCGACGAAGAGGAAGTCAGGCAAAAACACCAGAGGGCCTACATGGATGGTCAAGGGGTTCCTGGACAAGCTGAATCACAAAAAGGAAGCCTACAGAGGGTGGAAGCAAGGACAGGTAGCCTGGGAGGAATATAGAGAAGCTGTCCAAACAGCCAGGGAACAGGTTAGGAAGGACAAAGCCCTGACAGAACCAAACCTGGCCAGGGACATCAAGGGCAACAGGAAAAGCTTCTATAGATTGCATCAGTGATGAAAGGAAGAGTAGGGACAATGAGGGCCCTCTCCACAAGGAAACAGGAGACCTGGTTACCCAGGACATGGGGAAGGCTGAGGTACTCAATGACTTCTTTGCCTCAGTCTTCACCAGCAAGTGCTCCAGCCACACCGCCCAAGTCAACGCAGGCAAAGGTGGGAACAGGGAGAATGAAGAACTGCCCACCATACGATCAGGTCTGAGACCATCTAAGGAACCTAAAAATGCCCAGGTCCATGCAACCTGATGAGATGCATCCACAGGTCCTGAGGGAACTGGTGGATGAAGTGGTTAAGTCACCATCTATCATATTTGAGATGTTGTGGCAGTCTGGTGAAGTTCCCGCTGACTGGAAAAGGGGAAACACAGCCCTAATTTTTAAAAAGAATAAAAAGTAGAGACAGGGAACCACAGGCCAGTCAGTCTCACCTCTGTGCCCGGCAAGATCATGGAGCAGATCCTCCCGGAAACTATGCTAGAGCACATGGAAAATAAGGAGGTGATTGGTGACAGCCAACATTGATTCACTAAGGGCAAAGTATGCCTGACAAATTTCATAGCCTTCTGTGATGGGGTTACAGTGTTGGTGGACAAGGGAAGAGCAACTGTCGTCACCTACCTGGACTTGTGCAAAGCATTTGACACTGTCCCACGTGAAGTCCTTGTCTCTGAATTGGAATGACATGGATTTGACACGTGGACCACTTGATGGATAAGGAATTGGCTAGACGGTCGCACTCAAGGAGCTGTGGTTAATGGCTCGATGTCCGAGTGGAGAACAGTGACAAGTGGTGTTCCTCAGGGGTCAGTGTTGGGACCAGCGATGTTTAACATCTTTGTTGGTGACATGGACAGCGGGATTGTGTCCACACTCAGCAGTTTGCCAATGACACCGAGCTGTGTGGTGTGGGTGACACGCTGGAGGGAAGGGATGTGCCATCCAGAGGGACCTGGACAGGCTGGAGAGGTGGGACCGTGCAAACCTCATGGAGTTCAACAAGTTCACAAATTCCTGCACATGGGTCAGGGCAATCCCAAGCACTAATAGAGGCTGGGTGATGAGTGGATTGAGAGCAGCCCTGTGGAGGACTTGGGGGTATTGGTGGATGGAAAATTAACTGTGAGCCAGCAATGTACACTCACAGCCCAGAAAACCAACCATGTCCTGGGCTGCATCAAGACAAGTGTGGCCAGCAGGGCAAGGGAGGGGATTGTCCCCCTCTACTCCGCTCTCCTGAGACCCCCCTGCAGTGCTGTGTCCAGCTCTGGGACCACCAGCATAAGACAGACATGGACCTGATCAAGCAGGTCCAGAGGCCACAAAGATGCTCCAGGGGCTGGAGCACCTCCCCTGTGAGGACAGGCTGGGAGAGTTGGGGGTGTTCAGCCCGGAGAAGGCTCCGGGGAGACCTTAGAGTGGCCTCCCAGTACTTAAAGGAGGCCTATAAGAAAGATGGGCAGGGACTCTCTACTGTAACTGTAGTAATAGGAGGAGGGGTAACAGTTTTAAACTGAAAGAGGGTAAATGTAGATTAGATATAAGGAGGAAATTCTTTACTGTGAGGGTGGTGAGACACTGGCACAGGTTGCCCAAAGAAGCTGTGGCTGCCCCCTCCCTGGAAGGGTTCAAGGCCACGTTGGACGGAGCTTTGGGCAACCTGGGCCAGTGGAAGGTGTCCTTGCCACAACATTCACCATATTATAGACCTCTCTCATATCTCCCCAATCATCATATTACTTATGTAGTCTGAGAGTTTAGAAAAAGTATACCAAATTTTTAAAATTATGTTGATTTACTGGGTTTTAGTTAATCAAATCTATTTATTAAATGTTGACTTTAGAACAGCAAAACACCTCTGAATAAATGTACCTAACATTCTTCTCAGTATGTGCAGCTCTGCAACATCCTATGTACTTTATGAAAACTGTCTATGTCTCCTCCAGTAAAATTCAAACACAGACACTATTAGCAATCAGATGAAGAGAACAACAGCTTTGCAACTCTATGCAAAGCACATATCAGCATTAATACCAAAGCAGTAGAAAAATCATTCAGGTAAAAATATTAAAAAGAAACATAGTTCTCCCCTCCCCAGTTTATCCTGTGTGTGGTAAATTTCACAGTTCGGAAGTAGAGAGGAAATTTTCAGATGTTTGGTGATGGCGAACAGAATAAAACCCAAATCCTGTCCTTACCTGGTCTGTGCCTGTTGCCTGCCTCAGCAGAAAGAGAACCTCCTTGTGCCCTGCGAGATCCAACTTTACCTCCAGTACCTCCGGGATAATGATATATCACTGATGCTGAGCATAACCCCTCAAGAGCAGCTGAAGAGTAAAGAAAAAAGCCAACAGATTAGTAGAGATACTTGCAAGAAATGAAGTACCATGTAGTAAAGTCTATTTACACAAGTATGCCTCAAATTGGAGACCCAGTGACAAAGGCCATGGAAAAGCCTGAGATACTCAATGTCCTTTTTACCTCTGTTTTCACTGGTAAGGTTTACCCTCAGATCTTCCAGGTCCCCAAAACTACTAGCAGAGTCTGTAGGAGTACACAATAGCCACAGTAGAGGAAGACAGACATACGAAGTACTTAATCCAACTGGTCAAAAATCCACAAATCCAGGTAAGATGCATTCGTGGATGTCAAGAGAACTGGCCAATGTGAAGCAACTCTCTTATCACATCCAACAGGTCATACCAATTGGGGGAGGTTTCTAATGGCTGGACAAAGCAAAACATCACAAGAAGGAAGTATCAATGGTCTACAGGCAGGTCAACCTCAGTTGCCTGGCAAGGCTATAAAGAAATCCTTCTGGAAGCCATTTCCAAGCACACAAAGGACAAAAAGGTGACTGGGAACAGCAAACATTGATTTACAGAGGATAAATCAGTCCTTGGCAACTTCACTGCCTCCTGTGATAAGATGATTAGCTCAGTGGACAAAGGAACAGCAGTAGATGTTGTATATTTTAACTCTCACAAGACCTTTGGACATGGTCTCCCATAGTGTGCTTAGAGCCAAATTGAGGAGATAAGATTTGGATAACTGGCCTCTAAAGTAGGTGGAAAACAGGATGGATGGCCAGGCTCTAAGGATTGTGATCTGCAGTACAAAGTCCAAATGGTTGCCAGTTACTAGTGGAGTCCCTCCGGGATGAAAACTGGGGACAGTACTCTAATGTCCGCATTTAACAGGGTGGATGATGGCATAGAGCACTCCCTGAAAATTCCTGGGTGATACCAAACTGGGGGGGAGCAGTAGGGCAGGTCTTTAGTGCAGAGAGAACTCGACAGGCTGGAGATATGGGCCAACAGAAGCCTCATGCAGTTCAAGAAAGGCTCATGCATCTCGGATGTGCAGCAGTGCAGCCTGGGAGCTGACTGGCTGGAAAGCAGCTTTGCAGAAAAGGACCTGGAAGTCACAGTGCACAACAAGTTAACAGCAGTTAGTAGTAGGCCCTTGCAACAACGGTGACCAACTGCATACTGTAACAGCCACAGTGTAGCCAGCAATTCAAGAGAAGCAATTATTCCCCTCTATTCTGCATCTGAGACCACTTCTGGAGCACTGTGTCCAGCTTTGGGCTCCCTGGAACTAGAAAGACATTGACATCCTGAAGTGATTCCAGTGGAGGGCCATCAAAATGGTCAGGGGGCCAGAGGCCAGGACATTTGAGGAGCAGAGAGAACTGGGTTCGTTAAGAACAAAAGGCTAAGGGGCAGTGGAGTTATATGCTTCTCAGAGGTGCAGTGACTGGATGAGGACGAACGCAAGTTGATGCAGTAAATCCTGTTGTAACGTAGAAACATTGTTTCGTTGGGTATTTTTGAACTACAAGCAGCAAAATGTTAGAACAAGTTGCTCAAAGATTACAGAACTTCCATCCTTAAATATACTTAAAACTCAGCTGGAGAGGTCCCTGAGCAAACTAATTTAACTGGATGGAATATGAGCAGATGAGACAAGACTTGGGAACCTCCAGAGGTCACTTCCAATCCAAATTATTCCGAGTCTAATTTGCCTAAGTATCATTTGGTAGTCCAACAGATGGGCCTTAAAATATTTTCATGCCTTGCAGAAGTACAAAAGTTCTCCTCTCCTGCTTAAAGAACCCTGAGACATTTAACCTTTTGAAACAGTAGAAGTGCAAAGTCAGAAGATGTTATGGTTTTCATAAGACATAACGTACATTTCCATGTAGAATGAGAAAGCTAAAAGCAGAACTGGAGACAGCATTTTCCTAAAAGGGTATGAAACTGAAAAGCAGGAATTGTGCTCAGAGACGACTTGTATATCCAATAAATAGAAAAAAGCAGGACAGAAAAAAAGGAAAGGAGGAAGGAGAAGTCAGGGAAAAAGTGAAGCCTAAGAACTAACATGAAAGGAAGGAAGTTATGCTCATGGAAGTTAAATACTCATGGCTTCGGTAGATGTAAAGGCAAAAAAATTTTGCTAATAGGCCATAGTAGGCATCTGCAAAAAAGATTTTTAAAACATCTGTACAATCCACTGAAAAGATAAACCCTTTCAAGAGAGGTATTAGAAAAAAAAAAATCACACGCAATATATATATTTTTTAAGTACACACTTTACTACTATAATACACTTTACGTTGCAGGTTTTCTTAAAACACATTTCTTTCTCAGGTCTTATTAACAAATTTTTATTTTTACTTCATTCTTAGTCACAGCTGATATTCAGATTTTGGTCACCAAAATAACTTTTATAATATAGAAAAAAACTTATAGAAGACAGTTTGATTTATTTGGTGTTAGCAACTAATTATTTGATTCACTGTCATCAATTAATCCTACCTCCAAGCCACAGAAAGTCATTCACAGACCGCAGAAGTTCCACTGCCATGTGATAATGCACCAAGGAATCTTGTAACATCCCAGCCTGTAAGCACAGGTCACCAACATGTTTCCGCATCCGGCCTTGACAACGCTTCTTATAGTGTCTGCAAAATAAAATGTACAATTTACAGTTATTTCCAGGAAACACTTATTTCAGGTAATAAATACCTAAAGTCAATTTTCTTTCCTCCTTAACAGATCAACATTAAATTAGGTTTCTCTGAGCAAACATCCATATGAATTCTAACCAGCATAATATGCAAAAGAACCAACATTTTGAGGAAATATTGCAAAAAAAAAACAATTTATCACATATTTTGGCTACATAGCATTTACGCACACAGAGTCACAAAGTTAAAAGACTGCATTTCAGAGCACTTTAATAGCCTTGTCACAACTGAAATAAAACAGACTCATAGAATTGCCCAGGTTGGAAGGAACCTTGAAAGATCAGCCCTTTCATGGGAAAGGGAACCTAGATAAGATTATCTAGCACCCTGTCCAGTTGCATCTTGAAAACCTCCAAAGCAAGGTTCTTGTGGTCCTTGATGGCTATTTGGCTGCCTTTCCTAGCTGGTATGCTTCTTTTTTTGTATTTAAGTACACCCAAAAGTTCATTGTTAAGCCAGGGTTGTCTCTTGCCTTTCCCTCGGTAGGAAATGGACTGTCCTTGTGCTTCTAGCAGGCGGTTCCTAAATAACTTCCAGACTTCAAAAGCTCTTTTGCTGTCCATGGAAGCTTCCCACAGAATCCCTCACATCTAGGCTCTGAGCATATTGCAGTTGACTCTTCTAAAATCCAGGGTCTTTGTCCTGCTACTGGTCTTCAGTGTGCTCAGCAGGATCTTAAACTCCACAATGTTGTTGTCGCTGTACTCAAGGCTACCATTGGTAGTTATGTTCTCAAGCAAGACTTCTTGGTTTGTGAGCAGCAAGTCCAACACCACACTGTTCCCAGTCACCAGGTTCAGCATCTACAGCAGGAAGCTCTCCTCAATGCATTCCAGGAAACTGGTGGACAACTTCTGCACTGCCGTGCTGCTTTCCCAACAAACATCTATGTAACTGAAATCACCCATGAGGAGCAACTTGTGTTGGCCCAAGACTTCTTTAAGCAGCCAAAGGAAGGTTTCATCAGCCTTATCATCCAGATTGGAAGGTTGGTAACATAAGATCTGACATAAAATGTCCCTTGGCAATGATCCTTATAATCTTAATCCAAAATCATTTGAGAGAACTTTCACAGTCTCCATAGCTCAGCTCCATACATCCAAATTTCTCTTTCACATGAAGTGCAACTCCGTCCCCTCTTTCTTCCTTCCTCTTTCTGAAAGGGCCTGTAGCCATCCACTGTCATCTTCCAGTCATATATTTCCACATTTCTGTGGTTCCTATGACATCATAACACTCAGACTGGGCACGGACAGCCAGTTCCTCCTTTTTGGTGCCGAGGCTTCTTGCATTGGTAGATGTGCACTTGAGGTGGCTGAATTTAGGATTCTTGACTTCAGAGAAGGCTGGGGACCATTCCTAACTGCACATAGTTGCACTCATCTACCCTGTTGTTTAGGAATATATATCTGTCACAGCTCTGGACACTACCCCCCGAAGTTCGTTAGTTTAAGGCAAGATTGGCAAGTCAGCCCGTCTGCTAATGAGATTCTCCTGCCTCTTCTCAGGAGGAGGATCCTCTCTCCCCCCGGTAGGCTGTAGGAATTCCCATGACCACAGAAACCAAAGCCCTAGTGACAACACCAGCCATGAAGCCAGGTATTGATCTGCACGAGGCGATGACTTCTGCCTGCACCCTAATCTCTGACTGGCAAGACAGAGAAGAAGATCACTTGGGCACCTGCACCCTTTCCCTTGTGGCCCCAGGGCTCTGAAGTCCTGCTTGATCTTGCCCACGGTGTGCTTTACCCTGGCACTGGTGCCCACATGGAAGAGCAGCAGGGGACAGCAGCCTGTGCTTTTAACCAGCTGGGGCAGTCACCTCTTTGGGACAGCCCAGACCTTGGCTCCTGGCAAGCAGCAAACCTCCCTTCAGTGTACAGAGGCCGGCGGATGGGTGCCTCGGGGCCTCTCAACGCTCACACATGACCAGCACTCGCCGCCTCCTTCTGCAGCTTTCACTGTGTGCTGCTGCTGCTGCTGCGCCTTCTCCCGCGGCATTTTGCTCGCGGCTTTAGTCCGCTGCCAAGGTTTCCGATCTGTTGGTGGGCGGCACACCAAAGGCAGAGGATTGCAGTGATGCTCTTCCCGCGGGGCACCAGAGACCACGGTGCCTCCTGCCCCAAGGTGCCCTCAGGTCGCTGGTGCAGCTCTTTGGTCTCTGGAGGTCGGGGCCACGGGGCCCCAGGATTTCTCCTTGCCAACTCTCCAGCAAGGCTCTAGTTCTCGGCCGTGCTCCCCAACACGGCACAAGCCGCTCCCTTCCCCCGCAGCTCCTCCGCCCGCTGCCTGAGGGACCCCCCCAGAGCACCCCCTGCCCAGGGGAGCTGCCCCCCTCCCGCACCCGGCACCCAGGGGTGCAGCCTCTGCAGCCCTCGCCCTGCCCAGCCGCCGCCCCAGAGCCGCCTCTGCCTGGCCGCCGCCCGCGCTCGCCCCGGCCCTGCCTGCCGAGGCAGCCGACTCCCGCCTGCTGCAGAGCACGGCCCTCGCCTGCTCTGCCCGACGCCCTCCCGGGGGGAGACCGCCCGCCCCCCGCCCGCCCCGTCCCCGCACACAGCCCAGGGGGGCGGCGGGCCCAGAGCCCCCTCAGACAGCCCGCGGGGCCTCGCAGCCCTCCCGCTCCTCTCAGCCTCGGCTGCAACCGCTGCTCCTGCTGCTGCTGCCAGCGGTGTGTAAAGAGTTGCTGATGTTTGCGAAGAAATAGTCTGTTTGAAATGTCGCGGTCCTCAAACAGGGACGTTTTTCTGTTAAAGGGATAATTAGTGAAAAGCCACTGTCACTTCAGGCAAGAACTGACAGGGTTTGTCTTGCTTCTCCTTTTTTTACACATTAAAATAAATGGTGAAGTTCTCTTTCCCAAACAATATTCCAAGACCAATGAAGTCCTACTGAAAATATTACATAGACAAAAGAAAAGGCAACTTGGGCACAAATACATGCCATAAAGTCACTAACCTTACTCTTTTTTTCATAAATTGCACCTAAAGAAATGTGACATGCGAAGTAAGACCCTAGACTTTCAAATCGACTCATGATTTAAGTCCCAGTTCGGGACAGTGCAGCTCTCCCGAGTCCATCAGCAATTCTGTTCTCCCTCCTGCAAAAGCATTCCCTAGAAAGAATGGCCTTGTTCTACCTCATAAAACTGTTATCTTAAATAAAACTCAAATGTCAACTTAGATATTTTATTCATTTCTCTACACTACTCGAATAGTCTATTCTTTTGTTCCATCCTGGTTTTGGCTGGGATAGAGTTAATTTTTATTCTTAGTAGCTAGAAGAGTGCTGTGCTTTGGCTTCAGTATGGGATTTGGTATGAAAAGAAAGTTGATAATACACTGATTTTTCAGTTGTTGCTAAGAAATCGAGGACTTTCCAACTTCCCATGTCCTGCCTGCATGCAGGTGTATAAGAAGCTGGGAGGGGGCACAGCCAGAGCACCAGATCCAAACTGGCCAGTGAAATATTCCATATCCTGTAGCATCATGCTCAGTATATAAAGGAGGGGCAGCCAGAAGGAGTTCTTGCTCATTGCCAGGACAGTGGTTTCAAGATCTTGGGTTTTTTGGGATTGCTAAACAGGAATGGTCTGGGTATCACAGAATCACAGAACCGTCTACGTTGGAAAAGACCTTGAAGCTCCTCCAGTCCAACCATTAACCTCACCCTGACCGTTCCCAACTCCACCAGATCCCTCAGCGCTGGCTCAGCCCGACACTTCAACCCCTCCAGGGATCCCGTGGACTCCCCCCCTGCCCTGGGCAGCCCATTCCAACACCCAACAGCCCCTTCTGCAAAGAAATCCTTCCTCAGAGCCAGCCTGACCCTGCCCTGGGCAGCTTGAGGCCATTCCCTCGGGGCCTGGCATTTGTTACTTGGTTAAAGACAGTATCAGCTGGCAGACGGTGAGGAATTGCATTGTGCATTACCCATCTGTACTTTCTATTATTGTTTTATCGCAATTATTAAACAGTTTTTATCTCAACCTATGAGTCTTCCCTCCATTTCTATTCCCCATTGCCTGGGGTGGGGAGGGTGAGCAAGCAGCTGTGTGGTGTTTGGCTGCCAGCCAAATAAATTTATATTAAAAAATTATAGGCATACAATTTCACTGACCAAACTTCACACCAAGGTAAAAAGAACTCTTTCTTTGGATGGCTTAAACTAACATAAAAGTTACATGAGAACAAAATTTTAATTAAAAGAATTGCTGTGGGTGTCATTCTTTATCATATAAATGAAGTATGTCCAAAGAATCTGGTTAAAAGGGGTTTCCAAAAATATGAAGAATTATCTTGGATTGACTGTCATAGTTCTACATTTTTAGCTTTTAGTAGATGTAGTGATAATTTTTCAATTAAACCAAGTTTTAAAAAATTACCTAGTCTATTTGAACATTAATACCTGGCATATTTGAACCTAACAACTTAAAAAAAAGAAAAAAACAAAACCAAACAAAACCAGGGTAACAAGTCCAGATGCTGAACTCCTATACCCTAGAGCAAGACTTGAATGAAGAGGAAATGCCATGATTATGAAATGAAATGGGGTGTGGGGTGGTAGGGTTTTTTCCAGCAAAGAACTTCCCAGAGGATCCTAGAGATGAATTCAAGTGCAAATGAAATAATCTCTCGTAACACATCTGACCAGACTGTCTTCATAAAGTCTGTAATGGGGGGGGGGAACAACAAAAAGGGGACAGAACATATAAAGTATAAGGGTAGGAATAAGCATATTAATTTATTTCCTTTAGATTTTAAGGTAGAAAGGCTAGGAGAAATTATAATAATAAAAACAATTACATGTTACTGTTTTGTTTGCTTTCAAGGTTCTTGGTTTGGATTTTTTACACCAAAGAGAAGCAGCAAGTCCAAGGGATAACCACTGTGTTCAGCCACCAAATAATGTCTTATTCCTTGTAGTTGGTTTGAAAAACTAAAGGTTCATCAAGAAAATGAAGAGAAAGTAACTGATTTATATGGATGATGGACTGAAATTTTAAAAGAGAAGATATATGTAAGGACATACAATGTCCTTATAAAATTTATAATAGAAAAGCAATCAGAACCAGTCTCATTGTTTACAAGAAAAACTAGAAATTAAAGGGAGACAAGAAGCATGTCTCCTCTTGTTCCTCCCCATCTAAAAAGTGACAACTCCTACATAAATGTTCCCACTTTTATGATCTATTACATCATATTCACAATTGATGTGAAGACGACATTAAATGAAACTAAATACGACTGTTGTCCTATCTTGTCAGATATGCCAAGAAATTGCAATATTTCTGATTTTTTAGTTTTCAACAAGCATGTACTTTGCAGATCTTTGTAACAAAAAAAATGCAAGAAGATTCAAAGTGAAAACTAAAGCTGCTCTGCATGAACTATGGAAGGGCACCAAATCTTACCAAGATTTCAATGTGAGATCTGGGTTATAAAGAAATACCTGAGTCAAAATTTACTTTGTAATCTTGAATCAATACTATATAGGAGGGTGTAAATTGTTTACAAAGCAGATTTTACTAATTCCTGAATGAAATTATGATTATAAATGTGATACTGCTTTTAACTTTTTTTACACAGAATATATAGTGGAATTGGAGAATCATGGTTTCCTTACACAGCTATAATTTCTTTCAAAGATGCTAACAATTCCTCTCCCTACAGTTTCAAGTTATTTCTGTGTTTATGGACAAATTACTTTTCTTGTTCTCTCAAAACTGTAGTTTTTAAGAGGTTTTTCTAGATTTTCAGAGTGCATATGATCAAGTTCATAAATATGAGTCATACAGCAAAAGGAAGAGAGATGATGCCAGACTCCTAAATCAGAACCTAGTACCGGAATCATTTCGGTCATACTGCCTCACCAACAGCTCTTCCTAACCAATACCTAATTTTGCTGCAGATTTATGCATATGTCAATATATGCAAAGTTTGAAAGCATTTACTCACTTAGACATCAATAAACATTGTTCATACAAAACACTTCTTTTAGAAACCCTCCTTATTTATAAACAAACAGATAATTTATTCCTGGTGATGAAGAAATTTACTATTAATTATTCAAAGACTGAATTAATTCCACCTACGTTTAGGCTCTTAAATGTGGTACCAAGACAGCATCTATCTCCTACAGACCCTGCAAGCCTTCACCATCCTCCTGGAAAACATTTTCCCACTAATTATAGAGTGAATTTGCACTGCACAAATGTATAAACTGTGTCTTAATTTAGTGCTCACAATTACGTACAATGATTTCAGACTTTTTTTCCCCCCTCCCAATTACTACAAGCATGTCCAAAAAAACAAAAGGCAAAGATCTCATTGAAACAAAACCCTCTCTCCACAGACAGCAAAACTTCATTTACTTCTTATTTGGGAAGCCTCTTTTGAAAAAAATCTAGTATCTACAATATGAGGTTGTTAAAAGCAGGTCTAAGTGACTGATGGTTTCTTCAGAGCATACTGGAGTGCAAATTTATTGGAAAAAAAATCATACACGCATGTATGTAGCAGCATAAAATTATTATTATTCATTTTAATACCTAGCTAGTGTTGCTTCACAGCTTTATCTGAAGAATCTGGCCACAAAGCTGAAAGTGAGAAGCTTATTGATAATGTCTTTCTAATTTATTTTTTATTAAAACACTGTTTAATTATTTTGTCTCTCTACTGCTTAAGTCTAATCTATTTGATGATAGGAAGTCCATGTAAGTTAACTACTACCTTTTCTAGGATAAGATGACAACCTTTTTCTAGGTCAGCTTCTTGTAGTACCCTACTGCTAAGAGCTGTTTCTATTTATTTTTCCTCTAGAAGATCATTTAATACATTAAGTTTCAAAGACACACCCAAGTCTCACCCAAAGACACACCACAAACCCCTTCCAGAGTGCGAGGCACTCAGAAATATCCTCAAGGAATACAATGCCACATAATGTAGGACCACAGGTGGAATACTCCATAGCATCAGTCATCCAAACTCCTCTTCAGAAGGTCCTCTCCTCAACACATCTACACATACAGTTGACCACAAAACTAGTTTAAAAACTTATTTTCTAAAGTTAGTTGTGTTAATTGGGTACCTAACACACTCTTTATGTTCTCTTCAGAATAACAACAATCATTAACATCAGCAATCACTACTACTACTTCAAACTGGAAGACAATAAACCTGTTCCAGAAACCAAAGAGCACTACTCAATCCCGTTTCCATTTCTACCTCATTCACTACACAAGATACAATGTTTACCTCTTCATCCCCAACTCTCTTTAAGGATCCCAGGATAATTTTATGGAAAATTCAGAGCAACAATATTATATTTCAAGACAGAATATATTTTCACTACAAACCATCCAGCAACAGGTTTAAAGGAATTTCTGGATCCTCAAAATTTCGAAGTGGCTAAATTTAAAAACAAGAAACATGCAAAATGAATTTGCAAAAGTATTCATGCAAAATGCTTCAACAAAAATTTCCATCAAATTCTGCTAATTCAAATTAGCATGCAGAACTAGAGATATCACCAATCATATCCAGACTTAAAAGACACAGCTACGGCATTTGATCGACTGCCAGAACTTTTGAATTTGGAAACCAAACACAGGCAGCAACAGCTTCATGGCTTTGGAGTTTAAAAAATAAAGCAAATTCCAGAGGCCAGCAGCCACCTAAGCAAATTATGTGTCCTACAAAAAAATTCAGCATTGCTACCAAATATAATTGCCAAATGCACCAAAAGGGGTCAACCACAGTAGTAAGGCTCCAGGCAGCAATTATTTTTGTGTGTACTGAAAAATAAATATAAAAAGCAACATTAAAATGTGCAATGAAGGCGGAGTGGAAAGGCCGTACATGGAAGAAAGCTAACTATTTTTAATATATGCAATCACAGCCTACCTTTTTAGACCCAACAACAAACTCACAGGGCAGTATGAGAGAAGAAGAATAAAAAAAAAAAAAAAAAAGGAAGGAACAAAACAAAAATTAGAAAGAATTAGAAAGACAGAGAACAGAAAGAAAATTAATAGCCACATACACATACTGAGATATCATAAACTTTGATAAACCGGTGAAGAAATCCCATCTACGATACTGTGTAGAGAAAGACACATCTATAAATAGAGCCCTACTTTCTCATCATTCAATAGTATTAAATGGATGCCTTACCAGTATTAAAAAAGAAAGAATCAAAGACACAAACTGATGTGAACAACATTAAAATGATCTTATCCAAGTAGATTTATAATCATACATGAGTAAGTTTATGCTTTTAGCTGAAAACAGAAATAAAATAGAAAAATTAAACAAATGGGATTTCAGGTATTTCTGGCAAGTATGTTTCTGAGTTTCAAGTTTGTAGGACCTTAGCATCATTGTAAGAACACGCATTTCCATTCTTTTCAATCAGTCTCCCAGCCTCCTACAAACAACCACCAAGTGCAACTCCTTTCAGAAACTTTTTCAGTTATCCTCAACAGCCCCATGACCACATAATATTTTACCTAATTTACAGACAAATAAACAGAAAAATTAACACATTTGCTAAGATCATCTATTGGCTGAGTGCTCTAGACATTAAACCAAGGTCAGACTCCCAGTCCTACAACTTCTATTTAACGGGGCAATCTTTCTTCAAAACTTCTTAGGACTTAATCCCACTGTTTTTCAGATACAGTTTCCTACCAACCAAAAAATTCTTCTACACAAATAATATAGTGGTTTTGCGTATATTGTCATCACAGTACGAGTTCTGGGAATGTTGTCTCTTCTGCTCATTATACAAGCAACTTGCAAAAGACAAATAACAGCTCCACTTTTTCCAAGAACTATCTTATTTGAAATGCAGCATTATAATCCATCCGTCTTCCTAATTTATGAACTCTGCTTCTTAAAAGAAGCCAACCGTGTTGCAATTATTATGCAACCAAATTAATGCTGGTCTTACTAACTGGGTGGGAGATCTGTTCTATGTATCTAGTCTTGATCATAACCTAAGTATTAACCTTAATAATTTACAATAAATTGCTTGGAGAAAAGTCTCTTTGAAGATACAAAAAAAGTTCTGTAGTTTTAATTAGTCTTCAAATCACATGACCATAATTACTGTGTAACAACATATTTTCACTCAATAGATCAACCCAGCTTATTAGCTTAAGGTTACAGCTGCAGACTATGTCTAGTGAGACCTTTGTGCTACTCTGTGAAATTTAACTTCAGTTTTAGAAGTTACAGGAAAAGATATGCTTATTTAGCCTAAGCAGACATCTGCAACTATAGCAGCAAAGACACATACACTCTGTTATCTACAAGCACAGAGTGTGCGCCTGCTCTTTCCATCTATTTAATATAGAATATTTGTTCTTTTTAACCAGTTAGTTGCACTCTGACTTGGTAGGTCAGGATATTATATACCAAAAAAAATTTAAATAAAGGGACAGAGGTATATAAAAAAGAGTAAGGGGACATTCTTTGCTTTTAACCCCTTAGAAATTTCCACCTAGTCTCAAAAAAGCTGTTTCACTTACCTCAATATCTCAATAAATTATCCTTTTTATATTTAATTCTTTAAACTCATTATGCTGACAGACTCAAAACCAACAAAGTAGCAGAAGTTATTCTACCAGATGCTCTCACACACTCCCTGCATTCAGACTACCTTTACCCTTCCCTGAACAGAATTATACAACATTGCATCTTGCAAAAACAAAAATGGGACTCTGGTGGAGAAGGTCCTTTCTAACCCTATACGTCCCCATTATGACTTAATGTAATGCTTTCCCCTTAACTGGGGAATCTGTCACTGCAAAAGAGAACAGGCTACAATAAAAACCTTTTATTGCAACCTAAGTATTAAAAGGAAATATAGTACCATTTACATCTAAAGACCTAGGCTCAAAAAGTGTAGGTTAGTTTAATGAACTGATCTTAGTTCAACCACATCTCATGGTCCTGAATTTCTGCTAAGTAGAATACGAAGCAGAGAAACGTCATGCTCCATGAAAAGTGCTAGAAAGGTCCCTGTGCAGAGAAGCTCAGGTATACCATGCATTTCTAACTCAGCCAAGGACAACTCCTTTTCTGACACTTATTTGGGATTACATAAATTTCTCCTTTCTGTTACAAAACTCAAAAATATTTTTTTTTTTAAAGTCCAGGTATTTAGAGTATTTTCTTATCCACACAAAATACTAAACTGAATGTACAGATCTTTTAATTCAGCTTGCTTATACTATTCATATATAAATCCTGAATTTTAAAAACATCAGAAGCACTGACTCCACAGCAAAATAAAGCTGAAAAACATTCTTACTATTGAACCGAAAGAGGAAATATTAGAATATATAACACCTTTTATTTGAGCAGTTGAGTGCAGCAAACATTTAAAATATATCCATTGATCTAGACTTACTGAAAAACTATTTGGTATTCCAACACCCAGCAAGGTTGTATGCCTATCCGAACCTGCAATTAACTCTGTATAAACCCATATGTTTACAGAACGAGGGTCATACACCTTCCATTTTGCAAAGAACTCAAGCATCACACTAAATCTGTTACAACTCGTCAGCGCAAACTGCGTAAGATACCTCCTTGGATACATATGGACAAACGTACTGCCTGTTATTTGAGCTCCCTCCCCACCAGTTCCAAACTTCACAGGAAATATTTAACCACTAGCTACAACACAGCCACTGCTTGTAAGTTATGTAAGGAACTGATTTCCAAAGTACAACTTGGAAGCACACTATTTAGAAGACACAATTGAACAGCACAATTAATTCTGATTTTGAGATTCTTGGCCAAAACTCAGTTTTCTTAGCTAACTGGAAAAGGAAATCTCTGATTACATTCAACAAAATTCATCCAAACTAAGTAATTAAAGCTGAGATTCTAAAAGGGCTCATCTAGTCTACAAAACTTTACTGCCCATACAGAGTACAAAAAACAATCAACATAATAATTTATACCACTAATGAAAGTTGAATAGTGCAAGGACTAACCAGGAAACTGAAAGAGCAGCTTGAGAAGGGAGTAACATTGGGTAAGCAAGTCAGAGCAAGTTCCACTGCTCACCAGCAAAGAGGACCAGGACCAGGGGAGAAAGGTACTGTTGGTCCTTCAAGCAACCAGAGATAATTTAATGGAGGGCTTCAAACTAATTAGAAACTTGGTATACTTTCTTCCAGTATGTCATACATAGACATTCTAAGGCTCGGACTAAATATGAAGGCAGAGCTGATGAACATCACAAGGCTTCCCAGCTCTGGACAACCCTGCCTGGATACCTCTGACCTTTTAGACACAATAACCACTGCTGGCATCCCTACTAGTACAAGACAGATGTGAAAGATACTATTCCCATTCATACTATGTATTTTGATAGGGCTTCCACACCTCTATCTTTTCCAAGACAGTTGCTTCCATCCTTTAGATTTGACTGCAAACACCAGAGTCAAACAGATTTTGCACCTGCCAGTAGCTAGCAAGCCAGAATTACTAATCCCTAATACAAGAACTATGGAACACTCAAATCTGAAAGATAAGCATGCAAATAATTAGGAGATAAAGATGTGGAAAAAGAAAACAAACAAACAAATAAACCTGTAACATACATTAAACCAAAGAGAACTTGTGAGAAGAACAGTAGCAAAACAAGATGGGTCAAGAATATCAAATAATTAAATAAAAATGAAAGACAGGGAAAGATGCTGGATTTATTCATCCAAATAAATGGTGTTTCACAGGATGAAAAAGTAGACAGAGGCTTATGGAAAAAAACACAGTAAGTAGGATTAGTAAAACACTACTCAGCATAATATAAAATTATTTTACATTGATGTTAATTGAATTTATTAATACTGTATATCTATAAACCCTTTGAAGCTTTCCAGCAAAACGTCTCTTTATAGCAGAATCTGTCAAACCTTTCCTGTGACTTCTTCCTATTGCTTGATTAGCCTTATAAATTAAATATATATAAACACAAAATATCAAATATGGTCAGACTACAAATTAAATTCTCTTAAGCTACAGCAGAGGCACACAGTAAGATAGTGGCACAACCTCTGTTGTAACAAAGTATGCTTTGTCCTTTCTAACAGGCTTATTCTAAAGGCTAGCAATTGCCACAAACATTTTTTCAAGACCTGCAAGCTGACAAAAATAGCTGCTTACCTACTATCGGTGTCCAGACCTACAAAATCCTTCTTCTCAAAAGGAACACAGAGGAGTGGGATCTTGTCTCCAGACTTATCAGTGGCTCTGTCAAGCCGCTTAGACTCCAACACTATGAACAGGGATTCGATAAAATCTTCTATTCTCTTCTCCACAGTTTCACATTCATCATAGCTAGGATAAAACGCCACATCTGTGCGGGGCTGCTCCGCAATCTCTCCTTGAAGCCCAAAGACAAACAACCGGGAATCATAGAGAGTAGAACCATACATTTCCTTCTGAAGATGGAATTTTTCAAAAGTCTGAGGCCAGTCCTTTGCAGAAGAACAGTCCGTAATAGTTATCAGCCCCACAACTTTCCTGTGTGTCTGAAAATCCCCCCATTCGTTGTTCTCTGGGGGATAATGGTGCCTGTAACGGATATACAACACACGCTGAGAGTCGCGCACATTGACTTGACTCACTGCTGCAATGCGCTTGTAGATCCTGAAAAAGCTCTCTTCAGGTACAATGCCAATCGGCTGAACCACAACCAGGAGAGTCTGATGATCCTCAGCACACTGCATGTAGTCGGGAACACTCATTTTGCATCAACTGCAGGCTAGTAAAAGAAAAATGTATATATTATTTTTTAACATTCAGAAGTACACGATTGCTGTATCAAACCACGGCTTTGATGCTAAACACTTCAGCATCCTGTATATATGTGCTACAACAGTAATACTTTCTTTTTCATTTTACAAAATCCTCCATCATGCAGGCTATTGACAAGTTACACAGTGCACAAGGAGCGTTCTTAGACACGTATCAGTATGGCCACATACAAAAAAAAAAAATCTCTAAATGAGGTTTTTGCAACCGAATCGGTTTCCCGTTCACTGTGCAGCTCCACAAACCAACCTAAACACATGGGGCAGCGGAGTCTCTCTACCACAGCCACAGCTTAACTGCTTGCTGAAGCACCACCTCAGACGAGACGTCCTTTGAGACTCAGGCTCTCCGGTCTGCCTTGGGGAAAATACGGAGAATTGTGTGAGGTGGAGTGTAAACCGACACCGCATCGGAATGACCAAACTTTACACAGCTGTCAGTGCCCGCACATGGCCAGGCAGAGGAAGATCAGAACACCGATTTTTGAGAAAAAATGAAGTCATTGTTTTCTCAAAACACATGCAGGTTCATCAGAAGGGCCAAGCAAAGTTTTCTGCTTTTATATTTAAATATTTATAATTCCTTCTCGCCTGAGCCATCTGAAACTGATTGCTGTGCTGCAGCTGGGTTTGAGTGAAGATGCACATAGCTAAACCCTCACATCTCTGAAACCTCCGGGCCCGTACAGACCCCTTGGTGGATTTCAGCTCCAAAGCACCCTCTAAAACATACATACAACCAAATAAAGAAAAAAAAAAAACATCCCAGAACGCAGCACGGCTTTAGACTGACACTACTTGGTTTTACCAAACAGAATGAAGAGCTCGGGAGCACAGGTGGCAGAAAAGCAGCTCCTGGAGGAGGAGGAGGAGGGGCTCCTCACAACTCCCGAGTTGCCAGACCCGCTAATGTACAGTCCCTCTGCTCCCCCGCTGCCCAAGGCCAGGCAGGAGCGCAGAGCAGCGCCCAGCCCGTGCTGCCCGCCCCAGGGGGGGCCCGGCCCGCCGCCGGGCAGGAAGGGTGGGAGGGCTTCCCCCACCCCGGGCACATCCCCACAATTGGGCACGGGCGAAGTTTAGAAGGGGAAAAGAAATCGGTGTTAAGCGACAAACGCGGAGGAGGCGCGGCGGCAGGCGCACGACCCCCGCAGCCCCGCCAGGGAGAGGGCTGAGGAGCGGCGTGAGGCGAGGGGAGGCCCCGGGGAGCCGCTGTGGGGCAGCGGGGAAGGGCAGAGCCCCTCGGGTGAGGAGCAAGGGGGGGGTGGAAAGGGGCGGCCGCCTCAGGGCTGCCGCGGGCTCCTGGTGGGTAACGCGGGGGGGGGGCACTCACAGCCGGGACAGGAACCGCCCCCGCCTCCTCCTGCTGCCGGACGCGCGGGGCGGGCAGGGGCGGGGCGCGGCGGAACTGACGGCAATGGGCGCCCGCGGCCCCGCCCCGCCCCGCCGCGGAGGGCGGCGCATGCGCAGAGCCGGGGGGGTGTTGGCGGGCTGGCTGTGGGGCAGCGCTGGCGGCCTTCTGCCGGCCTGTCCGCGGGAGTCCCGCTGCTGCCTGCGAACGCGAGGCCTTCCTCCGAGAGGAACAAATTAAAAGCATTGAGCATCAACTGTCGGGTGAATCCCAGCTGCCAATATCTCTCCCTACGGTGTAACTGAAGCCTTCAAGGGCTCTAACACTGAGTAGTAACCAAAAGTGAGCCTTTCTAGCATTTCTGAGCTGAAATCGGACTTAACAGAATCATCAAGGTTAGAAAAGCCCTTGAAGCACCTCCAGTCCAACCACTAACCTCACACTGACAGTTCCAAACTCCACCAGATCCCTCAGCGCTGGCTCAGCCCGACTCTTCAACCCCTCCAGGGATCCCGGGGACTCCCCCCTGCCCTGGGCAGCCCATTCCAACGCCCAACAGCCCCTTCTGCAAAGAAATCCTTCCTCAGAGCCAGCCTGACCCTGCCCTGGGCAGCTTGAGGCCATTCCCTCGGGGCCTGGCGCTGGCTCCTTGGCTCCAGAGACTCGTCCCCCCTCTCTGCCCCCTCCTGGCAGGGAGTTGCAGAGGGCCAGGAGGTCTCCCCTCAGCCTCCTCTTCTCCAGACTGAACCCCCCCAGTTCCCCCAGCCGCTCCCCAGCAGACCTGTGCTCCAGACCCTGCCCCAGCTCCGTTGCCCTTCTCTGGCCACACTCGAGTCATTCAATGGCCTTTTGGGGTGAGGGGCCCAAAACTGAACCCAGGAATTGAGATGCAGCCTCACTTCAGTGTCTTGTAGCTTAAAGGGCAAAAATCCTAAAGGCTCTGAAGCATGAGCCTTGTGTAAGAGTTTGGGTGCTCTTCTAGTGCAGAATATGGAAACTTTATGAAGTTCAACAAGGCCAAGTGCAAAGTCCTGCACGTGGAATGGGGCAATCCCTCATACCAATACAGGCTGGGGAGTAAGTGGATTGAGGGCAGCCCTGAGGAGAAGGACTTGGGAGGTACTGGTGGATGAAGGACTGGACATGAGCCAATAACGTGCACTCCCAGCCCGAAACGCCAACCATGTCCTGGGCTGCATCAGGAGAAGTGTGGCCAGCAGGTTGAGGGAGGGGATTCTCCCCCTCTTACTCTGCTCTCATGAGACCCCCCCTGCAGTGCTGTGTCCAGCTCTGGGACCCCCAGCATAAGAAGGACATGGACCTGCTGGAGTGGGTCCAGAGGAGGCCACAAAGATGCTCAGGGGGCTGGAGCACCCCCCTGTGAGGACAGGCTGAGAGAGTTGGGGGTGTTCAGCCTGGAGAAACGAAGGCTCCGGGGAGACCTTATAGCAGCCTTCCAGTGCTTAAAGGGGCTACAGGAAAGATGGAGGGGGACTTCTTATCAGGGAGTGTAGGGATAGGACAGTGGTAATGGTTTTAAACTGACAGAGAGTAGATTTAGATTAGATATTATGAATAAATTCTTCCCTGTGAGGGTGGTGAGGCCCTGGCACAGGTTGCCCAGAGAAGCTGTGGCTGCCCCCTCCCTGGAAGGGTTCAAGGCCAGGTTGGATGGGGCTTTGGGCAACCTGGGCTAGTGGAAGGTGGCCCTGCCCATGGCAGGGGGTTGGGACTAGATGAGCTTTAAGGTCTCTTCCAACTCAAACTATTCTATGACTCTATGTATGTATATATATATATATATATATATATATATATACACACACACACACACATATATATATAAAGTCAAATTATAGAAGTGGTTGCTGAATGTTTATTTCCAACTCTCCCCATAGCTAGCAGATAGCAATGTTCAAAGAATTAAGTTTGCAGTATATCCCTTGTGTTTTCACATACATCTGTAAAGCTAATAAATGTGCATTTTTAAGAGACACACCTAGCTCTCGGGTGTCTCTCTTTAAAATGTTGTGTCTCAATTTGTTTTTGCTGTGGTTTCTGACCTGGCCTTAAGAAACACGTGATCACCATGTTATTAAAGTAATTATTCTTCTAAAATGGGTTAAGACCTTTCATTTGCCTGCATTTACATTTAATATTTATGTTGGAGGTGGGTTTGTGATCCGAGTGACCCTTCCCAGGCTCTGTAATCTTTCCCCAGCCATACACTTGTAACAAGGTCTCTCTAATAGTGACCTCTGAGGGAGCCACCTTGCCAATAATGTAAGTAAATGACAGTCTCTATCTAAAGCTGGTTAATTAACTGTATTTTTCAGTATCCCAAAATGTTTGTATGACCACTTCTAAAATCTATGTTTTAGAAAATTTAAAGGCTTACACTTTTTAAACTCAGAGGTAACAACTCATTTTCCCAATTTTTTTCGGGGAAGAGGATACATTTGCACCACTTACACAAGCTGTCTGTTAATAAATTACAATATTCTTTGGGCTGCATGAAGAATTGCCCATTGTCAACAGCAAATGCTTTATCAGACTGTCTTGTGAATAGAAGTCTCATCATTTAATATCATAGTTCAGCTGATGATCAAGATTTTGGATTACAGAAAATCACTAAGAGTCGCCTGCAATGAGCAGGGACATCTTCAACTATTACATCAGGTTGCTCAGAGTCCCGTCCAACCTGACCATGAACAGGGAATCTACAACCTCTCTGGGCAACCTGTTCCAGTGTTTCACCACCCTCATTGTAAAAAGTCTTCCTTCTATCTAGTCTATGCTTTTTTATATACATTATCCCTCCTTATAAAACATTGGGAATAATAACTTCTGACAAACTTCTTCTTTCCAGATTTTTTATATTCCACAATAACACAGGAGAGCAGACACATGTTCCTGGTTGCCACCAACTCTTCCAACACGCTACTGGTTTTTCCTCATGGAAGAGATCAACCTGCTGCCACTACATTTCCATGGACCTGCTAGGCCCAAGTATTTTATCCAATTATCAAGGCAGATCATCAAGCAAACCATCTTTTTGTTGTCTCAAGAGAAAGGAAAACTCTATGATGTGTTCCTGCAAGCCCTCCTCTACCACCTTTGCTACTCAGCCAAAGCAAAGGAAGTGAAAACTGCTCTCAGTCTCAGTCTGCAAATCCTCTGGCATGGGAGCATTCTCAGCCTCTACTTTTCCAGTGCAGAAGCTTGTTGGAATAGAAGGGAGCATGTCATGACTTAAAGTAGTGTCACTCCAACAAAATAACTTCAATAGAATTCACAGTTTTTGAAGGTTTTGGATGAGCAATTGCACTTAGATAGAATCATAAATCATTTAGGTTGGAAAAGACCCTTAAAGTCACTGAGTCCAGCCGGTGACCTAATACTACCAAGCCCACCCCTAAACCATGTCTCTAAGCACCACATCTACATGTCTTCTAAATCCCTCCAGGGATGGTGACTCCACCACTTCCCGGGGCAGCCTGTTCCAGGGCTTGACAACCCTTTCAGTGTAGAAATTTTTCCTAATATCCAATTGAAACCTCCCCTGGTGTAACTTAAAGCTGTTTCTTCTTGTCCTATTGCATGTTACTTGGGAGAAAAAAACCCATCTCACTGCAACCTCCTTTCAGGAGAGCAATAAAATTCCCCTGAGCCTCCTTTTCTCCAGGCTAAACAACTACAGTTCCCTCAGCTCATCACCCTCTCAGTGAAGAGCCTTTTCCTACTGTCCCATCTGAACTTCCCCTGACGCTGCTTCATCCCATTCCCTCGTGTCCTATCGCTGGTCACCAGAGAGAGGAGATCAGCACCTCCCCCTCCGCTGCCCCCCTTGAGGAAGCTGTAGACTACGACGGGGTCACCCCTCAGCCTTCTCCTCTCCAAGCTGAACAAGCCAAGTGACCTCAGCTGCTCCTCCTAAGTCTTGCCCTTGAGGCCTTTCACCATCTTGGTCACCCTCCTCTGGACACACTCTAACAGTCTGATGTCCTTGTTACACTGAGGCACCCAAAACTGCACAAGTACTCGAGGTGGGGCCCCATCCCTGCCGGGTAGAGTGGGACAATCCCCTCCCTTGACCACCTGGCTGTGCTGTGAGTGATGCCCCCAGGACACGGTTGGCCCTTTTGGCTGCCAGGGCTCACTGTTCACTCATACTCAACTTGCCATCAACCCAAACCCCCAGATCTCTTTCCGCAGGGCTGATCTCCAGCCTCTTGCCCTCCCCATTTGTATGCACAACCAGGATTACACCATCCCAGGTAATCTGGCACTTGCTCTTGTTAAATTTCACACGGTTGGTGATTGCCCAGCTCTCTAGTCTATGCAGAACTCCCTGTAAGACCTCTCTACCTTTGAGGGAGTCCACAGCTCCTCCTAGTTTAGTATTGTCAGCAAACTTAATGTACATTCGATTCCTGCACTCAGATCATTTATAAAAACATTAAAGAGTAGCCGCCCTAAAACTGAGCCGTGGAGAGCCCCACTGGTGACTGGCAGCCAGCCTGATGTAACCCCATTTAACGTACTTGCTCTTTCTCCAGTAGTACTCTAACTTCTCTCATCAGCTTTTGGGAATTTGGCAGACACTTCCTCCAGATTCTCTTCCATGGAGAATTCTGATTATATCCAGTTTATTATTATTTTTCTTCTAATATCATACAATAAAGATCAGATACAGAGATCTTTTCAATGATTCAACATTCTTTTCTGCTTTCAGGTAGCTCACTAGTACATGTGAGTAAGTTCTCCTCATTTGAGTGGACTATGGGAGCAGCAAGTTTTACTTCTGCTAATGCTGTATTTCCACTCAGTAGAGGACAGCGGAAGTAAGATCAGTAAATTAAGGAGGCAAATTAATACATTACTTCAGTTAGGTTCTGCTGCAGATTCAGCCCATGAATAAATTTGTTCCAGTGTAGTTGAGGTTCAGAGCACTAAGAGTTCACACCAGTAATCTGGAATTTATGCACCATGACTCACATACGACCAATTAAAAGGGTGATGCTACAGGGTGAGACTGCAGCTAGGAAAAGGCTTTAACACCAGCCTCCTGTTGTCCTGCTGAAGCTTGCACAGTGCCTATACTGCTCACAGGGCACCACAGTTTCTCTTGAGTTCTCTAAATATGAAACAGAGGTTGAGAAGCTCAGAGAAGCCCCAGCACTGCACTGAGAGCACAAATTGCAGTGGGGAAGTGAGGGACAGAGGGCAGAGGAATGAATCTAATCCTTCCTTTTTGTCCTGGGAAATTTGTACATGTGCAGACACACATTTTCATGCAATGAAGTAAAAAAAAAAAAAAAAGAAAAAAAAAGTTGAGATTGCTGCAGGGAAGCTCACAGGTGTCAGTAACAACAAATCTTCACTACAGGACAAGAACAGCATCTCTGGTTATTCCTTTATTAGACCTAATTTAGTTAAAGAGCTCAAAAATAACCTGCACTGAGCAGTTTCTTACTCAGGTCTGCAAAGCACAGCAAAAAGGACTCCTCTAGCAGAGTCTGGTGAGTCAAGTGAGAGGAGAAAAGGAGAGACTTGAGATGTGATGCTGCTCTGCAGGTTGTAATTAGTACAAATAGTCCCTGTACTGCACAGGGCATATTAGTTTTGGGGCAGACTGTTGTTTTGAATTTACTAGAGGAGAGATTTATTTTATCTGCATTCCCAGTCAGGTTTAACAAAGAATTCTTAGTAACAATACCAATTTGGTTCTGTTCAAGAGAAGTAATTCTAGTATGAACTCCCCTATGGGTTTGTCTGTTTGTTTTAAATAGGATCAGGTTCGGTTCCATTACTGGTAAGACATTAATTTTGCAATTTCAAAATATACTGAAAAAAGTTAAATTATTAAGTATCAGTAATATTGCAGTATCATGGTATTCTCAGAGTGTGCACAGCCACCGTATGCTGCACAGCTCCATCGTCATTCTGTCTCACACAAACCAAAGCTGTGTCAGCAGCATGGAGAGATGCCTTAAGTTTGCTGTGCTCCTGCTCCTGTTCTCTACCCTGAAAGCTGTCATCAGCCCAGCACGGTATCAAAGCAAAAAAAGAGTTGTCCCACATGTGGCCTCTTCCGGGAGCACTGCACGGGGAATGAGAAAACATGCAAAAACGAGATAGGACCTAGAGGAGAAAGAGTGAGTCCTGGTTTGCACAGACCACCTTAAATTCCATTGTCCACAGCTGAGTAAAATGACTACAGGCAGGTCCCTAGATCGTGTGGGATCTATATGGATCCTAAATCCATATCGAAATAGCTCAATATCCTCAGAAATCTTCATAGTTCGATGGGGGTTCATAGGTATGTTGAAATCATGAAACACCACAGTAGTATATATAAGAAATTCACTATCATAGTAATGTCAACTGTTTCCACAAGATGTCACAAGACGATAAGGATCAAGGAACAAACTGAGCCTGCTAAATATCCCTATAGCATCACAGGGCATTATGCTTCACTTCAGATACAACTTACACAGAGTGGCCTCACAGAAGATGTAACCTCAAGGGAATTATGCAGCCTGACTGTTACAGATACTCTCAAATAAACAACCAAGCACCAAAAAAAAAAAAAAAAAAAATATTAACACAGTTAACTAGCTCTCCGTATATTACAGCTTTGAATGTCTGTGAGAGGAGAACAGAACAGCTTTCTAGGGTTTAACCAACCCAGAACGCCTAGCAAAGAACTCTATAGGGTTTAACAGCAACAGCAACACAAAACGCAGAACAAAGCCCCACTCTCTGGGGTTTAGACAACCCAAAACACTTTACAAAGCCCTGCTACCTAGGGTTTAACAGCAACCCAAAATCACTCACCTGACAAGTGAGGGCTCTCACCCTCGAGGACCTGCTCAGGGCAGCGTCCCGACCCAAGGCCCCTCGAGGAGTTTCCTTGGGCAGCGTCCTGACCCAAGGGGAGAGCCCTCGACCGCAGCTGCTGCTCCAGGGGACGAGCTCCCAGTGGCTCCCAGGGGACTCCACTGATACCCAGGCCCAACTGCCCTGTGGTCAATAGCGGCTCCCACTGCCCAAAGGCCCCGATTACCGTGAGGCCCCGAGAGCAAAGGCAGCCCGGAGCGGCTGCACTTCAGCAGCCAAGAAGCTCTGCTCTCATCGGGTGGGTGCACCTGCCACAATCCACCCCACGACTACAGTCATGATTCGGCTGGTTTCCTTGAAGTGGTGGTGCAGTCAACTCTTGCCTCCAAGGTTAAAAGGGAGTGCAGTCCTGGTGAGTCTCCATACTTGTTGTATCATCCCTAGATGATTATACAATCAAATCTTAATAAAAACAACCAACCCTCCAACCATACAATGTATTACAATCAACAATGAAGGAAGCTGATTAACCATTCTAACAAGGAAGATTTAAATATATCCAATTAATCAATTAATGCTTAATATGGCAACAATTGCCTCAAGTCTCTTGCCACTTTCTTCATTTTTTGACCTGAAGTGACATTAACACAATAGCACCAAGTTCAATCACATTCTTCTGAATGCTGCCAATTTCACAAGATTCATTCGCCACCACATTGTCATACGAGTCTTGACTGTCCATATGGATCCCCATGGCCAAGCAGGATGCAGAAGTCATCTGTTCCTTCAAGATCCTAACAAAAAACACAACTAGGCCTTGGATCAGAACCCCGGCATCAAGTTAGAAATCTGGGATTATCCATCAGGCACTGATTCGGTGAGTTTTTCCACCTTTATCTAAGGGCTCCCAGCCATAATCTAAGCCCCCTAGATTTTACCAAGGTCATAGGCACAATGCCAACTAAGTACAACTTTACCATGGCAGGTTGGCCTGCATGTATTTTCAGGAGGAACTGGCCCTTATGATTGTCAAATATAGGAGCATCATCACCTGATAATCCCATAGGACAAAATGCTCATATTTTGGGTTCACATAATGTCTCCCGCGGTTATTAATAATAAAAACTGCTTGTGCCAACCTTATATCCTAGTTAGGTCATGAAACATTGGCATGTTTCTTGATCAGGCCATGAATTTGCTCATCCATGCCACTATCTTGAGGGTAATATGGTGTATGAAACACCCACTTGATGCCTTGTTGTGCCCACTCCTGGTGCACCCTGGCAGTAAAGGGGCTCCTGTTAGTGATTAAATGGATTTGGGTGTTTCTGTCCCTGTCAGCCCTGTGTGGCAAAATTGATCTTCCCGCAGCTGACAAAAGGCCTGGATGGGCATTCAGCTGCCCATCATCGGCTGTTAACTGCCACCTTTTGTTTGGTTTGCAGACTGCCCACACCAGAGAACTGTAAGGGGAATGTGCACAATTTATAATCTTTTTTCAGTATCATTAATTACCTCAAAAATACCCTGTTTGGCAGCAGTTGGCAATGGATATTGAGAGACACAAGTAACTTCTGTCCCCCTAACTCCAAAACTCCACACTGCTGTCTGGTAAACACCACTGTTTACCTACTAAAACATCAAACCGTAATATTTTTCCTTCATTCTCGAGTTCTGCCCTCCAGCAATTGCACCAAGTTCGAGATGTTCCCAGTAGATTGCCCATGGAATATTGCTCGGGGTACCCCCAGTGCCAATGCCTTCCGCCAAAGATGATTCCTTCCTGAATCGTATTAAAATCGACCTGATTTATCCCGGGGTGGTTTAAATTCTCTACGAGGAGTCTGCCTGGGGGGAAGTTTCCGACTCCCTCGCTGAACCCTCCGGCTTCCATCTTCACCCCCATCCGGCTCAGTCCAGCCCATCTCTCGCCCATAAGCAACCAGATCCTGTAACACCTCTCTGCCCATGTTAACACATGTACATGAGGGTTGGGGGGGTTGCATTCAATAGCTCTTCGCACCCTTTATCTGAGGGACAGGACATGGATCTTCAAGGCATCTGGGAGGCCTCTAATAAGAGCTCTAAGGTGCCTGGGATCTACCGGTGCCACAAGCGGGACTCCACACTGCCCCCTCTCATCCATCGCCTGAATGCAAGCGGCCTTTGGTACGCCCTCTGCCAGCTCCGACAGTCCCTCGACTTTAACGGTAATGTTACGGAAAATTCGGAATAAAGAACGTATCAACACCAATTTGATGCAGATAAGCAGACACTTCTTTATTGACAGCTGGGTGCACAAGTGAGTGCTCTCACTAACAACACACACCAAGCACTAAAATCATACATGTTGTATAGAACTTATACATATTCATTAAGTGTTCATACATAAACATAATATTTCCTGAAAATCATTATCATACTCTCCTCCTATTTCTGATTTTGCACATTGAAGGCTAGAAATGTCTAGAAATGAGTCTGGGGTGTAATATGAGTAGGTGGTCCATGAGTCGGTGGTCACAGTCTCCCCCTGCCAGAATTACCCTTTGCTTAAGTTCACGGTTTCTTGCCAGATACTTGCAAGCTGTTACAGTTGACTTTCCTCACTTCCCATTAATCCTAGACCTTAACAGCTACGTGCATTCTTCTAGTTCTATGTATGCATCATAAATCAGTTTATAAATCAACTTGTGGTTGTTACCTAGGTTCTAAACGTTCCTACTAGATAATTTTGACCAATCCTTTTGGCCTTTGGTACAGGGCTATAGAGGGGATTTTAGAGTAGCATTTGGTTGCTGGTATGAAGTGCAATAAATGTGAACAAATAATTTCTACTAAAATATCTTTAATTCTATATTCATATTAAAATCAAACATAATTTGATTTCAGTTGATAGCAAAATCAGTAACAGGTTCCCCCCTCTCCTTAAGGTCCACTCCCCCTGCCCAGTAAGCCACTTGCAATATCATCGACTGGTTACCCGCTGGTCCATCACTTAAAACCACTCCGGGACCCCAGAAACCTCCCACCTCATCATCACTCAACAGAATTTGTCCCCGCCCCTGTTTTGCCAATTATCAGGCCTAGCATAAAGGACACAGCCAGCATGAAGATGAACCAATAAACAAATTGTATTTGATACAAAAGGGTCAGTACATGGGTGAGCGCTGGGGGTACAAACAAGTCAATCAGGTTATACACAATTGACATCAATCCCACTGACCCCAACAACGACACCACACGACCAACAACGGGTGGGATAAACGGTGAAATGCAGTCTGCCATAGAAGGGACAGGAGACAACCAGGTCAACCAGCCAAACACATCAGACCAAGGAAGCCACACACTGAATCCCTACACAGCCCACGTTTACAAAAGCCAGACCTGAGTGGAGCCCAGTCCCAGGGAGGCGGGAGGTCCTTCCCCAACAGGGAACTCTGCACAGGACATCCCCCTCACACACAGACACTGCCCCTCCTGCAAGGGGTCCCAGCTTTTACCCCTCAGTGGACACCTGACCTTGGGTTACTCACTGCGGGACCCCTGGGGCTCACTGACCCAATGGCTCTGTCTGCAAGGCCGCCCCACCCTGGAGGGAAGCCTAAAGGGAAACTCACCCCCCTTTGGGAAGGGCTGTGGGAATCACCCACATGTCAACCTTAGTTTGGGGCTTGGGGTTGAAACCCCAGCATTTCACCCCGTTAAAGAAACTCTCCACAAATACTCGGTTTCACCCAATTTACGCGAATATTTAACCTGAAGCTCACTGAGCTTGCCTCACGTCCAGGGGGTTGTACGGACTGTGGTTTGGGGTTTCCCACCTTGTGGACCTGTGAGCCTTTGTTTTAATGACAGGTCGCACCTGTCTTTCCTCCAATTCCTCTACTTCCTCCGAGCCACTTCCATCAGACTCTCCCCAAATATCCCCATTCCACTTCTCAAGATCTATACCTGTAATTAACTTTTGAATCTGAACAACACTAGGAGGCTTTTTTGCTTGTGCCAGCATAATTTCAATTTTTCTTTCTAATAACCACCTTCTCTCTCGTAATAATTCTGTCTTTAAATGATCCACTTCCTGTAAGGCATCTTTCTCCATTACAAAGTAGGTGCCAGTTTCAATTCAGTGTTGAACACCACATTACAAAAGAACTATTATTTAAAAATAAAAAAGGATTAAGGGGGAAGAAAACAAACAGAAGGATCTAAACTGTTGAGTGACCCCCCCCATCTGTTCCTGATAAATTTCAATCACATCTTCCTCCTCCAACCCCAGCTCCTTGGGGGTATGATTATCAGTAATTCTCTGACCCTCGAAGAAGAACCTGAGTGAATTCATTGGAACACCCTGTCTTTGACAGTATGATTCTTTGAGTTTCTTGAGGTGTGTTGTCATTTTCACCTTGAATTTCACTGCTGTCCTGCCCAATGACTTTGAGTTTAACATATTCCCCTTCTTTCTTATCTCTCAAGTTCTCAGCTGAAGGTTTTGCTTCCTGGTCAGACATGGCTGGGCCCTGCTGCGTGCGGCAGGCTCGGCTGAGCTGCTGCAGGCGCTCCGCTCCTTTCTCCGCCCGCAGCACGAACACAGGCGGCGGCACGGGCAGGATTTCCTGTGCGCCTGAATCAAGCAGGCACACATTTTTCCTTCACTTCTGCTTCTCCTCCAACTTCCCCGGCTTTGTTCCAACTTTCTCGCAACTTCCACCGGATCAAACCACCTCTCCATCCGCTACACATCTGGGGGAGAAGGGGCACAACTGTATTTCTGTAGCATCTCCTCTATCGACATCCTGCCGACGACGCCAATTCAGCGGATGCTCTCAAATAACAACCAAGCACCAAAAATAAAAAAATATTATCAACACAGTTAACTAGCTCTCTGTAAATTACAGGTTCAAATGTCTGTGAGAGGAGAACAGAACAGCTTTCTAGGGTTTAAGAGCCACCCAGAACGCCTAGCAAAGAACTCTATACGGTTTAACAGCAACACAAAACACAGAACAAAGCCCCACTCTCTGGGGTTTAGACAACCCCAAATGCTTTACAAAGCCCTGCTACCTAGGGTTTAACAGCAACCCAAAATCACTCACCTGACAAGTGAGGGCTCTCACCCTCGAGGACCTGCTCAGGGCAGCGTCCCGACCCAAGGCCCCTCGAGGAGTTTCCTTGGGCAGCGTCCTGACCCAAGGGGAGAGCCCTCGACCGCAGCTGCTGCTCCAGGGGACGAGCTCCCAATGGCTCCCAGGGGACTCCACTGATACCCAGGCCCAACTGCCCTGTGGTCAACAGCGGCTCCCACTGCCCAAAGGCCCTGATTACCACAGAACCCTGAGAACAAAGGCAGTCAGGAGCTGCTGCACTTCAGCAGCCAAGAAGCTCTGCTCTCGTTGGGTGGATGCACCTGCCACACTGAGAGATGTAGATTATCTGTACTAGGTAGCTGTAAAAGATGTCCCCAGCTGTGGTCATGCTGGAACTGATTATCACCATACTATCCTTGCACAAAGGTGTTACAACTGCTTAAGGTGCTACCTTTTATTAATAAATCAGTATCATCTGCAGGAAAGCCTTGTCCTTATGTACTCGGCAAATTCTGCATAAGCTACTAATATTCAGTTAAATTCCCAGTATTTTCCGTTTAATATGATTCTTTATGGGTACATCCCTTTCTGTCTTAAATTCTCTGTGAACTATTATTGCATGCTATGGAAAAGCTCCTGTTCTTCCCTCTCATGCTGAGTAGTAATCAAAGTAGTGGCTTTAGCAGACTTCTTACCAATACAAATGATCAGGCATGTTGTTTGTAAAGTGTATTGGAAACTCGTGTTTAAAGCCATTAATGAAATGTAAACTATGCATCATCGGGTTTGGAAGTGCTGAATCACTCTCAGTGGAGTACAGCAGCTCTCACTCGAACAGGCACAGACCTTCTGGAGCCAACAGCAGTAGCAAACCCCCTGTTGCCTTTAGCAGGCCTGGGCTGGCACAAGTCACCCCTACGTATGTTACAAGTCACCTACACAACAGACACACAGGTTACAGAACCAGTCCCAGAATCATCAAGGTTGGAAAAGCCCTTGAAGCTCCTCCAGTCCAACCATTAACCTCACCCTGACCGTTCCCAACTCCCCCAGATCCCTCAGCGCTGGGTCAGCCCGACTCTTCAACCCCTCCAGGGATCCCGGGACTCCCCCCTGCCCTGGGCAGCCCATTCCAACGCCCAACAGCCCCTTCTGCACAGAAATCCTTCCTCAGAGCCAGCCTGACCCTGCCCTGGGCAGCTTGAGGCCATTCCCTCGGGGCCTGGCGCTGGCTCCTTGGTTAAAGAGACTCATCCCCAGCTCTCTGCAACCTCCTTTCGTGGAGTTGTAGATAAATAGTAGTAAGTTAAATACCTTCTGTAGAAGAGGAATGTGTGTTAATAATAAAGACGCAGCCTCATAATCACTTAATAGTTTACATGTGCCCTCCACACCTCTCCATAACCTCTGACAAGTGGCAGGATTACCTGACAGCATTCCCTTCTGCTGTACTACAGCAGCAAGAGGTATTTAGCAGCCTCTAATTACAGTTTGAGTTAACAATTTTGTAGCCACTGGCCTGTAATTGGAATATATATATATATATATATATATATATATATATATAGAATCAGCCTATTTGCCATTAAAAACAAGTTACAAAACTCCGGTGCTAGCCTGGGGCGAAGGCCCACGTCGAGGGGCTGAGCAAGGGAAACCCCACGGCCCCTCCCGCCCGCGCTGGGGCCGGCAGCGGCCTGGGGAGACGCGGGCCCGGCGGGGCGAGCCCGGGGCCCGGCGGGGCGAGCCCGGGGCCGGCGGGGCCCGGCGGCCAGGCTCCTCCGGCGCGGCCCGCGGTCCCGACGGAGCGGGCCGGGGCGGCTGCGCGGGGCGTCCGGCGGCTCTGTGGGAGTTGTAGTCGCGCCGTGGCGGGGACGGGCGGCCCCGGCGGCCGGGGACTACAGCTCCCAGCGGGCCGTGCCGCCGCCGCCCAGTGCTCGCCGGGCTGGGGGTGAAGGGCTGGAGCCGGTCGCGAGTGGCGGGGGGGGGAGCGGGGGGGGAAGATGGCGGCGCGGCTGGGCGGCGGCGAGAACCGGCTGGTGTCGCTGCCCCTGTCGCGCATCCGCGTGATCATGAAGAGCTCCCCGGAGGTCTCCAGCATCAACCAGGACGCGCTGTTCCTCACCGCCAAAGCCACGGTACCGGCTCCCTCCTCCCCTCCGCGCCGGGCCTGCGCCTCCCCGCGGTACCGCCGCCTGCGGGCCGGGCTCCTCTCCCCGCGGCCGGGGCCTCCCCGCGCGGTGCCGGTGCCGAGCGCGGCCCCGGCGGGCGGCTCGGGCCGCTCCTCTCCTTCCCCCTCGCCCCGGGCCCGTCCCTCGGCGGCCAGGCGGCATCGCGCGTCGGGCTCCCGCTCTGCGGCGAGAGGAACGGGGCCCGGCCCGGCCGCGTCCCGCAGCCCCGGCGCGGCGCGGGGGGGTCTTGTACCCCTGTCAAATCCGGGTAAATTCGCCCGGGTGGAAATGAGCCCCGGCTGCTGGCGGGTCCCCGGGGGCACTTGCTGGGCTGGGGCTGAAGTGGTGTACCAGCAGCCAAGCCTGCGGTCGGCGCTCCCAGGAGATGGAACCATACCCCGACCTGGAGCTTTTCTGAAGTTAGTGACTCCGCACAGCGTGCCCGGTGCCCGGACAGTTAAATGTGGCCCTTCTGCCTTTAAACAGGGATTAAAGAAAACCGCTGCCAGCCATATATGTGAATTCATCCGTTGACGGGTTTGGTTTAATTTTTTCAGGAGCTTTTTGTTCAGTATTTGGCTACATACTCCTACAAACACGGCAGAGGCAAGGAGAAGAACGCTCTGACTTACAGCGACCTGTCTCATACTGCCGAAGAGTGTGAGACCTTTCAGTTCCTTGCAGGTATCTATAGCGTGATGGTAAATCCAGTCTGTAATTTGGAAAATGAAATCTTGCTCTTACCGAATTGTTTTGTGAGGACACAATTCTCCTACTGGTCATTAATCTCCTGTATTTCATTCAACTGGAACTCATAAACTACATCACCGAAAACATGTCTTTGTGAATGGGGATTTTCCTGGTGTTTCAAAATTACAGAAGGCTAATTAGTTCTCAGCATATTGCCTTAAGCATTTCTTAAATTCCAGCCACTCCATCTGAAAGCTTTCAGCCTATAAAGCAAGATCACTGCACAGCTTTATGTGAGAAGTTACGTGGCCCCAAAATTACACATGTAAATCTGTAAGGCTTGTTTCTCAAAGGGGTTAATTATATGGTTCCTCTCTCCTTTTATATGTACACACATGGGTGCCTGCACACACTCTTTTTACTGAAACTTGGCTTTTTGTTGTAAAACTTTGCTCAGAAGAGGTATTGGCATAGGATATAGGTCAAGAATAAGATACTCCTAGCCCAGTTTTTATCAGGGTTCCCCATGCACATCATACTTTTGGAGCACACAGTTCTTCTTTGCTTCAGGTCCATCATTATTTCCCTGAACAAGTATCTTAATGCAGAAAAAACGTTTCTACAGGACATATATGGGAGAGCTGGCTTGTTGAATCTGTCTGAGGTAGTTGAGTAGTTGAGCATTCTATTTTACAACCAATTAATAATGTATGTGAGCAGATAGTAAAGACAGTTGCCAGTAATCAGTCATAAAATATCTTCCATATCTTTGGTTACTTGTGCAATAAGTGGGTAATTCCCTCTTATTCGTACAGCTGTATAGGTCAGACTAACTTAGCTGGTTATTCACTTAAATATTAATGTTTTTAACAATGTCTTCATTTCGTTAGAGGTTAGAGATACAGATGCAACTATTTAATTAGGCAATGTAAGTATTCAAACTGACTCTAAGAGAAACAATTCTACCTTCCAGATATCTTGCCAAAGAAGATCCTAGCTAGCAAATACCTAAAAATGCTTGAAAAGGAGAAGCGAGATGGAGAAGTGGGGGAAGATGATGAAGAAGATGAGGAGGAAGAGGGTGAAGATAAAGCTGTTGATCAAGATGTTGGGTCTTAAGGCCAACAGAGAATTGCTTCATAATTGATCCATTTTTTATTGTATAAATTATGTTATTTTTGTGACTGAGAATCCAGATGCTGGATATATTTATATACTGAGCCATCTGCCTTTGCTTTAAGAAGTTTAGAAATTGATCTTTTTACTTGTTGAAGAACAGAATTCTTCCCTCAGGAGCCTGGTGGGGTAAGAAGAGCTAATACAGCAGAACTTGCTCAGATCCTTTAAAATTACTTCTTCAGACAATCATGGTCCAAATTTAAATTTCTCAAGGGCAGCTTTCAGTCCAAAAGCTCTTCTGCCCTCAGACTAGCAGGGAGTTGTTCCCCAGTTTTTGTTTCTCCTTGGAGTGGAAGATGAGACGAGGGGAGGTGTTTTACACAGTGTCTACTGTCCTCGGCCTTCTCCTTCTTGGGGAGCCAGTAACCAGTCAGACCCTCCCTCAGTCTTCTGGAACAGTGCCAGGGCATTCGCAGCAGACCAAGCCCATTTAAAAAGTCTTTTGTAAAAACAGCTACTTCTGTAATGCAGCTTCAATAGCCACGGTGGCACAGAAACAGGGTAGAGGACGAGATCCATTCCAAGAGCTAATGTGGTTCTGTGGCTGTGGTGATAAAAAGGACATGTGTTAGATAATGATGTAAATACGTATATTTAGAACCTTTTTCTCTGATGAACTCTACCTTTATGGTTTGTCCGTGGTGTGCTACCAAAATGCACGTTGCAGTCTATTAGATGTGGATTGTTAAGAATGAGCAACCCTTTTGCTATTATTTGAATGACAGACCTGGATGTTTCCTTTTGTTTTGTTTTGGGTTTTTTTGGGGGGGGGGGTACTACAGAAATGGTAACTGTCCTGTGTAGAACTTTATATACAACTTTTTAAAGTAAATGTTTTGTATGAAAAGTGACAATTGATGTAGAGACTTTCTATAGTTCTTTCCAGAAGGGGAAGGGCGGACAAGAGGCTAAACCATGCTTGCAGTGGTCTCTATCAGCAGTACTAACTAGATCTAGTCTGCATTGGAGTCTTAGTTATGTTAACCAGCTAATCTCTGCCGATAAACAGCTAATGCTTGCCTGGTGTCATGGTCAGTCAGAGTGAGAGAGGAGTGACCAAGATCTCTCCCTGGGTGTGAAGAATGCCCCAAACAAGCACAGGAATGTTACTAAGGAACAAAACGTCCCTCCCCAAAAAGCTGGGCAGCAGCCTGCCCTAAATCAGTCGGGAAGGGAGATGTCTCAAGCAAGACCCTAAGTTGGGTGGCGTAGTGGAGTTCCCAGGAAACTCTGTCCTCCCTGTCAGGATAATCCTGACAGCTCCTCGTAGGTTGAAGGCAGGAGTACACTGAACTGCTGTTTAAAGGAAACACAAGTCAGAAGGCTCTAGCAACTCCATAATCCGCCACGCTCCAGATTTTTTCTAAAAAAGCAAAAATTGGGGTTAGGCAGGTAAGATCAGAGGCTGGCAGAGGAGTAAAACTACTGAGCCACACAATAAATACTCTGATTATTTTAAAAGATCAAGGTATGTTGCACCATCAAAATTTCTCCCAAAGCAACCATAAATCAAAATCGTATCAGGAACGCTGCAATGAGTGCAAGGTGATGTTTTATCCCTGGAGAAATTCCCAAGTGAGTATACAGAACTATACTATTGTTGGTTTGCTTTTTAAAAATACAATTATTGAAAGTGCATGGAGATCTGAGGGGAACTGAATGCTGGATGCTGTCAGCTTGGAGGGGGAGGGTGCTTGCAGTAGGATATTTAAATTGTGTGGCATTGGTCAACACTCAGTGGGTCTAGTACTTGCTGGCTTTAGGGAAAAAAAAAACCTGCTTGCACTCTAGCACAAAACTGCACGGTAATTCTGTAGTGTGAAGGGTAGAGGACAAGAGGAGAAATCATTGGGGGCCCATAAACACCGGCCGTGACACTGGTTGTGTTGAAGAGTCACAGAGGAATAGTTTGATCCCAGAGCTGGCACCTCCGTCGTTGAACTGGTGCTATGGTAAGGCCAAACAACACCTGCTCCACCGTTACGTGAGGTGGGTCTCAACCGAATGACCTCAGACAGCCCTGACAAAGAGGTCTTTATGCTGGGCACGTGTATTTTGAGGTAAAGACTGGTAAGTTTTAGGGCACTCATACTAAACCGAAATTACAGGTCTGCTTAGTTTTAGACCTGGCGTTTTCCACCACCAGTTTGGTCTTTGCAGCTGATCCAGTTGTCCATTATGCAGAACCCTCTGAAAAGGTGATTTTTCTTCTTTTTTTAAAGCCAGTCCTGGTGCCAGGTGTATGTTATGAAGGACAATATTGCTGACTGGATGAAAGGTACCAAAACAGCCACCAGCCCCAAGTACGTATCTCCCACCATTCATAATCTGCAGGGGCGGCTGATCATTCCTGGATTTTTTGGCACTTTGGTTCAGCTGCCACTCAGCTTGTCAACGGATTGTTACCACTGACATTTGGTAGGTAATGCAGAAACTCTGCTTTTAAACACCCTAAAAAAAGAAGAAGAAAAGAAAAAAAAATCCCCAACACGTTCTTCAGTCACTGCTCTACAGCCTAGTACCTCGTGAGCCTGGGGAGGAGTCTCAGTGTGATCAGCCAAGTGTCCAGGACAAAACCCACCACCATGACCCAGTACATGTGTGCCTATGCTGACACAGCTGGGAGTACTGGTATCCTGGGACTGAAGACAAAATATTTTTACTGGGACATGATACTGATTTTCCCCAAGTCAAGCCTGTTTTGCCTGTGTTATTAACTCATAAGTGATCTCCCTGTCTTTACCTCAGCCCATGAGCTTCCTCATCCTGTTTTCTCTTTCTGTCCTGGTGAGGAGGGAAGGAGCAGCTGGGGGCACGTCAACCCTCCACAACCAGAAATGCCAAACCAGCAGATTAACACTGGGCTACAGACTAAAGGAAATACATTTCAAGTGAGATCAGCTGTGCAAATAGACTAAATGATACCATGGGACACTGGTATAAGATTTCAACGGACACATCCCAGTCCACTTGCAGTGCACCTTTATCCCTTGCAGTAAATCAAAAGCCACGTTCACAAGCTATTACAAAGCTTTAGCTACAAGCTACATGCTTTAAATGAACTGCCTCCGACTCGTCCAACAGTGACTGAGGAGCGTTTGAACAAATCAAAGCACACAGCCTGCATCTTACTCTGCAGCTGGATAGTTTGCCTAGAATCCATTAAGTACTGCTGAAATAACTGGGAAAGCAAGAAAAAGTGATTGTCTCAGACTTTCCCCTTTAGGTGGGGAAAACCCTTTCCAGGGTTTTCTTCCCTACCAGCACCAAGATCTTCACTGGTGTTGAAGGTCTCGAGCAGATGCTGCACAGCTTGGGCCTCTGCTTTGCCACAACTGCCCCTGCTGACTTTGAAAGACTTTTTTTTCCTCCTGCCAAGCTTTCAGGTGAGAGGCACACTCACGGACCGTGCATCAAAACTGTGAGTACTTCATCCACCACAGCCTGGGCTGACACAGCCTCTTCCTACACCCAAAGGAAAGTCCATGAGGCCAAGGCCAACCTTCCTTCAGGTACTGGAAAGCTGCGATCAAGTCCCTATCTATCCACATCCAGTATGGGAGACTTCACTGTAGACAGCTAAATCTCGACAAAATTACAGGCATTTTAGGGTTTTGAAGTGGAAAGCAGCCAGCCTTGCGTATGAGACACATCGTTTTTTCTATTTTTAGTTTACAAAGTTTGCAGTTGCTGAGTGTTCCTGTGCTGCAGGGAAGCCAGCTGCGAGGCTGGAAGCTGCTGGGATTACCAGGCCTATCTTGGCCTGTTTAAGGTGTTCAGGGATTTCAGACAGTGGAACACAGGCTGGGGGATACTTTCCAGGATGAATCTATTATTACATACCTATTTCTACTTTTTTTCCCCCTACAGTACTAGCTTGTGAGATCTCTTCCCCCCTCAGCCAAGGCTATTCAAAGGAGATGAAGCTTCCTAAGCTTGCAAAAATGACAAAACAACTGTGGTTACTAAGTATAAATTACCATATTTCATCCCTCTTAGAAGTTTCCTGCGGGATGATGAACATATTCTGTCAATTAACGAGGCCACAAGAACTTGAACACCCTTCTGGATTCATTCAGCCAGAGTCCTCAACGGGGACTTCAGAGCTGCCAAAATTTGCCACAGCCATCTCTAACACCTCGCATCTGGCAATGCTTGTTGCCATCAAAACCAGTAAGTGGTAGTTGGTTTCCCCAAGAGCTTGACACAGAGCAAAACCACGTCCAATTCAAAGTAATAGCTCAAAAACAAGGGAAAAAATAAAGCTCTGCCTAAAATGGATGAGATGGCTGTGACTGTTTCATACTGTTGAGTAAAACTGATCTGTTTGCAGGGTTGGGCTCCCAGCAGGAGCTCCTCAGCATACTTGCAGTTCTCTTGGTACCCCCCCCTTCACTTGATGTTTCTATTTAAAAATTGATCACGCTGGGTATTCACTCAGAAAGCAAGAAAAGGTAGGATTTCAGGCATGTGATTTCCAAAATGCTGACTTTCCATAATATTTTCAGGATTATAACTTGCAAGACACTCAGTTAAAAGCACCACATCTTGCCCCTGGAAATCTGGGCAGAGAGCAGGCGAGCACCCACAGAAACATCTGCAGTGCACCTAAGGGGTGTGGTGCAGGGGAGGGCAATGGCACTAGGAGAATTTTTTTGCTCTCAGACAGCAGAGACCTTCTCTCATCACAAAAAAAGCCTCCAGACCAGCACATTTAAATTAATTTACAATTTGGCAGAGTGAAATTCAGTATAGTATAATGACCTCTGCTCCAGGAGGATGTCCAATGTGCCACTGGGACTTCTAACAGCTGAGCTACAGACTAAGCAGTCAATGATTTTAGATTCAATTCTGACCTCCGGCAGCAAGAAAAACACAGCACCAATGCTGTGATATAATTTATTTGCATAGTACACAGGGACTTTTTACCCATATCCTGGGATTTCTCTATTTAGTGGCATTCAGCAGCTCCTCACTCATGAAATGTCTCCCCCCTGCTCACTACAAGACAGACATTGAGGTCCTGGAGCGTGTCCAGAGAAGAGCAACGAAACTGGTGCAGGGTCTGGAGCACAAATCCTGTGAGGAGCAGCTGAGGGAACTGGGGGGGTTCAGTCTGGAGAAAAGGAGGCTCAGCAGAGACCTTACCTCTCTCTACAACTACCTGAAAGGAGATTGCAGGGAGGTGGGTGTCCGTCTCTTCTCCCAAGTAACAAGCAATAGGACAAGAGGAAATGGCCTCAAGTCTTGCCAGGGGAGGTTTCAGTTGGATATTAGGAAAAATTTCTTCACTGAAGGGGCTGTCAAGCCCTGGAACAGGCTGCCCCGGGAAGTGGCTGAGTCACCATCCATGGAGGGATTTATAAGACGTGTAGATGTGGTGCTTAGAGACATGGTTTAGGGGTGGGCTTGGCAGTGTGAGGTCACCGGTTGGACTCATTCTTGAAGGACTTCTCCAATGTAAATGATTCTACGATTCTGTGATTCTTTACTCACTGTGGAAAATTACTTCAACCATGAACACATCCCACTCTGCTCACAGGAAAAGTGCTCTCACGGCGTACAATAACTGCAGAAAATGGCTGAATTAAATAAAAATACATCAAACAAAAACTTGTAAAGATGAGGAATTTTATTTTATTGACATACTATGAGGCAAAACAAAATTGACACCATACAAAATAACTTTATAAAATATCATTCACATCATTATTTTGTCAGGAATTACAGCATTCTGAGCTTGTTACACATCTTATGTTTTGAGGTGAAAAACACTACGCTAAATCTTTAGTATTAGTTGTATATATACAGTAAGAAACCAGAACAGAAACTGTTAGGTTTTTCATGAGTTTATTGCAAAAGTAGTGCAAACTATTTTACCTTGCAAGCTGTAAAACAAACTTGGAAAAGGACCCACCTAAGCTTAAAAACATGACAATAAATGCTCAATTTTTCACAGCCTTTGAAGCTTCCTTCAACAGTTCTCAACAAAGAAATTCGCCATCTCTGCATATTTTTAGATTTTTACTGACTTGGAAATGAAGTAGATGATGCACCCATACTAGCAAGCGGCCAGAGAGCAGGACGGACCCCGCTCCAACACGGGGTGCAGCTCAGACCAAAGCTGGCATTTGGGGGGTTCGGTGCCCAGCGTGGCCGAGCCCACATCCCATCAGCCCCAAAACACCGACCAACACGGTAAGTTTGGTCAGTTGGGTTTTCCTCCATTAATAAGCTGCCCCTCCCCACACTTGCGTTTGAGAAAAGAGTCAAGAAAGCAGTAAGAGCAAAATTAAAAAAAAATAATTAAAAATTAAGATTTAGGAACATGTATTGTCTGTTTTAGAAATATAGTATCCTTTTCCTGAAGTCTATGTAAAGCGTATTTCCTCGTGGTCCCCCTCCCCCTTGTGTACACAATGCAGGGCAAATCCCATCCCGAAGTACTGCATGAAACCAAGGAAGGATACTACATTCTACGAGATCAATAAAAACAACGGTCTAAAACGCTAGCAGGGTCCCCCAAAGCAAAACAGGTAGCTAGTAACCTACTAAAAGAAAAAATTATAATAAAAGCAAACAAATGCTACATGAAAAATGTTAAAGGAACAAAATGCAGCATATTCAGGCTTTTTTTTTTTTCTTGAGGTACCTATATAAATATTACCTTCTGCCCAAAGTACTATTTGTTTTGTTAAAAAACTAAAGTCCTTATCATGAGCCAATTGCAGGGCATACATTATTATTGAGAAAGTGCAACCATGCTGATAATTTATATGCAGCATATTAAAGGATGATTAGGCTTTAGAAAATATAGCTTAAGTATAGACCTGATGGAGCAGTTTTATAAAAACATTTAACAGAGGCATTTTCCTTTTGTTCGAGTCTCTCTGCAGCAGAAAGCCTTAGGAAACAGCTTTGAAGTCCTGCCACGATGGAATGTCAGCACTTTTACAATTCCATATATAGATTTTTCTTTAATATTTAAACTAAATACAATTTTACAGAAGAGATTCCCCCTCTGTAATAGGTACTGGTAAAAAGTCAATTTTTTAATTTTTTTTTTTAAAACTTCAAAAAATGATAGCATATCACAACTTAAAATTTTCCAAAAAGGAATTATTTTTAAGTAAAAAAGGTTCACAATAGTAGAAAAACTTACATATAGTTGTAAACTTTTACATACAAAACTGTGGAAAAGTCAATGACATTTTATTCCTTGACCCTTACACATACATCCCTGCATTTTATACATACACATGCACACACACACACAAGTACCGTGTACTCTGTGTGACTACATGCATACACAGATAGATACACAGATGTATGTAGCTAGGGTTGGGATTATATATTTCAAAAAAATTCTTTATTGGGTATTTCTCTTTGCCTAGGTCTGCTGTGATACTGTACATTTTATCACTTGATACACTGAAAAATATTTTAAAATTTACTAAAACTAGGCTTTGTGGCTTTTTTTTTTTTTTTGTCACTTTGTGGTTAAAATTCATCCGCTGTTTTTAATTAAGAATATGACTTTTGATTGTTATGCACTGGGAAAAAACACAAAGGCACAAAGAATAAAACTCAAATACAATATTGTTGTCTCTGAACAATAAACCCAGAGGTTTTGGTTTGCAGAATGCCGCCTCCGAAGAGGTCAGTCATCACACACAGTTTGGTCGCTTTTGCCAATCTCATCGACAATTTTGAGTAAATAGCACCCAACTGTTTAAATGAGGTAGATCCAAATCGGGAAAAAAAAAAAAAAAAAGCTGGGTCCCCAACACTTTATTTGCCTCTATTTAAAATGTTTTAAGGATTATATGTCAGTCGTAAGAAGTGGAAAACAATGGCACTATCTGAAGCAAGCACAGAACTCAAGAACAGCTTTTTTCAATGTAAATTTAAGTGTTAAATCACAATCCTCCTTCAGGCAGAGATTTCCTAGCAGGGGGAGGGAGGAGAATAGGTTCAACAACAACTAAATAAAAATAATTTAAAAAAAAAAAAGCTGAGGTTTGAGAAAGCCTGTTTTCGGTAGACTGCCAGAGAAATGCCCAAGAGCCCAGTTTCTGTAGAGCAACAGTGACAGCCAGTGCCTAAAGAGGTCAGTCACAGTATACACATCTACAAGTTTCCCTTTATTTCTCAGGTGAGAAGACCTCCTTTTCTACTAGTTTAGTTTCATAGGAACATCCTACTCTGGTTAAACAGTATTTTTGCATACTCTGAGAAAAATCGGACAAATTTATCATTTTGTTAAGGCTTAATTTAAAGTGGCATCGCCACACAGCGTCATGCAAATGTTAAACTACGTTATCAAGATACATACAATGTATTTAAACTACACAGACCTACGCGAAACCTCATCGTTTGAGTAACGTAAAGCGACACTTACAATCTACGTGGTAAATTCTGCAATGCTGTCGAGGCATTTAAAACTCAGTCGAGGGTTTTTCTGTGTCTGCTTTTTGTATTACAAGTGCTACTCTTACCCAAACAGCACTACGTCATTTATATATTGCAAGCACAAGATATTTTAATACAGATGCAACACACATACTAACTAGTCAACATACATTTAGTACCACTTGAAATGAGGCCCTTAACATCATGGGGTTTGTTTGGTTTTTTTTTTTTTCTTTCAAAAAAATAGCAAACTTTAAATGCTCATAAAAACATTGTGATTTAAGGGAACATTTACAATATGCAATTTCTGAATAGGTTTCTAGTTCTTTTTTAGTTATGTTATAAAAATTTAAAAAAATTTGAAAATGATTAAACAAAAGATTAAAAACTTAACAGATGTCAGTTAAATCTGCAATGTACCAAAAGGAAAGAAAAAAAAAAAGATTTAATCAATACATTCCGTTTTCCACCTCACCCTCCTGAGAACAAGTTAACCACTTTGCTGCACAGAAATCTCTGACTGGATCTTTACTTACTAACTGCCCTGAATTTTGAGATTTTTGTGATTGTACAAACTAATGAAGTACTGCAGAAGCCAGCGAAATTGTGCTTATTATTTCTAGCAAAATACTGCCTTTGTATCTTTTATAAAGTCCCACTTTTCTGTCACTAACAAATGTGTGTGTGTACACATACAGATACATGGATACATACACACACATATATATATATAAATCTACTAAGCTTTATCAACAAAATACAGAAAACAAGTGGTAACACTCTTCAGGAGAGCACAGAACTTTGCCAGATATACTCCCTCATTGCACCTCATTTAAAATTTGATTCTCCAAGATACGTAATTCTGCAACTTAGTCCTTAATGGGTATTTTGGGGTTAGATTTGTTTTTCTCCTTTCTTCCTCCCCTTAACAAAGGCCTTGCTTTCCCAAATGGTCTGGTGATTATTCCTTAAGTAAACTTCATGAAGGAAAAGCACATACTATCTAACCCTTCCTCCCCATGTACTCAAATTATTTCTGCTGCCCAAAACCAGCTAATAAAGAATTGGAAAAATGCAACAATCTCTTGGTGGGAGACATTCTGGAGATTCAATGTTGACGGACAACTGAATATCAGTTAAAGATTCAAGTTGGTCAGGCAGTTAGAGACATGTTATTTACTTGAAAATAAAATTACAAAGTTGTCACTTGTGAATGAGATCAGCAATTTAAGGGCTCAGTCTTGTTAAGCTCCACGAGAAAACATACTAGGAATAACAAAATTAGAGGCAATATACCTTTTTTTTTTTTTTTTTTCTAGCAGAGAAACAGTGGGATCTGAACATCTCACCATCAGTTGATGCAGAATTAACTTTGGTGAAATCTAGAAGCAAACTTCTTTGTATGTTATGTTGCTGCAGGCCAGGTTTGATCCTATCCACAGCATATGATCAAGTAGCTGAGATTCTGAGGTGCCGATAAAGCACAGACCAGATCTGCTTGGAGTCAAGTCCATGGCAAGCAAAACCGGACCATTTTACATATACTGGCATGAGTGAAGCTTCCTCTATCCATGGATTCAAAAACAGGACAAGCTGATAAATACAGAATAGAGTCCACATCAAATGTAATTTTTTTTCTGACAGGAAATCTAACCCAACAAAGCAAATACAAAGAGCACCAGCCAGGGGATTAGAAACTCCCAAGCTTGCTTGCTGACGCTCTCACAATTCACACTAGGCAAGCCCACTCAAAAGACCATAAAATGGCCAGAAAAGTTTAAATTTGTATTTCAGGGGCAATTCGTAGGCTTGCTCCCGGGTTAGTCAGTATCTGTAAGCCCTGCTGATGATGAGACAGTAATTATTCCAGCAGGTATTTTAGTTGTGCTTAGAGACAGTGGGAACAAAATAGCAAAACTAAGGCAGAGCAGTACAACAGCACATCCAAAGTGTGTGTGTGTGGGGGGAACCCAAAACAAACCTATGTACTCATAACAGCCATATAAAAATGAAAATGTGCTTTAATACGGATCTAGAATGCAAACACAAGGCTCTTCAACACAGCTAGGTTGGTTGGTTGAAGAGTAGCCACAGGTAGTTTTAAGATGCATCTGGTGATGCAGTCCATGGACAAATTTAAAGCAATTACTCTTTTGAGGATATTTAGATGAGAGGGAGTAGCCAGCCTTCATCTTGTGCTGCGGGTCCACCTCCTTAGCACTGCCACATGCAAAGCTCCCAAGACGAGCTCCTGCCAACCTCTCACACCTCGAAATTCAGCAAACACACCTGTTCTTGCTCCAACCAAGGAGGGCTGGAACCACAAGCCAGCTCGGGGGAACTGCCTTTAACATTCCCCTTTTGGGGCAGGGGCCGAGACACGTGTTGGGTGGGGGATCAGCAAGGGGCTGTGCCACAGCTCAGGGAAGCCAGAAGGAAAACCAAGAGAGTATTATTTAACTGTCACCTTAACAAGTGCTTAATTAGCAGTTTTGCAAGAAAATGTTTTCCCTTGCCTCCCTATCTCCTTTCCACAAGGGTAGTTGGCATAGGACGGATGGCATTTCTCTTCTGTGTCGCCACGACAAGCACCTAGCACAGGGTTCTTTCTTTGCTTAAACTTTCCGACACTCCTTTGGGTTTGCAGACCTAGTCTAGAAAGCACACAACATTATTCTTGCCATTTTATAAGAACATGAGCATGGGGAAGCACGTTCAGCGCGCCTGCACAGTGAAACCCCTTCCAGGCCACAGCAACCTCAATAGTGTCTGTGAATCTGTAATACAAGATGTAGTGAAATATTTTCTGAAAAGCAGCTGTCTGCCCTAGAGGAAAACCCTATACTTCATGGTTTTTGTGAGAGCTCTGTTGAATCATAACTGAGGACTGAGCAAAATTTTGGGGATTTTACCCCGTTCAGTTATTAGTTGGCTTAGTTCTTCAGTCACTCACCATTGCTCGACAAGAACTGGCTTCCAGAAAGTCAGAACTTCAGCAATCCTCCCTGCCATCAATAAGCTTCATTAGTGTCTGTGCACAAAGATTAAGATAATGAAATGGCAGGTAGCATGGAATACCCCAGCAAACTTGCTTCCAAGATGCCAACGTCCATAGCATAAAGCCTGATAAGTTTTAAATAATAAAAAAACCCTGTAACACTGCTATGAAACCACACCAGCGCGTTGTGCTCCAACAGGTAGTATTTCTGTCAGCAGAGTGGTTAATTATAAAATGAGGAAGCTCGCTTGGCTTCATTGTAAACAAAGTATGATGAATTAACACAGTTTTCTACAGTTTCATTTCAGGTCATTTAAAGCACCTTTAGTCTGCTTGCACTTATTTCAAGGTTGAGTTACAGCCAAGGCGTTGCACATAACTGACACTAAATATTCATCAAATGAACATACTCTAGTTTGGGGTTGGGTTTTGGCATTTTCTTTTGGTTTGCTTTTTTTCCCCCCCCCCATTTTAAAGTTTATCGTGACCTAAGTGGGAATATAGTATTTTCACTGTTACAGTCTCTTGTCAACTTACCTAAAAAATATGTTAAAAAAATATTCCGATACATAATTTTTGCCTCAAATTCAAAATATATTTCAAGAACCTCCATAGCATTTTCAGTGAAAGCATGACATTTTTCAGCCAACAGCTAAAGTATGAAAACATTTCTCATTTGCAAACAACAGTATACAAACCCAGGGAGTGAAGGGACAGGTTCTAGAAGGAGCTGCTGCTATCAGGTAACCCTGCACAAAAGCCAACGTGCCAGATGTGCCTCCCCACTGCCGATACCGTGTGTCAGCACAGGCTGCATTTACACCTTAGGAAGACAGAAGAAGCGAGGAGCAGCTGTCCAAGATCACAGTATGGCACTGCTAGTTCTCCAGAAGAAACAAAGCAGTAAAAATACAGTTTGTTTGGAAGCATTTTGGCTGCTTAGTAGTAGGTTCACTTTAAAAATTAATCTGTCTGCAGAGGAATACAGGAGGTAGCCTTTAACTGCATCTGCTTGCTAACTAAAACACTTACAAAACCACCTTTTGTAGTGATTTGGCCAAGGCATTACATTCATATTAACACTTCAGGCAAAGACACAACACAGAAAAAGCAACTGAAACAACTAAATGAGATAAAACTGATGACGTGCCACACCAAGCACACCTTTTGGATTAAAACCATCTCGGAGGAATGCATCTTTCCAGTCATTAACCCCCAGAAACAGGGGGCAAAACTTGCTGTTCCACATCCTAACACTAGATGATGGGGCTGGAGTTTGGGTCTCTCCTGTCCTTGAGGGTTACAGAAGCAAAAATGCAACTACTGATGGACAGGAGATAGACAGCTTTCTCATGTGGGCAATCAGAGAGGCAACACTACTCTCAGTTCAGAGCACTAAAACATCTGCTGCACTTGACAATCCTACACCCATGGAGGGACGGAGAGCAAGACATTGTAACTTGGATCCCAAATCCCTGTTATTCCACTAATTCTGCCACACAGACCGGTTGTCCTTCACATGACACGGAATCAGATACTGGAAGAAGCAAGGAAAACGTATGACAGCTACAGCTGATAGTCCAGATGTTACATTAATGCTATCAGTCATCTAACAGTGATATCAAAGATTGGCATTTGAACGTTGCACAGACATCAACACATTGGTAGCTTAAAAACTGTATCTTTACGGTGTGGGAAAAATGTGCACAGAGAGAAAGAAGAAATATTTTATAAATAGAGATGAACCCTAGATATTTCTGCTGTAGTAAATCAACTGTGCCCTTGGATTCATACCATAATGCAAACAGAAAGTATAACAACATTTAAAACCAAAGCTCATATCTCAGCACTGTAAAATATGGCAGTATTCCTAAAAATGTAAGAACAACAAGGAATGGTATCCACAGCATTTCAGTACTTGCTATACACAACACTATTTACAGTATTTTCAAACAGCTACAGCAGATGCAAAAAAGGAGTCTTACAGTAAAAAGGGAGTTTAAAAAAAAATATTTCAGTGCAATTACCTTCTACTTGAAGTTTTCCTTAGAAAAGACTGCATGTATGCATCAGGAAGCATGTTACCAAATGTCATATAAAAGTAAAAAAAAAAGTACTGTCCTGCATCAGAAATTGAGAAAGCCACACTGGCAGGAGAAATACACAAAAAGAGATGCTACTGTAGGAGAAGAGCATTAAAAAAAATAGGGAAAAAAATGTTACTTTATTACACTGGTATTGAGTGTGAAAAATACTGAGCAGGAATTCTTTTTACATTCTTTTATTTAATGCGTAAATAATTTATTAAAAAAAAAAAAAGTCCTTTATGGGTTATTTATGCCACCAGAGATGTTTCCTGGATTACATCAAGAGGCAAGTACACGCATTTAAATCTCCAAAGCTCCCAGTCCTGCATTTCTAGTACTTGCAGTCTTGAATAAGCATGACCTGCAGAACCAACCTGTTCTCACTTCAAAATATCAACATTCTTCCTCAAAAAGAAACAATCTGCACATACACTAAAAAACCTAAAACGATGCACTAAGTTGGGCTGGGGGGGGTGTTAACGCAGCCCTTCCTCCTATCCTTGCTCTCAGTTAAATTTTAGAGATTTGTTGGCAGGAGAAAGATTGGGGGTTCTACAGGCAAGACACACATGACCACTGTATTTTAGGAATCTACTGCTACAGTAAAGGAAACAGCATTGGCAGAAATGTGCAAAGCCCTCCAGATCACAATCTTCTAGTTAACAGAAAGCCTTTGTGCACGTACACGTATGACTTCAGATAAAAACACCCGAAGCATCTAAACTCGATTAGAAACATCAGTCTTCTCAGAAAATAACCTGGGAACACAAAAACCTAAACACCCACACCTACTCTTCAACAGTTTAAATTTAAAATCCTTGTGGAAATATTATCTCGTCTTAGTTATAAAAATGATCCACTAGCATGTGAACAGGACTTAAATGGACAAAGGCTGCAGGACTTATTAATAAATGAGTCAGAATTAAAGCTAAAACTTGACAACCTTCTTGCTTTTACAATCAGGGAACACTGCCTGGAGGCCTGGATGAAGGTCAAAAATATTTATTATAGATTTCTTGTTTTAAGCATAAAAGTTTCCTGTAAATTTTCCATGCTGGCTCCAGCAGATGAAGACACAACACCTAACAACTCACCCAAAACCTGACAGATCTACAAACAAGGAAATTAGTATGTCAAAGCTTCTGTAACACAGAAAATCACTGATTGTAATTCAGCAAGCCAAACAGGGTTGCCAAAATATTCTAACCCAAACCAAGCCAAAACAAGTGATCCTCCATACATCAGTGCATATATACACACTAAAAGTGTTAAGATTGCATAGGGCTATCTTGAATGCCAAACCTGTGTAAGGCAGAGACAAATTCACCTCCTTCCAACATTTCACAACAAGACATCTCCTCCTAAGGACTGACTCAACTCAGCTTCCTGGGTGCTGGAAGAGGTAGAGTGGACATGTTATAAAATTGAGCCACTGGAGCAGAAATTTCCAAAACTAAGTAACCCGAATTATTGCATTATACCTCCTCCTACATTTAAAAAAAAAACAAAAAAGACAATTTTTAAGTATTTTATCTTTGTCAATATTATTTTTTACCTCCCTACAGGAGAATTTTACACTTGCTGCTGCTAGTTTTTGGGGCTTGCCATAGAACCACATGCTTCGGAAGGTCTCTCTGGAGATGTCTGGTCCAGCCCCCTGCCCAGAGCAGGTCCAGCAAGCCAAGACCGCACGGGGACCTGGCCAGCCAAGTCTGAGCCTCTCCGAAGACAGAGATCCTACAACCTGTTTCAATAGTGTTACCATTTCCATAAAAACTCAAGAGAAAACTAATCCATAGCAGGCAACTCCCTAATATCAGTTCACCTCAAGCACAGTCTTAAAACAAACGAAATACTGCAGTATTGGCAGTGGTCAGCTCGTCCACAGCACAGCTCCGTGCCTGGAATGGGAATACCATATTTCTGTCACCAGGGTGGAATTACTATCAGTTTTCAGACTGCTAAGCACCAGGACCGCCTGCGCTGACGGCCAAATTCAAGCAAAAGGTCATTGCCAGGAATGTTACAGGTAGCAAGAGGAAGGCAGGGGACGAGGTCCTGCCCAGAGCTCTTTTGCAGCGGGAGTCACACAACTCCACTGCACGGGCTGAAAAAAATAAACACCCAACAACTGCCAGAGAGTAACGCACATTTGGTTATTGCTGACCTGAGCTGCATAGTGACTTAGTGGTTATAACTGTCAACCTCAACTGTGACTTCAACAGCAGGAATGTGTGTGAGAGAGAGACATCTTGAGCTTTGTGTTTACCTGAGATATTGCTGTTCTTACAAGACACATGGGAGGTAAGGAAAAAAAAAAAAAATAGGGTTTTAGGTGTTTGTGGTGGGGTTTTTTTGACAGGAGACCTTTTTTTAATATGTAATTAACATTAAAAATATTCCCAGATAGATAGCTGCTGGACTTACAGCATGCTGTACTTCCCAAAATATAAACTTAGTATTTTTTGAAAAATGCTTTAAATTATTCACTAATTCACCACTTTGCCGGGGGTGGGAGAGGGGAGGGAAGGAGGGAGAATTAGTAGTATTAGAGGCTTATAAAGATGTGTAAAAGGTAAAAAAATGTCCCTAGCCTGAAATGCATATAACCATCCCAAGTTCTTCATACTCAGGGAAGGAAAGCTACACAAAATTTCTGTTCATCCCAAGAGGATACACAGACAGCAGCTGCTCAGATTAAGAGTCTGCCTAACACAAATTTTCTCACAAAAAGGAGCTGCAACAACTATTTCAGCGCAAAGAATACATCCTAAATAGGATGCAGTGAAGTCCCACAGTCTGCTTCAGAAATAAGATTTGAGGTCAAGACAGATTCTGCCCTCCTCACCCCATCTGACCACCTGTATAAGTCATTTATTCCAGATCTGCACAGAGAGGAAAGAGGAGGAGGAATTTCACATCCAAGAGGTCTCTACATAACAAACAGCAAATGAACTAAATGGCGTCTTAAAATGGTTGATCTTTTTTCTATTTGATAAGAATAATTCATATAAAAAAATAATTCTTATATAAAACTCTGCCAAATTAAAATCTTCACTGAAATATGAATCCTCTCAAGCAAATGCACAGAGGAGTGCAACACACCCACCACGGAAAGGTTTTGCAGTTCAGCGGTACTTTAGGGAGGTATGTACAACCTGGCTGGGACACAGAAAGCTAGGCAACGTGACCTGGAATTTGCTTTCTGTTATACCAGCATAATTTAAAATCTGGATTTACATAACTATGACCAAGAAGAAAATCTGACCCAGCAGCCTAATCACCGAATTAGAGTAATACAAATACAATCAATCTACGAACAGGTTTACATTGTTATTTCACCTAAACAACACCGACGACCAACACACTGCTACAAGGCGAAGATCTGAACTTGCATGAAGTTATGTACCTAAAACTCTTTATGCAGCATTTTGTCTCTTATTCGACAGCAACCAGCTAGAGTCTATCTGCTATATGGCACAGACCTCTGTATTGGTTAAAGCTACTCGCCCGTCCCAGATGGCTAGAGGTAAATGTATTCAAAACAGTGACTGAGCATCTGCTATGAGAAAAGCGAAAAGACGAAGCAAAATGAACTGGTGGAAGACAATAGGAGTTTTGAAAACCTGCCTCTTAGCATGTTATTTCAGTTATCCTATGGAAAAACAAACAAAAGCAAGTCAGCATAAACAAGTCTCCTAGGCTTTTTCCATTTTCTTCTAAACCTGCTTGTGGCATCGTAATTAGTGCAATGGTTTACATATGTATGATGGATTTTTAATGAACCCAGTGTGCAAACTAACAGAAGCATTTGTCTAATAATTGAGTTTTAATTAATGCTTCTCCTAAGAGAATGGCAAAACTCTCACATTTACTATTGACCTTATGCATAATGAAGAGAGTTTCACCTCCCTTCATAAGTAAACTTCAGTTTCCTAAGATTTATCTTTACTGCATAGATTCTCTGACTTTTGTCTAAATTACAGTGAGCCACTCTCCTCTTAGAGCTTCTGCTTCACCGATATTCAACATATAAATAAAGTACAATTGTTTTGTGCTTGAATGAACGTAGAATGTTGGTCTCGTGTGCGTCTCTGAACTGCACAGGCAAAACCTGCTAGGCTGTGTGCACACCCAAGAAGCCTTTCTACAAATTACAAGCTACACAATATACACTGTATGTATCTCTGAACTCTCACAAAGTCAATTGCATATTTTTTGCATTTGAATAGTAACGCCCCCACGATAAGGTTTTAATTTCTAGATCCAAAGCATTCTTGATATGTTAACAGAAGTATAATGAGCACTCCTTAGTAAATAAAAATAAATAATAGCGTCTAGTCTATCACATTAATACTGTGAAACATATATAAAATTTACATTAACTCAAACAACAGTGAAAAAGGATTGTACTGTATTTATCACCACAGACCCGTATTCTTTAGAGACTTTGGAAAGCAAATGTCACAGTCCTGTATGACAAATTCTAAAGTTAGCTGTCAGTATGATTTTTAAAAAATTCTTTACAAATTTTTTTTTTTAATGGCACATTTTCTTTTGCCAATCTAACTGGACCTATCAAAAAGCTTAGGTTCATTCTGTTTTAAAATTCTTCTTTAGTCTATGAAAAACATTTTCAAATGCAGCACAATAAAAAACATTCAAGAACAAGCTTCAGAAAATACATTTGCCCTTAGACACGCAGAATAATCTTTATAAGACAGTTGAAAACCAGAATTTTGACACTCTTTGCTTTTGAAAATAAAAATTTTGTAAATGCATCTAGAATAATCAAGGCTTCATAAATAATGCTTTGCTTTCCTTTGTATTAAAAGGTAATTCACAGCATTTTAGCCCATCAAACTTTAGTATGAATTAGATCTTTCCAAATTATTAAAAGCAATTCAATGAATAGCAAACTGAATGAGGAGTTTTGTGGGTTGGGCTGTTGGTTTTGGTTGTTTGGTGTTTTTTTTCCCTAAGCCCTGAGATCACAGCTCTTGATTATAAAATATGGGTCTGTTTTATACCAAGCAGCTTAGAGATTTTTGGCAAACCACATTTCCAACAATAGTGGGGTTTGGTACAAGAATGCAGTTCATAATCAAGTCTGAAATTCTGGACGGAAGGCTTTCTTGCAAACGGGAAGGAAAAAAATTAAGATGCATCACTCATTGCTGGCTGTCACTGTAGCTTGGGCAACTGTTGGTCTAAGTGCAGCTGGTCTCATGTGAATCCAACTCTGTATTGTACTGAGTCGCTAAACATTAAAACATGTCAAGCAAAGTACATAGTGCGCAACGTGTCCTGATGAACTTGAACTGCTTTAGCAAGTGCTTGATGATCTCTGCCATTACTCTGACCGGAAGTGTGGCTTCCTTCAGCACTGAAAGAGAAGGGAGGTGGGGAGAAAAAAAAGAGGTTGGGGTGCAGGGGAAAAGAAACCCTCATATTTAATCTGCCTCTCCTTGCATACAATGTTTTCATGTTATTAATTTCTTCTGAACGGATGGTCAAAAGTTAATTACCCTTGAAACAGCACTGAAGTTCTGAAACAGGAAAAAAGCACAGAAGCACACAGGAACAACTTCTGCTTTTTTCCAGAGTATAGTTCAGTGGCAAGGCCAAACTGACCCTCAGACTGCTAACTGAGGACTGCTAACTACTGACCCCAGAATTAACAAGCCCGCTTCCTTTCTGCATCCTTCCAATGCAAGACTATGTAACTCACCTATCGTGTTCTTTATCCACCAGATGATACCTGGCTCTGAAGGCAACCAGGTGTGCGTAATACGCTGGTGCAGGGATGGAAACAGAACGAGTACAGCGTACATACGTATGACACAGCTGGTAGGTGAGAATCTGCAGTTCGTCTGAAGAGAAACGATTGTCATCCCAGAGGACGTGGTAATGAGAAGGTCTGCTTGTTCCCTGAAGGCAGATCACACAGGACATCAGCATTTCAAAAACATCTCTCTAAAAAATTCCACCTCTGCAGGTGAACTGCAGTATAACCCGCCACTTCCTCAAAAATCACAGGAGCAATTCTACATATTACAGCACATTTTTCCTTTACGAAATGCAAACGACCTCCCTCCCTCCTTGTTCCCCACATAACTAATCCCTTTGCATTTTTGGATAGGATTGCATTTTCTAGAATTTCACCCCTGCTACCGAAATTAAATGATCTTATTGGAAAGCGCTTTCATCTTGTGAAACTTAGATCTGACAAAAAGCCATCACACAAAGTAGCTTTAGGTAAAACATTAATAGCTAACAGCAATCTAACTTGTGCTCCTGTTGATTGAGCTTTTTTTGAGAGTATTAGATTTTTACTTTCAGTACTGTTGTTGTTTAATAGCTTCTGTTTCTGACTGGGAAGAAGAAATCACAAGAAAACGTGAAACTACAATGGTGCTACCTAAATGTATTAGTTGTTTCCTGGGAACTAAATACACATTTCAAGATAATTTAAAGCAAGAGGCAGCTATGTAAAATAGTCCAACTACCTTGCTACCATTCAAAGCAGTACACAGATAGGAGAGAAACACAATAAACTAATGTGCTTCATAGCTGTTTAGTGTCATTACTTCTTTCAGATTTTAACAATGACAGAAGAGCACCGTGGATGGCACAGATGAAAAGCTGAAATACACAGATGGAAGTTGTACCATTTGTCACCTGTGCAAAGAACAGGGGAAGTACCAACAGCCAGTGTTATCTTTGAACCATCCCACACACAATGCTGTACCTGAATACCAGCATGACTACACAGGTAAAAGTCAAACTCTGACGGATGGGTGATTTTTGTGTCCACTGTGGTACCAGCTGGAATATTTCCACTTTTTCCAACCTGTGTGAACAGAAAATGCAAATATAGTAAGGCACACAAAAGTTTTTTTCTTTTCAGCTGCACAGAACACAAGGTAAAAAAAAAAAAAAATCTGTAAAAAGCAAAAAGTCAAAAAAGAACAAGCAAAACTGAAGCTCTGTTCAACTAAAAATCTGAAGTGTCTCTACTAGGAAGGAAAAAAAAAAAACGTATGAGCTGCAAAATCATCTCAGAAGTTACGTACAAAGATTAGCTTTTCTGATTAATAGAAAAAATCATTTCCTGCAACTAATCTGTCAACTTCTTTTCACCTTCCCATTCCAGGAGAGGTAATACTCCTCTGTAACTTTTGTTTCTACCTGAGAGAGGACAATCCATAGATGTAAGACAGGCCGCTTCTTCCCTCAGAAACACTTTACTTCAAAGCAGAACTTAAAAATGCTCTTTACTTGAATACAATTGAACAACTGTGATCATAGCATGTTGTCAATATGAAAACCACCTTCACATCAGCATTAAAAGTTATTAATTATTGCCTTGAAGCCTAGTGGCTCACACAGAGAATGTGTGACAGAGGAAAAAGAACACGGAAAACTTGTATCTGTGAACAGAGGTTTGCCATTAGGAACTCTTCATTTACAGCAAGGACTCCATCTTAGACTTCAGGAGTCTCTTTGCCACCAAGAAAGGCGGAATTAAATATTTCTACATGTACTTCACATAGATACAACTGTGAAACACTCAAAAACAGTTTGAGGTGTTCAGTACTACAAATAATGTGTTGTGACACTTGATAGACACAGAGCTTGGTCTGGGCACAAGACAGACACCTAAGATACCTTAAAGGTAGTGTTAATGGAAAACAAAGTATTCTCCAAGTGTTGGGTTCACCTTACCTAACAATTTCAGTGTCTACCATGCAAGTGTCTACATCTCAGCTGGTAATCCAAGAGCCACCCTGTACTCAATGGCAACCAAACCAGTGAACTTACTAGTGCTAGAAACAGATGAAATGTGCTGTAAAGTATGTTGGGAATACTAAACAGATCTCTACATACCACAAAGTGTCTGAAGTAACTGCCCCAGATGTAGACTACAAACCCTACAATACTTGGATCAATCTCAACCCTTGAGGACCCTGAGACAGTAAAAAAACTGAAAAGAAACCTGAAAACTTTGATAAACCTAGAAAAGGATGGACAGACTTGTTGAAAGGCACGTCCTGCTGATGTTTCATAAAAGCTTCTTGACAGTTTATTATATGGGAGAGAAGGCGGCGGCTTTCCTTTCCAGGTAGAGAGATCTCATCCACTATATTAGTAGTTCTTTAAACAAGTCTATTCCTCCTTAAATAAACAGAAAGTCCTAGGTAACTTGGCTGCCTGCTAGATACTTGCTGGTCACAACTCAAACATACCCGTTCATTTTTATCTGTACAGAAGAGTCTGGTGTGGTGCCTTTTCTGCACAACTATGAATGTAATTCCAGGCTGGTAATCTTTTTCTAGTTTAATGCATGCTTCTCTGATAGCCAGCAATTCGTGATGGAGAACCTGCATGATAAACATAAAGATTATGATAAATGTGAAAGATAGCTATCTTACAGATTACTCGTATTTATCATGTTCCTTCTTGCATTGTCACTCAGAGTAATGAAATGTCAAAGCATGCAGGATCAAACCTTAATTTCTTCACTTAATGAGAACAAATTAGGTCACCAGTTTCCTGAGCCAGGCAAGAGCTGGTTCCATATTTGTTCAGCTCCAAGCATGAGGCTTAGACTAATAAGCTGTATGTCAAAATCTTTTTAACTGCCAAATACAAATGAACATTTAATTAGGCCATTGAATATACAACGGCCTAATTATTTTTCAGACTAGCACAAGGGATGAAATCCAGGATTGCTCAACTGCCTGCTCTTTCCCAGCTTTGTGAGGACTACAGACATCAATAAAAAGCAAGAGAGAGGGAAGTGCATTAAACAGAAAGCAATGATTTGGGATTTGGGTTAATTATAAATTAAAAATTCAGGGAAAAACAGTGATAAATAGGAGGGGGGGGGAAATCAAAAGTTCACACAAAGATTATTATAGTAATTCAAGTTTACTAAGTGACCTTTACTCCCTTCTCCTTGGATTTTGAGAAGTTGACTAAATTGTGTACCTTTTAATTTACATACTGGAAAGAAAAGCATATGCAAATATCTTTAAAATATATAGAAAAAAATTTTCATAAAATATGGTATTTGTAAACAAACAAATACAAGAAAGTTTTTGTTGAATTTATCAAGAATTAATTAAAAGTGACACTGTGAAAATGTAGCATTTATTAATCCTGGTTGAAAAAAACCCAAAAATTAGCTTATACTTAGTGTTTCTTTACTGTTCAAGTTCTACAACATACAGTTTAACTAATATATCTTAAGTAGGTCACAGATGAATATAACTTGAGTGCTAAAACTGTGTAATTTTGCAAAGGGAAGTATTTTAAAGAGGCAAAGTATTAAAAAAAAAGCTCATTAAAAATATGAAAACTCTCTCTGTTCTGCTTGGTTAGAAGCCAACAAATTTGTTGAGAAGATTTGTCAGGGTATACTTCTTTTCATAACTCCAACTACATAAAATTAAATTACTACCAGAAAACTACATAATCAAAATCTCAAAAAGAAAAATATAACCTGTTGAAACTGTCCTTCAGAAACACCATCTCTGTAGAAGATTATACGAGTTGGTTTGAATCTTGTTGATTTGTAGAATTGAATAAGCAATTCCCTGACCATGGCAGCCAAATCTTGGATGATTTCTTGGCGGTGCTGCTGGACTCGAACAGTGGCACAGTATCGATTAGGATGCGCATCCATGCTTCCTACAACCTGTGGAAAAAACGCTTGGTATCATGCCGAACTTAAGAGCACTTTAATAAAGGTATTTCACTAAGATAACTGCACTATCTTTTTAACAGTATCTTGTAAATTAAGGGGTTGACCTAGCAAAGATGCAGTCAGTACCATAATGGGCTTGGAAAGAGTCTACCAAGTTTAGTCTTACCTGTGGTAACATATCCTGCTGCAACAGTGAACTTATTTTAAATTTTAAAGACTGATATCCTATTTGCACCTACATACGGTTAAAAAAGCCCAAACAAACAAATACAATTTGGAGCACTGATACCATGAAACCACTGATTTAGTTAGGACTGAAGCACAGGAATTTGAACTCTTGAAGATGGAATCCCCTTCTGGGACACTGTGGATGAATCCATAAAATTGAAATGGTGAGGCACCACAGAAACATTCACACCAAACAGACACCGCGTGCCAAGGGAAGAGATTTTTCTGTTTATGAAACACCAAAATTCATATATTGTCAAAGTGACATGGGACTTAAAAATAAACCGAAAAACAAAAATATCCAAATTCCGTTTGTCAAAAATCACAACTGAGCACATCTCCACCTGGTCTTCCCTGGATACATGTGTGCAGCTTAAAAACAGGTATTTGTTTATTTAGCACCACAGGCTAAGATACTGCACATACTGTCACCAAAGACTGTCATTATTAAATAAGCCAGAGCAGCTATTACAGTTGTTGGACATAAATTCAGGGAATGGCCTTTGACTTGCATTATGGAGTACATTTCCAAGGTATTACTGCACATTGTGTGTTGTCAGGAAGCCTGAATCCCCAAAAACCACAACTAAGCCAGCCTACCTCCCTATCAGTAATGGATAAATTCTTAACATTTTTCACTGCTGAAAAAGCAGATTTAAACATGCACCAGCTTATTACAGGTTGCTGATAAATATCAGCTAATAGGAAAGCTCCTCTGTGTATTAGCAGCTCAGGCATTTTACATGCTAATACACATTTAAGTAATTAGTATCAGAGTATCAAGCTCTCCAAAGTTTCATTAGATTCCTGCAAAAAAATAATTTATAATACTATAATTAGGCAATCAGAACAAACGGACCACAAAAGAATTGGAAGTTATAAAATGCATTAGAGCTGAGCAACAGGAGAGAGCAGGGGTTGAAGATCATTACACAATTTACTCACTGCAGCAATGGAAGGCTTTTTTCCATCTCCAGCTGGTGGATGAGTTACATCTGCACCAAGGAATATGACGGGCTGTTGAAATACTGGTGGTCTGATAAAGAGAAAGCAAATTTGTAAAAGCAGCAAGGCTTACGCTTAATAAAGCACATTGTAACTCAAGTATCACTCTATACTCTTGAGATGAATTAGTCAGCAGTTTGCACTTGATCAGAGTTGGTCACTTGTACCATGACAGTAATTAGAAATCCTGATTAAGGTTCTCATACTAAATAGGCATATTTTTAAAGCATAGCTAATTGTTATTTTTTATTAAAAATGAATAAAACAAAGAAAACACTTTTTTTTTTTTTTTTTTTTTTTTACTTGGAGAACTGCAGCCTTTATTAATTAGACCATAGAAAAGAATAAGATCCCTTAGCATCAAATAGCATCTGCAAAAGTTAGGACTGCACATAAACAGATACCATGATTTTGTTTCTGAACAAAAAACCCAGCGTTGGTGTTTTTTAAGTACAGAAATTGTGACTATCACAGGTAATACTTTAAAAGTAGATTTTTTTAAAAAAAAACCCCTATGCTTCAAAGTTTTAAACTAACCTTTAAGTTAAGATACTAATCCACTGCCTCAAGAGTGGAACACCAAAACACTACACTGGAAGTTTTAAATTTCAGTTCCATTCCTTAATAAAACAATTTTAAACAGGAAATCTTAGGCCACCAGAAATTTTTTGTGTGTATGTGGGTGGGAATGGTTATATACATAGATTCAGCTGTTTTCAGACCTTCTCTAAAAAGGACTTTGAAGGCAATTATAACAATTTAACTTACAATGTAATTATACAAATAAAAAGCTGTTCTACTCCCATCCCCTCAACTGATAGAAAATAACAACTAACGATTTCTGGTTTAAGTCCCCCAAACTCACACTTTTGCAGAATGCCTAGGTGTTGTGTGTAGTTGTGTCGTGGGTTTTTTTCCCTTAACTCCACTTTCATGAACGCATAGTTTATTGGTATAATGAAAGGAATTCAAACTTCTGGCCACATTATTGTTGTCAACACATGCCACCTATCAGAGACTTTATATTCATTAATCCAGCATAAAACTACTTATATGGTATGCATGTTTCTGTTTTGTTTCCACAGCAATATCTTCAACTCCTTTTTGAAAAACAAAATCCAAATCCAACAAAAAACCCACTGTGCTTTTTTGAAATGCATGCTCTGTAACAGGATGGTTTTTAGTTGCTTTAATAGGAGTGTCCAACAAGCAGGCTGAGTATATTTAGTTCAATAAACAGAATTTAACAAGATACACAAAATATAAATCCCTTCTGATACTGTGTTCTTTTTTTCCTGTCCCTAAGTACTTGCTGAATCATTTTTCAGCAGCTGCCTTCTGACTAGCTTAAATAGGTTGAAATGAAAATTTGCTATCTGCACAAAACAGAATGTTGACTTCCTTTAAACATCCCCCGAGCTTTTTCTTCAACTTGAAAAGCAATGATTCTAAAAATGCCATCTTTTTACTGACAGAGAAACCTAATTGTTCATTTTTATTAAAATAACTTTATCTATCATTACGCTAGCCTTCTCTGTCTTGCACAAGTAAGACAAACTAAGCTGTATTTTGCTCATTCTTCCATCAGAACTTCTTGTCACTGAGTTTTCAATAAAACTGATGGAAAGTTTCAATTCAAGAATTTCTAATTTTTTAGATTATATTTTTAATATATTATATAATTTTTGTAGATTAATAGTTTTAAGATGATACACAAACTAAATTTAGTCCTTAACAGCAGGGTCCCACCTTTTTTACAAATTTGGAGATATTTATTTCACTCCCAGCCAACCGTATGCAGGACTTCAGTGACATGTCAGATATGGAATCAAAGTAACAGACAGTATCAAAGCAACTTCACAGAATATAATCACAGTATAACTAAAATTTATCAATGTAACACTAATAAGCTGCAAGGTAAACTGGACCTAGAAACCAATTAAGAGTTTCCTGCTCCCAGCTTTTGTTTTTTTTAAAATGTCTATGTAAGTTAAGGCATACAACAAAATGAAGACTCTTGACCACAATTAGACTACAAAGGAAAAGGCACTACTATTCAAGATGGTCTCTATTTGTTTCTGAAAACTCAAGGTAAATGAAGTATTACAAATTTTACATCCAAATGGAAGTTGTGTATTTCAGTGGTCAGACTGTAATAACAGTATTTTTATTATAAATTTCAACTGGAACAAGTATTCCTCTCCTGTCTTTGTAACCTAACTTTTGCAGGAGCATTTATATTAGAAGCCAAAAGATAGTTTGTCTGAAAAGTCACTTAAACTGCAGTGCTATGACTACAGATAAAAGTGCCCAGTTATCTTAATATGACGCGTGTTCTCCTTACAATACAATACCCTCTTCCTTGGTGAAGGATAGCTTACCTTCCCTGTGGCAGTAAAATATTATTTACACCTCCTAATTTGACATTTATTTTCAAGCAAAGGTTAGACAGAGTTTGTGGTGTTGTTCTTTGCACATTTTTCATCTGAACGCACTGTGTAGCCATTCCCAGCACAGTGTCTCCAACACGCTTCACCTCCGCTGCAAAACAAAAACCAAAAAATATTTGTGAATTGCAAACCAAATGCTATAGAAGACATTAACTCGGTGACAATTAACTACAAAGCTAGTGACAAGTTTTAGCAAACTGGTCATTAAGCTTAAAGAAACAAGAAGAAACCTAACCCCAAACCCAACCCTAGCCTCCCACAAACCTGCTCCACCTGCTGACAGGGCAGTAACTGGGTCCTAAATACAACTAAAGGGACTCTTGGCTTATTTTAACTAAGATTTTCTTTTTAAAATTACAATAATTACAATTTTAGAATTATAGTGCTTTATCGTTAGCACAGAAGAACCTTTTGACTAACAAAGCAAGTCATGTGGGTGATATTAGGATGATGAGAACTTGCTTCATTATTAAACACTGGACTAGTAACACAAACTTTATAGTAACATGCAGAGTAATATTCAGCCAACCAGTTTATCAACTGCATAAAAAGTGGCCAGTTTATCAAAGGGTGGCCCATAAAAACTTCAAAAAAAAAAAAACCCTCATCAAGAACTGTACTCTTCAAAAGGTTAACACAAGTTCTAGTGTTAAAAACACAACTGAGACTTACGTCTTTAAGAGAGCCATACTCTTACACTCGGGAGAAGAAATTTCAGTTCCAAGACAGGCCCAGAGAAAATGCAACCTCCCTTTGGCAACAGGAGGGGAAAGAGGCTTTTTGAGGAGCAGGGTGAGAAAAGGAGAAAAGACAAGACTGTGGGTATAGAAAGTGCAAGAGTATGGAAGAGTGCAGGGAGAAAATAAAGAGAGATGATTACAGGGGGCAAAACTGTAATTAAAGATAATGACAAGGAAAGCAGATGAGAGTCGTACCACATCCTCCCAGTGGTTATGCAGAGGAAAAAGTCCCCTTCTAATGCCAAGCAGGAAAAGTGAAAATGTCATTTTGTGCTGAATTTTTATTGAACAGATTAGAGATGAGCCACTTCCTTCGCAAGGCTGAATTCAAGGGGAAAAAAAAAAGGTACTATTTCATTAAGGTTCCTTTTTTAATCTCTTTTTTTATCTTATATAGGATAATCTTGGGAAAAGGAAGTCAGGAAATTATTTTCTGCTGTATTAAATTGTTGAAGGATGGGAGAAACCAAATCTGCAGCTGCTTGGTAGACCTGAGCCATTAGAGAAGAGAGAGTCCATGAAGCTATAGGAGAAAAATAGTGGATGGTGTAATTAGGCCAGGTAAGTGAAAAAAGGGGGAAGGCAGGATAGGAAAATGGGTAGTCTTGCCTATAGGAAGAGCTAGTTAAAACCAAAATGCATGGTTTATCTAAAACTTATTAAAATCTGTATGCATGTGTGAAATGCACTAATTGTCAATCTGTGTCCAAAAAACAGTTTAAGTTGTGGAGTTTTCACCTTCTATGCATCTGTGTTGTCAAAACCCAAGAGTTAGAAAAAAATGAAAGAGGAAAAAAAAAAAAATCAGTTGGCAGAAATCACCTTCATTTGACTTTTTTGCCAAAGGGTGATGGCATGAGTAAGCAAATATGTTCTAACAGGTACACAGTTCTTGAGGTCATTACTTCTTCAATCAGTTGGAATTTTTAGCACACAAATTGTAGTAAGTGGATTTTAATCCATTGCATATCGATTTCATCAATTACACAAAAGCCCTGGTTTAGCTTTTTCACTCCCAAACTGCATCTCAAAATCAACCAACAGAAAGAATGTGGAAAAGCAAATTAAAAATGTAGACAAAAATAATTAAAATAATCAAAGTCTTAACATAAAACATCATGCAGCACAAGAATAAAATTAATTTATAGCCCATTCCCTAAATGAAAGTTAAATAGTTAAACCAAAATTAAACTTCTCTCATTCAGATACCTCACAAAAAATAGATGAAATTGTGACTGAAACACATTCTCATGATTTGCACTTACTGACCATAGACTGGCGTTTTTCCTGGCAAAATTACTACAACAAGCTGCAGCCCAGTATAAGTGTTCTTGAGATGTCTGAACATGGGCTCCACACTGTCAGCTCCCTGCGCATATTTACAGAAGCACGGCTGCCCCTGGATTGGCATTCCTGCATCTCTGGAAATCTTCCTCAGTTGTTCTGTAAAGGACCTAAAGGATGTAGATAAATACATTAGATTCTCAGGTAGCAAAATCCATCTTGATTTTTGTTCTTGTTTTTAATGGAACACTCCTGTTAAACTTGCAGAGTTGTGCTGTCCAAAAACCTGCAAATTTACCCCAAGTGCATCTTTAAATTGACTGTGCCTATGTAGTCACTGAAGGAAAGACAGAGGAAGATCAGGAAATACACACTATAAATAGCACCATTAGTAAAAGCTTCGTTTCCAAAGCAAATTCCACCTTGCTTGTTCTTTCTACAGGAGATACAGTATAGGTTAATTTTTGCAAAAACACTGCAACGATGATTTTTTGGATAGCCTGCTGTACCATACCTCCATGTGGTATTACCACTGTAGAAATGGTCAGAGTTTCTTCTTTTTCTTGGCAAGGAGAACAACCAACAGAAGTTACCAACAACTGCATCTCAGCAAATTGACCTAACATCAATAACAGTGCACAAGAACTAGATATCAGAGAAAAGGTGTATCCTGGAGGTGAAGACAAACCTTCTCCAAGGATGGTGCAAATATAAATCATCCTTTGGTGGATCTGGTCAGAAACAGACACAACCTAATTTTGTCGGAGGCTTTTATCAGTGAAGACTGCTCCAGGCCCCCTGCAAGCAAGGAATGCTGCGTTGCAGCCTGCCTCCTTCTCCTGGTTCTTGTTGACATGGTAGCATGTGGCTATCTTTCCTTTTGAAGGGACACCAAGAAGATGCTGTGCCTGTTGTAAGCAAGAATCAAAAGCACTTCAGAGTAGGAGTATAGAGCTCTATAAAGTATATCCAGTCTGGAAAGCATCTTCAAAGTCATGGCTTCTCCAGGTTAGATGCCTGCAGCCAGTGGTGCAGGAGTAGTCTCTTAAATCCCATCCCCATAAAATAAAGGCAAGACGAGCAAGTAGTGAGGTGTCGTGGTGCAGACCTGTAGAGTGGCGTACTTGGTGCTGAGGGACTGACATCCATGCTATGTGTGTTTCTGGGGTTTTTCATCAGAGTGGCTGTAGTCTGGTGCAGTGGGCTGAATGCTCATTAGTGGCTGAAGCACATCCTCTAGTCCAGTTTTATCCGAAAAAAACAAAATCCACATTATACCCTCAGACTGCTGCTCCTTGATGCAGAATATGGTATGGCAATTGGTGACCATCAGGAACATCAAATACTTCAAACTAAAACACTAGTGCACACGCACCCCGAGATGTCCTTTAGCACTTGGTTTAATGACCACTGAGCAATGATTAACTGATATCAACACTGACGAGGCCCCTTTTATTGTTTTGGAGTGGATGCCCCCATATGTGTCTAAAAAGTTCCCTGTCTTCATATGGTGCTAGATAATACAGCCTTACCCAACAAGAGGGTGTGAAGATTTAGTTTCTTCCAAACCCATTGTTAACTTTCATGAATCATAACAGCCTGTGAGCTTGAGCCCTGCAGCTTGTGGCTTCTGCAGAAAACAGGCACATTAAGCATTTTCCCTGGCAAAACAGGCACTCGCCACTATAAGCGGAAAGAAGCAGTGGCAGAACATGGGAGTCTAAAATGGCACAGGTTTTGAGCCTTTAGAAGTCCATCTGTAAGTATGGTGTCTAAGAGGAAAGATTAAACAAGACGATTTTGAAGACTTTTACAGATTTTGAAAGTGTTTAACTGACAGAACTACAGCAGTCAAGTTCTAACTTGCTCAACAAGGTGTAACAAGAGTCAACAAGATGCAACTGGATGCAGCCATATTCCTAGTATGAAGGAATGTCCTTTCACAGTAAGGACAAACTCCATCAAATAATTTTGTTTTGACTCATTATGTTGAAGACTTCTGCCTATCTCTCAAAACTGTCTAACATCTCCTACACAGCATTTCCACCAGAAGCAAAAGCATGGAAGGGAAAATTCTCTGGTAGCTTAGTTTCTGCCATGTATCTGGAGAGAACAAGTCCCTAGCCTTACACAATGGAACGAAAAGGAAAACGTAAGATTCCCACTGTTTGCTCACCACTTGTTAGGGATAAATTCCCAAGCTACTTGGCAAATCATCTGAAGGAACACTGTTATGGCAATACTGTTGTTACAAACAATCACTGTCTTGCATTCACCTTACAAAGAGCAGCTGAGTCACCTGCTAGGGCAGCTGTAAGAGCTGCACTTGCCCATGCATGAAGGAACGGCAACTGCGTGCAAAAGGAGGAATTAGATAATCAATCTACACAGACATGCAGGCTTTCCCTGCTCTAAGAATGGTAGATGTCACTTAACATTAGTCTTTCAAGAATCACGTTCCATCCAAAGACAGAGAAACAAAATTTGAAAGTTGCACTCAAATGCTCAAAGTCAACACAACTAGTCTACTCAACTTGCAAATACAGTAACTTGCACATTATGGTAACTCTGAAGAATAGAAAGTTTTAGACAAAAGTTGGAACGCTTTTTAAAATTTTCTTTTTAAGTTCTGCATGAATAAATCTGTTCCATATAACCAGGAAAACAATCTAAACCAACATACCTGTTAGCTTTCACTCTTGACAAATACTTAGTGATAAACTCCTGTCATTACATCATTTCGGTCATCTTAAACTCTGCGCTAAGGTCTCACTGCTCAGAAACCATGCAGTATAAATGCCCTATAGCATAAATTGCTTTTGGCAAGTCTGATTTGGAGGCACTGAAATCATAATGCTGTCATTCAAAACACAAAGAGACCTTCAAAAGCACTGTTAAAGATGTATTGCCATATGCTGAACAGTCTAACAAAATATATAATCTAAATAAGTGAAATTATTATATTCCATACATAAATAATAAAATCACTATCCTGTGAAGCACACTTACTTAAGATGAACTTCAGTGCATTGGCGCTGGGGAGCAAAGCATGCAATTGCCCAAACCTTTATTTCAATTCCAGTGTGAAACTGTTTATTCCTCATGTCCCAGACTCCTTGAACTGGTGTAGCAATTGCTTTATTCTGGAAGCAGAAGGGAAAAATATAAAAACAAAACAGTAATACAAAAATTGATTCACGCTAACAAAAATCAGTTATGCTTCTTCTTCCCTCCAACTAGCAGGCTATTTATATTCTCAGGTCTTTCTCTCTACTACTCAAACTTCTACCCTGTCTTATAAAGATCGTTCTATCACTGTAGCAAGACAGCTTGCTAGCTGGGTAAGAAATGAAGTTCATAAAAATAAAGCTCATATTCTTCATTTTTATTGTTTGTGGTTTCCTTTGGTTATATAAATCAGCAGCAGATAGAAATTACGTACGGATAGTAAGTCAGATTCATGCTTGCATGTAACATTAACAAGAACATAGAGTTCTACAGTGACTTTATGACCGCTCAATGACCTTTCCAAGAGCAACTTAATTTCAGTATTACCAGGATTTTACACATCACCAAGTAGAAGCAAATACTGGTTTGATGTCACTTGCACAACTCTAGAATAAATGTGAACAAGCTGACAAAAGATGATCAGTTACTCAACTTTGACCTGCGCAGCACTTTTTTTTCTCCCATCACGCAGACATTACTGTGATAGATTATCTAGAGGACAAGGGATATAATGAGATGACTAAAGTAACTCTGGTGATGTTAATTACCTTAATAAGTATTAGTATCCCATAGATGTTTTAGACAAGTTACCACGATGATAGTCTTCTCATTTAGCAGCAACAGCCAAAATTTATGTGACTTTTTCAGGACACATACACAAATCTGATAATTGATTTTGCAGAGGTGTGTCTGCTGAAGGCAGTACCTCCCCCACTCGGTCTCTCCATTATTCATCTGCCATTAAGTTCCCCAGGTGCCAGAATAGTTCATGAGAGCACTCTCCCTAACCAGGATCAGGCAAAGACAGATGAGTTATCTTAACCTGTCAGTGAAGGAAGGTCTGAGCTAATTTTCCCGGTTTTGTCAGAAGAGCTTTAGAAGATGCCAGATCCTCTCCCACTGCGGGTTTATGGAGGTAACAGTCTGACTTGTGCATACGGACAGAACTATCTTCAGCTGGCAACGCATGATCTACAAGAGGTTCATCAGAAGCCTCCACAAATTAAGTTCTCAGCTATCAAATCTTTCCTCTTGCATAAGCCCAAGACACATTATATAATTGATAGAAAATCCTGTTTCTCAAGCTTTATTTGAAAGACACCACAGTAGGAAGATTGTGTCAGCAAGGCCATCTGAAAAGCCACTGGAAAGAAAAAACCTGTGAGTAAATACTCCAACAGGAAGAGACAGCTCTAGAGAAAAACATGCTGGTAGAGATACTACCTTAAGATAGTTGACCTAAACACAGCTGCTCCACCCAGAACACTCAAAACCAACCAGAAGTTCAGGAAGACTTTGGAGTTAAGGAAGGAAAATATAAACAGAAATAATTGAAGTTGTCTCTGTTCTTCTCAATACACACTGATTTGAACCAGTACTTGCAGGTTTCTTCTTGCAACACATACATACACACAGAAAAACAGTGTGTGAAGAAAAACTACACAGTTTTCTTTGAAGTTCACATAAACACGTTTTTAACCTAGATTTACTTTCAGAAATAAAGAAGCAATTGAGAGAGATCCAAAACGGCCATTACATTTAAGGACTTTCAAAACCTAGATTTAAGTTCTAAACATTACATCTGTGATGACTATATCCCGCTACATCCAACATAATTAATTTAAAACAACTATATTAAATAAATTATCACAGCTGGTAATGGAAGCTATCACAGATGCTACAGTATCTGTTCAACATACCCTGCCCCCGTAGAGGATTGAGGGAGGCTGTAGGACTCTACCAGTCACATCTGTCATTTCATCTTTGACCATTATTCCAAATTCACGAACGTAAGGGTCAGTATTAAAACTTGCACTCCGCATCTGAAATTAAAAAGAATTAGGTATTTCTTGCAGAAAAGAAAAAAAAAAAAAAAGAGTTCTTTTCACGAGATAAACTGTATTTGGACACATAACCTTTATATATGGGTGATGCCACGCATCCAAAGACTCTCTTAATTCCACTTGGATACATGGATGCCTCAAAATTTGAAATAAAGCACCAAAAAGCCACTTGAAAACCTTTTGTGATAATATATTTCTCTCTGATTAAAGGAGAAATGCTTATAAAAATAAGCTCATAACCCATGTGTAGTGCACAAACTATTCAGTATCTGTTAATGGCAAAAGAAAAATTAAGTCCATTACTACACTTCACCCATCTTCGACAGAAGACTCACCAATTTGCTAATCTCTTCTTGACGGTCAGGTGCTGATCTGGCAGTTGCTCGAATCATAGTGGAAGTTTGATTGTCAGTGAGTTTCTTTATGCATCTTTGTCCTGCCACTATGTTGCACACCTGAAACAGCCCCGCACAAAGGAAGTTAAAAAACTTTTTTTAACTGTTTTCTGGGGTTGGTTTTGTGTTGGTTTGGTTTTTTTTTTCATTGCTGTACTACACAACTTCTCAAGTTGGCTACTCAAGAAAGAGTTTGTCAACATTTCAGCCTTTTTTCCTCTGACCCCCTTCCCCCCTATTCCCAGAATACAGTAATTATGTAGAAGTATACTTGCCTCAAGAGGAAGGTATGTGTGTTTCTGCTCCTGCCCAACTTGTAAACATGGAAGGTGAGGATAGCGTAAAACTAATTTGTGCCTGTCCTTAAAATACTGAGCTACAGTGCATTCAACTGTTTGTCCATTCTCCTGCTGAAGTGGGAATCTATTGGAAATGAAATATGAAAAGAAGCCATTACTTTATGTAGATACTTTCCCACACTTGCTCAATACAATTCTTGGCACGAGTTAAGCTTACTAGAGATTAAACCCATCTTGCTGAAATGATGCAAGTGTGCTTCTATAATTAAGATTCCATCATTGCCACTACCGTGCATCTTCTAATAGTACCACAGAAGGCTATTTCTCAAACGTTCTTGATACCTCAAGCTATAAATTAAGGTTCTAACCCACTTAGAAATAAAGTCCTTGTCTTTGAAACAAATGTTTCCTGCTTATTTAGGATACTTGCAGTACTACATTTTATGATATGCCACGTGCAGAAAATAGTACCCCTACTCTGAGAGTCACAAAACCAATTATTGCTTCAGAAATGCATTTTTCTCTTTCTGTACATTACAAATATATTTCCATACATGCACACACATTTGCATAAGCTTACTTCAAGGTGGCACAAATACTGTGTTTTCACTCCTGTAATACATCACTGAAAGGGCACAAAACAAACCCCAAGTAATTAAATAACCAGATTTACATACTGACCAGCTACCTTTTTGTAAAATGCTGGTATCGGTTTTGTTCCTTATACTACTTTCTTAAAAATGGGAATAAATACCTCCATATTCAAGTTATCTGCAAATCTCTGGTTAGTGATTAAAAATAAACATTTTTTCCAGAAGAAAAATAGATTGCTAACAAGCAAGATGAGAAAGCTAATCCCAACTGGCACTACATTTCTACTCAACAGTTCTAGGAAACATTATTCTACCAACGAGGCATCCTGTTCTTCCAATGTTGAAGAAATCCATAAATTAAAAAAACAAAAAACAAAAAACCCAAACCAACAAACCAACCCATCACAGATTTAAAACAAAGAGATTGGTTCAAATGCCATGACATTCATTATAGAATAAAAATAGCAAAATCAGAAAAAGACTTTGAGGCGTATTTTAAATGTATTGACCAAAGGCAGTATAATTTTTCAAGACAAGCTTTCTTGTGTCAGTAAGGCAGGCAAGATACTTTTCCAGCCTGAGAATGAACATATGCTTAAGAAGAAGAAAAATACTTTACGTTTGGTGACTTGCTGGTCGTCTGGTGACATTGCACACTCTGTACTTTCTTTTCATTTGTCCACAGTGTGTTATCTCCACCTTCAGACCTAAAAATTGGAAAACACATATCACGTTTTATTGCAAATCAAGGTGTCAGTCCCCTAAATTGCTACGCAAGACCACTTAAACCGCGCAGTAAAGCTATTCACTATTTAGAATGGTCTCCAAGCACCCAGACAGGACTCAAAAAACCCAATTTATAGTCTTAAAGTTCAAAACCCCTGAGCTTCAGCCAAAATTCAACAAAGAATTTTAGAGACAAGACAAAACCCCAAAGCCCTAAGAGTTTGCAGATGAAGCTGAATGTATTCAGTGAATTCCAATTCTATACCTCTAAGGAAGTCCAGGATGACAGACGGACAAAAAGGGCATGCAACCTTCTCAAAACAAAAGCTTGTTTATTCCCATGTCTAAACATACAGTGTCTGTGAGACCTCCAAGTCTTGCAACCAACCCTGAACTAATGAATTAGGGAGGGGGGGAATAACCACACAGCCTCTAGGAGCCCACAGGAATGAGGCCACAGAGCTTTATTCTTTGTGAAGACAAACATCTGTTGCAAATCCCACTGGCACAAAAGCTGAGCCCACCTGAAAGCCAATAACTTATGGAAGAATAAATTATCCACCCAAAACCAGCACAACACAGCTACCTGTAAAGAAGTGTTTCTGATTCACCACTACCCACAAATACAAGCTTGAATGCAGCGTTTTCGTTTATATTACTTTCATCCTCAGGCAGAAACAGATGTATGTGAACCACTAGAGACAAGAAACTGAACGTGTGAGAATAGGAAAGAAGGGGCTGTAGACGGGAATTCCTTATGTATCTACACATGTATATAGCCCAGGCTGCTGCTGAATAACAGTGCATATTTCCTCTATCCCTGAAAGGCAATAATAACTTGCCAACAACAGACTAATCTTTCCACGTAATTTCTTAGGGCTCAAAATGCCATCTATTATGAAACCTTCAATAAATATCAAGTTTTCATGATACCTTTGAAATCTGTATCACAGTGTTTTCATTAAAAGATAAACTGTTACCTCGATTTACAACTAGCTTTGCTGCAAATCTGAGATGACTTCTATCTGAAGAATGAAAATCCTCATGAGAAAAAAAAAAATGTAATACCAGCTGGCAATTCAGTGCCTGATTATTTTTTCAAAACATTTACAACCAGTGCAAACTCATGATTTATTTACACTTTTCTTGCTAACTTCTAGCTGGACAAAGATTTTGTGGACATTTTGTGGAAACAAGGAAGTTGCATGATAGATTTAGGGAGATGCTTATTCTTCTTTAACTTGTTTTCTTTCTATCAAGCATATCATGAAGGAAGGGCCTCCATTTTCCAGAAGAAATCTTCAAGTGATTCAAGATTTCTTCCTCCTACTCTTTGATTCAGTCCTTACATATTAGAAAAAATGTAAATTACTTCCAGGAGAGTATATCGTATGAAATATACTTAAGTATGCAAAAACACATTGCTAAATTGCTAGTAAAATATGGAATATGAAAATCTTGACATCAATAATGGGAAAAATTTAAGATCAGGTAATTTTTTTTAAAAAAACAACAACATTAATTCCAGTCTTTGTAAACATTTTGAAATCATCAGATCAAGAACTGCAGTATCTTTGTCACAAAACTGTGACTGGCACTACCGATACGTTTCAGAAGAGAAAAATATTGAATGATTGTATTTCTGTTAACTCATATTTACTCTAGAGATAGGGGTACTTCAAGAAGAGTAAAGCACTACAGTAAATGAAACTTCTAAATACAATAAAGCAATATTCATTTGGGAAGATAAATTGTTTTTAAGGAGACTGACAAAATAAGGGATGCTGCTCTCCATGATGTAAAAAAGAGATCTCAGTAGTACCTCTGCACTGAGGTGCTCTCGGATGCCAACACGCACCAGTAACTTTGACACTTGATCAAGTGGTGGTGAGGCACAAAAAGTGAAGCTATATCAAGAGAACCTACACTTAAATGAAGAGAAGCTTACACAAGCCAGTAATTTTCTCACTAAAATAAATTATCATCCATCTTCTAGAAAGCTTCAGTTCAGCCCATCACTTAGAGTAAAACATATCATCATCATAGTTTCACCAAAGCACTTTCATTAAGGGGAAAGCTAATTAAACTACCCTATATTAGCCACAGGCAAAATGCACACACATATATAGTTACCACAGATTCTTGAATAAGTGATAATTTACTCATGTGCATACCTGAGCCCTAAATGTGGCTGGTCCAAAAAAGAAGCTCACTTAACTTTCTGTACTAGCGATTCATCAAATCTGAATCCACATATTTATCTGAACTGACCCAACTTTGCTTACATTCACAAAGTGACTCTGTGAAGCTACAGAGATGAACCAATGAGGTAAGAAAAAAGGACAAGTTGACTTGTATGAGTTTCACTGAGGGCAAATGCCGGGGGCTGCCCTTGGGCCACAACAACCCCCAGCAGGGCTACAGGCCTGGGGAGGAGTGGCTGGAGAGCTGCCAGTCAGAGAGGGACCTGGGGGGGTGATTGACAGCCGGCTGAACAGGAGCCAGCAGTGTGCCCAGGGGGCCAAGAAGGCCAATGGCATCCTGGCTTGTGTCAGCACTGGCGTGGCCAGCAGGGACAGGGAAGGGATCTGAGCCCTGGGCTCGGCACTGGTGAGGCCGCCCCTCGATTCTTGTGTTCAGTTTTGGGCCCCTCACCCCAAAAAGGCCATTGAATGACTCGAGCGTGTCCAGAGAAGGGCAACGGAGCTGAGGCAGGGTCTGGAGCACAGGTCTGCTGGGGAGCGGCTGGGGGAACTGGGGGGGTTTAGTCTGGAGAAGAGGAGGCTGAGGGGAGACTTCATGGCCCTCTACAGCTCCCTGAAAGGAGGGTGCAGAGAGCTGGGGATGAGTCTCTTGAACCAAGTATTAAGTGATGGAACAAGAGGGAATGGCCTCAAGCTGCCCAGGGCAGGGTCAGGCTGGCTCTGAGGAAGGATTTCTGTGCAGAAGGGGCTGTTGGGCGTTGGAATGGGCTGCCCAGGGCAGGGGGGGAGTCCCCGGGATCCCTGGAGGGGTTGAAGAGTCGGGCTGAGCCAGCGCTGAGGGATCTGGGGGAGTTGGGAATGGTCAGGGTGAGGTTCATTGTTGGACTGGAGGAGCTTCAAGGGCTTTTCCAACCTTGATGATTCTGTGATTCTGTGACTCAAACATAACATTGATCAGTAGACTTCTTAAAGTCTTGAAATACATGTAAGGAATAAAAAGATTCTTGCCTCTTAGTTTTGCTCAAAAAGCATATGTGCATAGTTCATTGCGATAATCTATCTCCCAACAAAGGTAACTGCTATAGAAAATATTTTGAATGTGGAATGGTAACACACCATTGTGCAGAATAAAGAAGTTTTATGCAATTATTACCTTTTATTTCTTTGGTAAACTTTACCCTTTGGGAATCTGTCAGAGGTTTTTGTTGTTCTTCAATACTTTTGAAGTCCAAAACTTCACATACAAACTCAATAACTGGCTGTGCTTTGTAAAATGCGGTTGCAGATACTGCAGACAAAAACATTAATGTTGTATTACAATACTGAGGAAATCCAACAAATGGAAATAACTTTTTGGCTTTCCATTGGAACAGATTTCTATAGGACCTACCATCAATATTTAACATCATTTTCCACAGTGAAGGTCTGACTGATTGATGGAAGCCAAACCAAACTTCTCTGCCACCACCCAACGGATTTGAGCACCCTTCTGATGCTGTAAAAAAAGATCGCCCCACAGGAGTATATCTGCAACAGAGAAAAAAAATTCAGATCATAAACTAAAGCAAAGAAAAAAAAAAAGGCAATAAAGCCATAACTAATGCAAATTCCTTCCAGAAGCACAGAAATGTCAGTGTTTCAAATTACCAATAATCTGAGATTCCTGTCACGACTCAGGTTACACCTCTCAAAATCCAGGTAGTTACAGTAAGAAATTGGTTACTATTCACATTTGTTTAAACTTATTTTCAGTATACTCCTTAATATACCTACTAATTCAAACAAAAAGCATTAATAACTTTTTTTAATTCTTAAAAATTCAGATATGCTTCAGTAAAAAATATAACTAAACATCTCTGCTATTAAAACAACAATGTAATACTCTCTTCCCTTACTTGTGCATAGCTTCCTCTGAAATCCATGGAAACTTTGCGTGGGTAAACAACTGATCTAACAAATATTTTTGATGCATCTTTCATCTTGGTAATTCAGTACTGCACACTTAATATCAAAGTAATCAAAAGCAGTGCCAATATGTTTCTCTGAACAAAGATGTGTGACTAACTAGTCTGGACTGTTTTCTGTGTTGCAAAACCTGACTGAAGAGATTTTTATTTTTTTATCCTTAATGGGAGGATAAAGTCCATGTAATATAAGTCTGTTTTAAGATATTTACATAAATTTAACTCATTTTCCCTATTTAGCTCTTCAAAACGGGAAAACTCAGCCATACTAAGCTTTGTTCTTTACTTTCCAATTGAATGGAATCTGGCGGTCTTAAGTGACTTATTTCATGGCAGCATAATTAAACCCAGTACCTCTTGGGTTTGACTGCAAATGCTGTAGATCCCACATGCTTGGAAAAAAACCAAATCATTTTCAAGTTTTTCTTTTCTATAAAAATAGCTATACTGGGTGACACTGACATACCCATAGCACTGTATCCTTTATACAAAACTGGCAATAAATATCTGTCCAAGGACACATAGGAAGAGGGTAACAAGTTTTAAAACCACCCTTACACATCTACCAATCTCCAAGTACGTTCCACTCGAGGAAGGTTTCCTTCTCTGAGGCCTACAGAGAAACAGGGTACGAGTGAGATGGCACGGCACCCCTGACCTGAGAGCACACAAACGTGGAGCAAGTCTGAAGACCAGAAGGAAAAGAGATTTGTGTCCAGGCTGGAGGCTACTAATTCCAGCCGATGAGCAGAAAAGCACCATATTGCCTCTTGCCTGAGCATGCCACCTGCAATTTTGGTTGATCTATGAAAGCACATCCTACCCAAAAAGCCACTAAAGCGATTCACATAACAATACAACCTCCTAAACAACGTCAAGGTCTTCCCCTCACCTCATGGAAGGCAAGTGCCTCATCACTACATCCAGTGCCTGGATGGTTTCAAACGGGACACTTGGCAGCCGACCAGAAAGAGCATCATGTAAAGCCTGCAAACTCACACAGGACATCCACTTTATAGCCACCTTAAATATTCTGTCCTTTCCTTCTCCTGGCAGCGTGACCTCCAGCTCCACCTGCAACAATGCCAAACAACAAACCAAGATGATTCTTTCCATTTAAAGGGGAAAATGGAAGGGGCTTGGAAGGGATGATGGATTCCTCTGAACAGCGCTATAAAGCATGGGAAGAGACAAAAATCAATGATGAAGAAACAAAACACATTAGGTATAGCCTCTTTTTACAGCTAGATCTTTCCAAAGATGTATTTCAGAAAGCTGGCATGCTTCCCAATGGGCATCTATCTCCCTCTTTGAGGCAACATTATCATTTGGAAGTGCTTGCGTATCCACTGGGAGGTCTCTGTGAAGATCCAATTACCTGATTTCAGATACCTAACACATACTAATGCATCACTGCTCATGTCAGCTCCTGCATGCCTAAAATAAAACATGGTCTGTCACTACCTGCCAAGACTCATGAATTTCTGGTATCCATTTGCTAGAGCACCAGAGTGCTATTACTGTAGACATAGTTCAAACAAGAAAAAACAAAATCCACAAGGAGGTTTCAAAGAGAAAAAAAAAAAAACAACAAAACAAACAGAACAACATACATCATGCCCCTGCCCCCTACCTGTGAAACAAAACCCCCCATAAAACCCCCCAACAAGAAACCCTCTTATTTTAAAACACTGAAGAAAGAATAAACGATGACCCCTAAGCACTAGTGATGCTATCAGGCAGGAAACAGGGGCACTCCTTTGACATGTTATGCCCTACTTTGAATTTTTTGTCTCAAAATCACTGGCAAACTACATTATGGTAAATTATTTTAGCCAATTACCTGTAATTACTTGTAATGCTGATTTCTCCTCTTTATTAAAACAAAGAAAGCCTGAGCACTGAAGTTCTTAAACAGACTAAAATTAAGGCTTGTCTGAAATGATTAGCAGTTCTGGGAGTGACTACAAGAAATAACAAGATCAGAGTATCCTTTGTGCTGGATATAAACAAAAACATTGCATCTTCCTGTCCTAGGGAACTTACAATTTAAATATAAAAGACATCCACTTAACAGACAAACTGTAATTAGTGGGCTAGCAAAAATAATACATGGGTAATGGTGAGCTAATATATGCAATCATCTGGTCTTCTGTGACAGTTAAGATTCTTCAGTCAAAAAACAGAAAGAAAAGATACAACACAAATAATAAGCCTCCCTGTATGTAAAAAAACCCACCGAGGTTGACAATTTATAGCAGGCAGTCACAGATAAGATTGCCGCCACATCTCTCCCCTAGTATAAACATCATTCACCAGGAGACTTGAGTAGAGGAAGGAGCTGTAGGGCTGTGGGAGAGCAATGGGAACGGGAGTCTGTAACTGCAGGGTCACTGGTCTGAATTTGGCCCAGAATGTTAACTGCTGAACAGCTGTGCAAATTATGGTACAGGTTTTCAGCTGACACAGGTTGGAAGCTTTCAGTGAAGGCCTTTTTTCCACCACGCCATCCGAAGGTCTTCAACATTCAGAGCAGATGGAAGACGTCTGTCACACCTGAACTTCATTTTCCTTCAAACTTTTCTCCTCCTTCAAGTCAAGTTTCATAATTTCTATTATTCCTGATACTGTTAATATGCAACTAATCTGATTAGTAGCAACTTTGGTACCCTTAATCCAAAAAAAGAGATTTCATGTTACTTTTTCCCCTCCTGGTTTCAATTTACAAAGCTCCTTCGCTGTGATGGAATAGCAGATGATGAAGAACAGGACTACCTGTGTTGCAGTATCAATGTCCATGGTGGAAATAAAAGACCCATGACTGAAGAATTACTATTCCAGTTACTAGACTGCAAATACCAGTTAAGTTTAGCCTAGCTGTGACACACTGCTGAACTTGGCCCAAAACTTTTTTGCTGCTGGGACTAGCCCTACTTCAAAACAGTTGAATTAAGAGTCACTGCTCAAATAAGTAAGATTTAAATTCAACTTTCCAGGTTTTCTTCCTTTAATATCTCACCTGAATTACATGCCACTGAAGAGTTTATGTTAAAAGAAAAAAAAAAATCAGAAAAATATATTATGACCAAAAAAATGTGTCATTAAACCACATGGCCACATATACTTTTAGGCACTGCTAATCAGAATTTAAATATCTCAGTAATCTTTTATTTATTCCACTCTATATTTTTAAGGGCAAATGAACACACTCATGTTTGACAGAGTAAGCAAAACACAAAAAATTTCAACACAAGGTAGTTTTTAATGGGAATTTTACCATGTACTTTACTATTATGAGTAAAAAACTATAAAGCCAAATTTAATGTTTGATTTCCTACAGTTTTACCAAGTGTAATCTATCCCCAAATAAAAAAATTACTAACCTACTACCTACTAGACCCATTGCTAGATTGCAACACAGACAACAATTTTGTGGCTAAAGGAAAGGAATGTTACTGCAGGGATGTGAAAAATCATTAAGCCTGTGGAAAAATTTGAAAGCTGTCCTTAAAAAGAATAGCTCTTGTAGCTGATGTAGTCTGACTCATACAAATCAGCCTATCACTGTTTAAAAATAATAAAAATTAAACGTGACCACCTGTTTATGGGGAATTCTTAATGCTCCTTCTACTCTATAAATACAGGCAACGCTGATTATTTTATCATCTTTAGAACACACAATGTATCTTTTCTCTAAGAGCTTTTCCTTCCCAGGGATTCAGAGGAAAACATGCACAGTTTCCAGTCAAATATTTGGGTGCCTACCTCCCATGGACTAGTTCAGAAATCTCAAGCTATGGATGTAAGAAAGAGGTCTGCTTCTGCCATGTACAGTGTCAGCAGTAGTACTCCAGAGAAAGTGAAGGAGGAGGAAGGTTGTGGCCGTAGACTGTTTTTAGCCAGTAAACTGTAATTACTGTTTTTCTAATTAAAGACTGCTTAAGAAGTATGTTAAAATATATAATTTGTTCTTTAATCTTGCTAGGTGAGAAAACCTTTAAGTTTGGTTAAAATGTAATTCTAGCTCTATCACAGAAGAGTATTTTAGGGAAATACACAAGTAACAGCAGTTGAGTACAAAGCCACAATTAGAGGTGACCTGGATTTGCTGTTAGAACCTACGAGGAAAGACAAGACTATTAATATCTTCATACCTTGACAGTGTCCTGTACACTTCTTTCTTCTCAATGTGTACAAGTAAAAACTAAGAAAATATTGTTAATATTTACACATCTCATATTTGTTCTGAAAGGTCTAAAGAAATGAAGGAATTGAGGAGTGAAAATAAAAGTACAGTAAGGAAGGTATGAAAACAGGTATGATAACTATGAGAGCCTAGCAGAAAAGTATTTATATAATAGAAGTTATAAAAGAAGCGGGGTTGTCAGCAAGGACGAAAAAAGCCAACCCTAGAACAACCACTACTGACAAGAGATGAGGACAGAGTGCATTAGTTAACTTAAAGAGCAACAAGAAGGAAAAAAGTGTTGGCAATTTGGTGTCAGCCTTCTGTTCAGCATCAGTTCTTCCGCTACTGATGCACACTGCAAGGAAATCAAGGTTGTCTTCCACTTTTTTAAGGATCATCTATTAATCATTCATTCTGTGTTCATATATCCTTTCAGTATGATCCTAAATGTAATGAGATGTGCAGCAAACTTGCTACATTTGTTATGTACAGAACAGCCAAAAAAAAACCTCCAAAGAAACCTAATTAGTTATGCTGGAAGAAAAGTCCTAATACCTACAAACTTTATACTAGTTTAAACCATGCTTAAACCAATTTAGCACCATGTAAAAATCTCCCTCATTAGACTAAATTTCCCCACGTCAGATTTAAATCAGCTGAAGATTTATCTCTATTAGCTCTCTCCTCCAGGGTAATAATATTAATATATGTATGGCAGAACAACCAAAGTCCTATATCCCATGAGAAATAGGGAAAAAAATATGACTTCATTAAAAGAGAGCCTAAGTCTGAGCCACAGATTAAGCTATCTGAACCACCTTGTGCTAACCTCCACTAAAACACTCTCCTAACTGACCACCTTTTGCAAATGATCATCGCTCTGGTTAGATAATTCTGTCCCAACCAAAGTGGTTAACAAAAATCATTAAAGTCAGCTTTTTCCCAGGTGTAGATTACAATGTTCATTTGCACAGACACAAAAGAATTGAGGCATCAAAAGCATTTCCTGCTGACACACTGTCACTAGATTTCATTTTTCCCATGTATGATTTAGTATACATGGGCTTTAAAATCCAACTCAGGCGTATCCAGAGAAGGGCAACGGAGCTGGGGCAGGGTCTGGAGCACAGGTCTGCTGGGGAGCGGCTGGGGGAACTGGGGGGGTTCAGTCTGGAGAAGAGGAGGCTGAGGGGAGACCTCCTGGCCCTCTGCAACTCCCTGCCAGGAGGGGGCAGAGAGGGGGGATGAGTCTCTGGAGCCAAGGAGCCAGCGCCAGGCCCCGAGGGAATGGCCTCAAGCTGCCCAGGGCAGGGTCAGGCTGGCTCTGAGGAAGGATTTCTGTGCAGAAGGGGCTGTTGGGCGTTGGAATGGGCTGCCCAGGGCAGGGGGGAGTCCCCGGGATCCCTGGAGGGGTTGAAGAGTCGGGCTGAGCCAGCGCTGAGGGATCTGGGGGAGCTGGGAACGGTCAGTGTGAGGTTAATGGTTGGACTGGAGGAGTTTCAAGGGCTTTTCCAACCTACACGATTCTGTGAAGAGTCGAGTCCTATTCAGTCAGCAGGCATTCAGACACAGAAGGAACAGAAGGGGACCAGTTCATCTAGCTCCAAATCAGAGTAGGGCCAACTTGCATCTCACAAAAAGTCTCATTAGCTCTGAGGATTAATTTGATCCCAGTTTGTTTATCCTTCACAGAGAAACCATTTTTCATTTACCTTTACTTATTAAATGCAGAACTTCATACATGTCATAAAATATATTGTCAGTCAAGCACAACTTGGAAAGTATTATAATTATTAGGTAACTCTGTGTGCATCCAGAGGACTTGTTTAAACCCTTAGGAGACACTCATCAAGTATCATTCCACCTTTGGCAAATACTTTGCAATCTTACGTGTCAAATCTGTAGGAATTGGAATACTATATGTGAAAGCAAAAAAAAAAAAATTCTCTAATACTTTTAATTATTTCTTTTCAATTTTCCCAGATGTTACCTTATTGGTTAATGAAAAATACCTAAGACTGGAATAGAGACTGACCTTTACTGCATGACATTCACTTAAATACATTTGAGGAAAATAAAAATTACACATATGAGATCAAGAGCTTGATTCAGGTAGAATCATTAACTTTGTCAAGCACAGCACAGACATACAACATGAGACAGCAAAGGACAGCAGGACACTCTTTTACAGCACACTGCTACTGAACTTCAGAAGACCTGAGCTCTGTTCCCAGTTTTATCACATAAGCAAGTTTCTACATTTCTCTGTATTTCCCTTTGCCCCTTACATTTTACTTCTGTCCACTTAGGTCATAGTCAACTTCTACGGGATAGGACAGTCTTCCCCTGTAGCTGTGCATGCCTCACCTTGCACCCATAGCAGAAGGGTAAAATGGCCTCTGGGAACTACTCCAGTACAAACAACAAGAATGACTGTATCCTCAAGTGTTCATCTTAATGAAAAAAGCCACAGAAAATTCAATCTGATAGTAGACCACGGATACATTGGCGAAATTATTTTATAGGGTTTGTGTGTTAGCATGTTCCAACACAGTCCCTTCTACTTCACCAGTCAATGGGCACAGACGTGGGTACACTTTGCAGCTACAACCCGAGTGACCGAAGAGGTTCACTGCCCCACATACAAAGTGGGCAAACAGAACACACAAATCCTCTTCAACTGCCTCAGGGCTAAGCTAGCAGGTCTTAACCTGTGCAGTCTGACTTAATTTGGTTCTCACATCGTAAAGGATTAGGGAAGAGGTTCCATACAGGCAATGGAAGGATGGAGGAGTTTATTCCAGCTAGTGGATAGTGAGAACCAGCTTCTAGTGGGCTTTGATGAGATTAACAAGCTGACACAACAACTTGCTGTTGCCCAGAGGGGTGCTTCTGCTCCCCTCTCCCAAACTCAACCCCGCTTTCACTTTCTCCCTAGCACCGGTAAGGGCTTGTCCACTATCTTGAGCGGTTGATCCAGCTCACCAAACCAGCAGAAACCACACGAGTGGGGAGAAAAGAGAGGGAGGAAAGAAAGGATATGGAAAGGGGAGTGACCGTTTTCCTGACAACAAGCTCACACTTCTGTCTTGGCAAACCACACCCTGAGCAAAGTGGCAACAGAAGGAGACATCTATTCCAGAAATATAAAATCAGTTTCTATCAGTTATTAGAAAGGCTCTGCAAATATGACATTAAAATCTCCAATCAGGAACTTTTCTATTTAAAACTTACTTTATCTCTCCCAATGGGAAGCGGCATAGCTGTATAAAGGTTTTTTCTTCCATCAAACACTGGCTTGCGATCCCCAAAAATCTGGGTTTTAAAGTGCTGAACCATATGCTCCACTATTTCTCTGAAAATACAAAAGATTTATGTTAATTCAACTTTTTACCTTTAATGTTAAGTAGCAGATGAACACTATAATTTATGAAGACATTAGGTAAGTGAAAGGGTTGTCCAGTGCTGGGTATTAAAGGTAAGATTTGTTTGACTGATCTGAATTAAAGCAACCTTTTCACAGACTAAACTATTTTCTTAAAGCAGCTATTTTTAGCTTTTTCAGATTCCTCTTTTCTGTGATCGACTGAAAGTGTAAAGTGAAAGCTCGTGCTCTCTCAAGCCCAAAAAGAGAAATGCTTGGTATTCTCCTGGGGCTTCTGCTCTCCTGTCCTACAGCCCTTTCTGCAGAGGACCGCGGACCAAAAGCTCAGCAGCCTGAGCAGCTTTCAAGAAAAAAATCACTAGCCAAGCTTAGAGCTGTAGTGTAAGGACAATAGTTCTATGATGACAGTGATAACGCAAACTTTTTGCATCACACTGAGAATGATTTAAATGCCATTTTTTCACATATGCAACACAAATGGCATCCATCCAACAAAACTGGATATGCGCATTCCCAGAGACCCATGCGTATTAAAAATACAGATTTGTTTAAGCATAGCTGGAATTAGGTTACACGTTTGTATGAATAAGGTAACCACTCACAAAGTTCTTGTCAAACCACAGTGTTTACTCGCTGGTCATGCAAAGCAGTTCACCAGCTGATGAGAGGTCTGTTGGAATAATAAAACCCTTTGATGCCAAAGGTCTTTGGTCCAAATGTCCCAGAGAGACATCCTTCAGGCTATCTGCATCACAAGGTTGTAAAATCTGAAACCCAGCAGCAGTCTGTAGTATGCTGCCTAAAAGATCCTTAACATACAGCTTGGGGCAAAAGGGCATTAAGAAGTTAAACTGACACAGAAAGTAAACCACCGTTTCTTTAGTACCGTTCTCAACTAGCAGCTCGGAGACACTGCAGATGACTATTTGAATCACCTTGACTTGGAAAGGTAATTAACCCAGCATACAGTTAGATATTACATCAATGCAAAATTCTGAGATGAAAACTCTGAATTCGTTCAAGAAAAGAATGAAGAGTGTTTTAATTAACTATTTCTTTGCTGTGCTCCAGTGTTTTAAGACAAGATGTGACCACTGAAAGAAACTTGTCTGACCTCCTAAGAAGTATGAATAAAACTTGACCCAGTCATATCTGCCTGAGCTCTGCAATGGCTGACTGAACAATTTGGAGGGTGGGAGGAAGGAGGTATTTTTCAACCTTGAGTTAAAGATTGAGCAACGGAAAACCCATTCTCTTACTGAGCAAGTTCTCCCAATTGTGAACTGCTTTATATGAAAATGAACACTTGGACTTAATTAAGGTTTTCAAGCTTCAAACCACATTTAGCAATGGTGCTTCTCAGCTGTGGGTGGACAGATCTTAATGAAAAGTAAGTTATATTCTCCATGTGAAGTTAAAAGAAGACTTATTTACCAATTCACTAACTTCAGCCCTTTGGGACTACTATTCTACCCAGATCACCCAAGCACACCAAGAACTCAGGGCCAGCAACTGCAAGCAGAGTTCATCTTGAACCTTGTGTGAGTACTAGCTGTTCTCATGACTTAAATAAAAGGGCATCCGTGGTGCAGAACCCAACTCACACTGCCCACTCTGCCTATCTAACTATCCAAATAGATCTGGCCTTTCTGTGACACGTGAAGAATTGTAGCCAGACTGTATTAATTTGGCACAGCAGCTGTGTGTTTCCAGTCCTGCTCCAGTTCACATCTCATTAATGTGGAACTTGCATGTACTCCATACACATCCCTGCAGTGAGTGGGTCTGTAGGGTCATGGTCCAAGCTGTAGTAAGTCCTAGAATAAAACTGAAGAATGAAACTGGAACAGATGAGGGAGTAGTGTAAATGGAGATAAAATTTCTGTCTACCCTTTCAAGAGGTTCCAACATACAAAGTAACAATAAAAAACTATTTACTATAAATATACATCTGAATTATATAACCAAAATACTAGAAATGTGTAAGCCAGCTGAAAAAACCCTATCATTTAGAACTGGACTACATCTGTGTCATACACAATCCTATATACATATATATAAGCACACACAAAAATACAGGTATAAGTGTAGGACTGAAAGGTCACAGCTCACAAAAACCCAGGTGTAGGTGACTGCAGGTACATCTGTAGGGTAACGCAGGAAGGAATAAACACTCAAAAGAAAACATACACTTCATTTAAGTGACAATTAAATTCAGTTCTTAACTAGCTTAAAAATTAAATTTATAATAGATCACCACAGAAAAAAACAGGACAGCAAAGGGCAGTGACGTTGCTTTATGAAACTGCTATCATTACCAACTCTTTAGTATAACAGTGAATAATGCACTCCAGTTTATTAATTCACGTTAAGAAAACTTTGGCTTTCGGGTGTCTCTTTTGACTCCACACTTTGTTCATGTTCATGACTGCATATTCCACCCATGTGACCTTTTTTAATAAGGAAAGGTTTTGCTCTTGAATATATAAACATGCCAGTCCAATCCTCTACAGTCAAGATGTAGGTAGTTATGATGATGACACTTGTGGTTTCCAGTTAGTGCCAAGTCTTGTTCTCAAGTTTCACTTCTGGCAACACCACTCTTTTTCAAGTCAATGAGGTTGCCACACTGTGACTAATAGGGCACATATGCAAAATGCAAGACCCAATGGCTTCTATCCTTGGCCAATTGATCCATGTTTTCACCTTGCTATCTGTTTCAGGAGCATATCTTTCCCTTATATAGACTCTACTGATGAAGGCTAATTTCCTACCTAATTTAGTCCCTCCACGGTCCTCTTGCAGCAGCACAAACAAACGGGTTTTGCCTCGCCTTGTCAGTAGGGAAAGGTGGGAAAACAAGCTGATAACACTAGGTCCCTGCTGAAGGACTTGTCAGCCAATTGCACTCCAATATTTAGCCAAGCAATACTAAGAATCATATTTATCAAGTTGGCTTATACTGACCTAGCTCCACTGGAGTTAATATAGTTTATCCATCTGTCACCAGTGGCTTTGATCAGCAGCATCTTAAAGATGCTGACGAGGCACAATTAGCACTGAAATATTGGATTGGTACAGAAAGACTTGGATAAAAAAATGCCAGTTGATGAATATGCAAAGTTGGAAGCTATCAGTACAATGACTAAAGGCAGACATCCTCCAAGCCGCCCATGACAACAGGCACACGGCTCCAGCATCTTCAAAGGAAAACAAGAATGTAAATAAACTGAGAAAAAGCAAAGCACAGTCTTACCTGTTAACTCTTCTAGGGCATTTTTCTGGCTTTATATCCAACTCATAATGGTAGATATCTATTTTAGGAATGTCCATTTCAAAGAAGTTGGCCTGCAGTTTGATTGTTCTCCCAGAAGTGCCAAAATCTGGTCGAGGAGGGGGTTTAAAGGCATATCCCTGTATTGGTGGTGGCAACGGTGGAGGAGGTGCAAGCACTGAAAAACAGAGGAGGAAGCACAAATTAGCCATCAGCTACACTGAATTGACACTTAAACAAATCTACAGGCTATTTAACCCATGAAGCACAGCACATTTAAACCAGTAACTTTTAAAAAATTATCTATAAACTGAAAAAAAAGCACCTGCTATCAGGAGTCCATGAATTCTGACTGTCTTCTTCCCATGCTAGTTCACCATTTGCTGTTCTTCCTAGCCGTGATTACTGAATAAAATCTTAAAATTAGTTGCATTTTCCTATACTACAAATCAGCTTGTGGGAGTTTGAGCAGCCAAGCAGGAACTGTCAGCAAAGTGAGAACCAGATCTTCATTGGAGGGAAAAGCCTCAGTTTCAAAACAGATACCGAAGCGAAACACGTAACTACATGTATCTGAGCAAACACCTCTAAAACAGAGTTTCTACCACTTAAACCACCTTTGCAATCACAGTTGGAAGAGCTGTATGCATCTCAAGTGAATACAACACGTGCATTTCAGCTATACACACTTTGCTCTAATGACCATAGCGCACAGCTTGCCGAAGAGGGGAATACAGCACAGGAGCTGTTCCTACAGGTTGCAGCTCTCTGGAAAACACTGTGTGTTAGAATTAAACTACTGCTTTCGTTTAAAATAAACAGAACAAAGAGTCTACTGCTGTTGTACTGTATTCTTGAGCTCAAACGCTAGCCGTAAATCAGATAATGTGAAGCAGAAGCATAATAGTTGTGGTCGTTTCAGTCTAAGAAATTCCATTAAAAATCCACAGGGAAGTGTGTAAGGTACCAACTTGAGTATTCAAGACTCCTGCAGCATCAGTACTCAGGTCTTCCATCATCCAGAGCAGTAAGTAACAACTTGCAGCAAAATCTTCACACGTGAAATAACCCAGGAGGTTTCTCTTTACTTATGCAAGAATTCAGGTGTGGTTTCCTGGGATTATCAAATTCAGTCCTCTGATAGCACCACAACAATACACATCCCTTCATTAACAGATCAGTCACCACCACTTTTCCACCCTCGTTCTCCCTACTGGAAAGCTGTTCCAGAACCACCATGCTCAAATGCCCAGAAAGATCCTTCCATTTTTGTTTATTCATTGTCAGGTTATACTCACTGAACTTCAGATTAAAGTACTCCTTATTGTATTTTTAGATTTAAACCAAATTCCCATTCAATTCTTAATTCTAGACTATACTACTTCTATTAGTCTCTTCTCATAAACCAGGCTTCATTTTCATCCTTTCCAGTCATTTTTCAAGCTAATCCATTTTCAGCTCATCTTCCCTGAACAAGACCAAGTGTTATTCCACACAAGGTCCATCAGGGTCCAGCACAACTGCACTGATACTTTTGTCTCTCAGTTGGAAACGCTGAATTAATGAGCCCAGAACTGCATCTGCCTGTTGTGCCACTCGTAACAGCAGCTCCTGGCCATCCAGCGACCACTCAGTATGTGTATGTCCATCTCGGTTCCTTATGACCGATCATCTCCCAGTTCACTATTAACTGCCAGCTATGTGATTTTTCATATATCTATTTTTTAAGCCATATTTATCACTCTGCTGTTTTCTGTATGATGCTCAGGTCCTCCTTTTTCTGACAACGCCTCCTATGCCCTATGATAAAGTTTCATGTACTTATTCCGAACATTTATGCAAAGATCATTAATGAAATAACAAACAAGACCATTCCCAACCTTAGTGGCATCGTTTCCCCATTTTACCCTTCAACACTCCCCACAGCCAGTTTCCCACCCATTAGTATCTCCTTACTTATTTTTACCGTTCTACTAACCAGACTTTCAGCACCAGTTTCCCTGCATACCAGGTATTTCATCAGAATCCATAGTTTGGTTTGACATTGGGAATATGAAGGGGGAGGGGTTAGTTATTTTAGTTTTAAAAAAAAATCTTGACTTTTTTCATTTGTTCTATATTTGGGAAGCTCATTTCAGATCTTGTCTTCCAAACGTATTCTGAGGCATACACCCTTCTGATGTCATGTTACAGAATTTCAACTTGCTTTTTTCCCCCTCCCTTTTGTAAACATTTCCATTACAGTCTGTGATTCTCCAACACTAACTTCATCAATATGTTAAAGATGCTTGTTGATAAAGACTTGCATTTCCATTACCTAAAACGGCAGGTTTCCGTGACAAAAGATTATTGACTCCCTAATTTAAATACATCAACTCCTTCAGTTTTGCTTTCATTGGAAATATAGCAATTCTCATTTGAATATTAATCTATTTAAGCATCTTGTCTTTGCAGTGTCAACAACTGTACTGAGAAATGAAGCAAGCAAAGTATCTTCTTACTTTTCACACAGTAGCTCTAGACTCTTATCTATAACCCCGTCCTGACCACAAGAAGCCCATCTGCCTCAGCATCGGACCCTTTCTATTTACATTCCTGAAGGCAAGGCAAAATACTTAGCTGAATAATTCCCCCTCAGCCTTTGGCAATTTCGTTTTTTTTTAATTCCTGCACATCTCAACTTCCAAGATATGGATTTGTCATCTTTTCCCAACACTTACAGGACCTCTGCTTACATCAAATATTTTTCTGAAGGTGATTAACTGACTCGGGTGGCCCCCGCAGTCACCATATCCCCTTGATTGGTATGACAAATTCACAAAGTTTCTGTGTCATTAAGTGGAAAGAAAGAACCCTCTGCTGTGGGTATGACAACTAACAAAGTTATTTATAGCATTATCACTACAGCTGGAAAGTAACACAAAAAAATACTCACAAATATTTATACTTGCAATATGACAAAGGTTTCTATTATCCACCTCCAAATCAGATCAGGTGGATGTCCACCAAGCACCTACCCTCTACTCCACCAGAATCTTATTTACCATTTTCCAAAAGAAATCTGGCTCCCACCTATGATTTCAGCCATTCTGTTACTTAATGTTTTACAGCTCATCACTGCACATATTTTTACTTCCATCTTTCCATAACAGAATGTTCCCATTTGAAAACCATGTCCTAGTCATCAACGTCGTTCTATGATTTTCTTGTGTCATTCCATGATCCCCATAGCACCACTCATTCAAAAATATCTTCATTTTCTGCCCAGGTTCCTGGCATTTGTATTTTAACATTTCTGTTTCTTGTTAACCACACTCTGAATTCTAGCTGCATTATGTATTGCCTTACCACTATTACCTGGTCAACTATTGTCTTATCAATATTAAGCATTTTCCTTCTCTTTGCTGTTTATTTTTATGTCTTCTAACACTTCTGTATCTACTGCTACATCCTAATTCCCCTGCCCTTTCTTCTGTGCCAGATTTGGTACATAATAATTTTCAGAAAAGAAAAGAAAATGCTTACAAGACTTGGAAGAGGGGGACCCCCCCTCCCAAGCTATTTATGCTGAAAAATTAAGTAATTTTATAATTAATAAACCTTCCTCCCACCACATACTTCTCACAGGGGCACAATGAAGCCATACTATAAGTGTTCAGGGATCAACATGATCACACATTACTCACCAAGGTCATTACATTCCTCCACTGTAGTTTTAGTGACAAACAGTAAAAAAAAGTGAGGGCCTATATAAAGTTTTGAGAATAACATGAAATGGTGAAGCACAGACTCCTGGGGAAATACGTGATCACAGTTTTACAACCTGCACAACTGATGAAGAAAAAAAAAAAAAAGAACCAAGTTGTTCAGAAAGGACTACTACCACCCTGTATTTTCATTTTAAATTTTTTCGGTGATTCTTTTCACAATCCAATTAAAAAATAAAAACGGAAGCTATTTTGGGCTCAACTCCCTAGGCAAACTTATTTAGGGTAGAGTGTTGCTTCAAGGAGATAAGTACTGTTTATTACACAGCAGCACTGACCCGATAAGCAGTCAGCCTGTATTTCTGACGCGTAAAACAGATCCATATGCATTAACTATAGAACTGAGGGATCTGAATTGAACTTCAAGGGAAAAAACTAATATTACAACCGTTGGTCCAAATGCACTTTCTGGGCTACTGCCTCTAATTAAGAATGCAAAAATCAAACTATCTTGTACAAAACATATTACAGTGACCAGCCATGAACTGTGGAGTCACAAAATACTGAGTTTGATGATGACAGAACAGGGTAGAGTCTTACTACTCTCTTCTAGCAAAGAAAAAAACATGACCCTCGATCATAAAACACAATTGCTACATTCAAAGTGATTCAGCTGCCCCAAAATCTTGTTGAAGCACTCTCATCACTCACTCTTAAACGAATCAGACACTGGAACAATACAAAAAGGCTTTTCTTAGCACAAAGGTTCCTACTAAGGAGGTTTTGCAGCATGGTGAGGCGTGTTACAGAGGACACTGCTGGACGCCGGAGCTCCAGGTGATGCCCTGCCCAAGGAAACCTGCCAAAATTCATACACCTACGCACATTACTTGCTCCATTCCTATTTTCCAGAGACCCCTTCACGAACACAGATGCTGTTTTCTGAGAGACAGTATTTCAAAGTGTTGGAAAATCTACATGCATACCTGGATTTTACTTTTAAAGCGCTGTCAAGGGAAGAATGAATTAGAAGAAAGATGAAAGACTAATAAACTGGAGCATCCATGTGATAAGTATCAGAAGCTCCTCACTCATTTGCTAGATGATAATATGAATAATGAGAACATTTCAGCCTTGATATGACGATTGAGACCATCCAAAACCCCATTTTAAAGATGTTAATTAAGGTAAACTGGGTACTGAGTAATGAGGTGCCAGTATAGTGTCTTTAGGCTTATTTTTATCATGAAAAAACCCCAGACTTCCTATTATAATTCATCCAATTTACATAAACTAAACATTCATAGCATTCATAGTTATCAGTCTTAAGAACTGCAATTTCTACCAATAAAAAAGAAATTTGGAAAAAGACATATATTAGAAAAATAACAGTCTTGTGGCAGTTTTATGAAATAACATTAATAATCAAACAAAATTATACAGTCAAAAGAGAGTGGAAGGGGAAAGGTGGTGACAGAAGAACTCTAGAGAGTCACAGAAATGCTGCTTTAGCACAGATATTAACTTTTGCAAACTGAAAAGGATTGCAAATGCAAGGCTGGCTGCGTGCGTGTTCCTACTCCTGCACGTTACTGTGGATCAAAACTAGAGATAAGAGAGTGACTCAAGGAGTCAGGTGGCCAAGACACTCCTAGAATATAAAAGGTGTGAATGAGCCACACTCTTGAATGAGCGTAGCTCAACTCATCTACTCCAAAATCCATGCAATTACGTAATGATGATTTTTCAGGACCGTTTAATCTATAACCATTTCCCAGACTTAGAGCATTAAATTCTTTTGTCCTTCATTCTTCATCATTTTTTAAAGCTTAACTGCTGGTCTGCTCAGCACCCTGGAAGTGCTGCCAGTCAGCACTAAGCTTGCATGTTGAAGTTTTTTCAGCAAAGAATTATGCAATTTTAATGTGCACTCAGAGGCCTAACGAGTTACTAAATAAGAAGGGGCCAAACTAGTTGCATCTAAGGGCTTGTCGACACAGGAAATCATCTGAACGTAATTATGCTAGTGTAATTATATCAATAAGTTTCCTTGTGTGGCAAGTCCTAACGCATATTTAATAATCAGGTGATGTTTCCAGAACTCAAAGCATGTTTTTGCATTGGGCTAATGCAACCTGCATTTGTCAATAGGAAGTTTCTCTAAAACTATTTTTCTAAAAATATAGTCTCTAAATAAGAGGAAGGAAGGAAGGAAGCCTTATTTGGAAGCTTCACTTTCAGTAAAGGTTTCTAATACCAGACAACAGGTCAGCTCTTCCAGATCATCACTACAGGTGTTTTCAGATATTCCTGTGCAATAACAGATGCACGTTTCAAAGTATTTTAGATACACTGATTACTTGATACCCAAGTATTTCATAAAAGGCCAAATTTCATGGTGGTACACAGAATTTTAATTCAATATGTAATTCAATTCTCCTGCAGCACTTGATTTTATCTGTCTTGCTTGCTAACTGCAGCCTCGCAGACGGCACGGTCTGTACAACCATTGTGTGTATTTGTCGCTGCCTCCGGGTCAGTGACTGATTCCATCGTACAGACACAGAGAGGAGGCATCACTCCTTGGAAAAAAAAAAACAAAAACAAAAACAAAAAAACAACAGGTTAATAACTTGTCCTCAACTAGCTATCAGCTATTTTGCCTCCAGAACTGCAGAAAACAAAAAAAAATTACAAATGCGTAAATCATGATCAGGTTAAGGAGGACCAAGACTGGCAAAGGAACAAACACATCTGCTTGAAAATGCTCTCCAGCAGCTGCTGTAGAGGTGCCAAGTATCACAAACATAGAATAATGTAGGTTGGAAGGGACCAGGTTGACTTGTCCAGTCAAGTTTCAAGTATCTTCAATGACAGAGTTTTCACAACATCTCTTACAACCTGTTCCAGATCACCCCCATGGTAAAATAAACTTGGCTTTATACTCAGCTGGAGTTTCCTGTGTTCCAGCTTGTGTCCATTGCCTCCTGCCCTGTTCTGGTGCACCTGCCACAGGTCCGGCTTCACCCCCTCCATAGCTTCCCCTTAGGTAGCTGCAGACAGCCAGATCACCCTTTAGCTTTCTCTTCTTAAACCTGATTCTCTCAGCCTCTCCTGTTATGTCATGTGCTCCTTCCCCAAGCCACCTTGGTGGCCTGTCACTGGGCTTGCAAACAGGTAATGTCCCCTTTGGGCAGTCTGAAGCAGGAAAATGGGAGACTTGGAGAGTCACCCCACAACAGGGGAAGCAGCATTTCCACAAATAGTTATTCAAACTCTAGTAATAGAAGGAGTTCAGGAAGAATGTGGAAAATATCCAGTACAAATCCTTGACAGAATACGCACGGAGTTTTTACGTGCTTTATGTACACATATATATATGGTCAGGGCAAGAAAAGGAATACAGGGAGTTCAACCCTTTCTTTTTTGGACCCAAAAAAACCCAACCCCAACACAACCTTTGGGCTGTCTTCACATTTTCTTACAGTCCAAGTTATGTAGAGAAGTTTAACTTTTGCACTGGCTTTCTGTTAAGAACCGTTAGAGAAAGATAGGAGAAAGGCCGGCAGTGTTTTCTACAAGATAAGAAAACTCAAAGCTGCAGCTCATAGTCCCTTGATATTATGAGGGTAGAGGAATCTATGTGGAACCTGTGTATCTGTCTGCTCATTAAGCATGTTTTAGAGTGTGGAAACTAGAAGTTCTTCAGTCAAGCTCTAGCACTGTGGGATAAGATGATGCACAACAAAAAAAGGTAACAGACTTATCTGTTATCCCCAAGAATCAACAAACCACAAGGAAAGTGCTGGAGAGAAGCAGAATAGATGATGTAATCAGAACTTCAGTTCCATCTAATGCTGTTGCAGCATTATCTTAGATATCAACTATCGAAAGTTCTTTACTAAGGTGTGATTGCCAGAAGATTTAATGAGGTTTTGTGCTAATAATGCATTCTCTAGAAAAACAGTACTTAGCAGTGCCCAGTAAATAACGTTAATAAGCAACTGGAAGGAATGGGAATAGGTAAAGAAAGGAAAAAAAAAATTCTTCTCATGTTTTTCATACAAATAAAATATATGTAAGACTACTTAGAACTCCTTTAACCACTTGCTAAACTCCCTGTATTCCAGTACAGCATGCTAAGTAGTTACTGGACACACCAATATCAACTTTTTAAGTTGCTTGTGCTTTTACCTGGTAGCAAAGTAAACAGGTAGCACTGTTAACAATGCCTTACGACTCTTGTGTTATTTGTCCAGAGCCACATTTCTGCTTTGAAACAGGTTCCAACTCTACCTGTATACACTTATGCACGCTCCAGCACATGGCTTTAGGTTGTCACGTGTATCCATCCATTGGGATCACTGGATCTGCAGATCTTTATTTCCTTTTTTAAAACTAAAGCCAACTTATTCCTTCTTCACCCCTCCTACATCTGAAGGCTGGATTTTTACCATCTTCATGCACCAAAGTGCCTTCCCCCCGTGAACACAGAGCCGGGAATCTTTAAACTCTTGTATTAATCATGTTTTCTAGCCATGTATCATCCCACAGCTGGTAAATTGTTATTTTCCTTGAACAGCCCCTAAAATGCTACCTACATTCAGATCACCTGGGGATGGGGTGTCTCTTCCCCATCACATTCAGTCTGTTCCTGTACTTCTCTCAAGCACCTGCTCATCCCAGGCCACCATGTGTCTCCATTTACATGTAGAAGCCCTTAAAGACGCTTGTTTCAACTATCTTCTTGCATTCCCCATTTCTTTATGCACGTGTTACATTTCTGGTGTTTCTTTTCTCACTCTGACCGTATATAAACTGTGCCCAGAACCTGCTGAGGGTTCATATATGATGCTTTTCACATCATTTTTGGTGGAGCTCCTCTCTAAAAGTTCTTCTGGTCTCTCAGTGACCAGCTGCCACACTTCCGAGCCACAGTGCGCTGCGTATGCCAAGGTGGGCTCTCGGACCCAGGGCAGCTTCACTACCGATGAGCAAAAATGAAGTAATCGTCTTTATATTTAGTCATATTTTAAGTCCCAGGTATGACTATTGAGAAGTTTAGGGATCCCACTCTGCCAGATTGCTTCTAATTTCTTAGTGTTATAGTATGAAATTAAATACCTTAACGAGGTACTGCAAAGTATTAGATAAACAGCACTGCCTTCAAACCCATAATCTCATTGTGTTCAGTAGACCTAATCTAGACATGATTTTTATTAAATGATTGCCACTTACTGCAAAAGAATTCAAGCAATGTTAATTCTCAAGGCAACCCTTTTATCTAGTGAAAGATATCCCTGCCCAAGGCAGGCGGGTTGGACTAGATGATCTTTAAAGGTCCCTTCCAACCGAAACCATTCTATGATTATTTTGTCTGGAATAAATAATGAGTTACAGATCTATAGCTCCTATTATCCTCATTACTTTTTGACCTCTGTAGGACAGAGACATGATCTCTTCATAGTGCCAGAAGTGATATGTTCCACAGAGACCAGAATCACTCCCAGACACACCAAAATAGTGTGAGCAGGTGTTACAGTCATAGATGAAAGGGGAGAAAAAGACATCAATCCAGCCTGCTTTAAGTTATGACCATGTTTCAGGTAAGAATATGTGAAAGACTACAAGAACGAAATGCCAGAAAACCAAAGAAGAAGAGATCAACGCTCCAGCAGAAAGCAGCAAGCACGAAACTAAGATTGGTTGTTTCTAGCGCACAAGCTTCTTCTGGACAACGTCAATTAGCAAAAGACACCAAGTGTTAGTACTTTTTTTTTTTCCCCTCCAACATTCTCCTTGCAGCCTAGACTTTCAAAGTGACCCTCTAAATTTTCAAATACTAACAAGCTAGTTCTCAACACTCTGCTGGCCACCTGCAAGTGGGGCGAGTGGAAGAGCACCAACCAGAGCACACACGGAGCATACAGAGGGTAAAACATCCACCCTTACTGCTAACGAGTCAGGTGGCTTAACCGATCCCTGTACACAAAACTGTACAAAATACTAGTGAAACCATTCTGAAGGGATGCGGAGAAATGTTTTTAATTAGAAGCAGCAATGCTGAATCAAGTCATCCAAATAGTGAGCCTCATCCAAACAATGGAGGCTTATGGCTTACTCACAAGACAGTAACCCATTTAAAGTTAAGTGTGAATTCAAAGTACAAAATAACTCCATCTCCAGGCAAACCTCTACTCGATGAAGGGGGAAATTGAGAACATTCTTAGTTTATCACACTTGACCATAAGGATTCATTCACTTTTCCATACTTTAGAATATGATGTTGAACTAATTCCAGATGCCTTTTCTAACAATTTGAAATAAAGAATATTTTTTTTACATTTGTAAAGAGCAGTGTCCCTATTCAATACAATCTCTGTTCTCTGCCACTCCAAAAGGCCTATGTAGTGAACACAACCATCTTCTAAGGAAAAAAAAAAAAAAAAAAAAAAAAAAAAAAAAAAAAAAAATCACACCCACTAAGACCTATCCCTCACTTTGTGCTGCTTCTCCCCTACAGAAGGTAAAACCAGAAATTCTGTATTTGTCATCCCACGTTACTCTTCCCTTACCTCTTGTTTGCTGAAATGTTGCATTTAGGTTAGGAAAGAAATGTGCCTCCCCCCCACCCCCCTTCATTAGCTGACATTTGCAACTACATACGTATGTAGGAAACAGCATAACCCACCCTCCACTGTATTTTTTTTTTCCATTTATCCTTTTTTCTTTTTTTTTAAAGTCACTACACTGCTGGTAAAGCACGATTTCTTTATGCATCAGTATTGCCTCTTCCAGTAACATTTACTTCAATGCACAGACTGAAGTTTCCATCAAACTACTTGGTGTGAGTATGAGATGAACAAGCACCTGCATTGTCCTGGGGAGAGCGCAGTCATTCCACCTAGTGCCAGGTGCAGAACTGAGCTCAGCGAGGGGTACTTAGCCCCAAACCCCTGTATTAAGTACTTCAACACTTTCTGCACACACAGACTGCCATCAAATAACACCATTAGCACTGTACACCTCACTATGACACCCCACTACCTCTCTACCTCAAGATCACAATATTTCATAGATTTTCTTTTTCCCCTTAGAAGTAGCAAAAACTGCTCTCTATTATAGCTCAAGAGCAGACACTGGATCAATTCGTTGGAATGGGCTGCCCAGGGCAGGGGGGAGTCCCCGGGATCCCTGGAGGGATTGAAGAGTCGGACTGACCCAGCGCTGAGGGATCTGGGGGAGTTGGGAACGGTCAGGGTGAGGTTAATGGTTGGACTGGAGGAGCTTCAAGGGCTTTTCCAACCTTGATGATTCTGTGAATTAAGTTACCTGAACCAGAGTTGCAGTTCCCAGTGCAACGTTGCTCCCCGCAACCTTTTTACCAACACCTTTCCCTTCCCTTCCTCCTCCTTCCAGACCCCTTGCCATTACATCCTATGCCTCTCCTCCAGCCTTCATTAGAGACAGGAGTGTCCACACGCACACAAGCTCTGCTAAGCTTACCAAGCTCTAACGCCTTGGGCTTTAGTCTGTTGCCACTGGTGCATGTCCCTCTAGTGTGCGCTGCCTCACCAGCTGGAAACTGGTGCCACAAAGGCCCCAAATCCACATTCCCTGTGGTACTCACATTGTACACAATTTAATGAAACACAGAAATTATTTGTCCTCAGCTTACTAAAGCATTAAGCTAGGATGGCTCTATTTTGTGCTGTACCTTTGCAAGCACATTCATACCCCCAACATACTTTGGCTAGCAGTATTTTTGTATAAAACCTAAAAATAAAAATTGTCTTCATACCTGAAATATTTTTTCATTTAGAAAACTCAACTGTTGAGCTATAACTCAGAAGCAGTCATTCTTTCCTTGAAAAATAAATCTTTCCCCATACCCACACTGGATTAATCTACAAAAACATGAACACTCTCGTGGCTTTGTTTCAAACTAGAAAATTCACACTGAAGAGATGAGGTTATGCTTTATTTTATCATTTTAGATAGTGAAAGCAGCTGTAGGAGCATCTTTAACATGCAAGAGATGCAATAGGATCTAATGCGGTTTCAAGAGATAGGGCTGTGGTTTTCAGCACTGCTGAAAAGAGAGGCAAAATGCAGGTTCAGAACAATGGAATAACTAAGATATGATGAGAGTGTAGGCTTTCAGCAAAACTCCCCTATGAGAACTTCTTTTTTCCTATTACATCTCGGGGGTTTCCTCCACCTGCTTCTCATAAGCAACTTAAGTCTTCATATTACTTGATCAAAACTGAGCTGTGGCACTGTGCCACCCCAGTCATAACAGCAATAACATGGGAGGAGACTCCAAATACCCCCAGATTTTTTTTTCCCCTCTGGAAATAATGAAGTTTCTCCTGCAGTATCACTATAAAAACCTTACCCCGTGTGGCACCTAGTCCTGCAGATTTTCACAGAATGACAGAATCGTCTAGGTTGGAAAAGCCCTTGAAGCTCCTCCAGTCCAACCATTAACCTCACACTGACCGTTCCCAACTCCCCCAGATCCCTCAGCGCTGGCTCAGCCCGACTCTTCAACCCCTCCAGGGATCCCGGGGACTCCCCCCTGCCCTGGGCAGCCCATTCCAACGCCCAACAGCCCCTTCTGCACAGAAATCCTTCCTCAGAGCCAGCCTGACCCTGCCCTGGGCAGCTTGAGGCCATTCCCTCGGGGCCTGGCGCTGGGGCCTTGGCTCCAGAGACTCATCCCCCCTCTCTGCCCCCTCCTGGCAGGGAGTTGCAGAGGGCCAGGAGGTCTCCCCTCAGCCTCCTCTGCTCCAGACTGAACCCCCCCAGTTCCCCCAGCCGCTCCCCAGCAGACCTGTGCTCCAGACCCTGCCCCAGCTCCGTTGCCCTTCTCTGGACACGCTCGAGTCATTCAATGGCCTTTTCAGTTTTGGTCTGTGCATTATTTTAAGGATTCAGTGAAAGGTAAGTTTTTAAAAAAAGGCACATACAGATTTCCTACAGAGAGGCCCATACCTCCCCTGAAATTTTTCATTAAAGGGAATTTTCAAGTAAGAAACAATTAGGGAAAAAAATACCACTACTGTATGCTAATCACACAACAAAACCCAAAGAATAAAACTTCACTTCCTTGCCCTGGTGGGAAATTTCCTCCTTCTGAATGAAGCTCTCAATTTTTAAACAACACACCCTTATGCAAATACTCTGAATCCATACAAATTATTCTCAAGCATTCCCTCATTAAACACTGAAGCTCTTCCCAATAAGAATGTACTGGCGCACAGAGACATTCATTCTTCTGTATTGTCATTTCTACCTGAACTTGGGTTTCTTCTCTATTTTGGTTTTGTTTTGTTTGTGGTTTGGAGGGTTGGTGGTTTTTTGGGTTTTCTTTTTAAACTTTACTACACCTTTCATTAGCTTTGTCAACAGAAATATTCAAGTGGGAAGAGATGAAGTTGACAAGTACTACTATTTGAGAAACCTGACATTTCACCAGCAGTTAAAAAGTGCAAACCAGAAAACCTCTGCTCTCCCAAAGTCTTGTCCTCCACATGGGAGCAAACGAAGATTTCAGAAGCGATGGACAAATGTGATGGGGCAGAGAGCACAACAAACAGAAGGACTGATTAAAAAAAAAACCAAAAAACAGTAAAAAGAGAGCATTCACTGTAAACCACAAGTTGTATGAAAGGACAATGAAATAAGTTCATTATCAAAGGATAAGCGAAGCCAAGAACACAGCAACATTTAGATAGGAATTTACCCTCCGTATGAATAGATGCCTGTCCTTTAATAGTAAACACTTGCTAAACAAGTTTCAGAAGGTATACAACAAGGCCCCAGTAATGATTATGTTTTAAAGCCATATTCATCTACATGACAAATTTAACTTCAAACAATTTTTAGAATGATCTAGCTAAGCCAGTGAAACCTCCCCTCTTGGGAATTCTTCTAAAATTGGCTTATTTAAAATAAGTCTAAATTAGTACATCCACACACACTTCCTACTACTAAATTAAAATTTAAATTTCATTATTCTCTCACATTAATAAGCTCTAACATAAATTTCATGACTGAACTAAGAACACAAAAAAAGCACCACTAAGACAAAAAGTTCTAAAGCTCCAATCTGTGACATTAGCAGCTTGAACAGAGCCACCCACGGTATCTAACACTGCCTGCCAAGTCAGCTCCTCGTCTGGCCAGAAAAGAGTTACAATTTTTTTTTTCTAGACTACATATGAAATCATCAACTTGATTCCCTATACGCAAATCTGCACTGCAAACCCAACATAGTTTCAAAAACGTATTTTTAAACTCCCCAAGATGACATGCTGAAATTTGTTTATTCCTCAAAAGACTGAAGAGTTAATTTTTGCTCCGCAGCCCCCTCGTCTCACTCACACCCCAACACAGGTTGGAAGTGACATAATGAGACATAAAATTCATACAGTGTTTAAACACAGAGTCTTCAGACTTATACATATTTGATGTAATTATATGTAATGTGAATTAATTCTTCACAGAGGTGAAGAGTTAACATTAAGCATAGTCGCCACATCCTGATTTTAAAGCAAGGGAATGCAATCAGGGTGCTGCCAGAACTGTTCGGAAAGACATGTGGGGCCCAAAACAGTGCAGATGTATATAGTTATTCTGTATCTCTGAAAAGTTAAATATATTAACACTTCTCTCAAAGATAGAGACTTTCACAACTGCAGAGCTATCATGGCATATATTAACACCGGGACCCAGGCCATAACAACTTCACTTCAGGTGGTAATAAGCTCACATACAACTTAAGCTGAGATAAGACACAACTCGCACTGAAAGAGAAGTCCTGCCTTCACGCAGCTGTTCAGTCTGCCCTGTGATCCCAAAACTCACATTACCATGAGTGTTCCCACAGAGAAGCAAAGCAGCTATAAAACTAGGAGGGGGCACGAAGGCAAGGAATGAAAGGGATGTGGTTTTAGTTGGGATTGGTCTGCCCAACAGTGCACAAGGCAGCCTCCCACACCAACGCCTGCACGACCATTTCTTTCTGCAGCAGGGCTAGACGAGGCTACTTTAAGATGAATGTAAAACTGCAGGCTGACACACACACAGCTTTTACATCTACTTTCAGCAATGAAGAGTTTTTCAGTTGCCTGTTTAATGAAGGTTGAATGGAGACTAAAACCTACAACAAAACCAAAACACAACTGATAAAACACTGGCAAAAAATAGAAGAGGACAAACAAATTACAACAGGAGAGAATGAACTACTGCCATCACATCTGTGATTAAGAAAAAAAAAAATCACTTTCACAAACGAAATTTGGCAGCACTGTGGACAGCTCAATGAGAACAGAATTCAAAAGACAACACTGATGGCAGCAAGAGAGAAAAACATCAAAGCAAGCTTTGGACTGACTTGATTATGTCATTATCAACAGTACTTTCCCATGTAAATCAATGGTTTGCTTCTACCTTGGCGATGTCCACTTCTGTGAAGTCATACATTTAAAAAAAAAAAAAAAAGCCAAAACTTTTCTTTCTACAAAGCCAGGCCACCAGGTATTCCATGGCTTCACAGTTGCAGCAAAGCTATAAAGATATTTAGGAGAAATATTTTTCTGCAAAGAGAGACTACAGAAACAGATGAAATAACAACTCATATTAAAGCTTTATTTAAAAGCACCAAGTTTACTCTGAAAAGGGAATAGTAAAAGCAAAACACATTAAAATGGAGAAGTTCAAATTAATTGTACTAACCAATGGTGAGCACTAAACACACTGAAAGACACCAGCTATTAAAAATCATGAGTATACAAAAATATGGGCATCATCGCAGTCTAAGCATTAAAAAAACACTTCCTGGACAGTACTGAACAGTCTCTTTGAAGCACTACTTCTTAGAAATGTCTCCCAAAGAGAACTGCATACTAAGAAATTACAACTCTGGTGTAAGGCATGAGACAGACTGGACTTGTGTAGTGTACCTGGGGATGATCCTATTCAGTTCTGTGTTTTACTTTTCCCAATTTTGAAAGCATAAAATGGATAAGGAAGTGTTTAAGTTCAACTTTGGGTATTACAATAAATGGAAAAAGAAAACAAGCCCTTACACTGCGTTGGAAAGAGCAGCACTTTCCTAGTCGATAAGAGATACTCTACATTCTAGTGGGCTGCTTTGTGTGTACATCAGAGAGGATGCATGATACTAAAGCAAATTAATTGGACAATACATGGAACAGATCCCTACCCGCAGCCACTATGGTTAAAACTATGTAATATTTTCCACCAGCTATTTTTTTCTAGTTCATAACTTACCAAAAATAAGATACTGGAGGTTGACTGTTCTTAATTTTCAAATTTAGTAATATTTTCTGGTAGTCTGAATATTAGAAATTCCGTCACTAAAAATATAACCAATTACTCCACTAAAACTTGAAATAAGGGAGGCAATACACAACACAATTTTGAGAAGTCTTACAAGTTTGTAAAGCTATTGTCAGCACATGCTTAGCTGACATGAACAAGACTTTCGTTATGCACATAAAATTCCTAATTAGCGAGAACTGTGTGTGTTAGCAAAGTCAATTTAGCAGTTACAAGTTTACCATGTTCATCAGCTTGATCCCTGCAATTTCTGGAAGGCCAAAAGTATTTAGAAGGGCTGTTTTCTGAAATGAAAAAGCATCTTTCCCTCTTACACTGTTCAAAATGGGTAGAAGAACAGACCATCATTATGATAATCTAAGACATATTTTTCCCTACATAGTCAAAGCCTTTAATGCTCTTTCCCACTCTTCTGAGAAACAGAGAAAGGCTGGTGGCAATAGTGCAGGATACAAATGGTAAAAGCAAAGTACTTTCCCTGGAAGTCTGGAAGGTTTGACAGTTCCTCTGTAGCCTTTCCATATAAATTACAATACACCCCTAGTATATATAAGCACACGACGATTCTGCAAAAGTGAAAAATTTCAAGACAAAGGAAGAATAAGTGTACAAAATCTCATGTAACTGCAGAGTCAGTAGGAGAATCATTGCTGAAAAAAACATGTTTCACTTCTCATATAGCGAATAGTATACTTCAGTTCACTAAGGAAAGGCTGAAGTTTGTTTCACACATACAACATCGATTATCTTTTCATCAAATGACTACTTCATCTTTAAGCCACCTTAAGACTACACAGCTAGCTGAAGCAACATAATAATACTCAGTCTTTTTCTTCCTCAGGAAAATACACTGGCCACGACAACAATACACTTGAAAAAGCTATACTGCATTTTGTAGGTTGTAGAGTGCAATTTAAATTCAAGGAAAAATTCTCACGCAAAAAGGAAGAGCAATGAAGCTGTACATTAAGCTCTCATTTCCTTTTCTATGTATGGCAGCTTAAAATGAATTTCAACATAATTTACCATCTAAAATTAAGCCAGAGAAACTGGGCAAATCTGTGATACCAGCAGAGCTAGCACACTAAGAGCAGGTCCAGATCCATCACTAAAAAAAAAATACAAAAAGCCTTTCTGAGAAGAGAAGGGTAGACCCTTGACAGGAGGTACATGAGAGTTCTTACTGCTACTGGGGCACATGCTAAGAGGACACTGGTGGAGTTAAATTCCACAAGATGAAGATGTTGCCATTTCTACCACCCCAAGTAAGGCACACCCTTCCCTGCACCACGTTTTAGGACCAAAGAGTTCTGAAGAGATTCAACATCCAACCATTGCGTATCATCACATATCTTTAAGAAAATACATGGGGGTTAAAAAAAGCACATGCACTGAAAAACATCAAGAAAGATAAAAGTTTCAAAAGTCTATCAACAATTTAAAAAAGGTAACTTACAACTAAACGACAAGCAAGAAAATAACCTTAGTTTCTCTAGTTTGATACAGAGAACTTACAGTTGTTTTTCATGTCAGGAATAAAAGGTTATATTTTACATGCAAAGTATCCCCTTCACAAAGTCACTCTTTTTTCAGACAACTGCTGTTTCAACAATAAATTAAAACCTTGAGCAGCAGGCAGAAAGCAAATACCCTTTCAAAGATTAAAAATCTACAGCATGCAAAGTTTAAAATTTATACATACTAGAATAGCAAACAGTGGAAGTTACAGAAGTTTATGCAAGTTTTAATCACTTCTTTAAATTAGATAACAGTATTTTTATTATGCCTCTGACATTTTTCTGTCCTAGAAAAATACCCAAATGTATCAAAACTTTTTCTTAAAAAAAGCCAAACATTTTCTCTTACATTTTCAGATTCTTTACTTTTCATAGTTTCTTGAAGGAAAAAATAAAGTGTATGAGAGCAACGTTTCAGCAAATTCAACACCAAGTCAAGAACTCAAACAGTATTTGCGGGAGAAGGAACAGGGATCATAGGTTTCATAGCCATGAAAACAGTGATTTCATGATGTCCCCCTCTTGTATAAAAACCATCCTACTCCTAAAGTAACAGCATGTTTAAACACAGTTTCCATGTTAGGCAGCAATTTTTTTAAATTAGTCAGATACGGCCTCCTAACTTACTTTATACTGTTTCCAGAAAAAGAATTAAGATTAAAATAGCAAACCCTGTGGCAAATTGAGCGATTACGTTGGCAGGAGGCCAGCACCACAGGCACCTTCAGAACGGGGTTGGCTGCGGTGCCCAGTTTGGCAACAGGAGCTGGAAGAGCAAAGTGGTTCGTATGCATCAGCGACGTTCGGAGGAGCAAACAGCAGCAAGATCTAAGTTACCCGAGACATGAATGGAGCGTTTAAGCAGTGTCAAGGATGTGCTGACAGACATGTAGAGGCTGGAGCTCTCGTGCATTCACGGCAGCTGCAGCTCAGTGAATGGTTGAAAACCACACTTCTTGCTCACTCCTCTGAACAAGATTTCAGCGTACATTCATTTTGTAGGTATCAGATTAACGTGCGGAAGGGGACTCTCACTGGCAGCTCACAGGCCACACGTAGCCTTGCACAACACAACTAAGCATCCTGCTGACAGTCCCCATTCCCAGACTGGTTCACACTACAGCCACGCTCTCTTAAACTCTACTCAAACGCCCTGCCTCATGATTTGGCGTGCAGCAGGAAGCTGTCTGGACTGCTAGAAGCCACTGTGCTGCTAAGGCTCTCTGTGGATGATTTCACAGGAAGGAAACGGAGAACCTCACGATGTGGAGAAAAACTCACAGCTCGTACCCCAGAACAGACACCGTCACTGCCCAGCTCTGCGCAGGGGGAAAAGGCTGAGCCAGAGAGATAAACTAGGAAGTAAACAAGACATAAGATGAGCTTGGCTGGAGAGAGCAAATAGCAGGAGCCCAAGACACACACCAGTGACGTGTAGCAAGCTAGGACTCAACAAGAGTATAGCATTTGTTCTCTCAAGAGCCCGAGGTGAAGAGAGGGTTTTTTCTGGTAGGGGGAAAATACCGTTACAGACCGAACGTGGGTCCCTGATAGCAGCCTGACAGCAGCCACCAGTGCTGGTGCCGTGGAAGTAGGATCATTCTGAGTGAAGGGAGAGCTGCAGGATTGGACAGAGAGCAAATAAGTAAGATAAAGAGACTCCCACATGTAAAACTACACTCAGCCCATACACTGGCAATATTTTCAATGATTTAGCTCCTTATTTATAACTTCAAAAAAGATCCTATCAATAGGAGATGAACATAACAGCCTTAGCAACAACAGCACAACTTGAGCACCATGAATACCTGTAAACTGGAAGTATACCTGTACCTCAGCATGAGAACCTGACACTAGAAGCCACCAAATGATTACATCAATAGTTATACAGAGTTATTGGTACTGAAATCCACAAACGATCTTACACATGAAAGCAAAACCTTGAACATCATCCTGGATACACACAGCTGCACAGACCTATCTTCCTGGTGTGTCTAGTAAAAAGCCTTTGTGCACTGTAGAAAGAAAAGCAAGAAAGTAAAAACAGAGGAGCTGTACAGAGGAAAGCAATCATCCTGATTGTCTTTCTTGATCCTTGTCCCTTGAGAAGAATTAAATCAGAGAAAAAAAGAAGCCAGCACCTATCTGTGGATCCTAAGATAGAAGCATCTGTAAACGAAGCAGTAAAAGACATCTAAGCTACAGGTCCCATATTTCGCTACACTATTCTCTGCTAGATAATCCCTCCAAGGGAAAAGATTTTATACAAAACTGTTGAGAACAGTAATATAAAATAAAGTTCTATTTATTTTGAACCTTTTCTAGAAGAAAACTAGGTACCAGTCACCCAAACATCATAGCTTCTACATAAGAATTCTCACCACAGAAACAGCCTAACACTATAAAAGCACTGTCCCATGCTCACTACACGAACTCCCACAGTACTAACCTATCCTTCCCCTAAATAATATTAAATGTCCCTGTGTGAGTTGATAACCTTTCTTCTCTCCACACTCATCTCTCCTTTGCTCCCAGATTTCATTATATGACGGAACTCAAAGACGTGTAACGAAGCCGATAACCTCCTCCAGCCCTTACCCGACATCTGGATACGGTTTACCTACATCTAAACAACACAAACCAGGGCAGCAGAGCAGTTGACAAACACGCTGTTAGCGAAACACGGCCACAGCGGCCTGAACTTCTGTGCGCGGGCAGACGGGTATCCCCGGCCAGCCCAGGAGGATGGAGCCGCTGCGAGGATGTGGGAGGGAGGAAATGGAGACCCCAGGCCACCCCGCGCTGCCAGCAGGAGGCTGAGTTGGCAGGAACAGCCGAGCGCTGGCCTGGGGAAAGGCAGCACGTAGCGCACAGCCGAGGGGACACCCCGGGGACGGCCCGGCGAGGGGAGCGGAGGGGGGATCTCGGCCGTCTCGCAGCCACCGCGGCGGCTGCCGGAGCCCCGGGAGGCGACCTCTCGCCCAGGAGAGGGGAGCAGCCCCCCTCGCCTCGCTTTGCCCGCCCCTCCTTCCCCGGCGCCTCGGGGCTCGCCTCGCCCCCCCCCTCCTCAGGCCGGGGCCAGCCTCCCGCCGCGGCAGAGGGAGGGGAGAGGAGGGCAGGGGAAGGCGACCCTCCCCTAAAAGGGGCCTCCGGACACGCAGGCTCGCTCGCCGCCCTCCCCGAGGTGGCGGCAGCGGCCTGACCCCTCCTTCCCCTGCGAGCGCGGCCGGCCGCGGCCTCAGCGGCTCCAGCCAGGCCCGAGCCGGGGCGGGAGGAGGAGGAGGAGGAAGGCGGGAGGGGGGGGCCGGCCATCACGCAGGGTCCCCCCCTCGCAACGCCCGGCCGCTGGCGCCTCGCGGCGCGGAGGGGAGCGGGGGGGGGCAGAGTTGGCCGCAGAGGGGCTCGTGCCGCCTCCCGCGCTGACAGAGCGCCGCGTGCGCCAACGGCCACCCCCCCTCACCTCCCCCCAGACCCCCCCACTCACCCCACAAGTCCCCTCACACCCCCCGCTCCCGCCCCCCCCTCCGCAACCCCCCACACCCCCCCCCGGCCGCCGAGCTCAAGCCCCGCCGCCCCGAGAGAGAAAGAGAAAGTCGTTCCGGCGGCCCGGGGGAGGGAAACAAACCGGCCGAAGCCTCACCGGGTCCGGCGGCGGTGGCTCCCGGGTACATGTCTCCGTGTGCGGCGGCGGAGGCGGCGCCTCTCTCCAGGTCCCTACCGCGGCGGCAGCTCGAGGGGAGGGAAGGGGGGGAGGGAGCGAGCCCGAGCCCTGGCTGCGCTGTCGGGGGAAGGGGGAGGAGGAGGAAGGGGAGGGGGAAGGAAAAGAAAAGGGGGTAGAAGGGGAAAAAAAAAAAAAAAGAAAAGAAAAGAAAAGAAAAGAGGGAGGAGGGCCGGGCCGACGCCGGGAAACCAGGTTACTCGGCGGCACTGAGGAGCGGGGAGGTGGGTGGGGAGGAGGGCGGAGCCGCGGGGTCACGGGGAAGGGCCGCCCCGCCCGCTGCCGGCTCCTCCGGCCTCCTGCCCGGGCCCCCGCGGCGGGCGGGAAGCGGGCGGCCGGCCCGCCCGCCCGAGGGGCCCCGCTCCCCGCAGCCCGGCCGTGCGGGGGGGCCGCGCCGGGCGCCCCCCGCCTCCAGCCCGCCCCTCGGGGCTCCCCGCCGCTCAGCCGCCTCCGTCTCCTCCCCCGCACGAATTTCATCAACCGGCTCTGCCCCAGCCCCGCCGGCAGCACCCGCGCCTTGTGCTTTGCTCTGCTCGGCGCCCGCCGGGCGGATAACCAGGCGCGAACCATTTTTAGCAGGAGCCTGTCGAAGGCCCTGGAGTCACCCACCGAGATGAACCGTGGCTCCTTCTTATCAAGCCTCCGCCTTAGGCAGGTGCAACGTCCTCAAAGTGTAAGCTGCAGCCAGGACTGCTGGAGACCTGTTCTTTCAGTGAGACTGAAAAATAACCGTGTGCCTCTAGCTCTCGCTCCGCTACCTCTCTTTCAACACAGTTTGCCTAGTTATGTGTGTTTAAAAGGGATGCTGGACTGGCATCAATAGTACACGTGCTGCTTGATCTTAAACGCCCCGTTTACTTGTTACCGGATTTGATTGTTTCACTTGTATTCCTCCGCAGCACCCAGTGAGACAAAGGGAACAGAAGGGGTTGTTGGGCGTTGGAATGGGCTGCCAGGGAGGTGGTGGAGTCCCCATCCCTGCAGGGGTTTAGCAGTAGGGTAAACATAGCGCTGAGGGTTCTGGTGTAGTTGGGGACTGTCAGTGTGAGGTTCATGGTTGGACTGGATGATCTTCAAGCTCTTTTCCAACCTAGACGGTTCTGTGTAACACTCCCATGAAAACCTCAGATCAGTCACCTCACTGATCTCACACCTCCATACCACATCCACTTTTTGTTGTATCTATGAAACCCAGCAGTGGTGTGGTACCTCACTCTCTTGTACAACCAGATAATCTCTGGCCATACATATGTAAAGTTTGCTACAGAGGAATACCAGCTAGCAATAATGTGAAAGAGCCATAGTGTTGGTCAGTATGATGCACTGAGAACCTGGAGATATCAGTGATAGTGATTCCTGAAGGAACTGTCACCCTTTTGTAATCACCTCAGTGGTACCTCTTCCTTTCAGGACCAGAAAGTAGGAAAAAAAAAAAAATCTTAAACCTGCTAAGGAGGCAAAGAACAAGTTAATGATGCTCACTTCCACCAGAAAGTGTCACCTACAGAATTACAGTATAACAGCCATGATCATTTTCACTTTCACTCACCTGCTCCATTTTGATGTGGAAGCCTTTAAAAAAATAATGCAGTTCTCATCCCAGAACAGTCAAGCCCCTTCAAAGTCAACTGAATTCCTTCAGTAAATATTATCTGCCAAAGGACGAGGCAAACATACGGCTTCTATGCTTCATCAAACATAGTCATATCCTCCTATATCAGTTCATATTTGCAGTGATATAGAAGCATCTCACTGTTCCAAAGCTGCATCAACTATACGTTTACTCTTCCGTTTAGGTCATACTTGTAGATATTCAAGGGTTGCTATTAACAGCTCAGCTTTCACTTCAAGTGTACTGCTCCTGAAACCATTGTTACCACTAGTTTCCCCTGGAGTGCTTTTGGATTTGTCTGCATTCCAAGCTCCTCAAGTTGCTTGAAAGTAGAGATTTACCAGTAACTATGAACAAATAAAGGACAAAACCATGGGTCAACTTTCGTTCTAGAGCAAAGCCAAGTAGCTCTAGCAAAATTTTGAAGATAAACAAGGGAGCTGGCAAAGGCGTTGCTGTTTTCATCTCTGTGAGGAGTTGGGTAACAGTTTTGCACAACCACCAATAATTTCTGGTTCATGCTATATAATCTTACCAGAGGCTGAAAATGGGGGGGAGGGAGAAATCCCCAAAATTAAGTGCCAAAAGAGAGTTATCTGAGGGAAATCTGGCCTTTCTGCTATATTGGTACTAAATGCCGAGCTGACAGGGGGAAACCACGCAGTCCCTGTATCGACATCCGATTGTTTTGATGCTATATTTAAATAATTTCCTTCAGTCTAATCAGGAAGATAGCTCCCTCTGATGTTATATTTACTGTCATGCCTGTTAGACCTTCTGTGTTTAAGTACAAGAGAGTAAAAAATACACTGATATGTTTCTAGAAAAGTCCACCTGGCTAATTTGGATGCCCCGACTAGCAGCACTGAAGCTAATCTCCATCCAATCATGTTTGTAGATGTGTGGAATGAGCTCAATACACACTTCCAGGAAAATGGCTATCTCTGTCCTATATATGGGCAAAACCCAAACCGACCAATGTTGGACACATAAACACAGATAATTGTCTCACCTTTCTACATCATTCTTCTTGTGAAATCCTGTCCCGAAAGCAACAGCCAGTGAAGTTTACATGCTGAAGGGATGTACCCACGTGGAACTTCATTGGATACCTCACACAATTGCAAAAGAGTTAGCAGTTTGAAAGTAGCAAGCTAACAAGCAACAGAAGATAGGTGAAATATAAGAAATATAAAAGGTGGTTTCACAAAACAATAAACACATATCCCACACTTCTCTCAGGCCCCACAGGATACTCTGCAATTGATTTCAGAAATTCCCTGGAAAACAAGACATCCTGAAAACAGCAATTAATACCTGGAACATCCTAGAGTGCAATATACTCGTATTGATTTAAAGCTGATTTTTGTGGATTTAGCACTTCATAAGCAGAAGGGCTTATCGTTGTGTATACATGACTGCAGACTTGCACAATCAGTTAAATAATAAATTAGTTAAATAGTTTTATTTAAGCACTGTTTTCTCATGTAGAAGTCCTGCTGTTCCTGCAGGCTATTTTTATGCTACTGCACACTTCCAGCAGCATTTCCGAGGAAAGGAGAGTTACAGCTTTCTTCTACCTCAGTTCTTGAAGTAACAGGATGCACGCTCATTTTGGGCCATGTCACTTGCTTTATTTCTGATGCTTTCTGTCCCTGACAATTGGTGTTTTGGAGCACAGTGAAACTTAATTATGTCTTACCAGGCAAGTTCACGCAAGAAGACCTCAGTTTTTGAAAAGGCATGGTTTGAAAGAGTGGTTTGAAAGCTCTATAAACCCATTCTTTATTCATACATGCTCTTTATATGCTATATTGACAATTATATGGTAGTATAAGAACTGCTTAAACACTTAAAATCAGGTTTCTTTAAAGGAAAAAATTGAGTGACTGTTGGGCACAATACCTATCATAGCCATGGGATTTCAAGCTGACATTTCCCAGAACTGATATGTCTCTAAGAAGGAATTATTAGGTTTGGAAAAACTAAGCATTTTCTAATTTTGGAAGCAAAGATGGTATTTAGGAACAGCTTTTAAAAATCATTTATATCAGCAGAAGCAATCTGAGGAAAATATTTTATATACAAATAGGTTAGTGACAAATGATACAACTTCTCTTTTGATGAGAAAACATACATCAATCTCACTAAGTAACAACCCTTCCCTTTTTAAACTAAATTAATTTTTAAAAGCACAGTTTATAAATATCGTTTAGTCTTTGATAACACTGATACAGTCGAAAAAAATTTTACTCAGAGCAGAAAGATGTAAATTTTATTCTTGACTCTGAGGAGATTTAAGCTCATACTTTCCAGCTCTCTACTGGACTAACTTTTAAGATCACAGAATATCAGGTTGGAAGGGACCTCAAGGCTCACCTGGTCCAACCTTTCTTGGCAAAAGCACCGTCTAGACAAGAGGGCCCAGCACCCCATCCAGCTGAATCTTAGAAGTGTCCAAGGGTGGGGAATCCACCACTTCCCTGGGGAGATTATTCCAGTGGCTGATTCTTCTCATTGTGAAAAATTTTCCCCTTGTGTCCCGTCGGAATCTCCCCAGGAGTAACTTGTACCCATTACCCCTCGCCTTTTCCATGTGACTCCTTGCAAAAAGTCAGTCTCCATCTTTGCAGCCACTCTTCAAACACTGGAGCATGGTGACAAGGTCTCCCCTAAGCCTTCTCTTCTCAAGGCTGAACAAACCCAGTTCTCTCAGCCTCTCCTCACATGACAGGCTGCCCAGTCCCTTGATCATCTTTGCAGCCCTTCTCTGGGCCCTCTCCAGCCTGTCCACAGCTTTTTTGTGTAGCGGGGACCAAAACTGAGCACAGTGTTCCAGGTGTGGCCTGACAAGCGCTGAGCAGAATTGATAATGACTTCTTTCTCTCTGCTGGTGATGCCCTTGTTGATGCAGCCCAGCATCCCGTTGCCTTTCTCTGCCACAGCAGCACACTGGTCACTCCTATTGAGCTGCTTGTCCACCAGGACCCCCAAGTCTCTTTCCACAGAGCTGCTCCCAGCCGGGTAGATCCCAGCCTGTGCTGGACGCCTGGATTATGGTTTCCCAGGTGCAAGACCTTATATTTGTCTTTGCTGAACTTCATAAGGTTCTTGTTAGCCCACTCCTCCAGCCTATCCAGGTGTTCCTGCAGGGTGGCTCTCCCTTCTGAAGTATCCACCTCCCCACTCAGTTTGAGATCATCAGCAAATTCATCAGGGCACACTTGATCCCATCACCCAGGTCACTTAGGAAGATATTAACAATGTTGGGCCCAATATCGATCCCTGGGGGACCCCAGCTGTGCCAGGTTCCCAGTTTGAAAAGGAGCTATTTCCCACCACCCTCTGGGTGTGGCCTCTCAGCCAGTTCCCCACCCACTGCACAGGCCCCTTGTCTAGACCATAACACACCAGTTTCTCCAGGAGGAGGCTGTGGGGAATGGTACAGAAAGCCTTGGAGAAAGAGGTTATCCTGGAGTGTGTCCATTAGACTCTCACATATTCTGTGTTCTGCCTTGCATAAGAATATAAAATCAGTGAGATCAGAACAAAAAGGAAGATCATGACTATGATTTAATGTGTTCACATGGTTACAGACACTTTGAGGGTTCTGGTCCCCTCCCCAGGGACTGATTATCATTTTACAATTACTGATTTAATCAGAATTAATCCATGGTAGTGGGACCAAAACCTGATTTTTGTCTTTCTACAACCAGGTGACTGTCCTAATTACTAAGCTACAAAGCCACACTTGGTTTCTTTTTTCAAATGAATTGCAGTACTTCTTTATTAAGAACAAAAATCAATCAAACAAACAAACCCCCAAAGTCTTTATTATTATTATTATTATTATTATTATTATTATTATTATTATTATATTACTAACTTGTGGTCACTCAAGAAAGACTTGACTTTTCTAGATGATCAGGGCCAACAATACAACAATTTAACACTATAAAAAGATGCAGCACCACCTATTGGGGATACATTAGGTATGCTGATTATTACAGTTTTAAGAAGTAACAGTTTTGTTCTTTGTTGTAATAACCTAGTTACCAGGAAAACAAAGCAAAACAAAACAACCTGACAAAAAAAAACAGCTAGGGAGAAAAGTAGTTTCTGAAAAAAAGAGAAGGGAAGCAAATACTCTACCTGAGACTGTTCATGAACAAACTTGGAGAAGACAACTTAATGGTCTACAGCTGTTTTGTCAAATAAAAAAAAAAAAAACAAACAAAACCAAACACCAGACTCAGCATGGCACAGGAGGTGCAACTGCAAAGAACAGTGGAAAACAGTTGCGGGAGGGGATGAATGTTATGGTTAACAGCGCATGAAGAGTGAATGAAATGAAATCAGGGCAACCTGATTATCTACCGACACCTTCCCTCCCTTTGAGAGTCAGAAAGACTTGAATGTGTTGCCTTTGGGTGAAGGTGTTGCAGGAATCATAGAATCACTGAGGTTGGAAAAGACCCTTAAAATCACTGAGTCCAACTGGTAACCTCACACTGCCAAGCCCACCCCTAAACCATGTCTCTGAGCACCACATCTACACCTCTTATAAATACCTCCAGGGATGGTGACTCCACCACTTCCCTGGGCAGACTGTTCCAGGGCTTGACAACCCTTTTGGTGAAGAATTTTTTCCTAATATCCAATTGAAACCTCCCCTGGTGTAACTTGAGGCCATTTCCTCTTGTCCTATCACTTGCTGGGAGAAGAGGCTGACACCCACCTCGCTACAACATCCTTTCAGGTAGTTGTAGAGAATGATAAGGTTTCCCTTGAGCCTCCTTTTCTCCAGACTAAACCCCCCCAGTTCCCTCAGCCGCTCCTCACAGGACTTGTGCTCTAGACCCGGCACCAGCTTCGTTGCTCTTCTCTGGACACGCTCCAGCACCTCAGTAGTGAGGGGACCAAAACTCAACACAGTATTTGAGGTGCAGCATCACCAGTGACAAGTACAGGGCTCAGATCCCTTCCCTGTCCCCGCTGGCCACACTATTGCTGACACAAGCCAGGATGCCATTGGCCTTCTTGGCCCCCTGGGCACACTGCTGGCTCACATTCAGTCAGCTGTCGACCAACACCCCCAGCTCCTTTTCCAATGGGCAACTTTCCAGACACTCTTCCCCAAGCCTGTAGCATTGTGTGGGGTTGTTGTGACCCAAGCACAGGACCTGCTGCTTCACCTTGTTGAATCTTACAGCTGGACTTGGCCCATTGATCCAGCCTGTCCAGATCCTTCTGTAGAGCCTCCCTACCCTGTTGATGATGAGCAACAACCTCAAGTTCATTAGTGTGGCTAATTGCTAAAACCAGGTTTGTATAGCCAAACTGGGATCCTTCCAGGGCCAATAAACAATTTAGACCATTTGATCAGATTAAACAAGAGAAAAATAATGAACTACTAGAGAAAGAAAGGGAACCTTATAGAGATTAAGTGGGACTGTAGTAAGAAAGGCAACTTAAAATTGTTTATCTACTTTTAAGTCCTCTCACAGTGATTGCCTTTAGGAGACTATGGTGTCTATACAGAAGAGGTAAGTGATTCTAGGCGATACAAAGCTGATTTAGAGGCTAAGGGAATCTTGCTTTTTTGTTTTTTCTTTTCCATCAAGCAGTCATATCTCTTCTCCTTTTTGGGCATGCAAATGACTCCCTTACCTGCTGGTCTTATACCTGGCAAAGTTTTTAACTCATGTGTTGTTTCATGTTTTGAAATGTTGTCTTCAAGTCCCAGATACGAGACTTTGCCATTTCATCTACCCTACTTGTCCTTGCTTCCTTAGCATTGAGTCACAACATGATGCAGTTTTCTAGAACCATGGAACAATCACTGTGCAGACTTTAATGCTAACTTGTTTTGAAATCAAACATACGCATGCTAATACAGCATAACTACATAAGCAATTCTGTACCCAATGTCTGGTGAAAATACTATTGTCCTGCTATTAACAGGCCACAGGGCTCATACTAACCCCAGAAGGCTCCAGTCCTGGTTTATATCAGACCTGTTACCATCTTGTTTGAGAGGTTGCTCTGTGAACTGGAACTTGACACCAGGTGTCTCACACTGGGATGTTTAGGTGTGGGATAACAGCAAGGGCCCTGAAACTATGGGTGCGGGCGGAAGGCGAAGGCTCCCCAAACCATCAGTAACTCATTTACGGTCAGTTATTGGTTCTTGAAAAAGTGAAATCTTCGGAGCTGGGAAAAAGCTGTTTTAAGAAAGGAAGAATCACCTCAGTTCATCTGCACCTTGCTGACGTTTTCCTTTCTTGGCTGTGAAGTAAGTGATGCACAAGCATATCCAGCCAAATCTCTACCACTGCTCTTTACCATCCTCTGGGTGTAAAATACCCACCTCAGGGACGTTTCATCCCCAAGTTTTATTTATCATGAAGACACTCCTGTGCTGTCCTACAACAGCTTGCTAGCAACACGATTTTATTATCATCCTAAACCGGAACGTTGGTTTTCTGGACCAAGGCCCAGTAACTCATCACCCTGGAAGTAACTCACTAGCCTGGAATTGTAGAATACGCAGAACCATGTACAGTTTTTCGGCATTTTTTTTAGCCCCTCACCTACTTGATATAGATACATCTAGAATGGAGGCTGTTCTGCTCCAAAAGGATGGCGATGTGTTAAGTAGGTTGAACAGAGTATAGACAGTTACAGGATCAGAGGTGAAAAGTACACACCACTGCAAATTTCTGGACCTTACCCCTTGGTCTGCCTCAGAATTCAGTTTTATTAACCAGCAATCCTGACTGGATAGCCAGGCTTCAAAAAGCTTTGGGAAGCAGAAAGCCTGTTTTTTCATCTTACTATTACATAGTGGCTTGTCTTCATCATAACTTTATTCCAAGCCCCTACAGAGCAGCCTTATCAGTGTCACTCAACAGATGCAGCAAGACAGCCATGAAGCAAGGATGTAGGCAAATCTCATTTAATTATCATCTTTACACACCAAAGCCTAAACTTATGTGAATGTCACGTTTAAATTCTAGGTCTTCATATTTTATTTTTTGACAGTGCATTTGCAATCATTTTTTAGCTTAAGGACTGGTATATCAGAACCATTACCAGTGTTCCTCCTCCCTCTTGTTAGGGCCCACACAAATTTCTGTTCCTACTTCCACCACCAAAGCAGAACAGAAAAAGCTGCCCCCCATCATTCACCTTTCTTCATAGCCATAAGCAACAGGAACACGTGCATACTGTTCCCAAATGTATCCAGTACAACAGCACTACACATGCTGATCATTGCAACAAGAACCGCTGGAATACAGAGAACCTGCAAGTTGAGTGAAGCTAGATTTCCTCTGCTGTCCAAAGAGAGCAGTGACATACAGCCATTATTTAAATCCTGCACAGTAAGTTACTTTCTGTTTATGGCAGGATATTTTCAGTGGAGCAGATGTTTCAGATGCTGAATCTAACTTGGGTTTCTCAGCATGAGACACCTGGTGTCTAAGCTATTCAAATAAGACAGATTCCCTCCTAAGTGGATCCCACACCAGAATACATTTATGTATGTGAGGAAGGAACTGAAGATTAGACCAATAGCTGCTCACATAGCTATTACTTTATGTCTAAAGTTACTGTTATTTGAAACGTTGTTATATACTACAGATGAACCTCCTTCCTAAACAAATTCTGCCTGGTCTCTATAAAGCCTATAATTTTGTTGTTAGTTTGCACACTCCAGTTACTCATTTCCCAGGCCACCATCACTGGCGAGTTCATTTGATTGAAGGGAACTCTTTTTCTTTCCGTGTTGCTATTTTCACTCAGATCATCTCATGGACCTACCGGCACAGCTCTGAGTGCTTTCACACAGCAGGCGTGAGGGACAGACAGGGCAGGGGCCTGCCAGTCATTTGTGAAATCCCATCCTCAAGCACCTAACAATGACAGGGGTTCCAGGATATTACATCCTAATGGATGGATGCATTTATTTGCTACTTTAAGTTAGGTACTAAAAATGTAGACATTTGTCCTGTGCCTTGTGTAGGAAATTTAAGTAAAACGCTTAAATTCAGAGCTGGTGACCCCACTAATAGGGTTAAACACCCACAAGCTGGACACTTCCACACTCTGTATTTATCATCTTCAGCAGTAAGTAGTGTCAAATCTTCATTTAGTGAAACTTTTGAGTTGTTTCTGGTCGTGAGGAAGGGATGGATACAAGAGGTCAAGTCCCTCTTGCCTACAAGTTTTTACTTGTAATGGTCTAATAAATCATCAGATTTGTATAAAGGAGCATTACAACAGTAGGCTGTTGGGTACACTTTGCTGGTAATGGAAAATTGTCATTTTAGGATTCTAAGCTTTCAGGCTTTTTTGCAAATCCTTGAATTATTTTGCCCAAGCTTATTTTTGAAAATTCAACTTATTTATCATAGAATGGTTTGGGTTGGAAGGGACCTTCAGAAGCCATTGTGAGAGACAAGACTTAGTAAAAATAAGTGATGGTGGGGGGCCAGGGGCCCTCTGAGTTGAGAAATGTCTCAAACACTCACAAGTAGTGAAACTAGAGTCACGGGGTGGATCATGTGGAGTCTGGCGCTGATAAGGCTGCCTGGATGCACAGGATGCAGCTGGAGGGGGGAGCCCTGTGAAGGCAAGACAGTTCTGCTCTGGTGCATCTTGTAAAGTGTCAAGGGCCATTTGTCCAGTGAATGACCTTTGCTTCATTACCTGCAAAATGCATATTAAAGTTGACACTCCACATATGCTAATTAAGATTAACAAGATCATGCTAATTTAACAGCATCCCATGAAACAACTTACCCCTCCCCACACATGGGATACGTAGGTATGTGGGTCAGGGGAGGGACCCAAGGCAAGTCTGTATAAATTGAGGGGAGGCAAGGCTAACAGAAGAAGGGAAGTGAAAGAGATGGATAAGTCCTTGGAACCCTCATTGGCAGGACCAACTCAGGAACCCAAACTGGTGATCTCTGTTTCTATTCCCATCTCTAGCTCTATCTCTCTTTGGCTCTTTTCCCCACTTTTCCATGTTATCATTACGTAATGCAAGACATATTGTACCGCTTGCCATACTTTGTAATATACTTAGTCAATTATTGTCTATCCAATTAATACATTGCAGGAAATTAATAAGAGTTTGTGTATGGACTTTGAGACTTGTCTCACCATTGTCCACTCCACTGGGGATTTACGAATCTGAGTCACTTGTCTTCCTCGTCTGAGTGGGATGTGACAGTCACCTAGTGCAGCCCCCATGCAACGAGCAGGGACATCTTCAACTGCATCAAGTAGCTCAGAGCCCTGTCCAACCTGACCTTGAATGTTTCCAGGGATGGGGCATCGACCACCTCTCTGGGAAACCTGTGCCTGTGTTTCACCACCCCCACAGTAAAATGTCTTCCTTATATAGTCTAAATTTAACCACTTTTAGTTTAAAACCAGTACCCCTTGTCCAACTGCAACAGGCCCTGCTAAAAAGTTTGTCCCCATCTTTCTTATAGGCCCCCTTTAAGTACTGGGAGGCTGCAATAACGTCTCCCTGGAGCCTTCTCTTCTCCAGGCTGAACACCCCCAGCTCTCTCAGCCTGTCCTCACAGGGGAGCTGCTCCAGTCCCCTGAGCATCTTTGTGGCCTCCTCTGGACCCACTCGAGCAAGTCTGTGTCTGTCTTGTGCTGAGGACCCCAGAGCTGGATGCAACACTCTAGGTGGGATCTCACCAGAGCAGAAGAGAATTCCCTCTCTTGACCTGCTGGCCACACTGCTCTTGATGCAGCCCAGGACACGGTTGGCTTTCTGGGCTGTGAGTGCACATTACTGGCTCGTGTCCAGTTTTTCATCCCCCAGTGCCCCCAAGTCCTTCTCCCCAGGGTTGCTCTCACTCCCTTCATGCCCCAGCCTGTATTGACACCGGGGGTTGCCCTGACCCATGTGCAGGACCTTGCACTTGGTCTTGTTGAACCCCACAAGTTTCACATGGGCCACTTCTTCAGCTTGTCCAGGTCCCTCTGGATGGCATGTCATGCCCTCAGGTGTGTCAACTGCACCACTCAGCTTGGTGTCATCTGAAAACGTGCTGAGGGTGCACTCGATCCCACTGTCCATGTCACTGATGAAGATATTAACAATACCGGTCCCAGTACGGACCCCTGAGGGACACCACTCCTCACTGATCTCCATCCAGACATTGAGCCATTGACCACCACCCTCTGGATGTGACCATCCAGCCAATTCCTCATCCACTGAACAGCCCACCCATCAAATTCACATCTCGCCAATTTAGAGAAGGGTGTTGTGGGGGAACCATGTCAAAGGCCTTACAGAAGTCCAGCTAGATGACATCCGTAGCTCCTCCCTTGGCCACTGATGTCGCCACTCCACCATAGAAGGCCTCTAGGTTGGTTAGGTAAGACTTGCCCTTGGTGAAGCCACACTGGCTGTCTCAAATCACCTCCCTGTCCCACCAAGTTTCAGAAATGGCAACTAAGTCACAGCTTTCTAGCAGCATGGTGGCTTCCAACTCCTCCTGTTTGTTGCTCATGCTGCATGCATTGGTGTGGAGGCCACATCACCTTCTTAGAGGAACACCCCTTATTTCCTTTGAGGTGTTTCACTTTTGGATCCTATTATCTCATGAGTCCCTGACTCAGCTCTGTAAGACTTAAGGTGTGCTCCAGTGTACCCAGCAAGTCTCAGAGCACAGACTGAGGGCTCTCACTAGCACCCCATCCCTCTAACCTTCACATGTCATCCTGTGGCTTGTCTGTCATGGGTGAGCCCAATATTCTCCCCCCCCCCCAATTCAAGTCTAGTTTCAAGCTCTGTCAATCAACCCTGCTAGCTCATGAGCAAAGACCCTCTTCCTGCTTTAAAAAAGGTGAATCCCATACGATGCCAGCAGGCCTGGTGCCGTGTGGACCATCCCATTACTGAAAAACCCAAAATTCAGCCAGGTATTAATAGTCTGAGTCCGTCTGTTTCTTCCAATGTCACTACCCGCAATTGGAAGGATAGAGGAAAAAAATTACCTGTGTTCCAGATTCCCTTACCAACTCTCCCAAGGCCCTGAAGTCTCTTGATTGCCCTTGGACTACATCACTGCAGCTTCATCGCCACCCACAAGGAAGAGCAGCAACGGGTAACAGTCTGAGGGCTGTACCAGGTTAGGGAGTTCCCTAGTGATGTCCTTAACCGGGCCCCAGGGAGGCAGCACATTCCCTTAAGATGATCATATTGGACCCTCTGTTCCCCTCAGAAGGGAGTCACAACTGTAACCCATCTTTTCTTCCTCGTGGAGGTGATACTGGGGGTGGCCCTTTCTGACCCTGGCACACCTCTGGTGTAGATGGACCATCATCCACCGACTGGCCTTCCACACCCAGAGCCTCATACCTGTTGTACGAGGACCTGGCAAGGTGAGGTGGGCCAGGAGGGGATTGCCTGCCACTCTGAGCGTGAACCTGCCTCTAGTTCACTCCTTTCCTTTAAGCTTTTGCCTTCAGCCTGGTAGGGGGAAGGATACAGGATTCCCTTGATCTTGTTTTTTTTTTTTTTTTTCTGGTAGCTGTTCCTGTTTGTGTCTCAAGGAGGGTGGCAGAGCATTGTTCCATCAGCCTCTTTCTGAGACTCCCTGATGCTCCTTAACCTTTCTACTTCCTCTCTTAGCTCTGTCACCAAGCTGGGCACATCCTCCCCTTGGTCACACCTCACACCGCTGTTCTTGCTCCTGCATCGCTCACCAGGAAAAGGCTCTGGCACGCCTGCAGCCTGAGACCTGCCTGGCTGCATGGTTTTTCCTGGGAGGAGGTAAGGTTTCAGGGAGCTGTAGAGGGCGATGAGGTCTCCCCTCAGCCTCCTCTTCTCCAGACTAAACCCCCCCAGTTCCCCCAGCCGCTCCCAGCAGACCTGTGCTCCAGACCCTGCCCCAGCTCCGTTGCCCTTCTCTGGACACGCTGGAGTCATTCAATGGCCTTTTGGGGTGAGGGGCCCAAAACTGAACACAGGAATCGAGGGGCGGCCTCACCAGTGCCTAGCACAGGGCTCAGATCCCTTCCCTGTCCCTGCTGGCCACGCCAGTGCTGACACAAGCCAGGATGCCATTGCCCTCCTTGGCCCCCTGGGCACACTGCTGGCTTATTCTCAACCCCCCCAGTCCCTCTCTGACCGGCAGCTCTCCAGCCACTCCTCCCCAGGCCTGTAGCCCTGCTGGGGGTTGTTGTGGCCCAAGGGCAGCCCCCGGCATTTGCCCTCAGTGAAACTCCCCCAGTTGGGCTCAGCCCATGGCTCCAGCCTGCCCAGGGCTCTCTGCAGAGCTGGCAGGGTGATGACAACCTTCCCGCACAAACTGCCGCGCCACATCCTTCGCCCGCTCTGGCCACTGGCGTGCCCGGGCTGTGTTCTGTAGGTGTGGGGGTGGCCGCAGTTGCTCTGGCAATGCCCGGGCCTCGGCAGCATCTCTCTGCTGCCCTGGCATTTCCCTGCCTCAGGAAACCCCCGTGCGCCAAGATCTGTGCTCTGCTGCAGACCAGGCCAGCCGCGGAGCAGCTCACTTCAACATTCTGAAAAAATACTCTTTATTTTAAGTAACTTCACTCTTGTCTGGAAGTCAGTTGATTGCATATAAATAGAATATAAAGCTGTTTTGGTGGGGAAGATATTTTGATTCAGTTAAGTATCCACCTCTCACTCAAAATAACTATTTTCTCATGCTCCTTTGGAAAGAAATATTTTCAAACCAATCTCTCATCTTTCTGAAGGAATGACAAACATGTCCAAACACCATTTAAAATAAAAATACGCCGTCCTGATTCAGCTGCATTTGGCCCAGCTGAAACGCCTGTTGGTTTCCGTGTTACCTGTTTGAAGGGACTTCACCTGCTGAAAGAGCAACAGATAGAGCACGGCTCAGCCCTTCCTCTAGGCGCCTCCTCAGGGCTCTAAACCCATCCTGTGTCCCAGGACTCTGAAATGCTGGAATTTGTTGAGGCTGGCGAGGTTGCAGAAGTCGGGAAGGGTGAAGTTTTCACAAATGGTTCAGTCTACACCCTTTGGTAGTTTTTTTACATATGTGCATTACAGAAAATTTAGCCAAGTGATGACATCCGAAGCAACAGCACTTATTAAACCCAGAACATGGTATATAGTTTTTTTTTGGAGAACATGACCAAAAATTGGCAGTTCTGGATTCTGACATAAATGGAGAATGAGTAAATATAAAATTTGTAAGTGTAAAATTAAAAATGGAAAATGAGTAGAATTAGTTTGTATCTCCATGCGGGGTCTGGGGACGCAGCCCCACGCGCAGAACAGGCAGGGCCCAGCCCCTCGGCCAGGGCATCAATCGCTGAGTCAGTGGTGTCAGCTCTGGTGAATACTCCGCATGGTATTTTTTTGGTAGTTCCCAGCCCACACTCCCTCTCTTGTGTGTAAAAATGACACACCTTAAGGCTGTTTTGGGTTTTTTTTTTTACAAGAAGGGGAAGAAAAAAATAGATCTCTCCGAGGAGACAACATCTTTAACGCGGAGGACTCCTGCCCGCCCGGGAAGGGCCTTTCCCACGGGCCGCGGTGACCCCAGGGAGAGGAAGGCAGTAGCGGCGCCGGAGCAGGCAGGGCGCAGGCAGGGCGCCAGCAGGGAGCAGGCAGGAAGCAGGCAGGGCGCAGGCACGGAGCGGGAGCAGGCAGGGCGCAGGCAGGGAGCAGGCACGGCGCAGGCAGGGCGCAGGCACGGAGCGGGAGCAGGCAGGGAGCAGGCAGGGCGCAGGCAGGGCACAGGTACGAAGCAGGCAGGGAGCAGGCACGCCGCAGGCAGGGAGCCGGCAGGGAGCCCCAGCGCCGCCTGCAGGCCGCCCGCAGGCCGCCCGAGGCTGGCTGAGCGCGGCTGATGCCGGCTGGGCCAGGCCGCGCCATGGCGGCCGCGCCGTCCCTCCGCCCGGCCGACGCTGCTGCCCCGGAAGCTGCGATTGGCCGAGCGCTGCCCTGACGTCACGGGGCGGGACTGCCCTGCCCGCCACGGGTTGGACGGCGGCGCTGACGTCTTCGTTGCGTCTCAGCGCGCCGCGTCCGCGATTGGCTCCGGGCGCCCTCATAAGGGCCCCGCGGAGACAGAGGCGCCTTTCCCTCCCCGGCGGCCCAAGGTGCTGTGTCCTTCAGCTGAAGCTAAGGCCGTCCCACCCGGCGACTAGCACCGCGCCCCGCCATGGCCTCCGTCTCCGAGCTCGCCTGCATCTACTCCGCCCTCATCCTGCACGACGACGAGGTCACCGTCACGGTGAGTGCGGGCGCCCCGGCCCCGCCGGCACAAGATGGCGGCCAGCCGCGGCATGGCCGGCGGGGCGGGAGGCGCCGGGGCCGGGCCGGCTGCTGAGCGCCGCTCTCGTTGCAGGAGGATAAGATCAACGCGCTCATCAAAGCGGCCGGAGTGAACGTGGAGCCGTTCTGGCCGGGCCTCTTCGCGAAGGTGGGCGAGGGGCAGCGCGGGGGCCCTGCGCGTCCGGGCGCTGGGAGGGGGAAGGCGGCGGCGGGAAGCGCCGGGTGCAGGCCGTAAGATCCCAGAAGGGTTTGGGTCGGAGGGACCTTTAAAGGTCGTTAGTCCAACCCCCCCCCCCCGCCCTGAGCAGGGATTTCCTCAAGGAGACCGGGTTGCTCAGAGCCCCGGAAGCTGGAGCTTGAATTCCCCAGGGAGGGGGCATCTACCGCCTCTCCGGGCAGCCTGGTCCTGTGTCTCTCCGCCCTCGTTTAACAGAAATTTCTATCTTCTACCTAGTCTAAATTTACCCTCTTCTTAATTTAAAACGATTACTCCTCATCCTGTCGTTACACTTATCATCAGGAGTCCCTCCCCATCTTTCCTGTAGCCCCTTTAAGCACTGGGAGGCCGCTCTAAGATCTCCTTGGATGGAGCCTTCTCTTTTCCAGACTGAACACCTCCAACTCTCTCAGCCTGTCCTCACAGGCTGTGCTCCAGCCCCTGAGCATCTTTGTGGCCTCCTCTGGACCCGCTCGAGCAGGTCTGTGGCCTCCTTATGCTGGGGGTCCCAGAGCTGGACCCAGCACTGCAGGGGGGGTCTCACCAGAGCGGAATAGATCACAACCAACCAGCAGCTCCCCAGCGGTGACGCCGTGAGCAATAGACCTTTACAAATTCAGCTTTGAAACGCTACCTTTAACGAATGTAAAAAGCACTGAATTACGGTGACTCCTCCGGTGGGAGTGAAGCATCCCGCTGGTCTGTCACGCTGCAGTTCCACCACTGCCCTCATGCCGTGACGGAGCGGGTGCGCGGGGCTGGAGCGAAGCTGCCCTGCCTGCCCGGTGTTAACGAGGCTCGTCCTGCTGCTGCTTGTCCCTAGGCTCTGGCCAACATCGACATCGGAAGCCTGATCTGTAACGTGGGAGCTGGTGGCGGTGGCGCTCCAGCTGCAGCCGCTCCTGCGGGCGGCGCTGCACCCGCGGGCGGGGCTGCCCCTGGTAAGTGGGATCCCGGGTTGCCATCTGCTGGAACAAACACTTGGTTCATTTCACAAAGCTGCTCCTCAGCTTGAGAGTCAGCCTGGCTCTTCGACTCTTGCAATGTTAATGTGATTTGTGCTTCACAATATGCATGTGGATGTTCTAGAGCAAACCAGACCCTCACCTTTAGAGATCTGGAGTCAGGGTACAGGATTAGTGTTACCTCAGAGTTAAGGCTGATCTTTCAGTGTATCATCAGGATCTCTTAAAAGTTTTTTAACTTTGATACAAATGAATTTGGAAGGCACAAAACCACTTTTCTAGTAGCAAAGACACTAGTCTCTGGGTTGTCAGTTTGTTAGGATCTCTTGGGTCTTGCTTCTTGATGTCATCTCACTGTGTGTGAAATCTGTTGTGGCAAGTGACTCTTATGAGCTGATAAAAATGTTAAAAACCTGATTCCTTTCTCCTTTTCTAGCTGAGGAGAAGAAAGAAGAGGAAAAGAAGGAAGAGTCAGAGGAATCTGATGATGACATGGGCTTTGGTCTTTTTGACTAATTAGTTTTGTACCTGTCTGTAATAAAGACCAATTACTTGTACTCTTGTCTCTCAGTTGAAGCCGGCGAAGGGCAGAGGATGAATGATGGCCGGGTTACCTGCAGGGACGAACTGCTGGCGTCACATGTTAATCTAGAGCTTTCTTTGTCCTTCATGCTTAACCCAGGCCTAGCACAGTGACAGCTGCAGCTCCAAGCTGCGCTCAGAGCGCAGGGACAGAGGTGGAAATGCAGTTGGTGAGCGCGGGATGTGTGATGGCTGCTGCTTGTGCTCAGGTTTAGCAGAAATGCTAAGACTTGGCTTGGTTGAAGCTGCAGTGGGTCTCGCTAATGGTTGAGCTGCAGTGCGGCCTCCGTCATCCTGGGCAGTTTCTAGTACCAGGTAATTTCATCTGTGCAGGGACTGGGCATTTCACAGCTGAGGACAGTTGAGCTGCAAAGTGGGGAAAATGCTGCAATTCTCAGGTAAAAGTCCTTGCTGGAAGCTCAACCAGGGATATTGTTTATTCATGAGTAGGTAAAATTTAAAAGCAGATTGAGTCTTGCAGTGCTGGGCACCAAGCCCAGGCTGTATAAAGTGGGTATTATTTTAGCTTTTCCAGGAAAAAAATGAGCATTTCTGAAAACTGCTTTGAAGGGTGGGTGTGGAAGATTGAAAGGAGTAAGTCAGAAAGTGTATTTCTAAAATAACTTCTGAACAGGACTTTTCCAGAGCAACTGAACGAGGAAGGGGTGATCTTTCAAATGTATAAAGTATTAAATGAAAATTGTACATTAGTGGAATGATGCAACTGTGTAAGGAGGGCTCCAGTGTTGTGCAGGAGGGCTGTTCCACATGGAGACCAAAAACTGACACACTCTGCCCTGCCTCATCTTCCCACAAAAGGAGCTCAGGCACCTGAGGAAGAGTTTAGTTAGTCCATGCAAGCCCCTGCTGCTGCTCCCAAAACAGTTTGTGCAAACCACTCAACTGCTGCGTTCCCCCGCCCCTTGAAGAAACCTTCCTAGGAAAGTGATTTAATGTAGAGGTCTAAAGGAGTGACACAAGGTACTCACAGATGCTAACACTGACATGTTCCCTGTGCTCCACAGCGGGAAGAAAAACTGCTTTGTGGGAAACTGCTGAAATCTTGGCTTTCCTCCTTAAACACTTAATGTTGCTCCTTAAGTCCTGCGTAAGTAAATTCTGAAAAGCTTGCCAAGCAGGGAATAGTCTTGGGTGGTTTGTTCTGCAGTTCACATGCCCATGAAATAATACAGTCAGAATGTCACTGGTAACACCTTTTTAATAGGTCAAAGTAACTGTACAGTTCATTATATTCTTCCTGAGAATAATTTATATCCCTTAACAGCAAAAAGGGAGTGTGGTTTTTTTTATTTTAACAGAACAGATGGCATAACTGGAAAACCAAGGAAAATCTAATTACACTGCTCTACTGTAACTCCTCCCAGGCAAGATAGACAAAAGGATGGGTCAGTTAACTACAGTGGGTTTAAAATATTCAACATGGCTTTAATCTGTCTTTATAAATTATATAAAAATGGGGGACATGAATGGTTACAGAACTCTTCTAAATGCAGCTCTGAATTGCTCTGGTACAAAGCAGCATTTTTGCTTCCAAGGAAAACAACATTGCTACAAAAGAACTGGCACGTTATTCTGGTGAAAAAGATGAGAGAGAGTTTTCAGTTGTGTTCTACAGCTAGTTCCAAACAAATGCTTCACACATTCACATAAAAGTAAAAGGCAGGAAGATGAAGAAGAGGGCTTTAGTTTGTCTTGAAATGACTGAAGTCTTGAAAATATAGCTTTTTATTCTTTCTCTGTAAATTGTGATTAGCATATTGCGACGTAAGTGTTCTAATAAAAAAATTCCAGTCTGGATAGTTCATATACTGTGGGCAAGAATTCTCAGCCCTGAGGTTTCCCCGAATTCTTCACTTCACAATATCTTTCTCTCTACGCTGCTCCATCGAGTTTTGGCTCCGAGACCGTAACTCCGTGGCAGCTCTAGGCTGAGCGTGGCCCACGCCACAGCATAAAACTGAACTGCGCTTCCGTAGCCGCCATTGCCCGAGGATTTCTGTACAAACTTCATCGTGTGATAATGCCGCTTTCTGAATCCCAGACCAGCTTGGCTTTATGATAAAAACACGGTTAAACTTTTGTAATGAGAGAACCAGCAGCGGTCAGTCAGGTCTGCTGAAGCAAGAGGCGCTGGAAAGCCAGGACTACACTGGGTTAATCCTCACTGCTGGTGGAAGGTGAAGTAACACCCTTTTGCAAGCGGAATTCTTCAGCTGATGAACCTCTTCCCTCAGTACTTAGTGCGGTCTGGACTGACTGATCATTTTCAGTCTGGCTTGATCAATAACATCCAGCAAGTTTTTGGCATCCACAGCCAGAGCGTGAGCAGCTGTCAGCATCTGCTTTTTGTACTCCTGCTGCAGACTGGTCATGACATACTGCTGGGCCAGTTTCATCTTGTTAATGAGGTCGGCCAAGTCTGAGTTCAGCAGCTTCTGAGCCATCTCGATCTGGAACAGGAAACACAGAATCATCAAGGTTGGAAAAGCCCTTGAAGCTCCTCCAGTCCAACCATTAACCTCACCCTGACCGTTCCCAACTCCCCCAGATCCCTGAGCGCTGGCTCAGCCCGACTCTTCAACCCCTCCAGGGATCCCAGGGACTCCCCCCTGCCCTGGGCAGCCCATTCCAACGCCCAACAGCCCCTTCTGCACAGAAATCCTTCCTCAGAGCCAGCCTGACCCTGCCCTGGGCAGCTTCAGGCCATTCCCTCAGGGCCTGGCACTGGGGCCTTGGCTCCAGAGACTCATCCCCCCTCTCTGCACCCTCCTTTCAGGGAGTAGCAGAGGGCCAGGAGGTCTCCCCTCAGCCTCCTCTTCTCCAGACTGAACCCCCCCAGTTCCCCCAGCCGCTCCCCAGCAGACCTGTGCTCCAGACCCTGCCCCAGCTCCGTTGCCCTTCTCTGGACACGCTCGAGTCATTCAATGGCCTTTTTGGGGTGAGGGGCCCAAAACTGAACACAGGAATCGAGGGGCGGCCTCACCAGTGCCGAGCCCAGGGCTCAGATCCCTTCCCTGTCCCTGCTGGCCACGCCAGTGCTGACACAAGCCAGGATGCCATTGGCCTCCTGGGCACACTGCTGGCTCCTGTTCAGCCCGCTGTCAATCACCCCCCAGGTCCCTCTCTGACTGGCAGCTCTCAGGCCGCTCAGGAAGGTTCAGTGTTGAGCTGCACTCACAGCAGTGATACTACACAGTGACCGCGCTCCCACCCCCCTCAGCAGACCCTGCCATCCCTGCTGGGAGCTGGGGCCACTTCTGCTGGCACCAAGTGGGGCAGACGGAATTTTGGCATGGGGTGCTTGACAGCATGTCCCTGTGTCTGCCGTTAAACAGCACCACCAGCTCAATGCCTAAGAGTGGATTTTAGCCCATGTCTTAAGAGTTAACACCTTGTTGCAGGTTTACAGGTCCCTACTGTCATCTTTTCATTACTACTATTAAAGTAGCTCTAAAGCATAAAAGTAGGTCTAAAAAAATAAGACAGCGATCAAGAAGGCAGACACAGGTTACTTAACAGAACCACACAGCTAAGTCAGGATGATTCTCTGAGCTGGCACTTAACCATTCTGCAGGTTTCTCATTATCAAACTGATTTTCTGGAGGAAAAACCTTAAACTGAGGCTCTGGAGGAAGTGGTTTTACTCCTGCCTGACAAACTTCACTGGAAGATCTCAGTTCCTTCTCATCCAGAACTAGGTTACTACAGGATGCCTTCTCATCAGAACCTTGCAGCTGCACCCAGCTACGCTCTGCCACCTGTTTAATGACTGCGTGCGAGCGGCGGTTTAATGAAAGATTGTGCTTAAACTTAGGAATTAACTCCCAGATGCATTGGAATGCTGGTTTTGTGTAAGCACAGATAACGGGTTTTATGTCAACTTCCTAGGGCTGTGTGCTCTACACTCCTCCATTATACCCAGTTTGAACATCTTCACTTAAGTCCATACTAGCCTGTCTCCATGCAGCAACTCTAATAAAATTTATTTCATGTAGAATTATAACCCCAGACTGCTGAGAGAACCAAAATGTCTGCATCTGTGAAGGAGAGTGAGCCAACACCTGTCCTGGCTGGGGCTAACCTCAAAGGGAGAGACTGAGCAGCAGGTGAGTGCAGCTCCACGTACCTCTCTGTGGGTGCTTGCAGGAAGCACTGGGAGGGTCTCGTCTACTGTTGCCAGTAAGGTTCTTAGTGCCAAACCAACCTCCTAAGAAAACACAAGATTTAGGAAATAAACTTTAAAAACGTAGAATGAACGGAGGGGAGAATTGTAGGAGTTCAGGAAGCAGTAGATACACCGAATTCCTCATCTGGATAAAAAGGGAGTTCTTAGCTGAGAGACTTCAAAATCCCACCTGCAAAATTCTGTGTTTCACCACCAAAACAAGATGCCAAAGGGTTAATAAAAAAACATGGAGAATATTGTGCACAACTCCCTGCCCCTGGATAAGCACAGGCAAGCTGGGGAATAAAAGCACCCTTGCCCACAATACTGTTAACAGTATCCAAAGCTCCAGCCCTCTGACCACAAGTTAACTCGCTCTGCAAACACAAAAACCTTTTCTCCTTCCAAATCTTCAAAAAGTTTCTCCTGTGCCACTCATTCGGGAGAGAAAAAAAAAGGCTGATTTGAGGAACTGGCTCCGTACCTTTACCATGGGTACGTACTCCTCCGGTGGGGCGGGCTGTATTTTACTGGACATTTCTATAACGGCTTTCACCAGCCCGGTGACGTTCTCGTAGACTTTGTCGTTGGAGCGGTCCAGGTTGGCTGTAGGGGGCGGGCTGATTTCCTGCGGCTGAATCTGGAAGCAGAGAGGGGTTGTTTAACCTCCTGTCCCCAGCAGATGGGGCTCAGCAGCTTCCCAACAGCCGTCGTATTCGCAACAGCTCCCCCCGCCCCGGTCCCCTGTCCTGGCTCAGCACGCTCACTCCTGCACCTGAAGGTTTCCTTTAGTTCTTCTGACTGAACCTGATCTGTGAAATGACACTGGGGAATTTTTACCAGGATTTCCCTGAAGAGCTTCCTGTATAACTCCCACAGTAAGAGAGGAGAATAATTTGAGGAACGAGTACAGGGTACTTGACACGTCTAAGTGGTTCACTACTGATGGACAAGTTCCTCTGCTAAGGCAACAGGTAGCAGGTCCCTTGTTCCAGAAAGTTGTTTTTTGCTCCAAAACAACGTCAGGGTACATAGTTAACATACTGATAGAGTAAAAAGAGAATATTGCTGTACATACTACGGTTTTGTTAGTGAAAATTCACAGCAGATCAACAAAAATGGTGTCACCAGCACAGGTGAGAAGTACCAAATGTTTTCATACTGTTTCCAATAGATCAGAAAAAAAACCCGACAGGTTAAAAATCCTGTAGTCCTTACTCAAGCAAAACTTTCATTGAGTCAGATCTGTCTAGAGTTGAATCCCCGACAGACTGAAATAATCCTGGACCAGAAAAGAAACAAACTGAAAACTTCCTCTGTGAGGTCCTCAGTGCCTCTGCTCCTGAACTGCAACACTACAAGCACCCCTGTTCCCTGCAGCTCTTCACTGCCTCGGGATGCCCAAGTGACCACTCAGTGGGAGCAGAAGGATAAAAATTTGCTTATTTCCTCCTGGTCACACAGCAGCTGTCTGCCCTGTCGATGTGAGATGGCTCACGGCATTTCAGCCCACCACACTGGGTTACTCTACAGGTTCTTACAACTGGTCCTAGCTACAGAGACGTTTCACTGGAAGCACCTGAGATACTACTACCCTGATGAAACTGTGAAATACTTGGATGAAACTTTGTCTAAGGAAGGCGTGCAGGATTTAGCGCATGGTGATTCCATTTTGTTGCATTTCACTAAGTGGGTACTGGCAGCTATTACAGAGATTCAATCTAGTGCAAAGATCAGAAAATACCTCAGGAAAAAGACCATTGTAATTGCCTCAATCACCAGTGAAAGGCTGTGATTCTAATTGGTTTCAGCAATTGAGAAGTTAAAACAGTCATCTGGCAAAGTCACATGCAAAGACATTTTGGAATAGGGCACGTACACACACGCTCACGCACTGCTTACCCTCCATGGCTATGGTTGAGCAGAATGTGGGGGAAGGTTAAAGAAATTTACCAAAAGAAGGGAAAAAAGAAAAACAATATTAATAAAACTCAGCAGGAAAAAATAAAAAAAAAAAAACAACAAACCAAACCCAAAACATGTGTAGCAATAAGAGACCAGTTAAAAAGCCTGCAACGAAAACACATCCTCAAACAGTATGGGCAGTCATTCGTGTTAGCTCGTGGTCCCTTGGTTACAGAGGCACGTGCTGTGTGCCCGTGTGGGAGGTGGAAGTGTTTGCCATGCACCCATGCGTGCTCCTCACCGAACACACGGCGAAGAGATCATGCAAAGCTTGACAGGAGCAAGCCAGTCTGGCGAGCAGCAGAGTGGTAAACGGAGTAGAGGGCCCGGCACCGGTGGGAAACAACACGACCTGTGCAGCCCCAGCCCCTTCACACAATCAAGAGATTTAAGAAAATGTTGTATTCATCTTTCTAAAGCTTTTTTTTTTTCCTATAGAAAAGTCAAGATAGGAAATACATGGTCATTAACCGGGCAGCTCCTGTTGTGATGACTAATCCCAGTTGTGGCTAAGAACTACCCAGGACTCCTTCTCGATGGATTATTCCCAACCCACTGAATTCCTACAGCCAGGCCCTAACTTCTCAACGGTACCAACATCTGCCTTTCTTAACACTCCTTTTTTTGTTGGTTTGTTTGTTTTGTTTAGACCTAACATCAACACTATTGCTCTGCAGACTATAAAGTCACACATTTCTCTGTGTGGACTGGCTGATTTTACTCCAGCGAGTAACAGAAAAACATGTATTTCCTGGTGCATGCCCTGAAGACTCCTGAGCACACACAGTTTGTTTTTTAATTCTGCAGAAAAGGGAGGCTGAAATGAACCCTAAAAGCCTCTTCAGTTTAGGACTGCAGACATTAACAGAGCTATATGCTATCAACAAATAACGGGCTGTTTTCTTGAAGGTATAAACCAATCTGATTTCAAGAAACTCTTGACAGAAAAAACAGAATCAGCCCTTCTTCTCTACAGAAGAAGCTATTTAGTACACAAATCTTGTTCACTTGTTATTAATGATGACTGCTCAGGTTGGTTTGTTGTCAAAAGGATGTATTTCAGAAACCATTTTTCATGTTCCATTATCAGCATTTAGACAGGAAATTTTAGAGAATCCAAGTTTAGTAACACATCTGTTACTGCTTTTTGACATTTTCTGAGGCTTGGCAGCTTGAGAAGCACTGTCATCAGTTTATAATAAATAATGCTGCTCAAATTTGCCACTGCTGTCTATTTACGCTGATTGTTAAATATTCCTGTAATCCCAGAAGAAGAGAGCAAGAGTGAGACAGGCAGGCAGCGGCTCTGATGGCAAGTTTTGAATCCACGGTCAGATGAACTGGATTTTTTCTGTATTTTCTTAAACCACCTAAAATAAGTGTCGCTTATCACAACAGCTGTGTCTACCACAACATGCTTTCCTGATCTTTACTACAGGCTTGGCAGGGCTTAGATTAGCCAGAGGTTCTCCTTCCATGAGGACCTGTACTAGCACTAGTGGTACCATGCAGGGATTGCCCCGGCGTGTCTGCAGAAGCCCGTGCTCTGCAGACTCTGTCTTTCTCCCCTCAGGAAATAGCTGGAGCACAAATCCATCACCGCTCTGGGAGGTACTGATGGCATCAACAAACAGCATGGGACCAGCAGCAGGAGTGATCCTGCTTTAACACTCCAGTCAGCAATACCACCGTCAGAGCAGCAGCCTTCGTGGAGGTGCACCTGTGTAGCTGCCAAGGTTGTGAAATAATAAAACGGCCATGTGTATAGATCAGCTGCATTTCTGTTCGAGTATCAGTGGCAGAATTCCCAACCACTATTGTATCTAGCTGCTGGAAACTGCTAGCATCAGAAATAGCTCCACTGATTCCTCTCAGGAGGCCCTGAGGACACTCAGGTTTGTGTTTCCTGAAGATGAGAAAGATATCGGAGTCCCAAAGGCAGGGAACAACACCTAGAGGCAGGATTTTAGAAGTGACTGACATGTTAAGGAGCAGTTCCATGGACACCAACTGCGGCAGGGGACAGGACACTGTTTCACAGCACCCTACAGCATCTCTCTGCTAGAAAACTGTAAAGTTTCATTTTTGGCTTTATTGCCTATTTACTGGAGATGAAACATATTAGAAGTATCTCAGTCACGGGTCAGACTCTTCCCTTGTTCCCCAGAGCTAGTAGGGTTTCTGGAGCCTTGGTGCTGCAAGCAAGAGTATTTTGGAGCACCACAGTTCAGACACGTCCCAATTCTCTGTGGCTGAGGACAGGACCTCGGTACTACCCGAGCACCTGTGACCCCTGGGTGTGCTCCTTCCTGCTTAACAAAGGTGCTGATCAGGGAGGCTGAGTCCATACGGGAGAGCTCACATGCGGGAGAGCTCACATGCTCTTGAAACGAGAAGTAAACTTCTAGGTGACAAACATGTTGAATCACATGGAGGATATGATCCTACCAGTTAACTCCCCACTTCCCTGGAGACCTGCCAGTGCGTGTCTGCCCCATGACAACATTTACTTGGGAAGTTTAGTCGCTTTTGCTTTCCACGGTCTCTACTTCAGGAACAGCAAACTATCTTAGAGTGGTAACTAATTTTCCGAAGCGTATTTCACATGACACTGAGCAATGTACCTTCACGCCTTCGTTGTAGCTGTCCACAGGGCTGTTCAGGCTTGCAAGGCTGCCCAAATGGCTGGGGGCTCCAGGGCGGGGAGGCTTCTTTGGCGGAGCTGCGTGATCTGATTAACACAACAATTTGCATTTTAGAGGACCAACGTATCAGGTGTACCCGCATAATTTTGGTCTGTCAACGCTACAAAGGCTACCTGTGATTTACTGTATTAGCAAAGGAGATGTACATCTTTATGTGTCTTACAGTAAATCCATTCTTTTAGGAGCTACACTTCAATCTCTGTTTCTCCTGAAGAAATGCAGACAGCAAAGGTTGTGGAATTCATCAGGTTCTCCCATGATTATGAGAACATTGCGGTCTTAGTAAGATACTTCAGAAATCCCTTTGTGGGGCAACTGCTACTCATCTCAGTACACCTACCCCAGATCGGAGAGGTACTCACCCTGTAGAAGCACAGCTGAGTGCCATACACGCTGCTTATTTCTGGGAAAATTGGACTTCTTCATGGCAGAAATCCTGGGTGTGATTCACTTTGAGACTGAGAAACTTAAATTTTGGTGTCTACTTTTGTTTTACATGTCTGAACTCCACACACGGTTAAGTCCTACACAGTGACTCAGCTTCCTCTAGACACTTCCCGCCTGTTGATGAAACACTTTCTTGGCTTTGCTGACTACATCTCTGGGGACTGCACGGGTAATTTAAACCCACCGTGCACTGAAACATCTATGTGTCGTTATCTGGAACTGAATCCATCCCTTGTATGAAAATACTGGCATAAACTTTTGTTTACTACTACTGGCAGACGACTTGTAACGAAGGGTTCAAGATGACAGAATATAAATTTACTTCTTACCTGGTTTACCCACGGGTTGATATATGTGCTGGTTACCAGCCTATAAAATAAAATGTACATTTAGACTAGTTATTACAGTGCTCACAACTTTCATCAGTACAATTTCAAATAGTGAGAGCAGCCAGTTCTAAGCACATTTCTCAACAGTTAAAATCACATCCCTATTCACCATCATTAGCTAAGCTCCTAAGTAGAGGTATGTTATTTATAGAGTAAGAAAAGAATTTTCATTGATTCTGCATCACTTGCGGCAGCCCTGGCCTCTACGTTAGAGTTTATCCTTCAGTATTAATCAAATGTGGTGGTATGTTCACGATGGGTTTCAGCCTGTATTCAGAGATCAAAGTGTAGGAGTCATGGTGATGACTTCTGAAGAAGCAATGGCAGCAGTGCAACAATCAGAGAACGAAGGTATTTCTGCACTGCGGGATGGTTTCCATAATGGTAACGGATTTCTAAGCTGGTTTACTTTTTGGTTTTGTCGCGAAGCTCTTAGAGTCGATTTGCTTATTCATCTCGAAGTATTTCATAGTAGACTGAAGTGACTTTCCTCGGGAGTTGTATTTATACAACCGTCACGCCAACCTCAGCCGCCGAGGCGAGCAGCTCCGGGGCCGGCACGATGGGGGATTCCTGCGGGGAGCGGGGAGACCCGCCGGGCCCGGTAACGGCGACCGCTAGGGGGCGCCACGGGCCCGGCTGGGCAGCCCGGCGGCAACGGCGTGTCGGGGCTCCGCACCCGCCGGGCTGAGGCAGCTTCGCAGGCAGAGCCCCGGGGGAACACGCTGCCCCCGGGTGCCAGGCTGCAGGGGGGGCCCTGCTCTCCTCCAGCGCCGGCCGGCAGCGGTGAGCACGGCTGTGGGAGCTGCGCCCGGGGAGAGGAGCTCCTCCGCTCAGGGACAGAGCTCCGGGAGGGGCAGCGGGGTGAGGGGGATCAGGGACAGCGAGAGGGAGACAGGCTGCGGGAACTGCGCCCGCCTGCCTGCGACAGGCCGGCCAGGCCAGCGGGACACGGAGGATCCCTTATCCTCTCCCCGCCCGGCAGAACGCGGTGACTTAAGGGACAGGGGACAGTGGCGACAAGGCCCTGCCCGGCGCTGCAGGCACGGCCCCGCCCGGACCCCCCCAGAGGTGCCCTCGGACAACCGGTACAAGGCTCTGCAAGTGGAACAAAACCATGATGAGGACACTGCTCGAGTCAGAGGAGTTGCCAAGGTTAAGTCAGCCTCTGCATCAAAACCGCTTCCAAAAAGAAAAAAAGTCTCCTATGACAATGAGACCCTTCTGTGGAGAACAGAAGACCCAACGTGCCGACCGGACCCACTTCTAAAGGAAGTCTGCTGCCTCCCTGGGGTCCAGAATAAAGATTTGAAGAGAAAACTTCCTACCCTGGTATGGCCCTTGGATTATTATCCATAGGTGATTTTTCACATAGGAAGCAAAGTTGCAGTAAGAAGTTCGAGGGAATCAAAAGAGATTTCAGGGCCTTAGGACACTTAGTTAAGGGATCAGGAGCAGAAGTAGTATTCTCTATCCCTCCAGTTGCAGGGAGTGATGAGGGAAGAAATAAGATGATGCAGCTGACCAATACCTGTCTCCATAACTGGCATCACCAGCAGAATTTTGGGTTTTTTCATCACATGTCTGTCTACACAACACCGAGTCTGCTGGCGACTGACAGGGTACACCTGTCTCAAAGGGGAAAAAGGACCTCTGCACGGGAGTTAGCAGGGCTGACTGAAAGAGATTTAAACTAGATCTGAAGGGGGAAAGGGATAAAACCAGGCTCACTAGAGATAAGCCTGGGGGCAGCAGACTAATGTCTGAGGGACAGTGTGCTAGGTTAACGGTTGGACTGGACTATCTTCAAGGTCCTTTCCAACCTAGATGATTCTGTGATTCCGTGCTAGTGAGATCCTTGGTCTGCTCCATGATGTGCTGAGTACACCGGAGCACATCTGAAATGTCTTTGTATTAACGCACACAGCATGAGGAGTAAACAAGAGGAGCTAGAAGTCCTGGAGCTAGAAGTCCTAGAGCTACAACATCACTGGCACAAGTGGAAGCTGGTGGGATGAGTCCTGGGACTGGTGTGCCATGGTGGATGGTTATAGCTCTTCAGGAGGGACAGGCAGGGCAGGTGAGGTGGGGGGTGCTGCTGTATGTAAGGGAGGGGTTGGACTGTATGGTGCTTACAGTTGGCGATGACACGGTCAAGAGCCTCTGGGTAAGGATGAAGGAGAAAGCAAATAAAGCAGATGTTGCTGTGGGAGTCTACTCAGCCAGGTGTGAGACTCCCCAGCCAGGCAGCACGATGGCACCAATTAATTATTCTACAAGGAATTAAGGGATGTCTCTATATCGGCTGCCCTGGTCCTTATGGGTGGTTTTAACTTCCCAGACACCAACTGGGAATATCACAGAGTCGCCACAAACATGTCCAGGAAACTTCTGAGGCCTGCTGAAGATAACTTCTTGGTGTGGGTACTAAGGGAGCTGACTAGAAAAGGTGCCCTTCCTGGATTTGTTCTTTGTAAACAAAGAGGGACTTGTGGGTGAAGTGGTGACTGATGGCTGTCTTGGTCACAGTGACCACAAAGTAGTTGAGTTTCAAAGCACTGGAGAGAGGAGCAAGACTGTGACCCTGGATATGGGGAGAGCAGGCTCTGGGCTGCTGAAGGAGCTGGTTAGGAAGGTCCTCTGGGAATCTGCTTTGGAAGGTATTGGGGTCCATGAATGTTGGTCACTTTTTAAGAGCCACCTCTGAAGAGCGCAGGAGCAGACAATTCCAAAGTGTTGGAAGTCAAGCAAGTGGGAAAAAGCCAGCTTGGCTGAGCAGGAATCTTCTAGAACTTAGGTAGAAAAGTGTACTGATATTGGAAGCAAGGACAGGCAACATGGGAGGACTATAGATGCTGTTTGCCACTTGTAGGGAGAGAATTTGTGTGGCTAAAGCTTGATTAGAGTTCAAGCTGGCCAGCACTCTTGAAGGAAAACAAAAAGGGCTTTTTAAAATACCTTAACAGCAAAAGGAGAATCGGAGATAACACTGGTTCGTTGCTTGATGAGGTTGGACACCTCACAAATAGGGACACAGACGAAGTGGAGAGGTTAATGCCACCTTTGCCTCTGTCTTCAGCACTAATGAGGGGCCCTGGGACCCCCAGAGCCCTGTGCTGGAGGACTGGGGGGATGATAAACTCCCAGCTGGCTCTGAACTTGTTCAAGACTTGCTGTTCCAGCTGGATGAAGGCAAGTCCATGGGGCCTGATGGGATTCATCCCAGGGTACCAAAAGACCTGGCCAATGTTATCGTGGGGCCTCTCTCTCTTATTTTTCAGTGGTCTTTAGGAGTCTGGAGAGGTCACAGATGACTGGAAGCTGGCAAATATTGTCCCTGTTTTCAAGAAGAGTAGGAAGAAAGACCTGGTAATTACAGGCCTGTCAGTCTCACTTCAGTGCCTGGTAAAATTATGGAGAAGGTTATTCTGGGAATTATTGAAAAACACCTGAGAAACAACAGAGTCAGTGGTCACAGCCAGCACAGACTCACAAGGGGAAAGTCCTGCTTAACCAACTTAGTTTCCTTTTATGACAAGGTCACCAATCCAGTTGACGAACTGGATTTGAGCAGGGAGTTGGACTCATCGATTCTTATGGGTCCCTTCCAACTTGAGATATTCTGTGATTCTATGGAAGATGGAAATCTGTTTGGTCACTGCCAAATTAATACTCTACAACAACTTGCAGTCGTCATGTCATTAAAACCCTTACAATCCCAACAGTCACATTTCATGCAAGCATATCTGTATAAGGGAGTTTCCATTGCAAAGTAAAAACACTGAAGGCAGTTAGAATTTAATAGGTCTAGTACTGAAGCATCTCAAAAAGAAATTTATAAAATAAAGACCATTTTCTGCAAAGTCGGACAAGGTCAGACCTAAGGAAGCTGCTTTTTCAACACTTTGAAGATGACATTCAGACTGCTTATGGTTCACTTTTAGTGGGATGAAAACACAGTATTTGCTTCAATTCACCTTCAGCTCTGGATAATGCTATCACATAAATGACCACGTAAGAATGTTAATTCATTAGCTTTCTTTTCTGACCTTTTAAAGCAACTGGTTTTGAACGTCTCACATTCTCTGTTTTCAGAAACACACCCAGGTAACAGGGATAATAGCAGTACACTTACTATTCCCTAGCTTCTAACTCCACTGCCACCTCATTTCAGTGCTAGACAGCTGTGAGGATACCAAGCACCTTGCCCAACAGCACCCAGAAAGTTTGCAGGAGATCCTCCGAACTGAACTTCTGAGCAGCTCATGCCTTCACAACTGACTCATCTTTCCATTAACAAACTGGAGGGATACTCCAGTAGTTCAGTATTTATTCAAAGCTTCAGCCTAACTTTTTTAGAAATTCATGTTATGGTTTTAAAATTACAGGCAGATCCGACAATGCCTCCTATGGCCAAGGTTGCCTGAGGCCTGCTTTCAGCTGCTCAAAACTTTGCCAAATTTTAACTGCATGAACCGAAAATTCCCACACTAGCTCTCTACTTTAAGCTAATTTCTATCAGTTTACGATGGAAAACTGGCAAGAAGCACAACTTTCAGAAAGTAAGGGTGCAAAAGAATGTATTGCATAGGGAGAAATATGAAGTTTTCTTAAGTTTCACAGAGGATATTCCATCAACTTAATGATTTAGAGCAGAAATGTGATAGCTAGAAATAAGTGAGCATGTTTGTCCTGCCTACTCCAAGTCTGCAACCACAGACTTGGAAAAAAAAAAAATAAAAAAAATAAAAAAAATCAAACTTCGCTTTCAGGAGCAATGAGTAGAAATCAAAGATTTCAAGCCCTGAAACTATTCTGCTGCCACCAAATACCTCCGAAACCCACTGGCTGATCATCTCACACACTACCCTACGGCCATCCTCTATAGCTAGAAAAAACCATCTGCTTTCTGCCAGCACCATCAGTCATGTCATTAACTTTGATTTGTGTTGTTAAACCTAAATATTTCAAATCTAATAACCCTGGGAGAGAGAAGGGAGGAAAAGAGGAAGGAAACTAAAATTCCACTAAAACAATTCTTGCATATTTACTTCCAGAAAATTGCATATTAAAAATATATGTCAAAACAATCTGCACAAAATTATACAGCCACGTGCTCATCAGTTGGGAACTACTAAATGCATATGATAACTGTTCATTTGTACCATCCTACCCAAGAACAGGATCATGTATTACTTCTCCTCCCTCCCAGTGTCCCTGAACTGCTGCTGCCCTGAACAGGAATCAGAGCCGCTGTGCTTTCTGCTCTACACCCTTCCAAGCGCCACAACGACTAATCAAAGAAAAAGTTACTTTGTGGGGAAGATGTAAATGACTTCAGTGAACTGGATTCTGTCCTCATGACTGAAATCTCTGTGTAATGTTAGGCAATTATTTAATCCTAGTTTCTCCTAGAAAAGACCACTGCCTATTTCTTACCATTTTGAGAAACTGAGATTGACTCAGAGAAGTAACAAACATTTCCCACTGCAAATGAAGTCAGTCAGAGTTAAGTTCTGAAGGTATTAAGAAGTATAAAAATGCAAAATCAAATTCTGCAACCAGAAATTGAGTTGTTAAGAATTAGAGTCTCTTTTAAAACTCATTTAGTCAATGACCACTGTGTGTTTTCTTCATGCTCTTTCAAATGGGGTGTGAAATTGTGGTACCTTGTCTGGCACGACAGAACTACCCCTACAAGCAATTTGGGATCTGGGTGTTGTATTTTTTATTCTAACCCCAGGCAGTCATGCTGCAATCAAGCAGCAGTCAGAGAAACTATCTGGCTGCAAGAAGCTGTAGTTTAAACCCGTTGCCACCAAGAGCCACCTCAATCAAACCTCTGGCATGACTTAAAATCTCCCAGTTAGCTCAAAGCATCTTCAGGAGCAGCACAAAATGCAGTGATACTTTACTTGCTCCTACATAAAGAGGCAAAATAGCAAAGACATAGCAATAGCTAATAGTCTTCTCCAATTTAATGGAAAAAAATTCAGCAGCTTCCAGACATGGATGCCTCTAGAGACCACGCTGCAGTGTGTCATTAATGTACTCACTCATGATTGCATTTTGGCTGCAATTGCAGGAAGAGTCCCTAAATTCTTAGGTAGTGAAGAAATACCGAAGCCAAACTAGGAGTTTGCAATCACATCCCAAATGAACTAGGAAAGTGAATTCAGAACATTAACTTCACTTTAAAGGTGATCTCTGGGGACAAACAGTAGACGAAGCATCAGGCTTCTATCATTAACAGTCCCTCGCCTAACCCCCCCATCAATAAGGATGATTCAGACTCCAATGGCAATTAAACAATTGGAGAGACGTTTTTAGCTAAACAGACAGCAGTTAAGCCAGTAAGAAAGAATACCACAGCTGCAGCTGTTGTCTGGCAATAAATGAATGGCTGTGGGGTTTATTCCATTTGTTTCATAGCGGATCATTTGCCCCAAACAGATTTCTGGGTAATACAGCAGTAACATTTACATTCCTTGAAAGAAAACCCTTCAGATATTTAAAACAACCAAAAAAGTTATTTTAATCCTGCTTCCTGTTGACAGAACTTTCAGAAAACTATCCACATTTTTAAATAAAAGGCCCAATTATAGCACGTGAACATTTAACAATTATTGCAACGTATCTGTGGAAACATTTTAGTATTTGTTTCAATAGCAGCTTCAAGGGGAAAAAAAACTACAACAAACCCCAAATCCCCTAAACTGGTGCATGAACACATTTGCCACGGCTGCTGTTCCCACAGAATCTGAGCCTCTTGGAAAGTTGTAGAACCATGTAATAATAGTGGAAACATTTAGCAAAAACTTTAAATCACCTCCCATATTCAAGACAGCGTACAGCATGTTCTACCAGGGAACAGGAGAAAGTTGGGAGATGAAAAGATCCCACACATACTTACTGGACCCTGGAGACCTCCATCCTCCCGGTCGATGCTGCTTCGGGAGAGCCGCACGTCGGGTTTCTAAAACAAAAATTAAAGATTTCATTCCATACTCTGCTTATCGATTCATGCGACCTAAGCTTAAAATCATTTTTAAAGACAGGAAAATACTGTTAAAAAATTCACACTGACAAATACAGATGTCATTTTATTCCAGTCTATACACCCCCGCTGCTGCAACTACGCGCGTCTGCAACTGGAGCTACTGAAACTCCTGGCAGCCTTCTCGACTGCTTCTCAACCACCCGTTCTCAGCGCATGTGTAAAAATGCTTATTATAAATATTGATAGTACCATTTCCCTAACACAACATTGGAAAACCTGCATTTTAATTTTTTTCAAAGGCAGCAAAAGTTGGCGTTGTTTTTTGTTTTTTTTTAAAATAACTGCTTCCCAACAGCAAAATTTAAACCATGGGATGAGAAACGCTGCGCATTAATTCCCACTTCCTGCCCGAGGACAGCTTATATGTACTTGGCTCCCTCTCCAAGTCTGCAAACAGGGCCAATTACTGGAGCTCTTTAAACACTGCATTTGGATACAGAGAGCTAATAAAGACATCCAGATGCACTATTCTCCTGATACAAGCAACAAATGTATTTCTCTCTTATGTACTTGAAGCGAGGTATAGGAACCCAGGGCTTGGTTGCTTAAAGTAAAAAAGACCACACCGATTTTTTTCCACACATTTTTCTCATCTCTCCAGCAAATCCAGGTATGTTACACTTATTCTTCAAGAACAATGCTAATTACATGGAAAGACAAAGGAAGAGTAGATGTGAAACAAACGTTAACACTGATGTGAAGACACAAGTTCAGCAAAATTGAGAGTGGTTTTCTACTGCACTAATGAGGGTATATAAAACCGAAGAGGATCTTTATCTGTTCAATTCACTCTTCTACTAGATGAGATGAGGAGTTAATGAAACTGGATAAAATGCTTATCTACATCAATGTAAATACAACTTCCTTCATATATCTGTATACATATATATACACATAAAATGGGACACACACGGCATGAGAAGGAAAATTTTTTATTTAGAGAAATGTAGGCGTGTGAATACTGACTGTAACTAAACCAACCCCATGTTCTTTCAGGGTCAGTTTCAGGGGATAAATATATCCATTTCTTGTTTAAAGCTACTCCAGATCCCTTCTTTCTTTCTAAAAAGCACTAAAGAATAATTCCAACTCGCATATCCTGCTAATAACCCCAAAAATCCAGCAGAGCAGATAGAACTCGCAAAGATACACTAATATTGATCTTTTGTCATTAAAAATACCCCAGTTGTGCTGGTGGTGTGTCAGAAGGGCTTATACTTTGGATTATCATTCATTCTTTGCAGACTGAGGCACAGTCAGAAACAGTCGCTGCCTGAAAGAACGTGCAGATTAAAAATAGACAAATCATACTAGACAGGGAAATATTTAACCCCATCTTAAACAGGAAGAACTGAGGCGATTTCCCCATGCTTCTCTAGGAATTTGTGACAAATTTTAAGATGAAACCTACCACTGTCAGATCTCCAGTTTATTCTCTTTATTATGATGAAGGATCTTTTTCTGATTAAAGTCTCACTTGATATGGGTATGTTAGATACTTCATTAGATACCTAAAGTCATGATTCTCATGTTTTTAAGCTAAAGCAAATAGCTATCCTTGTTTAACTAAGCATACAACTAACTACATTTCTGTTGCACTGATGTTCACAATTTCCTTTCGTATCACGTTCTTTTCTAGCCAAGGAAGTGGCCAAAGTATTTGGAAATAGTCAAAGACTGCTTTATCACAGGGGTCTTTGCATCTTTAACAATTTATGATTCCAGAAATGCACCGCAAACCAGACTCCAAAGATAATGAAATATCAAGCACTTTAAAAGATTCAGAAGCACAAAAATACACACTAGTCCAACTAACAGATTTTTTTTTTCTAGTATTGCAAGAAAAAAGTTAAATTAACAGATTAACAGACATCTCCTCCCCTCCTTGTCTAACAAGGTCCTCCCTTTCATCATCTAAACTCTCTAAATGTCCGATTCTACCTCCTCACATCACAGCAACAATTCAATTACCCAGGTTGCCACCAGCAGCAAAGGTGCAGTGTATCAGTGAACTTCAGGACATCATGCACATGAACAGCATAAAACCACCTAGCTGGAGTCTAAATTACATTATTAACTTGACGAACACTGGCTTCACACAGCGCCAACAAAAATACAGAGTCCTGCTGACCACCCTGATGGAAGCGACGCCATGGAAGGCACTGGCATCTCCAAGAACTTGATCTGAAAATGAAGATACCAAACGCCAACAGGTAATAGCAAACCAGAGGGTCCGCGGGCAGTCTGTGCAGCTGCACAAGCCACCTGCATCTTGGTGATCCGCATATTTACATCTTAGGAATAAGGACAGAAAATCCTTAGTAGTACGTAAATGCAAGCCCTTTTCAACTTCTTCAAACGTTTTCCTCCTTCTGCCCCATCAAAACTTGGATAGTTAGGAACACGAGGAACAACAGAGAAATTTCAACACACTTTTGTGTCCAACGACTAAGAGGCCCAATTACATTTCTAGTGACTTGAGTGTGCTCCAATAAATTCTAACAACTCCCACTTTGGTAAATATTAGTTATTTGTGAAGATATGGAAATTTCAAAAGACAAACTCTTTAACAGTAAAGACAAACTATGGAAATTTCAAAAGACAAACTATTTTACAGTAAAGGTGGTATCTAAGATCAAACTCCCACTGTATTTTGAAATATTTAGCAGCAATTCTTACGCTTCTACAATGGAAAGAGCTTTCATTTTAGCTCCCCATGCTGAATTACGTAGCAATGCATTACTGAATTTTTAATACTTGAGATGCTTCCGATGTGTTTAATGCAATATTCTTTAGCTCAAAAATAAGCCTCACACCAAAACTGACCCGTTCTGTACTTTACACACCATTTTACAGCCCCAAAGCACCCTCTTCTATCTTTCCAGTCCCTGCTATGGCCCTGTACCTCCACGGCAGCCCTCAAAAACCGCAGAGACTCCTCCAAGTGATTCTCCCATCCTGGTACTGGGTGTACCAGTAGATAACAGAGCCTCTTGGCTGGACAGGGAAGGATCCTGCCTGAGAGGCACCGAAAGGGGCTGGAAAGTGGTGCTCTGCACGTGTGCATTTACAGAGAACACTTCTGGCACTTGTTGGAGCACGATCGTATTGAGGGTGTATATACAACAGGAAGATGAGCTGGAGTGGGGAGAACCCTCAAGACATCCACTTGGTTGTGAAGCTCCCAGGTTGAAGGTAGCTAGTAAGACTGTGTATCTACAAAGGCCTTGCTTAACACTCCTGTGCAGCATAAGACTGTTTCAGAAAATGAAGCCTTTGGGAAACTGGAGATTTATGATTCAGCTTTACCTGAAAAAGTTGCCGTCTGTGATTATGTTTTTCAAGCCTTGAAGCTAAACAGTGAATGACTTGATGACGGATCATCTTCAAATGTGTCTCATACCCATAGTATGACAGGACTTCTCAAGCACACAAACTGTGGTGCTCTGAAATTTTTTTTGTGAAAGCACTAACTGTACTAAACTAAAATGCATGTTTAAGAAAAGTCTTTTCCACTTACCATTATCTTCATTACAGATACTATTTTAGGGAAGAACTATATTTTAACAAATATTTATCTTGCAGAAAATCAAGACCCTTGAGAAGCAAATGGATTTTTTTCTAGTAAGTAGTCTACTGATCTAAAATCTTTGGAAACGTCATAAGGACTTTTCAGACAGGATACATATGTTGACAAACTGGAATATAATCAACTTTATTTCCAGTATTTCTGCTCACTCACTAATAAAAGAACATGTAAGTCTTGGCATTCGCAAGACATGCCAAATTGTAATGTCTTGGTGGGATTTTCTCAGGCTAAAAATTAAAATCTTATTTTAGCAACAGTTCACATCAATTATATTTGAATTGCAGTTCTCAGTGTCAAAATAGAACAAAACCACAACGATGTGGGAATTTCAGAAAAAAACCCAAACCAAACACGATAAGAAAACTATGTGAGTTATTTCTTCTTAGCCTATCACAGGAAAGGGCTACACATTTTAACACTGCTCTGTCTGCTGAAGAATTAGTAAAAGGCACGCACATCTATATCATTATTTTATATGATTAAAACCAATGCCACGTACCATCAATACAGCCACAGAAGAAAGGTTCAAACTGGAAACTAAATGTAAATGAGGAAGCAGGTCATTAAACAGGTCCAAAAGAAAAACGTTCTGCAAAATGTTCAGAGATAACGACTGTCAAAAGTTACACCACAGAAATCACTAACTTCACTACACTGCTGAACTTCAAAGGTCACTTTGAAAAGACACAGAACCACACAGCTGCTTTCCCACAACTTCTGCAAAGCAAACTAAATAGCTACCAGTTCAGCAAGCTCTCTCATGGCATCATCACCACCACTGGTTTCCTATCTGTGGTTACAGGTGATTCTCCTTTTGGGTCAAACTCTATATTAAAATACTAAAGGTACCACTCTCTCCTAGAAGCAATAAAAAAAAAATCAGGATAGTTTTTGGCAGTTCCAAACTTCTGTCAAAACCCACAAATAAAAGTATCCCCGGGGGGCCTTTAAAAATTATTTTAACACAATGAATTAATTGATTTGCTTTCAAATTAATTCTACAGACAAGGAGTCAGGGCTGGAAGATTAAACATACACATGCTGTGGTCCTATTGAAGTAATCTGATCCTCATGGGCTGATTTTCTGTGTGAATAAATACTGTAAAGGAAAGCCATCATGTTGGACATAAGTGCAAGTATGGCAGCATGCGTGCCAGGCTGCAGGGTAATGGGCCAGATCTTTTAGTTACAGTGAGCTGCAAGTGCCAGCAGCAGAAGGGCCAGTCACAATTGTGGGGCACTATTTTTGGGGATGGAGGCTGTTCGTTCTGCTTCTATGCACTATGCACGAGTAAAATCTTGATTAATCTTTGTCACTTTTGGTTTTTGAAATACCTGTATGGTCAAAAAACAACTCTGCAGAAAGTGCAGAATGAGAACTTCATTAATCTCTTGTGATTTTGCTTGTCTGCTGAGTCTAAACATTACAGGATATATAAATGGTGAGTGAAAAACTCCAGTCCTCAGGACTGCAGCACCTAAAAAGAACTAAGATTCCTTACACAGGCAGCAAAACAGACATCCACTTGTCTGACATAATGTGTTTGTACTGCAGCCATCTCACCCATCCACCTGCATATGCCCTGGACAGAGAAACATCTTCTGTACTTGCATCAAGCTTAAAGTGCAGAAATGCTTAGTTTTCACTTTAGCTTTCTCAAAAATAATTCAGAGATGTCTGTTCTCCTTCCCGGAGATGCTGATAACCAAAGCACTTTTATCAAGACAGCATGAAAGCCTACAAGTTTAATCAGTGTCCAGTAAAGCTACCAGACTGGTGTGCAACTTGGTACAATTTAAAATGAAACACTTCTTTTCAGTATTTATACAAGAGATTTACTTTCATTCAGAAGCTTCCCATGAAGAGAGATCTCTTTGTTTCCTCTTTTCACAGCAGAATTTCAGAATTCTGGATTGTGTTACGGCTGCAGCTTGCAAACAGAATTTCTATCTCAAGTATTGACTAGTCACATGTTCTCAAAGGACCAGTTTCAGGCAAACTGCTCACACTGATAACAACCTCTCTGAAGACTGGCAAATTTCCATTTCAATGCTACTGCAATTTAATTCTTCATCTGGGGTGTCTCGTCTAGCACACACAGCATCAGTGCTGTTTATACTTGTAGTAACATGCTTTGAGTTGTATTTTTTCCCTGTAGAAGCAGCAATATATTTCAAGTCATGAGCAAGCTGGTATTACTCTAGGGAAAAAAAAAAACAACTGTACTAACAGAAACCCCACTGAGGATTTTTCTTCTTGTTGCAGTGTCTTAAATGAGTTGCAGTTGCTCTCCTGTGAGTCCAATTCTCAATAGCAGAAGTGAGATATGCAGGAGTCTGAAGACTGTGTAAACAGAGCTGCTTTTGAAAGTAGCCAGTTTAAACTGAGAACACTACACTCTCTGGTTACACAAGTTAAAAATTAAAACCTGGCTCTACCCTCTCTATTGTTCTCTGCGCTCAAAAGGAAGAATATTCTTCTGAAACCTGCCTATAGAAGGCAAGGCAGAGCCAGACTCCAGCAAATCATTTTATTAGATTAGAGCAGAAAGGCGTCTTGAAGCAAGTGAGAGACATGACATCAATTTTGAGAAAGTTGCTTCTCCTCTCTAAATCACCTGCAGTGAAATGAGAGAAGGCACTTCTCCCAGGAGAAGAAACATCACTAGTCACTCACTAGAGGACATGGGCCAAGAAGCATGTGTGTGTAATACATGAATTATTTCTACGCGGGACCTGTGTTTGGACTCTCATGTATGAATTGTGGATATCCTTCGGGAGATCTGCAAGGCCTCCAAGCATGACTCCCCACAATGACTTTTCTACCATCTAGATTTCTTTGGAGTTAAACCTAGAAAAGCACATCCCTTTTCCAAGAAACAATCATCTACAAACAGAATATTCCTCTGACACATCCTGCTATGGGTTCAAAGATACCCTGTGGTTATCATTAGCTTGTTCAGCTTTTGACACAGTGTATAAATCTGTAACAGGCATTAAGTATAAACCCCAAAGTCTGTATAGTCAAACTGTTAGCACAGAAAGAAAAAGAACTGATGTCTCCTATGGATTCCAATTCCTCATTTTGGCCATTTAAGTTAATGCTTACTTCCACTCAAACTTTCTCTGTTTTTTGTCACTTTCAACCCTCTAAGGCTTTACAGCAACCAAATCCAGCTCTGGCAAAGCTGCAGAGCTGTACGGCTGCTCACCAGCTCATCGGTGATAGTTCTCCTCTGAGTAGGGGGTGGCAACAGAGATGGTGTCTCTTCACAACAAAAACTAACACATAATGAAAACAAAATAATTCTTTTCCAAACATATGCTAAGGATGTATTCTAGATCAAAACAAACAATCAGCAAATCCCCCCTCAAGCAGCAATTTGGGGTACGGTAAACATACTAATGGTCCAGATATGGGATTAAAACACAGTAACACTACAAGTTATTATTTGTATAATAATTAAATGACTTATATAATAATTATCTGGCAGAAAAAGCCAAAAAGTTCAGAAAGGTCAGAAAGTTTTTTGCAGAAAGTTCCCACACAATCTACTGCCACCTGAAACCACAGTACCTCATTCTCAATCAGCATATTGATTCCTCAAAAAGTTCCTGACCATCTTGCAAGTTTTAACTGACAATGGGATCAATTTGACCTCCTGGGCTTGTGAAAGTCACAGGCAACTGGTGCCATCCAAGACTGAAAAAGCTAATGCCCAAATTAGGGAACGAATTTTCCTTTCCCCTCCCACTCTTCAGCTTGCAATAAACTGGAGAAAGCAATCTGGATAGAGTGGTTTCTTTACAGTCATCCAATGGCAAACCGCAAATTCCCAAGTGCACTTACAAGGAAACCAGACAAAAGCAAGCTGCAGTATCCTTTAATATCTTAACTCTGGCACAACCTGTCCAGAACACGTACTGGGCATGGCAGTACCTATCAGTAACTCTCAAGAGCTAGTGGAGTTTCATCCTACCTTGGTTGTCTTCACAGCTGTCAGCTGTTCTGAACAGTTTTGAGTACGATACATAACTAAACCCCTGAGAGACTAAGACAATTCAACTGGCAAGGAGTAAGGTCTTGGTGACACCATCTACGTACAAGATCTTGCTCTCCATTCCCACCCATTGGCTTCCTATAGAATAAAGCAGAAATTCTTGTTTTCAAGGAACCCAATGTCCTGGCTTCAAGATCACGAAGACTGTTTCAAGGTCTGTGAGACAATCACGATCAGCAAGTTTGGTGTCTAAAGTAAAAATTATTTATCTGTACAGCTAAGATTTTCCTGGAGACCAACTCTAGACAGTGCAGAGAACTCTTACAGAAAACACTTGCTTTAAATATAGAGTATATTTATTCAAACTTACCTCCTGTAACAAACCCATGTCACCTGCATTTATGCAGGCATGTTTTGTAACTATGTAAAACATAAAAAATTTCCAACCCAAAACATTCCTTGAAACACGCTTAAGACCGAACATGTGACTAACATTTGTCACAACCCACACCACACTGCTGTAAATCATCCACCATCAAATGAGGCTCACGCACCCACAGGCTTCCCAGCAGAGCCTGTACAGAGGCAAATGCTACTACCAGCTTCAGCTGCATCTGCAGCTATCAGTCTTCAGTAGGAGAATTTTAACACAGAACTTAAATTTTGACAAGTGGAAAGCCGAAGTTGAACTAAAAACATACACCAGTGACACTGACAACATGAAAACATGGAACTGCAGAGAAACAGAAGATCCCATTAGTAATGCACTTCTTGCTCCTCCCGGCGATGTTCACAGCTTCTTGGCCATCTCGCAGAGTTCTCTCTTAAATAATTTCTTCCCACTAATATGTCTTATTGTATCTCCAGTGCAAGACTGCTTCCAACTCTTACTACAGTCAGGGTTCTTAGACAGCTGATAGCTACCCCTTTTTTAGGGGTAAGGTATGCACAGATCTATCTCCTTAAGAGCAAACAGGCAATCTCCAGATTGGCACAGAATTATACCCGCAACTTCCCCCACACAGATACTCAACTAGATAAAGTGAGAGTCGCTAAAAACCACAGCTGTTTAAGTATTTGAAATACAAGACTAGCCGAACACTTGATTTAAAAACTGTTTCCAAATCTGCATTTTAGTAGTGACTCCTGTGTTCAGTAAATATTCTCGTTTCACAGAAGTGACCAGTTTTATCAAGCTGCAATAAAAAAAGAAGAAAATCAGAACAAATGAAGAAGCACTATGAAACAAAGTATTACCAGGAATCGTTCCTCTTTTTCAAGCCAGCGCTGGTCTTCTTCCATCTCTTGTTGTTGTCGTATCAATCTCTCCTCCATGAGATGTGTGGGTAGAACCTGCCCCATTCCTCTTATGTCCAAAGTGCCTGAATCCTACAAAACAGAGCAAGTTTATTCAGTCTCACAACTTAAAATTTGTATAAAGAGCTGCAATAATTTGTAAGATTATAAAATAATAGATTTTTTAAAGCCTAAATGCAAAACCAGCACTCAAGCAGAGTTCCTTCAACTCCTTATAAACTGAAGCAGACCATGAGAACAAACTCTTTCCAACTGGAGACATTTTATCTGATTTGCTCCTAATCACTGGAACCAAGAAGATTTGAAAAATCCTGGTTTGTTTTTCAGCAACATTGTAACTTCATATATTACACTTCATTTAAGCTGGACAACAAAAATAGATGTCCTTTTCTTGGTATTGAGCAATAATGTAACTATCCAGTTGTTAAAAGCTGCAAGATACATTCTTACGCAAAAAAATATATGCTTTTCAGTTTTAGCTGACACTTGCAAAGCTTGTCACAAAAACACTTTTAATGGATTTTTGAACAAGTTTGTATGCATGTCTTAAGCAATACTCCATATACCATATCCCAATGCTGCCTGGAAATCATTAGCAAGTAGTGTATAAATTAGTATTTTTAAAAAAGCCAAGGGAAATTTGGTAACAAAAAAATCACTGGATTGTTTTTAGTAACAAACTTTTTTTGTGAAAAATTTGGCTGTAACTTAATATTACAAACACACGCAAAGCATTCACATGTTTCCACCAACACTTTATTCAAGCACGACACAGTTAAGACTAAATTGCTTCTAGAGTCAATAATCTACAGGGACGTTGAACTTCCTGGGACTACAAGCCTCAACCACATACAGTGAGAACAACAGCCAGCACGGCAGCAAGCTGCAATAGCCAAATCAACCAAGAGTAAGCAGAGGTGAGTCGAAGACTTGGACACGTAGCTGCTCATCTGTATTTAAGGGTAAGCCTCAGTTATCACTTAAATGTTCATCAGAGGCACAGGGAATAGAGCACTGGCTAGAGAGGAAAGAGATATAAGACAGAAGATGCACAAAGTTCATCTTTGTGGAAGGATAAAATAAGACGAATAAAGTATAAAATACTGGAGGAAAACAGAGAAAAAATGATGGCAGTTTAAAGGGGGAATTAATTTGATGCTTCTAGCAGCAGGTCTGTGAAATCATGACAGGCTGAAAAGCACCTAACATACAACTCAAGAACAGTTTCGCAGACTGCTTCATTTTCTGTTCTGGTTAAGTTACAGACAAGCCTCAGATACTTAAACTATGCTGGATATCTCCCACGAGAGGTATTTTTAAACAGTAATGACATTATGTATTTTTACATGAATGTTCCTGTATCTATTAACAGCATAAGTTTCAGTAAAGCCTTCTTTTAACAAATGCAAAATATTTGCTATCACTCACTCACTTAGCTAGTAGTAATAACTTCATCAAGAATTTGTGTAAAGAGTACACTTTTTGCTCATTCTCACATAGAAGGATTTGTTTCAAAAATAATTTACACATAACTCCCAATCCACTGCAGAAAGGCAATTTAGAAATTACCATAGAAACACTTAGTTTTCCTGCAATAATCTCCAGATGTACCTAAATAAAAAAGTCTATTTACTGCACAGCACGCAACACCAGATGTGTCAGTTCACACTACCTCCATGTTTGGTTGCCATACTGATATTTCCTGAGGCCGATGGTTCCAGGAATCAGCTTGATCCAAGAGAGAAGCCTGCCCAGGATAAATGCTGCCTGCCATGGCTGGTATCCCATGAGAACCAGGGTAGCCAGATACCTTGGGTGGGGGGGGAGCAAGGGGGGTGGGAAGACAAAAAAGAAGTTATATTAATAAGACTTATGCTTCCCCATAATTAATAGTTTCCCCTCCCCAAGGGAGCAAATATGAGAGCACAGAAATGACTCAATTCAAGCAGTCACTGAGAGGAAGGAGGGGAAGCAACATCTGAAGAAGGAAGCCAAGCCAATAAATGACACAAGCCTGTTTTTTTAAGTCTTTGAGGATGCTTACCATAATATAACTACTTGAGGATAACTATATTAAAAAATACATCAAAATATAACTGTAGCTTTTGAGGATAACTGTAATTATTTGTCAATGCCTATCAGAACAGCAGCATTAGAAAGTGTATTTTAACCTCTCCAGTCAAGAACATCAAAGCCCTCTGATGAACAAAAATAAATCTGCTGATACACTGGTAAGAGTTACACACGCAGAGCTTATATTCCAGTTACTAGGAGCCTGCAAACATCACCCTACGAGCCATATAAAAATGTACCTCCTAGTGTATGTTACAAGCTGAAGTCTTGAGTGACAGCATGTAATTAATGTGCTTAGCTGTGCAGCCTGAGAACTTCACCACAGGAAAATCAAAGTAGTTTTAATGGGTCTGAAGTACTCATTAAAACAGTAAAAACCTCCCCCTCTCCATGGAAAACAAAAGTCTTGACCGAGACTGCTGTATATGGCTGTAGCTTTGAACAGCCCCAAGAATGCTTAAAGTACTTTCGTGACAAACTTTTAAAAAAAAATTTCTTCAGCAGTGTTAGGAAGAAAAGCAAAACGTGTGAGTATACAACGTGGTAGATTTAACGGTGGCTGTCAGCCAACAGAAAATAAAAATGTTTCAGAGAAACATCAGGGATCAGAGTATCCCTAAGTCCAAGGAAAGCCCACCAGTTAATGCCATTTTATAAGGCAAATAATTTCATAGCTCAGCGCAAATGTCGACATGAACACCACATTCCTTCAATAAATATGAAAATCTCTGATGTGTTTCGTTGCAGTTTTTAGGAATTTGAGCACCGTATCAAATACAAAAATTTTTGTCATCTGGAGTAAACCTAGCAGGCTCAGTTTGGGGTTTGTTGATGTAAAACAAGAAACCATTTAACAGAACTCAATGAAACTAAATCGCATAAGAAGTGAATCAATCCCACCAGCCACAACTGAGTTATAAACCCCAATTTGAAAAAATACATGCACAGTATTAAATGTAATACCTGGTAATGATTTGGCTGTACCATATGCTGTGGACTTGGATAAAACCCTTCACTGGATCTCGGACTGGGGTAACCAGGTCTGCTGGGCTGTAAAGGTAAAGGAATTTTTAGTCTCTTTAGAAACAGAAAACTAAAACCAGAAAATTACTCTTTGGTGAGACAAACACTTACAGGTTCTGCATCACAAAAGCAAGCTCAAAAAATACCCTGAAATAAATATTCTAAAATGGGTAACATTTTTTTTGGAACAACTAAAATCAACTTTTCCTCCATTTCTGCTTAGAAATGGATGCAACTGAATCATTTGCTAGGTATGTCAATAAATAATGCTTGATCTCTGAATTCTTTGTGTATATTTAACTGTTTGCACTAAATGACCCACTCTTTGCTGTTTAACTCTAGAGAGGACATCAGCTAAGAACATAATTTTTAAATCAAGTTTCCAGGTGCAAAAATAGCATTGTTTCCAAGTTCATGATCTGAAGTACATAAAGTTTTGCTATTTGTTGCTTTTGTGACGGTTCCCAAAAGTAAATTCTTTTGTTTCAGTCAGAACACAAATCAAACTGATTTGTTTAGCATGAATATTTCCATGTGTTATTCTGAGGACTAAAGTTAGTTCTGATAATTAACTTCTGTGTAACTAATTGCCTCAACATGGAAGGTGCTTTTGATCATATTCTGAACTCCACAGTCGCTTCATTATCCATGCTTTGTTTTGCAATGCATTCCCAGCCAACAAAAGAACCAGACAGAACTAGCTCCTATTAGAAAGGACAGCTAAAGAACAGCTATCCAGAGTCTTTCTTGCTTTACCCCTTCAGGAGAAGGGCAACAACACAAGATGTATAAACACAGAAATACATGTGAAAAGTCACCAGAAATTTGGACAGCACTATTACAAAAAATTGCATGAAAAGGAGCCTGGTTTTCTGCACACATTGAACAGATCACCCTTTTGCCACAATAGCTATAGAAATTTCACACTACTAAAAGAAGTAATGTTGGAAAATGTTGCTCCGAACAACATAATTTTATCTTCCAAGCAGAAACACTCTGTTACTTTGTTTGATATTAACCTCCAAAGGTATATTTGGGTGGGTTTTTTTGATGAGGAACAGTGCTGCTGAGTGTTTCAGGAGGAGAAAAATCAATCAAAGAGGGAAGAAAACCACCAAACCTCATCATTCTGCAAATGGGCTCCTTCGGTCCTTCTGGCAGTTAAAGGCAACCACCACAGTACTTTGAGATTGCAGAATTTTATCATCGCTTTATGAAAAATGTCATTATCATTCTGCACTAGGAAATTTTCTTTCTTAGGTTTCCAATGGAAATCACAGTGAGATGCAAGTAATTTCATCATACAAATTGTGATATCCGTGAATTATTTGAGAATGTGTAGGAATTTAATGCTATAAATGAAATGGAGTTTAAGACCTATAAACACCCGAAACTTTTATAATGAATTGCTGGAAGGAAAAAAAAAAAATCAGTTGTCACCATTAGAAAATCAGGTAATAACTTAAAAGATACTTAAAATCTCTTATGCACATCCATATTTTACACAGAAATACTGTAAGAAAAACAAACCCTAACCAACGCCTGCATCCCATATACAGTGAGGACATACTGACCCCCTCAAAAGAAACATGCAGTGGTAGCAGTAATTTCAGTCTTAACACATCTTTTGTCAAGTGTTTCAGTTTATACATCACACCCAAATCCCTAATGATGGTAATTTCTAATATGGTGTAGCTCATACATTGCATTAGTAAAAGGTACTTACTCTATTTGGATTAGCCCCAAAGCTTCAAGACTAAACAAATTCTTCAAACAAGGTTGTAATAATTAAGTAGCATTTTGTTCCAATTTATGCAGTTTATCTGCTTCTGTAACTTGGAACATTGTCTGTTTATATATACACACAATCCTGATAGTTAATCTCAGAGGACTAAACGGGTTGATGGATTGTTTGCTGTTTTTAATTCTGAAATGAAAGCCACAGTTCCACTGCCCGTATTTCTTGGTTGCCATAAAGCTATCAAAATGCACAACCAAGCTTGGAAATCTACCAGGCAACAACCTGGGTATGAGGAAACAAAAAAATAAAAGTAAGTTGCCTTCCTGTGACTGTTGGGGGGTGTGTGCAACAGAAGGTACCACACAAAGACTACTGAAATCATCAGCACCAGAGCTTGCATATACAGCTACAGGAATTAATCACAAACTGATCAGGACACAGGTAATACTCCACATTACAGTAGTGACAGCACAAAATTAAATTCTTCAAAATACAAGCTCAAGGTGCAAAATAAGACCAGTGAGAAGCAGACAAGTTACTGAGAGAAGAGAGTGCTCGGCAACTGGTGAGATTAGACTACCCCAGCTGCAGAACACATCAGCAACATCCAAACAGGACAGACATGTAATATTAGCAACAAAATTAAGTGTAAACTCAAAGACGTAAGTTCCTTGGAAACAAATCCCTAATGTTCTGTCCAGAATGAGGAAAATGCAATTAGTAGATTTCTGTCCTCTCACTGATGTATTATAGATAAACTTTAAGCTGCTCTGGGAACTCACTAAGCTAATGCTTCATATAAGAGAAAAGAAAAAAATAAAAGACCAGGAAACAATTTTGTGGCGACTATGGTAGTCTTTTACAAGTTAAACAAGAAGAAACAGAAAACTGTTAGTGCGATATTACAGCATGGTTCTAGTTCTAGTAACAGTTCAAGCAGAGATGGGTCATTTCAGGCAAGTATGAGCAGATGATGACAAAACTGGCCAGAATTCTGTTGTTTGAACAAACCCGTCAAAGGAGGCTTTGAAGAAATAAATGGAAGAATCTGTTTGTTTTTTAAACACATATAATTTGCAGTCTTGGCTACCTTGGGAGGAGCTTCATCTGATCCTCCTGAGTCCCAGGATACTGTGACTTGTCGCCTGGATTCCATTCTCATTCGTTCTTCTTGCTGCAGCTTCTCTTCCTCCAGTATTGTACTAAGAAAAACGTATTATATTTAAGTAAAACTCCACTTCAATGACTAACAAACCTCTCCCCAGAGGTGTCACTTTTTTAGACTAATGAACACTATTTGACAAAGGGATTGAGCACCGAAACACAGATTTCTTTTACTTATATTGGTTAGGTTTCTGAAAACCAGTGTCGGGAAGAAATACTTCTGTAGAATTACCAGAGTGCTTTTAACAACAGAAGCAGCACTGAGTTTTTAGAAAGCTGTGGTTGATCTTGCACAAATTTTTTTTTGCATGTTAACAGTCCTTTTGATGTGTAATTACACAGAGAAACCCTCAAAGACAATAAATCGAGCACTTACTTGTACAAAATCTTATTTTTCACAAGAAAATGTTCTACTGAACTGCTGCAAAGGTTCAAAACAAACTGAAAATGTTCTTTACTGAAACTCAACAGAGCTTCAGATCACTGGGATTTTTTTTTTCTTTTTTAAACAAAGCCATCAAAAAACATTTAAAATACTATGTCTGCAAGCTCTTACATTTTAGCCTAACCAGGAACACATTCAGCAAACTAATTTAGCAAAACAGAAATATCTGACAGTATTCACTCAGCTTCTAAACATTCAGGTCAAAAGGCTACATTTTCAACAAAGTACAAGACAGTAGTAAAACTAGTTTGCTACTTACCACTGTTCTGACTATTAAAAAGACTGTTTGAAGTTCAGCGTGATACTGCTGCCCCCACAGCAGCCTCCTCCCAGTTCTGCTATGTGGATTATTAACGTTGGATATTTGCCATTTGAAAAATACTTAGAATGAAGCTTTGAAATAGGGAGCTGCAAATTTGTTGAAGCTGCACGTTACACGAATAGTCTGGAGATGTGAGTAGGGCAGATTATTTACATATCGCTATCCCCAGTGAAAAGATAATCCTGCAAATGAGCTATTCCAGCCTCTTTATCACTCAAGAGTTTCCAGAAACAAAGCGAGGTTCTGAGTTTATAATCTCCTGTTCAGTCTGCTAAATAACCACCCAGAATTACTCATGCAGGGGATGAGATCAACTACAGCAATCTATTCTGATCTTGGAACTTTACTGCTTATTTCAAGAATAAATTCCTGCTTGGTTGGAGACGGGAACTTTGCTTTTCTTTACTCAGCCTAAAAAAAAAAACCCTATGTCACTTCTAAAAAGCAAAGAAGTCATCTCATCTCACTACAGCTAAACTAAGTTTATAAGTATTGCTGCAATTTCAATCCATCACTGCTGAAGTAACACAAGAACGTGGAACAAAAACAAAATCAGACAAGTTATTTGCAAAAGTCATCCTGATAAAACTACCACAGAAACCCAGCTATAACCCAGTGGAGGGAACTAAAAAGGGAAAGTCTTTGTATTTTACCTCTCTCTTCATTCAGAATAAGGAAAATGCAGTATTTCCTACTTGAACCCATGAAGAACTAACAAAAAACCACTGCTTTAAACCTAGATTAGACTTCAGATATCCAGCATGCAGTTTTATGTAGCATAAGAAATTAGCCAACATGCATCCATAGCCATGACCTATGATAATGATCTTTCAAGAAATACCTCAAGATTTTAAAAAAATCACAACAAAACAACACAAAAACCCCCACCCAGATGTTGCATGAATAAAATGTAGACTTTCAACAAAGCTGTTGATACAGCAGTTACTGTAATCTGAACAAAAGAATGTCTAATCTGAATAAAAAGGAGTTGGCTAAATCGGCTAAAAGCAGCTGACTAAATTTAGAAATGGTTTATTGACAATTTGGGGCCGTGAGTATAATTTGTCACAGTACAGTCCATAAAAAGGAATGAAACACCAATACCTATCTGCCTTGCTACCAAAGCCATTTTATCTGTGGTGTCACGGTGTTCAATACAATACCATTAACTTCAATCACATCACTGGAAATGACAAATTTCTACCAAAATGACTTTTCATAACATAGGCTCGAGCTTTTTGCCTTACAACTCTTAATTCATCCCACCCTGCACTTTTGTCGCCCGTGTCATCAGGAGGTCCTTTCCCCAGCAACCCAGCAAGTAGCCTGGTCAAAGGCTGATCAGCTGCAGCAGAATCTGTACTTGGGTGCCCTTGAGTACTGCTGACAAGAATATAAAATAGAAATGCCTCACAGAAGCATTACTCGAAAAAACAGAAGAATATAAATGACTCACAGAAACATCTTTGTTTTTACAAAGAGAAGACCAATCCATAGACAGAGTTAAAAGCGTGCCAAGAGATATTTTTGACCTTTTCTCAGTGCAGCTGCTCAAGTACTTTGAACGGTCTATTAGAATTTGCAGAAGGTCGGGAAGTCAGATCTAGACATATTTTCCCAAACTGCACATATTTTTAGCAGCAAAGAGAAGCAAGCAGAGAAGTCTTTCTATTCATATCATTTCCCTAGCAAATCTTGAGGCAGCACAGCCGAACCTAACTCATCTCCTTGGCTAGGTTAAGTCTGGTGAAAAATCTCAGCTATTAAGTGTCTGCATAATTGAGAAACTTATCTAATTTACAAAGAATCTTTTTAGTGAAATTGGCCTGCGACATTGAAAAAGAAACATTTGCTGGGAGCTTTGGTGTAGGATTATCTGAAATACTAAAATATATCCTTGCATTTCAAAAGGCACAGCGATACCAGTGTCTGCTGCTATGGTGGTGTGGGAACCGGCAGGAAGTGCTGACCCTGACCACACAGCTTCTTTCTTTCTCTCGGTGCTCTCCAGCCATTGGAAATGCAAAGCTGGATGCAGATAAACGTATTTTCACATACTGCCCTAAATTAAAAACACTTTTATATGGATTGTAGATTATTCCTAATGGTCACTGACAAAGAGCAAAAAAACTAATGAAGCATTTTGCGGCCTCCATCATGTATTTCAAGTACATGCTAAAATACTTGTTTTGGCAAGAAGCCACAAAAGGAGAGGGACTCAAAGTGCCCTCACTCTTACCAGTTTTCTTTTATTTATAACCAACATTTCAAGACCTACATCAAATGCACTCACAAAAAGGCTCAAGATCAGTTCTAATCAGTTAATTATCTCACTCTTGTAATAAAAACAGTCTTTAAGATCATGAACCAATTTCTGTTTGTTCCCCCCCCCCCCATTCTTTTTAGAGCTGTATTTAATGTGATCTGCAGCACCAGGATGCTAGTGAGGTCATCCACTTGGTTCAAACATTTGCTTCTTCATCAGTGACCAACAGAGGGCCAGAGAGACATCACAGCAATGATACAACTGCTGCTTGTTCTGCTCTTTGTAGGAGAGAGGGTTAGCGATAGGTACTTCAAACAAAATTCAATGATGCAGTGAAAATGTCATGTAATTACATTAATTTGAAAGCTCAAAATTAAAATCCAGTTTAACCTCTGGTGCAAACAACCACAGTTTTAACAGAATTACCAACCAAAAGGACGTTATTCAGGGCACCACAACTTGCAAGCACAAGCCTGGGAGCTGACATAAGAAAGCCTGTGAGTATATTGGTGCTACCTTAGCAATACACACCTGCAGCATATGGGAACATAGCAAAGAACAAATTAAATTTAATAATACACATGCATGAAATAGTCTATGGTTATCGTCAGTACACAAATAGTTTAGTAAGTATATGGTTCTAGTAAGTGGCTAGGAGTCATTCTGAGGAGAAATGCTGTAAAAGTGATATGGCATGATTTGGGTACATTAAACACAAAGGGCCGCTTATATTATTTACCATGTAGTCCAAAGCTAAATATGTCTTCTACACAAAATGAGCAAGGCAAAACATGCTTCTTGATTAAAATACCACAGATTCTAATTCTGACTCAGTCAATGACAGGACTGCAGGAGCAGCAGCACAGCACCTCACTTTCCTGACTTACTTTTACCACTCCCCAATATTGAAGAAGGGACCGAGGATGTGAGGAGGAATTAAATTTAGAAATCCACAATCCACCCATTAGTTTCTGTGTTTGCTGTGAAGACTAACTCACCTCTATCCAATTTGAACAGATCAAATAACTGTAAAATACCAGGCCTTTATTACTACTCTTATAACACTATATAAATTCTATAGAAATCAGCATCTTTGTGTTGCACAAGCAGCTGCAAACAAAGTTTGTGCAAAGCAGATGTTACTATGAAATGGAAAAAGCTTCAAATAGCAAAGAGAGAACACATGAAATGCTTATGCTCCCACCAGTGCTATTTCAGATGCAGGAAAGACGTTTTTTCCCAAAGCCGTGGACGTTTTCTCATTAGAAGAGAGAGGAACGCTGCGGTGCTGTATCATTGGCTTCAAGCAAACAACTAGTCTGCTCTCAGCTTGAAAAGACTACCCTGGGTAGGATCCAGAACAAGCAGCAGCAACACCACACAGAAAAGGCCACCAGGGAAATGGCTTGTTTTCGCAAGTTCATGGGAATTTTGAGTTTTGAAACACAATCTTTCCTAGCTGCCTGAGACTGCCTCATCATAAGGGAATTGGCAATCTTTCCAACAAGAGGCTGACTCTGTCTGTGAGCAGCGTAAAGAAGCCCTAAGGACAACTGTGCTGCCTAACTTCCAGGAGATAAATGTCACCATTTTGGAGTGGCAGAAAACTCCCTGCTTTGGTGAGAAGAGAGCAAAAACTGGATTTTAGGGTTGCTGTGGCCTCAGGAGAGAGGTTGTCCTCTAAACAATGCTTCAAATCTCCTAGCGTGACTAGAGTACCAAACCCCCCCTCCTTGGTGCAATTTTCATCTAGAACCAGAGAACTGTTTAGGTTGGAAGGGACTCCTGGGGGTCTTGAGTCCAATCTCCTGGTAAAGCTGGGCTCCGTGCACAGCGAGGTCAGGTTGCTTGGAGCTTTTTCCAGTCAAGGTTTGAAAGCCTCCCAGCATGGAAATTCCAGAGGGTTTCTGCATGACATGTTTCAGAGCTTACCCACACACACTGGGAAATATTCTGATCTGTAACTAATGAGAATTTGCCCTCCTGCGTGTTGTGAGTAGTGGGTCTTGCCCTTTGGCTGTGCATTTCTGAGGAAAGCCAGGCTCTTGGGTACTGGTCTGTCCTCTTTATCTGGTGATACCGTTCCACATCTTTCACTTCTTTCTCCTCTCCTCCTCCAGACTCATGCTGTTTTAATTGTTGCTGTCATCACTCTCCTTCTGAATACAGCCTGCATTTCTTTTCTCCCCCAACACAGTTACTTTTATTCTGGATTCACTCATTCCCTTCCCTTGCTGGTGAGGTACTCTTCCTGCCTGCGTTTACACACCATACACATCTTCCTATGTCACATTTTTTCAGGCCTTCGTTCTCCTTCATGCCAGTCAGCTGTAAGTTATCAGTACACTCTGACTGCCAATTAAAAGGAATCCTATTCTTCCAGAGCCAATAAAAAAAAAAAAAAAAGAAAAAGCAAGAGAATTGCTGATTTCCATCTATTACCCAAATCACACAACTGTGTCATATCTTTTCCTTGCAATCCCTACCCAGCCCGACCGTTCCTTCCCCTTTGTGGTTAACTCCACACAGTCAATAAGATGATAAGTTGTTTGTGAGAAAGGCTACGCCTTCCTCTAGCTATGCAAATTATTAGCCTACACAGAAGCTCCCACAGAAACAGACGGTGGAATCATATGAAATATTAAGAAACAGGAAAAAACTTAAAGGTAGCTATGTTATCCATAGAGCAACTTTGAAAGATCATCATAATTATATTAAAATTGCCCCTTATTTTAACCACCTATGAATTATCTTGTACCATGAACAACCAGCGACAGCACAAAATGATATTATGAAAATGATAAAACGCACAACTTTGAAACAAGACATAAAACTGAAGAACTTGGCAAAAAACTACAACAAATCCAATAATGAATTTACAGTGTACAATACCTACATATTGTTTGAAGCTTATATTGACAGGCAAAATAGATACTCAGCACTCAAAAAATCCCAAAGGTGGTCACAAATATCAAATGTGTCTGCACAGTATCTCAGTGATGTTTCAAATCGTAAATATCACTCCCCCCTTGTGGTTGGTGAAATGGAGATATGGACACTGGAATAAATTATTGCAAAATAAACTAGGATGTAAATTTAGACTGGTCTCAGAATTGTGTGCTCACATTTATTCCAAGATAAACATAAGGTAGTCTATATCCTGGTTTACAGAGGGCAAAAAAAAATTCTAGTTAATGATGATGCATTTATTGCAGGCTCCACAATTGTGCAGACACAGCTGCCACAGGGCAACCAGTGTGCTATTATACATATGTTATGAAAATAACTTTCAACAGCACTCATGACGGTTCATTTATTTAAGAAAGGATACATTTCTACCCAAAACTGTCCACTGCATGTCTGACTAGATAATCACTCTCAGTGCTTTCTAAGCCCCTCCCCAAGGATTGTAGCATACAGAGCTAAAATGATAAACAAATTGCTAGTAAAATCTGGAGTTTTTCTTGGGAGAGAAAGTAGGGGATTCATATTTCCAGTTATTTGAATTCATTGTATGGTCTAATTTTCTCCAACAGGTAAGGTCCAGATTTCTAAAAAGAGTAGTACCAATCTGGCCTACTGAAGATAAAACTTAATACGCTATGTCTTGCATTTTCCACAGAAAGAAAATACTGTAATGGAAGATACGGTGAAAAGAAATATTTCTGAACAAGGAAATGACCTTTCAGAAGTATAACCCTACCTGAGTTGTGCTTTAAGTTCAGTAAACCTGGGTCGTCTACTAGGGTCGTATGCCCAGCACTTGGTCATAAGGCTGTAGAGGGTAGGAGGGCAGTTTGGAGGCATTGGGAGCCGCTCACCGTTCTCAATTCGCCCAATCACATCATTGTTCTTCACTCCCTGGAAGGGCTTTACCCCATGCATTAGGATCTCCCACATACACACACCTGAGAAACACACACAAAAAGATTTTCCTCGGTGTGAGCAAACAACAAAACCTGTTAAAACAGTGGACAAAGCCCAGTTTTGTACAGCCAAACAATGCAATTTCTTCTAAAACATACAGCTAGGGAATCAGTTTTGACTTACCAGCTGGCAGCAGAGAGGAGTGATGTGCAGTAGGATTACACACTCGGCACCACCCTGAGCTATTTATGAGGAAGCATGACCCGCAGCTGGCTCACAGCAGCCTGGCCTCGCGTTTAACTACCTTTTACCTACTGTAAATAAGAATGGTTGCTCATATTCAAATCTACTTTTTTTTATGAGGTAGAATGAGCTGTTTGCTCTTCCCTTTGACTCGTTCCAGCTGGCTTGTGTGGACACGTCGAGCGTATTTTCACTTTGAGGGTGTTTTAACGCTGGCATTGATCCAAATTTTTTGTGCTGAAACTATGTAATAAAACAGTTTCTGTTGAAACTATGTTAAAAGCGTAAAGGGAAAAATGGTCTGTCAGCTTAGGACTGGCCAGAATGTTCCACAGACTTCATTTTTCTAACTCTGACTGTACTAAAGTTTTCTTTCAAACTATTTTAAACCTGCTAAAATTCACATACCTTTCACTTAAAAACATTCAAATTTTATTTTGTAAAGAAGGTGAACTCTTACTTGACTGTCCTGCTCTTATTTCAAGTCTCATCATCTTTGTTCCTTTACACAGCCTATCTTTGTTCTGTCTGTCCAGACCAGCAGTCTGAGCACAGGTGATCAGATTCATTTAGGAAAAAACATCAAGGCTTCAGGACATTCCTACTTCTCCTTATTTTAAATCAGCTTCTGGTCATATTTTGTAAGCTAGGAGGAGCTATGAAAGACAAATTAAGTGGGAATCTAGCATTAAAAATCTGGAGAAAGGACATCACGTAGGCTGATCAAGGCATTAAGCAAGGAAGCAGACATAATCACCACAAAAGTGAAAATATAAAACTGAAACATCAAATAACAATGGTATAACAGAAAGAAATCAGAGGGGAAAACAACAGTAAAAAAAAAAATCATCTCCATTATGACTATGACCTAATTTCCTTGTACCTTCATTTCTGTCAGCTTCTCATTAGAGGCCAAAAAGCACACGGAGCTTTCGGCTTACTGAGTAGAAAAAGGGAAGAAAAATACAGATGGAAAATGTGCTGTAAGAAACCGGATTTTCAGAAAGTACAGTAAAAACAGTGCCAAATATCTGGAAATTACTCATTTACAGCAGTTAAAATGAAACACTGAAATCCTCCAGCTGGACACAAGAAACCCCACCATTTGGTGCTGACTTACCAAACATCCACACATCGCTAGCTGAGGTAAACCGTCGGAAGTTGATTGACTCTGGAGCCATCCATTTGATAGGTAATTTTCCTTTGGAAGCTACAGGGAAGGCAAGACAAAGTAGGCTTTCATTCCTACTACTGAGCTCCACTTCAACTATCAAATTTTGTACACGAGATTTCTGAACTGTCTGACCAGTTCTGCTGGTAGTCCTCTATCTAGAGAGAAGAGCAGCACTTTGCCTAAATATTCAGACTGATGGAGTTCCTTCCAGTTTTAAGTTAATTCTTATTTCAAGATGCAACTATTGCAGTTATGAAGGTACTGGCACCAAATGTGAAACTGTCACAAAATCTCAGCAAGGGAGTGTTTTGAAATGATTAATTAAAAAGGGTAGGTTGTTTGGCCTTACATAAAACAGAAAGAAGAAACAAAAACCAAATTAATCCCCAACCTCCCAGTAAAGCCCCCAACAACAAATCCTCAAAGCACAAGAAACGACGTCAAAACTATTCCCCCTCTCCTCTCAGCAGTTAGAACAACAATATGTAGCTCACAGTGATGTCAAGAGACAAATGAAGCAAGGAAATATAATGGAGTGTAAGGGACTGATAAAGGATATTTTAAAATATATGACTGAAACCAGAAATACATTGACACTAGATTTATGAATACACGGTTTTATAACATACACCAGATTTGAAACGCTACTCTTTGGTACCCTACAGGCAATCTCTATTTTCCTGCTGTATTTCCCCACCAGGCACCACAGGACTTCTCACACCTGCTGGAGGCACTGAAGATCAATATTCCATCCAAAATGGGGGAAAAGTTAGGCTTCAAAGACTTACTTGTTCCGAATCTCCCTAGTCCAATGGCATCTGAAGAATGCAGCATACAATGACAGCACAAACTCAAAATTTACCTGTAGATAACCCTGAACTCGTTGTAGGCTACCTATATATTATGCCATGAATATTACCTCAAACAGGCTTCAAACGTGGATAGCCTTCTAAAAATTGTAATGAAAGCTCTACAAGCTTGGCCTAAAAAGTGGAATTTTACCTACATCATTTTCGACTTTTTTGCAACTTAAGTCAGACCTTGCGGTTCTTCTTTTTAAGCACATAGGCATTTACTGCCATCTATGAAACTGTTGAATAGCTTGCCTTTTGATACAACGGCTAGACCAAGAAAATCTGATTAATTCCTTTTGACAACAAACTCATACTGTGAGAACCAACTGTGTTCTAACTGGCCTGCAAAAAGGATCCAGAGTGTCAACTTACCTTTATAGTAAGTACTGTCTTCCATGTATCGGGATAAACCAAAGTCACCTAATTTCACACAGTCAGTGGCAGATACCAGCACATTTCTAGCAGCAATATCCCTGCCAAACCGAAGAAACGTTATTTTAGCAATTTAAAAAAGTGGTGAAAAATAATTTGAAAAAATTTATTAAAATCCAGAAGTATCAAACTCTTTTGCGAGAACCAAATTACTTCTCTACTCGTGGTTTGGGTGTGCATGTACAGAAAATGACGACTACATATTTGTTTATCAGTTCTCAGGAGCTTGAAAAAATGCTGCAGTACATTTGATCCTTACAAGAAATAACTGTTGTTTGAAAGTATAACTGTCAATGCCAACATCAGAGGAAAAAGTTTTACTCTTCATCTATTTAAATATCACAGGAGAACAATTTCTGGCGATTGGAATTGATGGAAAGAAGAAAATCTCCCTCGTAACCCTGCCAAGGTAAGGAACTGGTTTAAGATCTCAGTTCTGTAAGAGGCTTCCTAATTAGGAGCTCAGTCTTTAGTGATGTCACAGGGATTGTGAAAAGACTTGAGCATTTTTCTCTTGCAGTTTCCCAGGTGAGACAACCAACCTTATGTCTCTGTTGATTCTGGCTTGACTAAGCAAACTGAGCACTGCTACTTTCTGCCATTTCAGTAAGGTATGAGTAAGCTGTGTTTTGAAATTTCATTGCTGGAGTTAAAATAAACAGCTACTTAGCCAAAATTCAAGTATCTGTTCCAAACACAAGGGTCTGTTATGTACAGTGGTTTTATACACATATCTATGTATATATACATACCTAGTACTTAAATACATGTGTTTGTATCTACAATATATACAACACACATAATTTGAACACAAGTATTTAAACACAGATGAAATGCTCTAGTTTAAAATGAAATGGTACATGATATTGGAGTGCTGTGAACTTTTAATTGCATAAAATAAGAGGCTAAAGCCAGCCTCTTCTCCCTAGAAAGCCCATGTTCAAATTCAAGGGAATAAAATTAAAAATACACCTAGAAGGAAATTTAGGTTCATTTTCTGGTTAAGCAAGCACTTGTATTTTATAAATATTTTGTCTTCCCTGTTCTTTACTTGAGAAGGCAGCTGCCCCTTGTTTTGCTTTTCTATATTTGGAAGATTACAGTTGACTCGCAGCTTTAAAAAATATTGTAACCACGAAGCAACAACTCAGCTGAAATCTTTTCCGTTTAAAATCTTGCTCCACCTCCAAGTCAATCCAGGAGTGGGCCAGCAGGTGTCACTCTTGAAAAGTGTAATTTTGGTGTCAGCGTCTGAAGAAATGACACACTAGTATGGAGACTGACATAAAACAGGTAAATGGATTTTAGGAGTTTCAAAGTCTTGCTGCTACACATTCATCATACGTCAAGGAAAAGTAACGCAACAGGAAGGCTTCAAAGATCTAGCTATGTGTTGGAAACATTTGTCTTCACTTGAACAAGTGTATCCAATAGCCAGAATACTGCCAGTCAAAAATCCAGTAATCCAGGACAACCTCGTATTCCCTAAAATTCCACACAGCTGGATAAAAAATACATGTACAAAATCTTACCTATGTACAAATCTTTTGCTCTCTAAGTAGGCAAGTGCTGTGCTAAGTTGGTAAGCGTAGAGTATCAGAGAGGCAAGATCCAAGCTGTATTTTCTTACTTGCAAAAATGATCTCAACTTTTTGCACAAAGAAGAAAAAAAAGGAAAGAAGTTAGGACAAAAAATAATAAAAAATGTGAACAAGGCACTTCTCAAATTGTAAAGTTAACATGAGTATCAATAGGCATGCCTTCCCTTAAGGCTGGATGAGAAAAGAAAACCACTTGCTGTGAAGAAATCTGACTCTGAGTTGAATTCATGCTGGTTTTTCTACATGAAAACTGTTAGCCAAACAAACAAACAAAAAATTCTGCAATGCTTTCAGGCTCCTTTTGAAGACTAAGAGCATATGCTGCTGCTGTTCCAGAGTAAAGCACTCCTGGACTTTCTTATGTGTTCTTCCCTTGACAACTGTGCGTGGTTTTGAATAAACAGCATGTAGCCAGTCTAAACACTGATTAGATCAGTATTGTTTTGGAAGCATTAATTCTAATCTACAACTGGATTTAGATCATGGTAGCCAATATCAATGCAGAATTTTCATAAGCTATATGCCCAGTATAAGGCAGTTAGGACCTAATGGAAGGTGGCACTAGAGTCCCCTTACACATTAAAACAAGGCCTTGAAAAGTGATTTGGACATTGCAAAGGAAATCTGTAATTTTGTGATAGAAAATTACTTCTCCACTACTGCATTTTCTGACCTTTTTTTTTTCCTTGGACAACATATGGCCGTTTGGTAATTACAATTACTATCTTACAATGCAGTATGAAGGATCACTTCAGCTCACTTTTTCAGAAACACATGGCTCAAAGGAAACAAGTCAATTATTAGAAGTGAGATCTAGTTTTGTTTAAACCATTCATCCAGAAGACATAATAGTGAGAAGAGTCATCTTATCTAGAGTCTCTGCTGCAGAGACTGTATAGAAAAAAACCCAGAAGAAATTCAGTGTTCCAAGAGAAAATGCACTATTACTCAGGAAGAATAAAAGGTGTACCACTATTTCACTTCTAGAAGATATGTTTGCTATTGCAGCTTAAATGATACCGCATTATCATCATCTTGACACAGGTCATGCTCTCAGTCTGGAACAGCAATAGAATTCTCTGAAAACTATGACTAAATCACTTTGGTATGAGATGATGCAGTTCCCTCAGTGGAAGAGTTAGATCAAATTCTGCCACTCCTGTTTCTGAGTCTGTAATTCTACAAACAAGTATGATATCATGTTTGAGGAGGGTGTCTTTGCATTAGTACCAATAAGTGATTTTTCCAGTCTTTTGTAAAGGTGTCTGTGAGCTGAAAGAGAGATGACCACTGTTGCATGAGGAATTTTCATACCTCTCCAAGTGTACAGAGCTCCATGATTATCCAAACTGGGTTTTCAGTAATAACTCCAATAAGCTTCACGATGTGAGGATGATCAAACTGACGCATTGTTACTAAAAGGAAAAGGAATAAATTGGTGTGTTACATAAAATCTTTTTTTTTTTAAAAAAAATAAAAAGTCAGTTAAGGAGCATTTAGTCTATGACCCGAAAACATCACAGTTCTGCAGGAATTGAAACAACTGCTTGCAAGCAATAATGTCTGGTCATTTAAAATTCTGTGAGCAGTATGAAACACTGCTTGCTTCAGTGAACTGCTGTGGAAGGTGCAAGACAAGTCAGGTTGTCTGGCTCTTCTGCCCTGGTTGAGCACAACATAAGTTAACATAACAACCTATCAATTCAGTGCATGACCAATTAACTCGTGCCTTTCTATTGCATAGAGGGGGAAGGGGAAAAGAGTATCTGTAATTCAATGTCTGGAAAAAATGTATCAATTTACAACACAGACTAAAAATCTCATTTAATCATTATATCCACATCTCATTTTATTTTCCATGGACTTAATCAGCTTTTCAGTCTCAGTAGTGCAGTCACAGTATATTTTATGCAATAAGACACAGAAATCGTAGAATGGTTTGGGTTGGAAGGGACCTTAAACCTCACCTAGTTCCAGCCCCATTGCCATGGGCAGGGCCACCTTCCACTAGCCCAGGTTGCCCAAAGCCCCGTCCAACCTGGCCTTGAACCCTTCCAGGGAGGGGGCAGCCACAGCTTCTCTGGGCAGCCTGTGCCAGTGTCTCACCACCCTCACAGGGAAGAACTTCTTCCTTATAGCTAATCTAAATCTACCCTTTTCCAGTTTAAAGTCATTTCCCCTCATCCTATGACTACACTCCCACATAAAGAGCCTCTCTCCCCTTTCTCATAAACCCCCTTTAAGTACTGAAGGCCGCTATAAGGTCTCCCCAGAGACTTCTGTCCCCAGCTCTCGCAGCCTGTCCTCACAGGTAAGGTGCTCCAGCCCCCTGATCATGGCCTCCTCTGGACCTGCTCGAGCACGTCTATGTCATGCAACTTGGATTTTCTGGGTAGCTCTTTCAGTTCCCGGGAGATCAGTCTGGGTGTAGGTGTCCACACAGAAGGTTTTATCACTTCCACCCGGCCTTCAGTCACAGCTTTGCAGTGACGGTGGGTGGGAACCACTTTATTTCAACAGGAAGCTACATCCATTTGGTTCCCAGAAGAAAACAGCCCAGTTTTGCAGAGACCACTACCCCTGAGTGCCCGGCCACACAAACTGCTAAACCACACCCTGTTTGCCCATCGTGTTGGTAGCACTCCAGGCCACTAGTGCTCCCTAGAGCCTGCCTTTTACAGCTGCAGGCGTTGGCCACGGTTACTCCTAGCCTTCCCAACCCTCATCATCCACTCTACATCAGCTGCCAGATCCTGTTGGCCCTTTGTGACCCCCTGGTGTTACCGGGGTTCAGGTAACCCCTCCATCCATCATGCAGAGAGTACCAGCACTGAAGCTCATCACCTCAATGAGTGATGGCTACACCACAGTTCAATCTCCTGCCATTGCTCCTGGCCCTGCCCAGGTCCCCTCAGCTGCTGTGGCAGGAGCTGGTGGTTCCTGGCAGGTCTCTCCGCTCCCCTCAGGTTCCCCTGACTCAGGAAACCCCCCTGTGCACTGTGGCCCATCGTGCTGGCACCGGAGCTGCTCGCCTCGGCAGCTGACTCAGTGCTTATTTATGTTTTGGGTAGATGTATTTGGTAGGTTAAATGAAACATCAGTCCTCTGATTAAGTTCTTCTCTTCCAACATATGCATGACAAACATCCTTAATTTAATCTTGAAGTAGAGTCTTTTTTACATTTACAGTTTGTAGTGTCAACAAAAATACATGGCAATTACCAAACTGGAAAGTCTACTTCAGTTAGCCTAGAAGTGGACAAGACTAAAAATGCAATCTTCTGGCTTTTAATTAATCACAAGCTAAAGCCAAGAGGTGATTTTGTATTCCTGCTCTGATGAGCTCTAAATTCCGCTTCTGTACACTGGTAGACAGCAGCTGTAAAACCACATCTTGCAATGCCACAAATTCTAAGGAAAATCCTTGGATAATGCTGTTTAGAAGACCTAATGTCGTAAGAGTTTAATAACATATTCTCCTGCAGTGAAACTTATATGGGCAAACTTAGGATAACACATTATTTAAAATATTAATATCTTATTAATAATACAGAAAAAAATCAATAAAACAAATAACCCAATATCAATGACATAGCCTAACACATTAATAAAAAAGAAGAAACAATGTGGTGAAACGTCAAATGGGCAATAACAACTGCTAAAATACTACACAGAATTGAAGCTAGATTCCTAATCATTCAAATCCCCTGTTCCCTTTTCAAAGTAAATGGAATTTCAGAGGGAACCTATTTCTGACACCTTGAAAAGCATGCACTGCTAAACTAGTTTGTCTGAACCCAGTGTTAGTAATTAGAATCTCAGTAAATAACGTGTATATTCCAAACAAGCCCCAGTGATTTAGCTTTAGGGTTCTCTTGGGCTAATCTAACCTAATGCAATTTACAGTGCTTTGTAACATGGGATATGCAGCTTCATTCATGTAAAAACAAAGCAGGAATACAGTTTTAATTATCAAAGCAATGGAAAGGCAAATAACACAAATAGGTTTTTATCATATTGTCTTACCAGTTTTAAAAATAAAATACTCCGTTGTTGGAAAGTACTTCTCAAAAACCAAATCAATCAATGTTAGCTAACAAACTCACAAATTCAGAAAAGCAGGAGAGTTACTGTATCATTTTGTCATCTAGTTTCTAGAGGCAAGAGAATTAAACTACTTCCAGAAAGGAGCAATCTACCAAAAAGCCAGTGGAACATCAATACAAACCTCCCCAAACCAGGTGGTTTGTATTTTAGCATATACAAATGCATTAACAGTAATACACTGCTACGCAAAAGCAGACAGGAATGAAGAGACAGGTGCTGCTCATAAAAACATTTTCTTTCATCTACTATTTATTCTGAAGTGTTCCTCCTTGCACGAATCAAAACTACATCTTTTCAACATCAAAAACTCCACCACAAGCAAACAAGTAAAAGGCAAAAATATTTTAATATTCCTAATATTAATATTAAAATATTAGGAAACAGATGTCTTAATTCAGTGAATATCCAACTCTGCCTCTCCAGATATTGGATTTGGGCCTTTTGAAGAATGCTCTTGAAAACTAGGAGGCAGTATCTTCTGAGAGAGTTTGCAATCTGAACGTGAACAAGGGAAAGTTAACAGATGGGAATTAGAATTTAAAAAAGAAAGAAGAAATGGCAAAACTATTAAATCAAAATTGAAAAGCACTATTTATCTGTCTACTACGTTGGCATTTCCTAATCTGTCAAGCTCAAAGCAGAATAAAGAACATTCAATGAGCAATTATTTTCTACATTGTTAAGAGACAGCAGCCTACTTTTGACTGTTAAGTTATTACTACAAGCAATGGTATTTACTCTTACAACAGCTAGAAATATAATGGAAAAAATTATAGTAATTTAAGAAAAATCTGACATCCAGAAATAAGAAGGCATTAGCTATGAACACAGATTTTCAGAACAACTGGGAAAAAAATCCTCGAACAAAGGAATAGTGAATAAAAGTATACTGTAACATCTGGCCATAACCAAATAATTTATTGATACAATACAATACCTTTCCGAGATTTATAGATACACAATAGCAGAAGATAATATGCAAAAAATGAAGGCCTAAGTCTCACATCTTAATTTACTTACAAAACCAAACAGTAGAGAACTCAGTAACTACAACATTTTTATAGAAGTTTTCTGTTAATATTCATGCCAACAAGAAGTCTTCCTCTATGTGTGAAATGGACCATTTGGGGAATGCAATATTTCTGGGCAATTATTTTAAAATTGGTTTATTTTATCATAATTTTTAGCTATGAATTTTCAAAACAGATCTCCGTTAGACATAATATTTTTAGCAACTTTGTTAACAAAGAAAATCATCTGACCTAAAGTAATACACTGAAACGAGTGCTAAGTTTTTTTAATTCATTAGGAGGAAGAAAGAAACAGAGGATCAGTTCTCTACTATTCTAAAGCTGGTTCTGAAGCCTTTCAGGAGCCAGACATCACTGAAAAGATTCACATTAGTATCAGAAGTTTCTGGCACAGATGGCTGCAGTCTTTGCAAGGACCAGTTACAGGAGCTACCCCAAAGGAAGTATCTTAATACTCACAGGCTTCTTGTAAGAACTTTTCTCTAACGCTGTCTGAGGTGCAGTTTTTACATGTTTTGATTGCAACAGCCATAGCTGGATTTTCCTGAAAGATATTATTGAGAAATAACTGAAATACAGCCCACCAAAAGCCAAGTCCTTTAAAATTCTAGCAAAACTCCTTTAGAGAAAATTATTTACTAAAATATATTTAGTTAATAAATTAAATTTTGAAAGCTTCAGTGTTAAAAGTATTATTATAATCAAGACACCTAGTATACAACATTTACATCTAACGTGCCTAGGAAATATTTAATGTTTTAAACTATGTTAAATTATACAAAAATTATGACAAAAGATAGTAAGTTTAACTGAATAGTACTGAGAATTTTTTGCATTATTGAAGATATTCTTGACAAAAGCAAACAGGTAGATATATGCCTAAAACCCACACTTGGCTTATGCAAGCAAGCAACCTGGAAAGCCAAATAAAGGACTTTTTGTGGCTCTTGCAGAGCAAAGGCTGGCTATAATTTTGAACTCGAACTACAAAGGCAAGTAAAACAAAGACTTTACATATTAGCTTCATGATCAGTTATACCAAGGGCTTAAAACCAAGTTAAAAAGAACACATGTATTCAAAATCAGAAGCAGATTTTACTGTCTGACTGCTTATCCTCTGAATATTGAAAAATTAGAAGCACTGAGACAGCCCAAAGGAAGCCTCTAAGCTCAGGTGGCAACTTTCATCTCTTGCTTTTGTGTGTTTTTCAAATACCCTTCCCGTAAGTTACAGAGCCCACAGAATCTGAAAGTGTTTTTCTCCTAAGAAGCTTTAGGTGTTCAAACTTCACTAGTATTCAAAACGCCACGACTTACTTAGAAAATAGTATTTTTACAACACAGTGTATCCCCACAGCAACATGCGATGCTCAGATGACCTCAACTCATTGTTGAAAACAGCTGAAGTGTTTTAAAATTAAGCTTCTACATTAGGTCTAGTTCTGCTCAAGGACTAGTATGCTTTCCTTCCAACTGGGAAACTGGAAATTCTGCATTGCTTAATGGAAAGATTACTAATCAACCTTTCCCCAAAAGGCTACAGGATTGATGGTACGCCATCACCTAGTTCTGAAGCCAGTGAGAGCTGAAGATTCAGAGAATTATGTTCTATGTGTGCTTACGCTTGCTCTGTTTTAAACCTATTTTTATAGACAAACATTACCAGAATTAGAATAATATGTGTATTTTGCAGGCTTTTTCTACATTACTCAAAACACAGCTCTTCACGTTGATTTTGCAGGAAAATATTGATTAAAACCTTTTCTCATGTATAAACATGCCCATAAACTGACTGAAAAACTGGTGGTAAATTAAGATGACTTTATTCCTTTCTGAAATCAGGATTCAGTAATCAACACCGGATGAGACTGCTGGAGGCCTGACAGACCAATCCCTCTCCTGGTGTTACAGATGAAGTTTCTGAAACATCTCATAACCAAGATTAGCATCAAAAGGAAGAGTTTCAATGTCTGCAACCAGCGAAGACTCCAGACATTTTGCAAAATGAATATAGGAAAGGGCCTGGTATCAGGGTTTTGTTGATTTTTTGTTTTCGGATAAGGAGACAAAAGAGTGAGGATGTATGAGACTGGCAACAGTTTGTGTACTGAGCAGCAAACGCTATTTTAAATGACACTTTTGGATTAATCTCACAGGTAATCAGTCTTTAAAGACAGTCTTATTTGAATTGCTTACATCTGAGAAACCGGATCCTATATGTATAAATACATTTTCCAGTCAGTATCCTATAAATACAGGCTGGTTGTGATATTTCAGGAATACCTTACTCAGTAGTAAGCAGCATTTGAGAAGATGCTGCACAGTCACTAGAATAAGAAATTTAAAAGTGCAGTGGACAGGGATAAATGAGATTTTTTCAAATTCAAGTATGAGACAGCAGAACAAGAAGCCAGAGATCAACCCTGTATTTTCTGCATGTGAGCTGAATATATAAAGGGTTGGAAACACCACCATGTTATTGTAACTTATCTTTTCTCTATTGTAAGATTTCTTCCAAAACTGTAAGTTAGACTCTGCGACTAGTACATTAAAATTAATTAATACCTTTCTGTTTTGCCTTCACATATTCAAGTATATTAAATATAGTAAAATTTTTATTAATAAATCTAACACCAGGTTGACCTTTAAAAAAACTCATACCAGAGACAAGATGACTGAATAGAATCTGTTTTCCAATTCAAGAAAAAGGAGATAGACAGCATTTTCAAAACAATAGTCTCTAAGAAAAGGAGTCTTTAATTGGCTTTACAGAGCACTAGATTTATCCACTGTGCCCCAAGTTCAGTGAAACTTTACTCCTCAATTACTCCTGTTAACTTGGACAGGATGAAATGAAAAATAAGTATCTCCCTTAATGCAAAGTAGATCAGATCTGCTTTTCTAAATGAAGGTATCAGAACAGACTTCAAACTCGTCTGAAATAGATAACATGTATCCTTATTTACTTAAATACTGCATTAAAGATTTATTCATTTAACCCACCGAGTCCAGGAGGCTAACCAGCAGTTTCTGGGAAATGTTGTTTCTGAAGTTAGAACTAGATTGTTGACCAGATGAAATATTAAGTCATCTACCGAAAATCCAGAAAATATCTTCAAATGAGAAATAAATATTCACTTTACACTTGTAGAGTCAGTTTCTTATAAGCCTGAAATTGGCTGAAATTAAACAATTTTCCAGCTTTCTCTTGCTTTTTTCCAAACTTAACTTTTTTATCCATCTAAATTGCAATCTCAGTCTTTGTGGCTGCAGTCTAGAAAAACACGTAAGCACCAGCCTAAATTACACAGGTCCTGCCAACGTCACTGGTTTCACTGAGGTGACCCTTGCGCATTGGGGTTTTGCTGGATCGGTGTCCAAGTATTTTGTATCTTTTCCTTCAGGTAAAAGCAGTAACTTTATTAATGTACAAGCTTCTTTGTGAGAGATATAGTGAGATGGTCACTGGGAAACACACTTTTGTTTGATGTTATTGTCCTTGTGTTGCAGGCTACTGCCCTTCCAGCAGAGCAGATTAAAATTGCTTCTCAGTATTTCAGCACATAAATTACTTTACCCTGACACAGTTGGCAGCTTCTGCACTGAATGCTGAACCTAAACGCAAGTCAGGCTGGACACCCACAAATACAGTTTTAAACTTTGGAAAAGGTTCTAAAGCACTGAATACTCAATAGGGGAGTATGGCCAAAGGGGCGTGTGCTTACCATGCTTGGACACACTCAAAGTGAAGAAGAGAGTGTATGGTTGGGGTTAAAAGCAATGACTTCTAATTCCAACTCAGCCAGTGGCTTTGGTACGGTCCTGAGTAATTTACTTGGCTCTTTTGATTCCTTTCCTCATCTATGAAAAATGGGGATAAAGGAGCAGAGAAACTACTCTGGAGCTAGTTTTCTACTTATCTGAAACATGGGAAATCATCTCTACATGCTGATTATTCTGAAAAATAAATCACAAAGTCAATATTTGTTCTGGAAGACTCAGGCATCTAAGGAATACGTTTATTTTTTATTTTTTTAACTAGAAAGGTTTTATTGTTTGTTTATTTTTACTGCAGAAGTGAGGCTTACCGGACTCATGTAAACTCCTTGGTGTACATCTCCAAACTGTCCTTCACCAATGCAGCGCCCCAGTTCAATTCTCTCCCTTTGAATTTCATAATCTCTGGCTATAAGAATATAATGCACTTAAAATATTAAATTTACGATGAAGGGCAAAGAAATAATCCACAAGATACAAAACTCAAAGTAAGTCACTCAAATGTCTCACATATGAATAACTAAGATTAACATTTGCTGCACACCAACCTATACAAATGCTTTATGCACACAGTGGAAACCTCTTAAACAAATGTCTGAATCAAAGCAATGACAAAGGAATTGTGAAATCTAATTTGCTAAATTAATGACTATGCATTACTTTTCAATGCAAGACGTAATTAAATCCTTCTTAATTATAGCTAGTAAAAGACAGCGAACACAAATAGCCTAGGGCAATAGTGATGATATTAAACAGCCTTAGCACACATCCCTTAGATGTTTAAGAGAACTCCACTATGTGGTATTTTAGATCTTGGAACCATCAAATGAGCCCAGAGAATTTTTAAAGAGGTAACTGCAAGAGAAAATACAGAATCAAGAGCATGTCAAATAAAGATAAAATGAAAGAGCAAAATTTTGAGCACACTACACTTCTATCAGTGTGTAACTGAAGTAAAATCGTTATGTTTTGTGGACTTGTGCAATTTTGTTAACTTCATGGTTTAATAGACTGAGAATATTACTGATAAAAATGGCTCAGTACTTCAGCAAAACATTTAATCAATTGCAATTGAATTACTTCAGTTGCAATTTACTTTTTAGCAGACATGGAAAAATATTTCAGGAATAGCAGAAAAGCAGGTATAGTATATGTTTTCACTTCTACTTGTATTATTCAGAGAAAAAAAAAAAAACATAACCAACCAGCTTAAGACTTCGTAACTGATGATTTTGACTTCATTAACACTACAGAAATAACGTCATCTAGAGCTGGGTAACAAAGTGATAAATGACTTTTTCATTTCTTTTTTTTAAGTGTTGCATTTTCCTCTTTAAAATCCCAAAGCTAACTGGTTTAACTATAAATGTTTATTAAATGAAAGTGAATAGTAAACTTAAAAATTCCACATCATTCCAAATTGCAAGCACACAGGGATGGGTAAAGGGTCTCCTGTTACCTTCATCTATTCCATAGCTTTCTGCAGTGCAATTAAGAGAAAAATCAAACGCTTACTTAGATATAGCTTCTTAAAACCGAGACAAGGACAAACATTTTTTAACATTTTTTTTTTAAATGAAGAAATATACTGATGCAATTTTAAGTTTACATTAGCAGAAGTCACAGGTCTGTTCTTGTGATCTTTACTCAGTCCTTTGAGAGCTGAACACTTGAGTCCACTTCAATCCACCAAAGCACTTAATGAATTTCAGTTCAACAGCCCATCTCACGGGCTTTCAATTGTATGCATACTTAAGCGTTCAGCATCATCCAGGGCTGGGCCCACAAGTAATTACTTCCATGAATTTAAATGAAAAGATTAGGGGGAAAAAAAAAAAAAAAAGTTCACACAAAGTTAGTATGTTAACAAAACATAAAGGATATAATTTATCACAGTACTTTTTGATCCTGCAATTATTTTAGTAGAATCATGTAGTGACTTACTGCAAGACATTCAAAACACATTGTTTATTTCTGGAAAACATATATTCTTGCTTTTCAAATATTTATGTTCAAATATATATGTTTTTCAAAACATATATTCTCGCTTTTCAAATACTTTCCACAGTAGTAGAAAGTATGTTGTAAACACAGAGGTGATCATGGAACACTCCTGCCACAGGGTAAACTCCAGAAATCCTGACATACATTCATGGTTCTGCAGCAGAACGTGGTACCAGTTTAGCACCAGCCTCCCCTCTTACACTAACCACACCCAACATTTTTGCAGGTCCACGTATCAATGGATTGCCTACTTCTAGAGAAATCCTTAGTTGTCAAAACACAATTGTAATTTCACAGACACAACTCTTAAAATTAGAATATTAGACTTTCGTGTTAAATTAGATAGCCTTGACAGTTTAAGATGATATTGTAATTCAAATATGCCTTAAAATAAAATCCCTGTGGCGGCTAATACATCATTTTTTTGACTTCAAAGATGAAGACTCAGAAGAACTTTGAATTTTTATTTTTGTTCCTGAAAGTCTTCCATCTTTAACAAAATTGCGTGTGATACAGATGACTTTCCTCTATCATGGAATTTGAGAGCAGCAGGTCTGTTATAGAGCAAGGGTGAGATACAGTTAGCCAGAAATACACAGAAGCTTTCCAAATTCTTTGCTCTTATCACAGAAATCTTACTCATCCTTTCTCTAAGCGCTGTGTTTGGCATCACAATCAAAAAATGTACATTTTGAGACACAAAAGGAATTTCACTGTGAAGTCACTGACAGCAGCAAAACAGATTTTGGTTTTATTTGCTTCAAAACCTGATCTTGAAAAACACTGATCTATGAGTTGAATCTATGAGTTTTCAGAACCATAAAGAATATTTTCTTTGCACATATATTACTTAAGGATAAAATATAAGATTCAGTCCCTGCTAAACCAAAGAAGTTTCTGGACAGAAAAGTTCCCAAGTTAACTACTGCACTTACTTGATGGCATTGTGTAAGTATCTTCTTCATCTATAATCTCTGCATAGTCATCTGTCTCTGTAAAGGGAGTAAGTGAAGAGTTTCGGGAAAAGCAGATGAAAACAATACCCCAGAACAAAATCTCCAATTTATCAAGGCTGATATGTCACAACCCCCAACTTCAACATTGCTCGGATGCATTTACAATAGCATGAATAAAACCTGCTCATGCATAATTTATGGATGATAATGACCTCAGTGCCAATTATACTACATCACATAGATGCATTCAACAAGAAATAAAAATTAAGATTCATTTGTATTCAAAAAAGTTCAATTTTTGTAATTGAAACCCATCTAAACTGTTGACTTCAAAATCTTTTTAACAGCAAATTCCACTGCAGTAAGAAGAAAACATTATTAACAGATTAAATTGCTTTACCTTCAATAAAGTGTGAACAGTTTGCTAGTTTTTTATGTCAAACAGGCAGAACAAACAGTAAAGATGTTCCAGGGCAGCATTGACCTACTGTCAGTGTGGCGAGGTGAGTTACTTGTTCATAGTCTTCTAGAGCATAAAGATCTTTTAAGTCACACTCTCACTTTACACTGATTTTTCTTGCATTAGTCTCAATTTTTCTGGTTTAGTGGATATTCACCACCAGTTTTTCTGTCAAGAATCAACATCAAGATAACAACCAGTTCTCTAAATTTTCAGAAAAATGACTGTATTTCTTCCTCTGCTTAAAACTCAGGACTTTTACATGATCAGTTCTCAAAATGGTTTAAATGGTGTAAGTCTCATCAGAAGGTCCTTCTGCTCTAAAGAACTTGCAGTGTGTGTGGGTCATTTCCCAGCAGTCAGATAAATTCCTCCAGGGGTTACAAAACCAGTCCACAACAGTGAGGTAATTTTTCACTTCAAGGATGTCACATTCTAACTCACCAACTTTAAATGCATAGAGAGGTTCTCAAAATTTAATAATTTCAAATCCCGTATGCGGTTTTCATCGTTGGTTTCAGGTGATCACATACTGGGCCACTTCTAAAAGGTATGACTTACTCCCCCTTTTTCCCCATCTGCCCTGGAGCATGTGTATATCCCTACACCTCCCTGGCATCATTTCTAGAGGTATGGTTTCTGAGCGGTGAATGCGACAAAGCCACGGTGAGAGTGGAAAGAAGGATGGGATGATCCTTTTTGGCAGCAGCTTCAACCAACTTAAGCCAACTCTGAAACCGGAGGAAGGCTCACAAATATCCACATACATAAACAAGAAACTTAATTTTCAGATGAACTGAATATTTAACAACTGGGAAACTACAGGTTGCCTATAATAGCTGAAGAGCAAAACACTTCAGTGAATAAATGTAGTTTTATGATCCTAACTTCATACTACTTAAATGAAATTAAAGTTTTTTGTTTTGTTTTGTTTTTGTTTTGTTTTTTTTCCCCCAGACTCCTGTAGGAATATACCACGTCTTGTAAAAATACAATCAGGAAATTCCATGCCATTTAAATTTTTGCTAGGCAATTTCTACTTACGACACAGCAAAACAGAGTCACCTAATGAAAATTCAATTAATTATAAAGATAGTGCATAATTCTAAGCAGGCAGCATACTGCAAAGGGACTAATCTCTTTTTTGCTATGTTTTTTCCTCCCTACATAGTAAACTTATGTTTTTGTAGAAAATAAGCCCTAGTTTGATGTAAAAAATAAGCATCCATTTGAAAGAAATCATTAGTGTGACACCAATGTGATGGGGATAAATCACCCTGCTTCCTTGCAATACTGTGGTAAAATGTTTTTAACTTTTGTTAAATGTGGTATATTAACTATAATATAACTGTAATTTAATGGTAACTGTAATATAACTATTGTTACAAGCTAGTACTTGAGGGTACTAGAAAGTTCTTAATGTATGTAAAAAAATTGACTGAATGAAAGATATTATAAATATATTTGAGAAGAATTTTAAAAGTCTGGAAACTAGAACTGGTGCCACGCTCATCTTTAAAAAAACGAAATATTTGTCACGCTGATTGTGGAACAGTGCTTACAATATGTGATAAACAGCTTGGCTTGTTCATTTCTCTATTTTAAATTAATGTAGTTATTTCATAAGAAAAGCATTATCAGAACACTGCAGAGCACTTTATATGGTTTTGATACATGGCCCAAAACTGGCCTGAAACTAAAAGGATCTTCAGTAGTCAATCCAAATAAATTAAATCTATGAATTAACTAAACCAATATTTCTTGTTATACATTTAACACTCTGGAAAGGAATATATAGTAAGAATTCAGAAAATAATTCCTAAACGTGTCTTGCATTGTTTCTGGGAATTAAAGGAAAATTCAATCGAGGCATTAACACTGATCTGCAACAATGATAACTGACCTCCCTCACGTGCAGTCTTTACCCCACAGTTAAGAGTCATATATTATGAGACTGTTACCAAGTCTGCTAAGAGATATTCCAGAACGTACATGGAGTCTAAAGCAAAAGTGGCTCCCCAGGCTGCTTTACAAAGAATAATGTGTTACAGCAGTCTCCAAAGCTGAACACAACAAAGCAGCAATTCCAGGAGATGGTCTATCTTCGAGGCCCTTGATAAGTCTAGAAAAACTAAGATTTCAAAGTAGGGCTCATTATCACTGCTCTCTCACACATTTTAAAATCAGCACTGAACCTTTTCAGCCATTGGTCAACCCCAGTTCTTTTAGATGGAAAAACAAACAGGTCGCTTTTGGACAAAGATACAATCTTGGTGGTACAGATCTGTGAGGTAATTGGAGCTTTACTAAATCTGAATGCATTTATTAAACAGTAGAAAAAAAACCATACTAGGGTATTAAATCCATAATAGCTAATCCATGACTTTAACTACCTGTTTGAAACTGACCTTTTCATTATTTTTTTCCCATTTATCAGAGCCCATAATTTATAAAAGAAGACAAGCACCAATCAAAAGCTACGTAGGGTCAGTATCTGAAATATACTTTCTGAATTTATGAGAGAAAAAAATGTCCTTTGTGTTTTTAACCTTTTAAGAAAAGAAAATTGGGAAAGTATTATCTTTGATTTGTATCTGAAGGAGAGAAATGAGATGAAAAGTTATAGATGCTCTTCATATTTTCCTTAGAGGAAGGCCACAAGACATTATCTCTGTTTCTCCTTATCGCCTTCCTTTGCATACTGCTTTTTATGCCCTTTTAGTACCTCCCTTTTATAAGAAAAAAGATACATACACTATCAGTAGTAGCAGTTTGATTTTTTTTTTTCCCAACATCAGGTGGAATCCTCTAGAAAAATACCTTAAAATCTCTTAAAAAAAACAAAACTAAAACCCAACTTGTTTTCAGAGGATAGCAAGTCAGTATTTTCAAGACTTACACATTCTGAAGAAGTTCAATGTTTTGAAGTAAGTTGCAAAGTTTTGAAGAAAAACATTAAAATCTGTCTTTTAAATTAGCATTTTTGAGTAGATGAAACCTGATTAATATTTCATTTATTCAATCTACATTAATCTATCAGGTATAGCTTCTTTTTATGCAAGGAGCAGTAGTGGCCTACAGAGCACTCTGACGCTACCATGCCTTTGAAGCATCACTTTAGTAGACTAATTTCTCATGTGTTACATCCATTGACCTTGCCCACTGACCGAAAAATTTCTGTGATACAACCATTTCAATCAAACTGAATGGACACTCTTGCAAACCTATAAACCTCCTTCGCATCATGCCAAAACTCTCATTGCAAACGCATGCAATACCGCATCCCTCTGTGTTTGGAATCGTTTTTCCTTTCTCAATTCCAGTTGAGCAGAAAGTATTAGTTGCACAGCCTGTAAAGTACAATATTTATGGGCTAATGTCCAAAGCAGACTGCTTTTAAATACTAAAATCTGTATAAAATTTATTACTGAAATGCGCATTAAGTGGTATATGGATATAAGAGTTGCATATTGCACGTTAGTAACACACAGACTAGAAAACATATTACCGTCCCCACTAATTTCATCTGCAGATCCAGGTGGCATGCAAGGAAAGAGAAAAACAGAGGGGGAGAGAGAAGGGACAGAGAAGGGGAAGGGGGAAATATACTATTAAATTCATGAGTAATCCAAAAGTATTCAGACTGCAGTTATATTATATACCTGACTCAAGAGAAACCAGAAAAGTAGCAGAATTTAAGACTTCTCACCTAAAACCCAAGGGACAAAGATATGTTCTAAGAAGCTTGTATGATGAAACAGAGTTACTGACTTTCAAACACAAATTTACAAAAAAATTAAATTTGGAAGTGAAACTAATTTAATGCATTGTTAAGAAATGCCAATTTCTGATTTAAGTCAATACTCCAGTACAAAATAAATCTCCTAAAGCCAGATGAGTCAGTTCAGTTGGACTTTCCACACACACTTATGACTTTGGATATTTAGAGTTGGTGTTCACCCTTTCAAAGGAAATGCAATCCTGGGCTATCACTAAGACATGAGTAAGAAATGGAACCATCTAAGTATTAATTATACAGAGCATATTGCAGTTACACAAAGCGGAAATTTAAACCAGTTTCAAATGGATCAACTCTACTGGGAAGCTGTTCAAATGAGCACCATATTCCAAATTTATGGTAGCAGCCCTATTCCACACCAACACCCACAGCACAAGCTGATGCACTTTAGACATTATTTATAAATAAAAGGAAAATGAGCATTAATGTTGTAAAAGTAATGCACCTATTACTCCAATTCTTCTTACCCCTAACAAAGCCAAACTGGTCCCGACCAAATGCTGAACCAGTATGCAGCCAAAAGCATCACTGTATTCAATATTTAATTCAAAGTCATCTTAAGCTGATGCTTGTTGTTGCTATTCTATTTCATTCATAAGCATGCTGTATCAGGGGTCCAAGAATGAAGTAAAAATACATTAACCAAACCCCCCCCATGCGTACAGAGGGGCTGCATAGCTATATAAATGGAATTATTAATATGTTTATCATTGTAGAATGTGACGCTTAAAACTAAGTTCCCCCATAAAAATGAGGAACAGCAAGTTTGTGACATTACATGAAAATCCAATTCAATAGAGGAGGATAGGGGTAGCAGAAATTTAATGACATTATTCTTGGAACTCTGTTTACCTGAGGCTAAAGTAGTAAAAAAACAGTAACTGCGTTAGTATATTCAGCTTTTGGGTTAATAAGGCAGCCCTATACAAAGAGCAGTGCAGTACCCTTAGGCGGCGGCTCATGGGAACAGAAGACGAAAGGGAGAAAGCGTCTAGCTTTCTTTACTTTATGCTGACAGTGATTGACTCCTTTACAAAGAGGCAAGAAAAGGAAAGAGAAAAAACAGAAACAAATTATTTGGAAATAAAAGAAGAGAGACTGGAGAGAACATCTACAATGAATGAACATAAAAGTAAAGGTTTACATTACAATTCTGTATACGCAAACAGATATACGAATGTTGTTGAAACTTTAAAGCATATCTGGTATTTTCCTTCAAATTCCGTTCTACAGCAAAGTCATTCTTATTTCTATTTTTAAAAGTGAGACTAGAATCTATTAAAAAGTCAGCTTTTGCCAACTACATATACCATCCACTGACAACACAAAAAGCATTGGCTATCCCAGCAGTATAACCCACTTTTGCAAACTCCCCATCTAAGTTCTACTAGACTGTGCTACAGTTAAACTCTGACTTAAGTGGCAGTCACCAGACTTAAACATGGATGTATTGACTTTCTGGACCCTTAAAAGGACTTAGTACAAAACAAGTATTTCACACAGAAGGAAAATACAGTTTCTCCATCCCACTGAAATACAACATTGACATGTTTTATGATCTGAAATCTGCCACTGGAGTTTTATGCCAGTGCAAACCTGTCTTGCCAATCGATATTCTAGCTCTCCAAGGATCTCTGGGTGAAGGCCCCATGGTACTGTCCTCACTGAGCCCTTTCCTAGTCAACCTACTGCATTTCATTAGTAAAGCCCCTATCAGGAAGAGAGATATTTTTGAGTAGGAGGAGGTACAAAGAAGCCACAACTGCTTTCACAAGGTGAGAAAGGCCACAAGACGACACTAAAAACCTGGGGATAGCCGCTCCTTTTACTTCTCGTTATCTATTTGCTCCTCTCTGCTTTCCTCTTCTCCCTCTCTCCTCTATCTTGGGAAATGCGAGAGGTGGTTTAAAAACCTGCTCAACCAAAAACCTGCATCTTGTTGCTGCTAGTCCTTCACAGTCAAAACTCAAGAGCGAGGTCCAGCCACCTTGAGTTATACAGGCAGGAGGTACAGAAAAAAAAAAGCAACTCAGTACAACAGAAGCAGCGTACTGGCACAGCATACTCGTCAGTGGTGGGAGGAGTGGAGGAAGGGTGGAAAAGGACAATTACCTTTTAATAAAAATAACTTCACATTATTCATAGATTCTGAAAACCCAGGAACCATCAGAGCAGCTATACTTACATGAAAGCACCATCTTATACACAGTTGTGCACTTTTTAGTGGCCAGATTTTGAAGGATAATGTGCAGAACTTTATTAAAGGTGTATTAAGTGTGTTTTAATCACTGTCCAATCTGGAGGTTGCATGTTGAATTTCACGCATGCAAATCTAATGGATAATGTACTACTATTTACAACCCTTGCTTTGCTAAGATGGCAATTTTAATCCGAAGTTAAAACAAGTGGGTGCGATTTATCATTGCATCCTAAACAACAAAAAGTACTATTATAAGAACTGCTGGGGTGATTAAACAGAAATCATTTATCAATTTTGAAAATTCACATTTTTCAATGACATTCTGTCATTGAAAATGACAGAACTTTAATTAGATTCGGTGCTAAAAACTAAGAGGTGAAAGGAGAGGGCAAAACTACTGAGTAAGTTAGTGTATCGGTATTTCTGTGTACACCATGTTACTGCACTCCTAGGGACTTCTCTTCCTAACACCACACAGCACAATTTTCAGCACTATCATCCTAACACAAACCTGAGGTAACATTCATAAAAAGCTTCAGACATAGTATGAAAGAAAAGAAAAAAATACTATGGCTATTTTAAGAGACTACTGAAAAGGTACTGAAATAAGAATAAAGGAATCCAATACTCTGTACTGAAACAGAAGAACAGGTATAGAGTCACTGGAAGCAACGCAAGCGATCTAAAAGGAAAGAGATGTTTCAACTCTTGACCTGACTGCTCAGGCTACAAAGCTAATTTAGGCTTGAAATGCTGAAATGCTGTTTGCTCTTACATTGATACATGGGTAGCAGAAGCTGACTGAAACCTGACTCACCTGTTTCATATGAAAAGCACACGGGAACGGCAAAAGTGTTTTTAATTCATCACGTGCGGATCCTGATGCCCTGTGACAGGGAGTCCAACCAGTCTTCTGTATTTCAAACTTTGCCTTTATGATTTGCTGCCTAAAGTTTGTTCAGCTATTCTGCCAGACTAAACTGAAGATTGCTTTACCCTAAACTTACCATGTCTTCAAGTCTAGCTACAAAAGAAAGTTTAAGTAAAGAGTTTAAAGAGTTGATTCCAAGTTAAGAAAAACCCAACAAACTGACGTTCCAACACTTTTTCAGCTTAGAGAACCTCCTTGAAATGAATACTGCTTAGAAGGATTTCCATGATTTCACACCAGCCTCCAGCCAGGGTATTGCTAGCAGCTACCTAAATACCCATAATGCTCAAAAATGCTGCTGAAGACCTCACTAGACTTTTTAAAATTTAGTTCATCTTCTCCATACTCAAATCATTGTGTATAAAAAGACCAAATCCCTTGCTATACAACAGGTTATGTTAGAAAGGAAGCGACCAGGCTAGAAGGCAGTTACTACTGGAGCTCCTCATTAGGCTTCTATGAACAGATAACCAACGCTGGGAGGCTGAAACTGATAATGTCCCATTCTATTTTAGTTATACATTCCTGAACCAGTTTGATGGAAAACCCTGAAAAAAAATCTGTAGAAGGAATAAATCCATTTGTCTTCAAGATTTTGAAATAAAATGAGCATTATGTCGTTGTCATATCAAGTATGTTTATACATAAACAACAAAACCCCAAACCTAATATGGCGTGGAACATTAAATTAGTCATCGCCAGTGTCATTGCTAGCAAAGCAGAAGTGCCTGCTCATATCAAATGAATGGCTCACAGAGGAGGAGCGTAGGAGGGGAGGAACTCTTTAACCAACGACACAGACTGATGAAAGCAATGCAGTAACTTCCTAGGCACTGACAGGGAGGAAACCTGTTCAGACTGACTCCACAGTCCATTCTGCTCTTCGTGTGCAGGAAAAAAGCATTTCAGTCAGTCTAAAATACAAAAAGATAACACCCCCAATCTGTTCAACTTTGATGGGAATCTGAAATATTGTAATTTATTAACATTAAAGGTATTTTTTACTGTATTATCTTATTAATTAGCAGAACAGCTGGGTGAGTTAAGAAAACAACTCTGTGAACTTGGGAGGCTAATGACTTGCTCAAGGTTTGTAAAATTAATCTGCAATAAATCTAGGCCTGAATGTCTCCCACATAAGGCCGAGCTACAGCTGTGAAGAGCCTTTCTATTCCTCTAATTACTTGGTAATGTGAATGTATAACTATGCAATTTATGTTAAGGCTGTTAGTCCTTCTTTTCAGGAGTGAGCTGTATAGTATGACATAATTGAGCTAGCAGACACAGTTGTAAGTACTTAAAATTTTTCATCTTAAAAAATTTACTTACACTTTTCAGCATTGTCTTTTTGGAGTGACTTGATACAATGAACATGAAAAAAAACCCCACGTTTACAACCTCAAGTGAAGAACACCTTTTCCCCCTACCAACTAATTCAAATGGAACTAGGAAATACAAATCCTACACAAGAAACTCTTTCAGAGTTGAGCACAGGGCAGACCTTCATTTTGAGCACAGGAATCATGAAACAGAGCACACACTGTGCTTTGCAAGTAGAAGTGATTCAATAAAATTTTATTTATCTTTCCATCCTTGTTCATAGCTTCATCAGCCCTCATCGTTCACGCATACATTCAGGTCCGTTTGTATGCTCACATCTCTTTCATTAAGAACATTCTTAATTGTTGTAATGGTGAAATCAGGTGAATACATTTAGTCTTTTTTTTTCTCTCCTGTTTGCTGCGTTTTGATACACGGCTCCTGCTATATTTGTTCTAGGTAAACTACTGAAAGTCTCACTCACAGATTAACTATACCCTATAATTTTTCTCTGCATACTAAAATCTCACTTAAAGCATGCTTATCTCATTAAAAAGAGACCGTTTTTCATTCAAACTGAAATTTCAGGTTAAGTGGTATGACTAAACTGGCAGCTACCTCAAACTCAGGATCTGCTCATCAGTAGCACCTTAGAGAACAACTCTCATGCCACTTCACTGCCATGATCAGGATTGACCCACAGTATGTGATTTAAGTGTAATGATATTATACTATAAATCTGTGATTCTAAGGCAGAACCTGGAAACTAGCTGAGAAGCCTGTCTTTTAGGATGATAAAATCCTTCCTGTAAGAAAACTCTCTCCAAGAGACCCAATTTCTCCATTGTGGGGCATGTTACTGGACAGATCTAAACCATGGGGTACAGTTAAAACTTCTTACAGAGCCACTGCAAGCAAACAAGTTTTTTTTCCTCTACAGCAAGGCAATGGCACACCAGCATTATTAGAAACATATGCCATCATATTACCAAGCACTTACAGCTACACCCCTTTTTATTTTAAAATGCTACTTGTGTTACTAACCAGCTAGGGAACAAGATGATGAATAAATACTTTTTTCCCTTTTAAATGCGTATGTCCTGGGGTTTGTTACTGAGATGACTCGAACAGTCTGCCTTAACATCTGAAACAGGGACCGTATTTTCAGACATCTTTCAATCTCCTTCACCAAAGAAGCACACACTAAAGCTGCAAAACTAGCACCCACTTTGAACCAAGACCAACCCTGTGGCAGGCCCTAAAAACCCTCTTCAGGCACACGCCTTGTGCTGGCTCCTGCAGAATGGCTCATCTTCTTCCTTACTGTCATCCTTCCAGTTACACCTCCCTCCTTACAAACACGTTATTTTACTCGGCAGTACCTGAATATCCAAATGCCAAGACTGACTGCTTAGAATCATGGAATCATTTAGGTTGGAAAAGACTCTTTAAGATTATTGAGCCCAACTGTAAACCTACCACTGCCAAGAACCTAACATTGCCAAGACTTGTTCAATACTCTGCTTGTTCAATCCTCACTGAAACAAGTGGGTCTGAAATGTCATATTCTGTGGCACTGCATGTAAAGCAACATTTGAGCTACGATTAAAAAAATTTACATCCACAGAATTCTCTAGTGCAAAGCAGGCACAGCTATTAGCCAAGGGTTGCAAAAGCATATTTATTCTTCCTGGTCATATTTATGTAAGCAAGGGTGGGGCAGAAAAAAACAAAGAACTTTATGTCAGAGAGAATTTATGTAAAAAGGGAGCAAGCAAAGAACAGTTTTACTGATTTCATTTTATGAAGAACTTTTTATAACATATAATTGACTAGGTAAATTATTATTTTTGGAAATGTGAGTATCAGGAAATACATGCATCACCTTACTAAGGCTAATGTTTGCTATTTCAAAACAAACTGCCAGCCAAAATAAGTTCCTGTAGACTAGAGTAGAACATTTTAATAAGGTGACTCCAAGCAAAACAGCCGGAAATCTAGTTAATAAAATTACAGTAAACTGGTATGCTGCTGCTTACAAATTTGATATACTATTTGCACAGAGCAAAGAGTTTAGCCTTACTGTTTCCTGAGTGTACACTCCTGGCTAAGCACAAAAAAATCTTTTTTAATGTAGAGACAGCAGTAGAGGGAGAAGGAGATAGAAGTTGGAACTATCTATTAGCTAAAAGACTCATATTGCTTCTGGTGAATCACAGCAGCTTAAACCAAAACATCAGCTGTATACCAAAGAAATATAACATCCAACTCTTTTAATTTGACTTCTTATTTATGTTTATTTATAATCCTACACACACGCAAATGTAAAATTTGAGGGATAAAATTATTACTATGCCTTAAAAAACAGAGGAAATCTTGCACACAGGGAAAGACAGTGCCCACTGCAAGGAACATTAAATTTGGAGAAGCAAGGCAGACAAATAATACCATAAGAAATAGAAGCATGCAGGAAGAGGTGTGTGGTGAAACCTGGTTCAGTGACACACAGCCATAAGAGAACACTTCTTGGCTCCCAGGTTCAGCATTCTGCTGCTCTGGATTCCTGAAACCAACTTCACACTTCACTAGTTTGAAAAGGCCTTTATTTAGAGAAGAAAAAAAAAAAAAAAAAAAAAAAGTATGGAAAACCCTTCTATCTTTGTATGCTTTGGAATACTGAAACACTTGGAAAGAACAAATTTTCATTTCACTAGATGAAAAATATTTCAAGGTATATTAATATTTCAGTAAGACAAGGTGTCTTTTGTTAACAGGCTCGTTTTTAACCTTAGAAAACTTCAGACAAATACCTGAACTTTTAGACCATCAAATCATGTTTCATGCTGGTTTCTGGCTATTGCTGGTTGCCCCAAACTGCAGTGAGGAACTCATTGTGAAACTTTCCTTCAGAACTAAGGGTGTTAATACTATAAATATGTCTGCTTAATTTTCCTGCCTGTCTCAGATTTTTGCCATTTAGCTTTAGTACTGGGAGAGGTCTAAACAATGGAGAGCAATCTCACTGAAAACAAACGTCAGAGTTAATTTATGATTTAAACTATCAAAGGCATGAAGGACGTTACAGCTGTCAGTAAGTTCTAAAAGCTTGTCTTATTTGAAGCCCTTAGCTCTAAGTCATTTAAATGTCACCAGAGAAAAGCTCTCATTCTGCAAACCAAGATAGCATCACCCACAGCTGGCTTTGCACTAGATGCTGTCAGCTGTCAGACTCTGCTGACCTGTAACTCTGGGGTTAACTGAACATTATGTACATCTGTTGCCTCTGCTGTTCCATACTGATGGATCAGTTACATGAGAGAACAGGAGTGACACTTCGTCATCTACATGAAGTATTACTTCCTTTATAACAAGCTGATTCCTTTGGGGACTTAAGAGAAGTCTCTGAAGTGTTGCTACTCTTAAGAGAAAGCACCTCTCAAGGAAAAACCTCTATCATGCAACTTCATCTCAACAACCTGTCTGTGGTTTAAATTTAATATACTGACATCCATGCCACATTCAATGCATTTCAAGTAATTGCGGGGGCAAAAAAAATGCAACAACAAAAAAAGTATGTCTCTGTTCTATGTACCCTTATTATATCAAAAGAAGAACAAACCCTTGAGAATAATCAATGCAATGGCTTGTATCATTCCAGTACTATGTCAGTGTTTCCAGTGGTTTGTAACATGGTATAAAAAAAAAAAGCATCAAGCACAATGATTTCATTGTGGAAAGATATAAAACCTTACAATACAAGAAACATACCTAATTGGTTTTGATTTTGGTACTGGAAAGAAAGAGAAGGATATTTTCAGATTTAATTTTATTGGTTTATGGCATCAGGAGCCAGCTTTGCACCTTACAGTTTCCTTGACATTCACTTGAACAAGCAGCTCAACTCCAGCGCTGCTACTTCTATTTCTTCTGTGGTGCTACAGCAAAGCTCTCATTTGCCAACCATTCACCTTCATGTGATGCCCTAAATGCCAGTTATGTGGTATTACAACTAACTTCCCTACATTACAATCAAAATACCACTCTCGAGTAGAGAAGCAGCAAGTTTGTGCTCTGATACATGAGTAATTTAGATATAATGATCAAGCAAAAGATACCTAAACTTGAAAAGGCAAAGTGATGGCAATAAAGGATCACAAAATAAGCATTTATTACTGCTTTTAATAGTAAAAGTACACAGCTTTCTTGGAAAAATTGAAAGGGTGAAAATTTGAGGTGGCAGGGAAATATGACTTTTTTGTCCTGAAGATTAGCTTTTTTGTGTGTGAGTGGAGTGATTAAAAAGCAAAGCACTTAAGAAATTGCAGCTTCTTCTAGAAGCTGAAATGAGCCACCCAGGTAAGAACCAAGAGAGAACATGCTAACCATGCTTCATGCTTATCTACCTTATCTACTGCATCTGCTTGCTAGGTACTGAAGGAAGGAGAGCTGCTATTTGACTCTGAGAGGTAACAGTAACTGATGAAGCTCTGTTACACCTCTGCAGCTTGATACACATTTTAATTCCAGATCCTTGCATCTATTTTCTTGCACAAGATCTGTTTACTTGGGCTTCCTATGCCAAGGGGAGAATCGCAAGCATCTTTAAAAAGAGGTTAAGGGTGGAGAAAGGAATCTGAAAAGTAGGAAATTAATCAAACATCTTTCCTCCTTCTTGTATGAAATATATTTGGTTTTGAATATGTACCACTAAGCTCTTGCATAAATGTTAAAGTGGGGCTGTAGCCTCCCTTTAAGTCAGTGGTGGACACTCCACTGGGTCACAGTATTGGTTCCTGAAGTTCGTGGCCAAATACTAGAAAACTATAGGAACATGTCATAATACTAATACACGTTTGCATTGAAAAATCTCCTTAATTAATATTATGTATAACGATTTAGAAATGTATTTTCTACTAAGACACTGAATCAGCTCCTCAGAAGGACTTGTTTTGAGATTCTGTGAAAGAAAAATGTTCTCTCTCAAGTATAAAAACTTTCAAAACCCCACAGTAACTAACGGAAATCTCAGAAGCCTGTAAGCTATAGAAACAACATGTATTATCTCACATGCTCATCCTTCAATTAACTTTTGATTTTCAATAGCAAAAATTAAGTGCTTTGATCTAAACAGCAGCTACAAAAATATAGCTATTAAGTTTCTTCTTTCCGAAAAGCTATGATTAATATTTAATTGCCTATTTTCACTTTTCAAAGCTGCTCCTTCATAATTAACACATACTCAGGTAATTTAAGTTCTAGCCCAGGATATTCTACTTCATTACAGAGCTAAGTGAAAATATTGACAAGCAGCCTTGCTTTGAAGTATTCTGGCCCTGCCTTACTGCACCGATATGGCTGTTCTCACAAGTGACACTACACCGGATAGCTGCAAAAAGTTTCTCTTCAGAAACTGCACTACAAAGGCAGCACAGCTACAGTCTTGTGAAAGTCAATAGCCATGTAGCAAGAAGTGAGCTAAGTGCGAGTGAAAAATCTGTCTAAACATCTGCTAGCTTTAAACATAAACTTGCCTTTTTTTTTTTTTTTTAAAATGAGCCTTACCTGACACAGAGACTGTGTGTGACCTTACTCCTTGCTTCTCATTGTTGGCCAGCCTGTAAAACAGAGGTTGGAATCGCTGAATGCTGTACATTCTTCACGGTCACATACACTGGCAATTCATCCTAACAGGGCACCTACTGTAATTAGCAGGGCCAATCCATTTCCCACAGTGACAGATTTTGAGGGGGAGAAAAGTCAGAAAGGAATCTACCATTTATAAACCCAGCTGGGGGAGGAAGAGTGGAAAGAATGCATTACCGGTTTAATTACTATATTGCTTCATGACAGAGCAAATTTAAAGGGAAAAAAAAAGCAAAACCTAAGTTCTACAAACTTTTAAGATCAATCCATGCATGTCTAAACTTCGTCAAATGTAATTTGATGGTACTTTCTGTACTATTTACTGAAAATAAAGTACGAATTTTTGTCTGTAAGATGACTTCCCCTGTACAATTTTAAATTTTTACATGTGAAGCAAATTAAGAAAAACAAACTTAAATGTAGTTAGCTATAAATGTTCATTAGTAACAGAAATTCCAATGAATCCTTCTGAATTATTCTGATGTACAATTTTAATGGTAAACCAGCAAGAATACTGCATTTCATGCTTTCAGAAATCCGGAATTTCATCTGGCAAAGGCAAATCTTTCCAGATGCAAGATGGTGTTGGCTAATAGTTTTGTATATTTGACAAAAGCCCATTCCTCTGCTGCTTGCCTAACAGCACATGTGGTGCCCTTGTTTAAACAGACTCAAGTGTACAAATTCAGTTTCAGTAAACTGTTCCAAAAATGGGAAGTAGCTTTGCCTTCAAACCTTATTTTATCCCAGAAATCCCTACAAATAAATAAATAAATAAATAACGTAATTACAAAGTTATTTTGTGTTTCTCAAGTTGTATCTATTTAAGTAAAAACAAATTTTCCTCTTCCATATGAGTCCACACTAAGTTTACCAATTTTACTGCTTCCAGCCTGGACTTTCATTTCCTTTTCCTCCCTGCATTATAACTCCTCTCCTTCTGCACCATGACAAAGCTACCTGGCTAGCGAGGACTGCAGCAGGACCTGTGAAGGAAGAGCAACCACTAGTATCTAAGTGGCTGGTTTCTTGAAGATTCAAGACCAAATTGTGTTCCGTACGCCATCCAACAGTTAATAAAGTAACAATAATAATTCTGAACTCTTTCCAGGAATCAAGGAAGAAACAGAATGAAGTGGTTGGGTCAAAGTAGGCACAGTCCCTGCATCCCAAAGGAAAAAAGGAAGATGTAAGACACTATAAACTGCTGAATTTCATTTGGTCTCTCAACAGTTACCTCCTGTTACTGGATACTGGTGATACTGCCTGATAGAGTTTAAGGAGAACACACTGATGATGTGTGACTTTAAACTGGGTCTGAATGTGGCTACTAAGAAAGCAGGCAGATTACAAACAAGCAAAAAAAAGTTTAGGAGGCCACAATAAGGAACTGCAGATGGGAAGGGAAAACAACCATCACAACCATTGCCAGAGACCTAGCCACTGAACCCAGGGGTGTAGAGAATCAGCAGGAAGAACTAACAGGCTTGCCTACCACTGTGTTATGGACTACCAACTCCAACAACGTAAGGTGCATTCTTAGTTCAAACAGAGCTAAATTAGAGATCTTTTCTTATTTACCTTAAAGCTTGGGAAGAAGAACAATGCAGAGAGGTATCTTAGCATACTTTGTTAAGAATTATGATGTGCAGATAGCATGTCTCAGCATACCTTGGATATAATATCACCATAAAACCAGCCAGAGGAAAAAATGCAACTCAATTTGCCTGATACAGATTATCATTTTCTACAAACTCACAATTACTATTGAAGAAGAATTTTTCTATGCTATATTTAAAAAAATAGATTAAAGAGTATTTGCTATGTAAATGGTATTCTTTATTACACTGCACCTAGAGATCCCAACTCACATTGGCCCCATTAACAAAAGGTGACATGACAGGTTTATGATAGGAGGAAAAAAAAAATCTATTTTCTGTATTTCACATAAGCAGAAAAGGGGAACAAAGAGGAAAAACAGAGTATAGACTGACTCACAGATTGAAACCACAATTCAAAAACTGTTTAGCATTACTCCCATAATTAAATTTACTCAGGGATTCAAAATAAATAGCCTGAATCCCAGTCAAGCCTTTTCCAAAACATCCTTCCTTTGTCACTGTCAAATATGATCGATGCCTTATACACTTTTTTCCTCAGATTTTATTTCTGGTATCTTTACAGTTTAATACTGCTGTCAGTCATTTATGCCCCATGGTCCCAAATCACCACCTGCTATTTGTCCTAGAATCCAAAAGTAACAATAAAAATTAAGCACGTATAAAATCCTAAAGCATCACTTAAGCAAAGCTATTTTTCAAAACATATAAGAAAAGAAAGCATAAAACTTACTTTGGTATTGATGGTAAAGCTCTTTCACCTTCTGTGTAAACAAGAAGAAAACAGGATTAAATTTTTTTCAAGTTTCCAAATAACCTCTCTCAATGTGCAATATATACACGCCTGAAAGAATAATCATCACAATCTCTCAGGAAAAATTACGTTGATTCAAAAGACTGTTCTATACATATATTAAGAGCAGCGTATCAACACAACTCCTTCTAACCAGTGATACGGACCTTTTGGCAAACTCTTATCTGAGAGAACAACATACACAGAATATAAAAGTTCTTTTTCAGTTGTAACAAATAACTCCGATAAATCACCTGCAGAAGGTATGACAGTATCTCATCTCTCTAGTAAGAAATGTTTTTCTTTTACCCCCAAGATGTGCTTTTTAAAAAATTTATATGTGTTACCATATAAATAACACAACTGAAGCCAACTTGGACTTCCAAGTAAGACAACTGAAATAAATCATTAAAGCTCGTAACCTTATCATATTGATTCTACATTTGTTTTGACATTACAGAATAGTAATGCTTAGTAGCCAAAGATGAAATTAGCTTTTTGTAAAGAGTTTTCAAATCCTTGAAAGTCTTTCTTTGGTAACGGTATTGTGTACAAAAGCTTGGATGTACATACTCAAGGGTTTTTTTCCCTATTAGATTTGATGAGATACTTGGTATCCACAGGGGGAAGGATGATGAGGAAGTTACTAATCAACCTTTAGTAAAACACCAACAATTCACAGCAGATTGAAGTATGCAGGGAAGGAGAGAAGGTGGGCAATTAAAGTGGATTTCACTCTAAATCACTGTAACACTGATAAAGTGACCGGAGAGAAAGTGGAATAGCCATACTTTTAGAAAATGGTGATATATACTGTTTATGCAATATTATGTAAATTCTAGTTAGTTTTCATTCTATGTTAAAATTTCTGAGATTTCCAGACATTATAAAAGTAAACAGTCTTACCTCTGGGTATTATGGGACTGAGTAGAGAAATGCCTGATACCCAGAAGCCACGCTCAACTTGGCAAACTACAGTGTTCTGTTATAATTTTTTTGCTGTCTAAAGGCAGAAGAACATCGTTTGGCTCAATAACTCAAGTCTGGCTTGATCTGTCTGATGGAGGTGTTGGAAAGAAAGATGCAGGAAGGAAGGGAAACAACAGGAAGGAAGGGAAACAAGAAGCTGTGATTTGGAAGATGACCTGGAGCAGCTTGGCAAAGTAGCAAGAGCAAGCACCTGAAACTGGAGGGTGGAGGAAGGACAGCAAGAGTATACAAGCATGAGGTGGGAGACAAAGGTATTGGGATATGTTAGGGTAAATAATACCTTTTGGGGAAAGGAACAAAAGGCAAAGATCCTTAGAGGTAGTGTGGAGTGATGAGCATGAGATCAATAGGATGAAGGTGACAGCCTGGCAGGAAAAGACTTGGAGCAGGGGGAAGGAGAAACTGTAATGGGCACCAGAGGATTCACACTGGATGGAACTGGTCAAAAGACACCGAGCTTGGAAAAACATGCAGAAGAGGCCTGCACACTACTATGCAGGCTTCCCTAGAGTTGTGAAGAACACTCCAAAGAACCTTAAATTCCACCCATTATCTACACATCATCTATCAGTCATTATTTGTGAAAGCATCCTTTGTTCTTCACATCAATTCCTGCTGCTACTGCTAGTTATTCCAACACTGCTCCTACATTTGGCAATGGATTTTAATGGTTCGGATATTGCTGATGAATCACATGTGTTACTGGTGAAACATACTCCAACAGTCTGTTGTTTTTAAAGGTTCAGAAAGTGATATAAACATACAAACCTCTGTGTTAAAGAAGAGCTTTATTAAATTGCACAGTTCACCATTCCTTATTTTTAAATCAACAGATGCACAATTAATAAGCAGTTATTAAATATGATTTTCCTTGCTCTTTAATATGTAGCTCCACCACATGTTAACTGCATACTATTCAAACTGTATTCTAAAGATCCAATTTTAATTTCCTCTAGGGTTTTTTTTTTTGTGTGTGGAGTGTATCAGTATATTTGGGGACTTCAGAAACATCAGCGAATGATTTCATAACACTTGCAGGGCCACAACACTTCATATGTTCAAAGTACTGACCTCAGCTGCAGATCAGATTGTTCCTCCTGCAAATGTAGACCCCAATCTCTTAAGAAAATGAGAAATACCATAGGTGGCAACCTATGAAGTCAATGACTACCTATCAAAGAGGATCTAAGAGAGATAAAGACAGAATCTAGTTTCCCACGGCAGTATTAAATTTCCTTATAGTGAGAATCCTGTTCTGTTCCTGCAGGTCTCCCCTTACTGAACAGCTTCCTAAAGGTGCAAAACATAGACCAAAGATCAAATAACAAATCTCTTCCACAATAAAATTCTGTTTCCATCTTAATAGTAGAACCATTCTACACATGTTGTGAGATAAGGAGAATGTGAACAGAAGTGCTATTATGTAGTTAGTTGAGGAGTAGTAGTATGATGTAGTTAATGAGTGTGACAAACATGAAAGGAATTGAAGATAGCTAGAAAACTATCAAAGAAAACAATGGGGATGGACAGAGAAAAACAGAAACTCTAACACAAGTTAAATGAATATTTTTTTCTAGATTGGTTGGAAAATCAGTCAGCTTGCATGGGTCCAACATAACTAAAACCCCGTTATATCTGACCATCTCCCTTTTCACTGTCCTTCGCCAAATTCCACGAGGCGTGACTGATTTTGTTCTCATTAGCAGCAGAGCAATACACTGTCATGCACTGAACAGAACGGGGGCCCTTGTCCTCTGGGTTGATGAGGGTGGGAAGTGGACAACGCACACTCAGCCCTGGGGAGAAGGAAAGAGCACACAGCACCCCTCTTAAGCCACAATTTGACATATGCATTGACTGGCTACATGGACAACATCCCCCTTTTTGGCTGCTGAAGATATGTGTCAAGAGGAGTGCCAGATATGGACTGGGGAAACTGGAAAAATAAACATATGTGTAAAAAAAAGGGGGGTGGGGAAAGCAGCTGGAAATAAAAACCTACTATTAAGCAGTATTAGAAATGCCTCCCCTTCCACTGGAGAAAATTCAGGAAAAATCCATCCGCATGGAACTACTGTTGAAATGGCATATCAAAGCTGATCTTATAGACGCCTACATGCTCTCCGGATAGAAACTGCTCACTTTAGGCAGTGTTTCCCAAGTTGGTGCTTATCCGTTTACAGCTTATATCCCAAACAAAATACGGAACATTCATTAGTACCCTTGTAGGTCTGAAGTCAATTCATTACTAACAGCATCACAGTAGAAGCATATGTTGTTTTTCACAAGTTGAAACCCACAACATTTTGCCCAATTCTATATTCAGTTAAAAAAAAAAAAAAAAAAAAAAAAAAAAAGGACATGAGTGATTGTATTGGGGTGTCCATGCCCAGATACTGACAGTGAGGGCTGCAGGTGGTGGGAGCAGGTTGTCCCTGCAGGACTGCAGCCCGGGGAAGGGCCCGCGCTGGAGCAGGGACACGGGGCAGGAGGGAGCAGCGGCCCAGAGGGCTGCCAGGGACCCACCGCGACCCCCAGCCCCAGCCCCTGCGCCCCTGGGGGAGAGGAGTCGGGAGGGAAGGGGTGACCTCAGGCCTGGGAAAAGGTATGGGGGGAAGGTGTTGTTTTAGTTCATTTCTCACCATCCAAATTGACTTTAATTGTCAAAAAATTAAATTAATTTTCCTTGGTTTGAGCCTGTTTTGCCCACGACAGTAACTGGTAAGTGATCTCCCTGCCTTCTAGTATCAACCCAGAAATTCTCTCATACTTTTTTCTCCCCCTGTTCTGCTGTGGAGAAGGAGTGAGTAAGCAGCTGAGGCTGGCTGCTGGCCAGGGTTAACCCGCTTTTTTGGTGCCCAGTGTGGGGCTTCAGAAGTTCAAGGCAGCAACAGTAATGGGAAGACACGGCGGCCACAGTCAGACTGAATAATATACCAGGGAGAACAATAATTGTGGGGAGCTTGGATGCTGGTGTCAGAAATGTGTTGTTGTAAAGTGGTGATGGGAGAAGGAAAGGAGTTTTATCGTGTATGTACTGTTTTTCTGGTGGTGGGTTTTTTTTGCTTTTGTGATGACGACACTTTAGATTTTGATGTTGGGAATTTTTGTTGATGTAAGTAGAAGTCGTGAACATTGTGTATTTTGATTGTAATTATCAAGTACGTGTGTCACAGAGGCAAGGGGTGGGAATGGTGTGGAGGCAGCTGTGACTGGCACAGGGCAGCCACTCCTGCAAACAAAACCCTGGCTTTTACACCCAGTACCTTCCACCACTCCTATAACCTCTGGCTCCAGGAGACATGAAGAACTCTCAAGTATTTTGATTTACCACAATGAAAACTGTGCTCACCTGTCTGAAATTATTGTGAAAGCAAAATCAGTGAGGGGTACTTAGAGTGATAACATTATTGTAAGAATCAGAATACATGCTGCCATTCCATTAAGGTGAAAATGGTGCTCACAGTTAATTTGTGTAAAAACAGAAAACACTTATTTGGAGAACTTAATGGATTATTTAATTTTTGGTATTTTGAGACTCAAAATTCTGAGTTTTCATTTAGCTGTAATCTTTTTTAGATTCAAAGGGAATGTTTTAATATAAAGGTGAGTTCTGGTGTAAATGACTGACAATCAGGTAACTGTTTTAGTTGTTGCTCAGGTGTTTTTTTCCAGTTTTTTTAGCCTTTTATAAGAGTTTTGACAAATCTGCATTACCTGTAAAGCTTGTTTAGAGTGATTAATAAACACAAAATTCAGCCACTAGACTTAAGATCATAGGAAAGCTACTTAGTACATAGTCCAAGCAGTAAATAGCCATTTAATATCAGTTTAAGTTTTTATGGTTGCTTCATTTGTGCTCTTTGAGTATAAGAGTTAAGTGTGATAATGGAAACACAAATACTAAAGTTAAAGTTCCCACACTGGTCTAAACGCATCTGTACACCAAAATATTTATTAAAAAAAACACCCTAAAATGAATGGAAATATGCCAAACATTGTCCAGGTCTTAAACATTACCAAGCGCTCTCACCAAATTAAGAGAAACTGGATCATTAACAGGTAGCAAGACAGATCATATCACAAAAACACAGGTTCTTTTAGTAATCAAGGATAATTTATGAGGAAACTTGCAATAAACATGTAAATTTCCAACAAATGGGATGGGAAGGCTCAAAAAGGGGAGAAAACCCATCTGCTGGATTAAGAGTTGCTACATGATTTGTTTCTGATGTGCCTTTTATAAACAAAGCTCACCATGGGAAGGATCTGGGAATGCAGACCACGGTGGGAACAGATCTCCTACACAATGTTTAATTAGTATGTTGAGTATTGCTACGAACTGCAAGAAAAGAAATGTCAGAAAAAGACCCCCACAATTTCTTTTAACTGGAGGGATTATTTTCATATTTGCATAAAGAAGAGCGTTCCCAAAGTGTTAGATAATGTTCCTTTAACTCAATCACTGCTCATTTACGTTAAAATACACCAGGTAGAATATCACACAAACAAATACACTCCATTAAATGCACTGATTTATTCTGCATTCGTGCCTACCAGCAAACCACAGTGCAAGGCACAGTTGTGCAACACACAGAAATATCAGAGATCTTGCTCTTCACAGAGCTTAGTGAGTCTAGATGATGTAACAGCTGAATGATAAAGAAGTCAGGTCAGAGGAATACAAGAATTAGAAAAAGGGCAAATAGAGTGGGTCAGTTTTTATTACCGCCTACAGGACCAGTAAGTCAGGATCTATGTGCCTTGCTAATCTTAGGGGGCAGTTGACTGTATGCATCATGAAATACGTAAGTATTGAAGAGGACATGGTAAATCCTGTAGAGATTTTGACTGGCAGCTGCTCCCTCGCTTGGGCAAGAACAGCAGAGGACAGCAGAGCACAGTTTGGCTGAGAAGTGGAAACACACGTGGCTGGAGCACAATCAGTGCCACAGTGCACAGCACTGGAAGCTTGCACGCTGGATGAACAGAGCTAAGACTTGATGAAGGCCTTGACTGCCTGTGGTTGATGTTGTGAATAACACAATTGGAAATCATCGGGCAGTGGTATTTTGTGGAGTTAACAGCATTTATATATAGGTAAGAAAAGAAAAATTCTAGCAGCAAAGGAACAAACCGATAATAGCACTGGCAAAGTTGACCCAATTTCTGAAATAGCACCAGTGCAGAAGTTGCAAGAATTGGATGTACTCTACATGTGTGCCTCTAAACAAAAAGCAGAGGGCAGAGTCAGAGCTATCCATTAACCTACTGAGAAGTGGGGAATGTGTTAAGATATGAATAAGTTTTAAAAGCTCAACTTTGCCTACTATAGTTCAGGCTGAAAAACAGCCAATCTGTTTTTAGTATTGGGTATTAGAAGGAAAGTTTTGGGAGCAAATAATAAAGACTGTAACAAATCCCAAACCACAATTGCTCAGAAAAAAAGAGGCACAAAAAACAACTGCTCACAGGTACAGACTAGTCTAGTGAAATCAAAATCTTGGTTTGTGATGCCTACTTTATTTTTAGAGCCATAAACCAGCATTATCCTCTTAGTGTCGAGATTTGGTATCAATGGTTCATCATCACCGAGTTGTGCACCAGGTTGGCTAGAAGAGCCAAGTTTGTGTTGAGGGATGATTTTCTTTTGTGTAGAACAAACGTGCAAATTTAAGAATAATCTGAACAATTCCTAAGTGCTGTCAAGACCAAAGTCTAACACCCTACAATCACATTTCTTCATTACTGAATGACCAAGTTTCAGTTTGGAGTTTTTTTCTGTTGTGCACAGGCAGGATGCTATATATGGGTGTGAGAAAGAGCAGGGAAAACCAGTGGCAAAAAAAGCAAAAATGTGGCTAAAACATGACTCAGCTTCAGATCAGAGAGCTTCTGGGGTAGTTCATCTATTACAAATAGGAAGAAGGAAATAGTTATTGTTTTAGAAACAAAAAAAGTTAGATGAATTTTCATGAGTAAAGTATTAGTACAGGAGGACAGAAATTTCCATTCTTAAGCAGCTTTGCATAGATGTTTTTCAGTAATTAAAGCTGGCTAAAATGAGAAAAAAATCTAATGAAATTTAATTAAAATTCTCTCTTTAAAGCTAGGTGTACCTGCAGTTGCTACAAAAACAACTGATCAACACTACAAAATGCACCTCTGCTTTGGTTCTATTCTTTCTCTCAAAATTTTTAGTTTTTAAACAGAGATGTTTTGAGTATCTAGGAAGGCAGAAATTGTAAAAAGTCATCACTAGTCAGAACTTTATCCAAATGCATTCTAACCAACCTCTCTGAATTTCCACTTGTGTATCAGGGAATCGCATTTCAAGATAACACATCCTTGTTAGGAGTGCCTTCAATCACAATTTGCTTCTGCTAGCGAAGTTTAGAATAGTGTAAAGCAGTGATTACTGAAAAACAGACCAAATTATCAGCCATTAAATAATTTTTGACGGAGTGACATTTACTATCAGTGTTTCTCATAACAAAAATACCTCATGGTTCCTCCCTGAAAGACAAGAGCCTCCAAGTGAGGGTTTTGCTGCTGCCTTGTGTCTTCTATTCAAGTGCAAAATAGTCTATCAGTAGATATGAGTATAGCAACTATCTGAATTAACTTCTCCTTACCTTTCTGTGGCCTGATAATAAAAGATTGCGTAGCTCCATTCACCAGTCGGCAATATCCGTCTATCAAGTCAGCCATATTCTCTGCAATGGTTAAGGATGGTGCTGTCACTGTCAGAGGCTAAAGAAGGAAAAAAACAAGGCACCAACAAAGAGGTTTTATTGTAGTTGCAAACACTGAGTGGAACAGCTGTGTCATTGCATCAGAACTTTACACACGCTTGCAAACAGTAAACAGAAAAATGTGGGTGAGCAAAGAACCACAGATTCTTGCTTTACCTTTTTTGTAGCAAATTTAAAACACGAGGTTCAGAAAGCAGAGTTGATAAAACCCTCCACCCAAATACAATATTAATCTGGGCTTATTAAGTGGCATGCTAGCTAAACTTCCAGTCAACCAGTGTTCATTCCAACTACAATGACTTTTATGGCCATAATTATGACAATTCTGAAGCTGCTCCTTATTCTTTAAAGCTCCTACAAGTGGTATCTTTTTTCCACCCTTTTGCAACAATTTATGCTTTTTCCTAAAAAGTAAACCTCACAATTTCAAAAAAGATAAAAATAAAAGATGGACAGTGGAAAAAGAGATGAGACATATAGAGACAAGCTATAAATTTTAATCTCATCAAGATTCTTCATCCTCTGCAGAGATGTGCCAACTTGCCCTCAATCCTTCTCTACCACTGTGACTGTTTTCTTAGTGCACTGGACCAAGGAAAAGATTTTATTTCACTTCCAGCTTTGCCTCCATGTATTATGAGGGAACAAATTTTCCCTCTTTCATATTTCCCCTTTTCACAGATGTTAAATTGCTCCGTTTCCTCTTTAGGACATAGCATCATATACATATGCAGGCTACTATTAAGTTGCACTTAACGGCTGGTATTTTTAAATTAAGCTTCTTTTACAAATATCAAAGTCTACATGCACCAGGTGTAAAACCTAAAACACGTAATGAGCTCTAAATCTGTTTTAAGACCAAAAATATCTGACTGGTGTGATGGCAACTGCTCACACTCAACTTCCCTTTCCCCTAAAAGAAAAAGAAAAAACAAACACCTGCAGAATGCCTGGAATGTAAAATGTTAAAATATAGTGCACTGGCTGTAACTACAGGAGGAGTAGGAGAGTTTAACAATTACTGAAGTCTTTGTACACATACACAAACAGGCAGCTTAAACATGCACGTACGGAAGTGCATCATGATTATGCTGACAGCAGAAAAATCCAGAATTAAGTTCTGGACCAGAACAAAAGTACAATATACAGGGCATCTCTATCAAGAGTATAACGATCTATACTCCCTCCCAGGAAAATCAAAGCTAGTAAGTTTATCCCAACAGTCCATACCATACCTCAGGTGCACCTGCTATCTTGAGTTGCAACATCCCTTTTCTGTCCTTGTCTTCGCTGTTTGAATACTGAATAGTTTGCACTTGATTAAAGTCTGCTAGATGAGTTGGCTGAAAAAAAGGCAACAGAAAAAGTGGGGAAAATGTCAAAATTACAGCAAAATACTTTGCTTTTATTCCTGACATTGCAGGAGCACATCTAGACTTCAATCTCCAAATTACACTTGCAGAAACCTGGTCCAGAGGAAGGTGTCCCTGCCCATGGCAGGGGGTTTCTAACTAGATGATCTTTAAGGTCCCTTCCAACCCAAACCATTCTATGAAAGCCATTCCTCTGTTTCCTTCTACAGGTCCATTAGGCTCTGGGTAACAACATATACAAACATCCACAGTTATCTGCAAAATGAAATCAAGCACCAAGTTTGCCTACAGAGGTCACTGTTGAGTAACCTCAGGCACATGCTAAACTACATCGTGGAAACAATCTCTTGGAAGCCAAGACAGAAAATTCAACAGGTTAACCACATGGAACTTGCACTCACAGCATACTTAACAAACCCCCAGACTGCTGTAAAAGGTAAGTTCCTGATTCCCCAACATTTTCAATAGCTTTGAATTAATTTCAAGAGAAGTTGGACATGGGCTCAACTTAAGTCCTGGTTGTGAAGGTCCCATACATTTTGCTGAAAGAACCTGTCTGAACAGAACTTCCTTGCAGCATGGAGGGGTACAGGAAATACTGTAACACAGTCAATATCAATGAAAAGGCTATTAAGGGTATGAAGTAAAGCAAATACACCAGCTATAGCCACAAAAATGCTAAACACTAACTGGTTAAAAAAGCTCTAATTTACACATTCTCCTCAAGAAAGGGGAGAATAATTTAGAATAATTTGCGTATTTCATTGTTAAAAAGTCACCACTAATACTTTGATTTCTGTACGTGAGCACTTCACTGGGTAAAAAAGCCAACAAATTCAGTGCTAAGGCTGACACTGTCTCTCAACTGCATTTTCTCTGATGATCCCAAATCATGAGTTAGTATCTGAATAACAGCTGTGTATGATGAATTTCCCAGATCTTCTCTGGTTAACTCAAAGATTAGACTTGTCATTCCCCTTTGTGTGAAGTTCAGTTCACAACAGGTCATGGCTGTTAAGACAGTAACTGAGAAAAGAAAACAGAAGTAGACTTACATTTGCACCCTTGTCTGTAAGGTAACTGATTCCTTCTTCTGGGCCAATTGCCAGTTCCACTGAAATAATCCAGCTTGACTTCAGAATCGAAGGAGAAAGACAGTAAATATCAATAGTAAGACAAGACTTTGCTATGGAACACTATCCTCCAATGTTCTAATTACAGTTTTTAGTAATTAATCTCTAGAAGCTTTCCAACTCTTCAAACAATTTCAAACTATTAAAATCAAGTAATTCTGTAAGTAGCAAAAGTCTTCACAACTGGTTTCCTGGGGATTCATGCTACTCAAAATGTATTTCCATGTGTTTTATCTTAGGTCTACATGAAAACTACATATTTCCTATATTTCCTTTTCTCTCCTCGTGGACATTGATGTTCTAATTTCTACTTGAGTGTCTACTTTCACAAAGCTTGCAGACAATGCCCTTTCTCAAAATTTGTTTGAAATTGGTACAATTAAAAAGGCACTGGAGCAAAATTTACAAACACAAGAAGCTGAGAAGTCTCATTTCCTCAGGAAACCAGGTTAAAAATTGCCTTTCATGAACAATGCACCAATAAAAATATTTAATAATGTACAATTCTTACCCTACTAATGAATGGTGCTTTTTTAACAGTCAACTGAGAATGTTCTGAATAAAATCAATAAATATATTTTCTTGTTACTGAAATCCAAGGACTCATCTCAACATCAAAACAGGAACTAAGCAAGCAATTACTTGCAGAAATAAGCAAAACCAATTAGATTCATAACTACAGCACATATATTCTGGTCACTGTCACATTCCTCCTCTACTTACACCAAGAGCACACTTGAAGCATTCCTTGTCAAATCTGTACACTGGAGAGAGGATCTCAAAGAATTTCAAAATACTTTCTTCTCTATTGAGGTTGGCAAATTGTCGAAATGTTTGCTGGATTAATTTTCGTAGTGTTTTGGCCTGTATATTAAAATGTTTAAAAATCAATTATTTTAAATCTAGTCAGTGACAGTGCATTTTAAGAGTTTCAGTCACTTAATATCACTAACAGTTTACCAATGAGATTGCAGACAACTGAAGTAAAAAAAAGAAGCTTTGAAACGTAAGTAACAGTTCTGCCTTCTAACTTGGGAACAAAATTATTTATGCTATGCGTTATAGAGGGAATAACTAACTAACAATGCTTTGAATTAACTATAATGAAAGACAACTCATTAATCTTTGCAAGAACTATTTTTCCTAGATTGCACATTCCTCTCAACTTCTTAACTGTGTACCAAGACAGAAATACAGCAACCTATACCTTCATACTAGGTTGTAAACTTAAATCACCATTCTCTTACGTGGTAGTAACAACCCAGCTGTAGCTGTGTCTTAATCTCTGCACACAGTATCTTACACTATCCATAAGAGAGTGGATTCTTAAAGTCTGATAATATTCAAAATAACTTCCATATAAAAAGATAAAATTTAAATAGTAAATTAAAAAATTAATGTAAAAAGTAAAACATTTAAATTAACTATTTTAAATATATTGCATATCACTTTATTAACTGCTTTTAGGGCAGAAATAATCACTTAGAGCAGTACAAATCATCCTCCCAACATCTGGGACATGACAGAACAAGACACATAATTACATATCCTGAAAAATAAAGCGTGTAGAGGATACAATCAGGTTTTCAAACAACTGCATTAAAAACAAAACAAAAACAACCCAAACTAAGACTTATGAAAGGTGAAGTATCTGCCTGAGTGTATAATCCCTAGGAAGGCAGCCGCTCATATCATAATAAAAACAGAATCTGAGAAGCAATCTCTTTAACATGCCCCAAAACTGAACAATCAAGAATCCTGAATAAAAACATCTGTTTCTAAACACTAGAAATCACCTAGCCACAAGTGCAGTACCTCTTCCTCCTCTGTCCTAATCAGAGGAGTACAGGTGTGCTCTGTCATAGTATAGAGCCAGGTGACCCACTGCTTTTTCATCACTGCTTACATCACAACAGTGCCAAAACATCAAAACCACACACTCATCTATTCTTTCTCCCTTTGACAAAGCTTGACCCATGTCTGAAGTGACTGAACGGATTTAAAAAGCATTAGTAATACCCATTTCTAATAGATATTCCAACTAACAATAACAACAGAAGGCAAAACCATGCTTATTTTTGCAGTACATCAAGGTTAAGACAGGAATTATCATTATTCCTCTACCAAAACATATCTAAATGTCCTATCGTAACAGCATTAAACCTCTTCATTCTTTGACACTGCTTATAACAGCTTCAGGCACTCCACAAATACAAACTTCATTTTGTCATTAGCACTTCCAGTTCGATTAGGCATTAATTTTTAGTAAAACTTTAAAGAACATTCAGAACTCTAAAGAGCCAGAATTTTTCAAAGGAGTGTTTAGAAAAGTTACCCTAATAGCTGTATATTCACGTACAAAATGATGATGAGCTTTGCAACGACACATATATGGGCTAAAAAACCCCCTCAGCTCAGCACATAAACTTTATGTTATAAAGTCAACAAGGGAATCTGACGTTTTGTTGGAATTTCAAATTACTGCATCAATTCAGCAGAACCTTTTACCAACTACCAGGTGGCTGCGGATACTTGGGTAGGATAAAGAAAGCATCTGGCAGTCAGGAGACCTCCATACTGTACCCAGAGCTGCCTAAGACTTTGCCAGGACTCAGACAAACTACACTGGACCTTTCTGTTATCTTCCATTTCACAGAGAAAATTAACGTTAAGGGAAATGAATCTGCTCGCTCAAGTTGCCCCAAGTAATTCAGCCACTCAGTTGTTGAAAGATAACTTTATTCTGCCCATGGTTTGTTCTCCTGGCCTCTTTCAGCATCATCTTGACTTCCATGAATAATGGCATATGTTATTTGGCTCATTAAAATCCACAAAGACTTAGTCTTCACTTTAACGCTGAGATCAATACCACAGTGTACACATACAAACCCACACCTCTTCCATAAGAACACAGCCAGTTATGAGAAATATCTTAAAATAACAACTTCCAAGAGAAATGCATTGAAAATTTGTTCTTAAAATATTTCCTAAGAACATTTTTTTTCCTCTCCACTTTTGCTCAAGGCATGCTCTAGAGTGACAGGTAAGACTCCTAATTTGCAAACTGAACACAGTCTTGCTACATTAATTTCTCCACATTCTCCCCACCCCCAAGTGTTGGTTTAGTGTAAGTAGATTTTTCTTCCCCATGGTGTTTGCATACTTGTTATACCTATGTACAGAGAGCATGACTTAGCAGTCATGTTATCTTAGAGGCATCGTTTGCTAATTTACTAATCTAAATGCAGGAAGGTTTCTTAATATTCTCTAGCGAAGTAGTGAGAATGGAAGGCCTGTTGACTCAATAACTCTTCCTCTGAACTTGAATTTGGCTTATTCTTTCTTGAACACGGATAAACAGAACTATCTCTAGCATATATGAGATGTAGTGCATTGTCCAATTACTTTAATGTTTCCTTCTGGAGACTCTAGACACCTCCTGAGACAGCACTTGCTTTCTTGTACAACATTATGTCTTACAGACACACTGTGATCCACTAACATAGATGTCTTTAAGCTCCTCTTTAAATTATTTATTTAATGGGCTCCCCAAATAAAGCTGAAAAAGCTGAACTTTCTCTTATTTTGCACTGTTAAATATTTTGATTTTTGTTTTTCCAGTCTTCTGGTCATCCTATAGACAGACTGATACTCTCTGTATAGCTGACATCTAAACATGTAACATCAACAAATCTGATTATCACTGCACTATACTCTATGATTTACCTCCCTAACAGTGAGAAATAATTAATTTTGTATTTCATGACCATCAGCAGCCCTCCTTTCTTGGGCAGTTCAAAATCACTGGTCTTCACAAAGTAAGAGAGTCATTTAATCATTTGAACCTATCACAGATTATTTTTAACAGGGATTTAATTTTCATTGAAAAGCAGACCCCTTTTTCCTTCCCTTGTTTTCCCATCTTATATGTCCAAGATTTTTTTCATGTCTTTGCAAGGTTCTACTCAGCTTCACCTGGCAATTCTTGCTACTTCTTTCTGCTATCCTCTCCATTTCATCATTTCTAAAGAGCACTTTTCTTTGTTAGTCAGCTTTCTGGCTCCGTAATACAATTTTTAAAGACAGTTATTAATTCCTTTACGTCTGGAGCCTTTCACCACAATTTCTCCCTTTAGCAGAGAACACAGTTTCAGATAATTGCTTAAATTAAAATGCAGGGGGATTACTTAAATCCACTTGACTTCATTAGCTTCTGATTTTCAAAGGTCTTTTGAAACAAACCCCTTTCATGACAGACCTTTTCTGTTTATCCATTTCAGTCATAATGTAGAAACTTTGTAAATCTGATGCTGAATTCCATTATTTCTATAAAACCATCATTGCTTGCCAAAACCAGCTTGAAAATACCAATTTATGATTTATACTTTCACATATAAATGGTAAGAGGGATTTTACCAAGACATTCATATCAAGATGGATACAGCTGTAAAAATACTTGGTGACCATTCTTAACCCCTTCTCAAAACACATCAAGAAAAATTACTCTGGGAACATATGGACTTCAATGGATGCAAGATTCAACTAACATTTATATTCTTAACTAGGATTAACATAAGTGGAAATTACTGGAAATCTTCCCTGAATGAGTTGGATACAATCTTGAGCAAGGAAGGCAGAATATGGTTTATGGAATTGCCACTAAAAATATGTTGTTTTCCTACATGTCCCCTTGCTCTTGCTCCAGAAGTCTCGTTTCTCTTTTAGGGGGAATGAAGGGGGTGGGAGGGGGGAAAGAAAGAAGTGTTATTTGATACCAGAGGATCTGAGACTAGTTTTGAACTTTTGCTCACAAGGTTTAGGAGGTAGAGGTGTACCTCTCTCACAGTAGCTCAGCAAGGCCACGTAAACCACTACTATCTTAGTTCTGCCAGTACAACTGCACAGCAATTCCTTTATGACTATACAGTGAAAATTATAATGCAATTTTCCGATTTCTGACACATTTTTTTAAAGTAGTATACAACTGAGTGGAACTATAATTACCTTCACTGAATCTAGTAAACTCTTCGGAAAAAAACGTCTTAATCCAACATCTTTCCTGAAACAAAACCACATGCAGGGTTAATATAAAAACATTATATTGCTCTTTTTTCAGGGTGGTGTTTTAGGTTTGTTCCTGTTTTGTTTAGTTCTTTAACTAGCACATGCAATATAGTAGATGATTTTCATAGTAAGGTCCTTGACAATCTCAGAGTAACAAACGGTTTGTTAAATACAAAAAGGATATTGCATTTGCAACAGGTACCCGCTGTAGAATGTGTGTTATTTGAAATGTTGGCTTGAGCACGGAGAAATTTTCAAAATAAAAACTGTTCTTTTTCCTCATATTAAGCATTTTATTTTAAAATCCCCAGGTTTTTACTGCAAGTAAATCTCACTTTTTGCATCTGTATATCATGGTGCTAATTGTGTCTGTGAGCTCAGATCTTGCAAATTAAATTACATCAAGCTCACTTCCACACTTATAACCAGGGTTGCACTGTCAGTTTGAAACCCAGAGCTGTAAGGATTTAATACTTTTGTGGCTTGGATGTGCTGCACCTAGCTTACGTCTGATGTGTATGCATCACTACAAGTAAACATGAGGAAAAGTGCCTGAGAAGTTGCCAGATACATGTTAGTGCAGAAGATCACTGTACACTCAGGTATAACATTACATGACTGTGAACTAATTAGTACAGTGTTAGCCGAAAATATCTGCATAAGAGGTAAAACAAAAACAAAAACAAAAGTAAATAAGAGAAGGACTTCTTATATCCTTGCCTCTCAAAGGTGTTACTGACTTTTTGCCTTTAAATTTAAGAGGTTACAACAACTTTTAAACAAACGCCCATATCTGCTTCTGAAATGAGTATGAAAGAAAGCTTTCCACGACTGCATGCTTTGAACATAAACAGAAATACATCTGGAATTCTTACATTTGGCAAAGAAAAGAAAAGCCATTAGTGAGCCTGAGATATACAGAATTTATTTACTGCTACCTAACGGCACATGAAGAAAGCCAACATTAATGTCAATATAAAAAGCTTACTCAAAATAATAAAACAGGGCATTTTTAAAGCTCTCTGAAGACTAGTATAGAATTTCACAAAACATACTAAAAACATCCTCAACTAAGAGAAGCAGAAGGTTCATGAGCAGCAGTGAACACTAGCATCTATGCAATGACAGTAAGCTGAAAGATTATAAAACTTTCATAAATGTTAATTCCTTTGATGCATTTCTTCTCAAATGCAAATTACATGCGGTTTATCATCCCACACAGTTAAATAAATCTACCACACTATTACCATCTAAATAACATGCAAAGACATTTTGACAGGGAATATATTAGTTTAACATTAAGTGTTTGAGAGAGAAATGGTGTTTTCAAAAATGAAGCGCCCTACATCACTCCAGTGTTACTCATCTTAACAGTACTGCAGCACATGGCTGTGACAATCTGATTCCATTCGTTACTAAAAAAAGTTGTAGTCTTTTGTACAGATCTGTATGTAGCAAATTCAGAAGACATTCTTATGTAGAGTACAACAAAACAGAATTCTTAATAAATTTTGTTAATAAAGCATATCTTGTGTTTAACTGAGATGGAAAATTTATTTATTGGAGAAGAATTTAACATAAAGAGCATACAGGTTTAATGCCATGGTCAACAACAAATTATGGGTACCTATAAATAAGAAGATAAGCATTAGAAATTGGAACATAAAACGGTTTTAAACACAAACATACAAACTCCTTCCCTTCCCTCCTCATCTGCACTGAGTGGAGGTAAAATGGCCAACTTGGGATACTCCCCAACTCAGTCCTCCAGATTAAGAACTCAGACATCTGTTTTCTGATTGCCAGTAAGAGATAATTAGCAGTGTGATCTTGGTTCATACAGTTCTCCTACAGCTTTGTATTTAACCTCATGTACTGCATCCCACATGTGGGCTTAAATGTAAATTCGTGTTTTTTATGTATAAACTTCAATAGGATTAATAAAATACCAGCTACAGATAGATGATACCACTTGTCATATAATGATAAGCAGCTTTAGGCAACATATATATTTCTATTTTTCATCTCAATTGAAGTTACAACAAAAAAGTAATGTTAGATTAACATAATAGACTTTTAACATGCTTTTTACGAAATTGTGGCTGCAGCTGTTCCTTCATATAGCTCCCATTTTTGTACTTGTAATTATCCCTGTTCTATGCTAACAAGCTTCACATTTATTATGAAAGAATTCTTCTTTCATTACATGAAGGCCCAACTATTAAAGGCTACTTAACAGTTTGATTCTATCTACCATTTCCCATCCAGATTTCGTCTTGTATGAAAATCTGATCAAAGACGAACATACATCAAATAGACATCTGACAAAGACAGGCAAGAAGCAATCACATCAAATGCAAAAAAGTGCCATTTAAAAATTGCACTCAGCTGGTTAAGTACCTCACGATGTAGTAAAACTAGCAAAAACCCCCCAAAACAAACAAAAAGCCTCACTTTCAAAATAAATTACTCGTGTAGATAAACCTTTATAGCACATTAAGGGGGTAAGATCAAATGAGTAAATTCTGGGGATCACTGCCACTTTTTGCAGACTTTTAGTAGCTTATTATTATGTATAGCCACTTGAAGGTGTGTTTGTCCTTCATCTCTCCCAGATAAGTCCCATACAAAACAAATTTTGCTTCTCTAAAAAAAACCCAACCAAAATCTCAGAAATGCACAATTCCACATTTCCATTTTTTTCATGGCATTAAGTTGTTAGATTTTGCATTCAGGGTTTTGCTTCACTTTGTTTTTCACAACAACAATTAAGTTATTTCCTACCAAAACAGTTACTGCTTGGAAAACACACACAGTGAAAGAAACAATTCACTGTTAAAAACAGGAAGCAGCTCCATACTGAGTCCTCCAGTAACTCTCACCTGTTACAATTATTAATTAATGCTTCCTGTCTGTCATCTGTTATGGCCCTAGTTTCCTTTGCCTCATTGTTTCTAAAGTTGTTAATATAATTAGTAATGTTTGGTTATGCGTTTCCTCAACAAAGATATTTCTACTACTGACAGAAAACTGAAGTCCTTTAAAAAAAACCCTAATTCAAACAAAAACAAAGCTTAAAAAATTCTGCATAGATAGAGGAGCACGATATAAATAGCAGGCACAATATAAATAACTAGGTAATTCATGAAAGTTACCTTTACCTATTAAAATCACAGTTTCCTCAAAAATCCTTGCACACTTATTCGTTGTGGTGAAAAATCTTATCTTCCACCTCCACATTCTCTAATTTCACCCCTCTAAAGGTTAGCACATGTGTTTTATTAAAAATTAAAGAGACTTCACTGATATACCAACCTTTTATCCCAATGTTATGTTAAACTGTAAAGCATCTTTTTCACAAAGATAATTAGTAGTGAAGAGCAAATCATTGGTGTATGTATGTACAAAACCAATAAATAATAAGTAATACAAATAAAACCAGTTTTCAATCCCTGAGGCTTCTAAAGGACTTTGAACTGTTTGGGCTGAAGCTATCTACTGTAAAACATGATCAAGTAACCACAATATTTTCAGTATAAAGATACTTTCTGGTGGTCTTAAAATTTGCAATAGCTAGATAAATAATAAATTTGCTAATTGCAAGATCACAATTCAGGAAATCCGTATACTGATCAAACAAGAAAAAACAATACCACAAACATTTTCAAGTAACTCAAACTTTACCACAGATGAGTCACAACTGAAGAACGCGCAGGAGAACATTAGAAACAGAATCACCTTAGAACTGGACTTGATGAACCCATAAACATTAGCAAAATTGCAAAAAAAACATAATAAGCCTCCTGATCAAGTTTAAACAACTCCAACCCTGTTTTCCTGGACATGAGTTAAAGGTGCTCTTCCTACTTCTATACCCGGACAGGTTTCATCATCCATTTCTTATATTAAAGCACCGGAAGATCTCAACAAACTTCATGGACTAAAAAACTTAAAACAGAAACATTCTGTTCCTGAACTGAATTTAATATCACAGATTAAGAAACAGTTCAAACCTCAAGCTAGAATGCAGTACTTACTCTAACACTTCATAGTTGGACTTCTTTTCTAACGCATTGCCTCTCATCTCTCCATAGGATCTCCTGAAGTCAGGAAAAATATTTGAAAGTGACAATTATTGAATGATCCAGCCTAAAACTATAACATCAATGGAGTCAAATCTTTCAGAGACTTACCGTTAGAAAACACCGGCAGAGTGAATTCAAATATAAATATATTAGCACATTATTCTCCTAGTTCAACAGATCAGATTTTTATTTTACTCAGTAATTTCACGTATTGAACATTACACAGGGCTACAGCAGTAGTGCGTTTTCAGAACCACTTTAAACCACCTTAACTACACCGCTAGTAAAAGAAGTGATCTAACCTGCCCTTCAGCAGGTCCTTTCACCTCCAACAGTACCTCCCTCCTTTGTAACAGCACTTGTGTCTGTGCATGGAAATGGAGACCCAGAGGAAGCAGAGAATGATGAAAACTAAGTTTCAATCCAGACATGCTCACATAAAAAAATAAATAAATCAATCAAGAATGAGTAGCTGTTGTTGGGAAAGGGCTGGGATCATTGTTTTCACTGAGAAAATGGACCAGTAATATTCATGGTAAGACAGTCTTAGTAGTTGTGGATTACAAGTATCTCATGAAACTGCTCTGAAGAGCCACAGCATGGGAACCATGGAAAGCAGGATTTGGCTGACAAAATAATCATGGATTATTATACTCATTATGTTTTGAAATAGGGCACAAACAATTTTTTAAGTCCATAAGGACTCTGTATTTACACAAGGAATTTTTGTTTTCTCTGGGGCTATCAGCAAAACTTATAGCAAAGACATCAGGTTCTCCTACAATACCTAGGAAATTTCGTAAGCCTAAATTTTGTTTTATGTTGGAAAGTACTGTTCAAAGAACACTTTTATTCTCTGCTAATAAGTTTACATTTGCCATTAATTTCTTATCAATTTTACTTCTTCTCTAATCTCCCTGTGCGAGACAACAGCATAACTAAAGCAAATGTTTCAGGCTGGAAATTCTACATAAATTAGCAAAAATTAAAACATGCATTTCAAAAGCTGTGCTGGGAACTGTCTCAAGGATCTCTTATTCTGATAAATTTATCTTTATTTTCCAGCTGTCTATAGAGTTGACAAGAACACCAAAACCACCCAAAAGAATCCTTAAGATTTAATCATTTGAAAATAGCACGTTAAGATTGAATAAATGCAAAGAAGAAAGGTAGCAGCATTTATCTTTGATTATATTCTTTAGCTGCAGGATTTATATATGCACACTGACAAGACTATTTGCTAAATAACACCACAGATGCATTTTTTTTAAAGTATATTTCACTGTATTCTACAGGCCTTTGAATTATTCAGAAAAAGAATTCACTCAAAAGGCAGTATCAAGATGTAATTAATTAAAATATTAAAATTAATGTTAATTTTAAAATCACTAGAAAATGTTTACAATACAGTCTATTCAGTTTTTCTTCAAACTACTTCGTAGCAAAAAGTCTAATGATGTTTTATTCAACTATATAGGTCAGAAATCGATGAACTATAAGCAGTTTAAAAATTAATGTATATATTCTGTCAGAAACGTCTTGAATAATAAATGAAATTATCAGCTTACCGGATTTCAAGGCAACCTAGTTTCAAAGCAATTTCCTGGTCCACTTGATCTGCTATTTCTAACATATAGTCATTTTTCACCTACAGCAAAAGAAGTAGGTACGCATCACAGAAAGATCACTTCAGCACCAATACAGACTAAAATACTGCCCAAACAATTTTAGAATAAACACGTCTTAATTTTCTGGAATGGATATTTAGAGTGCACGAAGAGAAAAAAGAAGTTACATTCATATTCTCCACAAATGAGCTGCACTTTTGCAAGAAACCCATTTCGGCTGCAATGAATTTATTTTAAAATTCCTCATCTACATCTATATTACCTATGTTTTATTAAATATAATCAAAATCTTCACAGGCGGCTGAGCAGATGGTTGCACCTGCATTTAAGATATGTGAACACATGCTGTATTCTTGAACCATCGTGGTCAACGGTTTTTCATTTTGTAGGTGCATCTAATCATGCATATAAACCAGACAAATGTGCATGCATTACTGTGAAATTAAAAATAGCAATAAGTAAAAAGAGTAGTATGAGAAAAATCATACTACATTCTCACATAAAATAATGTTTGAACTAGCAAGAAGAAGAAACAGGAGTGAAAGTAGATGGTTACCACCTACAGTAGGAAACAGAACAGGCCAAGTAGTGTGCTCTGACCTGGAGGTGCCCAACACTATGGCCAAATGGTCATCCCTCCTGAAGACGATGGTTGGGCCAAAAGAGCCTATTTGGAGCACTGCTGGCACGCATCGTCCCCCATGTGCTGGGGCACAGTCTACAAGAGTGGTAAAGTGGCATGTGCAAATCTGTACCACAGAGTGTGCTAAGTATTCAACAAGATGGACTATGATGAGCTATATTTTTCACAGAAAGAGTGGTCAGAGAGTGGAACAGGCTGTCCAGGGAGGTGGTGGAGTCCCCATCCCTGGGTGTGTTTAAGGGTCATTTAGATGAGCTGTGGGGGGGGATGTGGTGTAGGGGAGAACTTTGTAGAGTCGGGCTGAGGGTTGGACTCGATGATCCCAAGGGGCTTTTCCAACCTGAATGATTCTGTGATTGGTCAAATCTTCATCACATGTCCTGGGCTTGTTTTATTTACTAATATCAATGTAGGCAGAAAGCTTACTTTTTAGGTAATACTTTTCATCATATTGAAGTAATTTATACAGTTACTAACAACAAAGAAAAAAGACAGCAAGAGAGAACAGAAGTAGTGCTTAAGACCTTAACTCTGCAAATCCTGTCTTCTGTGCAACAGGCGTTTTTTACCAGTAACATATCTCTACAGAAGTATGACTTTTCTTTAATTTCTCATGCTATCCTCTATCTTATGAAATCATAAACTTGCTGTTGAGATCCTAAGGTCTATGATCCTAAAGTTGAAGAAAGTCCTGAAATATCACAAAATCCACACAACTGCCTTGCAGATCAAAGAGGAGATTATACATTATGACAGCAATACACTTCACAAAATGTTTTTTTGAGTGATGACAAGCTGCAAGAAAAACTATTTCAAACTGCTACCACTATGAAAGTCGTAATACAAAAGATAAGGAAGTACAGCAGCAGATTCTACTGGTGGAGATCCTCTCTGGTCAGCATCCTCCCAGTAACACATAAGCACGCACCACAGCATTCTCTCACCACCAACATAACAGCTGAACTACAAAGCAACAAATGCGTAAGATCTTCCTAGTTATGAAGTGCATGAAAAATTTTAATTTGTTATTGAGAGATGTGAAAGAAGAAATATGATAAACTGTGCAAGAAAGAGAAGACAAATTATTACAACAGCTGCAACATCGGGAGAAAGCTTCTTGCATTTGAAGTCATACAGGTACTCAACATGACAAAACAATAAGCTTTTACATCTTCTCAATTCAACCCTTTCAAATACTAATGAGAGAGACAGGAGAAGAAATAATTGTCCTTCAGCATCATGTAATTTGCTATTTACATACACATATGGAAATAAGCATTCTGTATTCCCATGGTAGTAATACACAAAATATGTAGAATTAGTAACTGTCTTTTTCTTCATTATGCTTACGAATAAAACAAACAAACAAAAACCTTCTCATGGGAAACAGCATTTCATTTGAGTTTTTCTGGTAACATTACAAAGATTTATCAGATGAGAGGTTAAAAAAAAAAAAAAAAGTCCCCCAAAAGCACAGACTCTATATATCTAGTAATTACAATGGCTTTAAGTGATACAAACTGAGATACACATGCATCTTTCAGGAAGTCAAGCTGCCCAGGACCATTTCCAGATGGCTTTTGAGTGTCTGCAAGGATAGAGGCTCCATCACCTCTCAGGGCAACCTGTGCTCACCCTCATAGTAAAAAAAAAAAATAAACGTTTCCTGATGTTCAGAAGGAAACTCCTGTGTTTCAGTTTGTGCCCACTGCCACTTGTCCTGTCACTGGGCACCACTTAAAAGAGCCTGACTCTCTCCTCTCTACCCCCTCCCTTCAGGTATTTGCATCCATTGATGAGATCCCCTCCATGAGCCTTTTCTTCTCCTGGCTGAACAGTGTCAGCCTTTCCTCGTAGGAGAGATGCTCCAGACCCTTCATCACCTTCATGGCCCTTCACTGGAATCTCTGCAAAAGCTTAAACTCTCTTGTACTTCAAGTCATTACAACACCTGGAGGCATTTTCCAGAAATTTGACAATCCAGAAGATATGGGCATTTCTGACCTGCCTGTACTGTCCAGTATCAAGAGCCAAAATGGGAAGAAGTTTCCCTTGAAAGGGCACTTCTGGAAACAAGACAAAAAATGCAAGGATTTTGAGTAGTATCTTATCTCAACTATGGTCCATTAACAATTACTCTTCATTCCACTGTAGAACTGCACCTGTTAGTAATGGTATAGTATTTCCCTAAGAGAAAATCTTCTATAACCAATGTTTTGTTTAACTTTAAATCAGAACTAACATCTAGATGCCTACATAAATGGCACAACATAGTAACTTAAACAGAAAATTAAATCTGAAATTCTGTTCATCAGTAAGGATATGACACCCCTGCCTCATGAAAACTGTCTGACCCAAGCTCAGAGCACATAAATCAGGAATGTAGTTTTCAGGGTCCCATGTTATTACCGTAAATGACCTCTGCAGTACACACAGGTGGCAAACAACAGAACAGTCCTCTTTGTCCACAGGTCTACATGGGGTTGTTAGAAAAGAAACAAACTGGAGATGCAACTTCTACATGAGTTCAGTTCTTATATGGATCCCCATATTTCAGAAAGTTTCAAGTTCAAAGAAACTATAATGAATTTTCTTCTTGTTTATATTATCCATACTGAGGTTTAGTGAACTTTTAACTGTACTTTAACTACAAGCTTTCATTTCATTCTCCTTTTTTTCTGAGAATTCACCTTCATGTACAGACCAAGTTACTTTGCCTAAAAAGCTAACATTCCTGGCACAAAATCTATTAGCTACCCTGCCTTATATCCACCCAAATCAAATATCTACTCACTTATATTTCATTAAAATTCTTTTTTTTTTAAACAATGCATTCAATTTTTTTAACCATTTCAACAATTTTGCATCATCAGAAAATTTCAGAGCTGTTATCCACTTATTCCTTGAGGTATTCATTCAGATATTGAAAAGAACTTGCTGTAGCAAAGTAGTTTTTCAATCCTGACATAAAACTTCCCTTTGCAGAAACTATGCTAATTTGAGTCTACTAGTATATTATGATCAAATATGTATTAATTTATCTTCACAGCTCACTGCCTTGTAGATCCCAGTTCTGAAGTACTTCATTTGTTAAACTAAACAGCTTAAGAACATCTTCAGTTTCATGCAAACATATTTTAAAATGCTGCTAGCCTCAAGCAACTACTATTCCATAAATAAATAAGCAACATTACCCAAACATTTAAAGTTTGGGGTTTCTTTCCTCTTGCCCTCTGGCTTCTGAGATTTCACAAATTCCAGTCATATCTTCCCAGTTTGACTCTGCAACTCCAGGCACCAGAACTTGACTAAGAAAATCTTGAAAACCCTTCCCATTCCAACAGTTTGAAAGAAAAAAGTTAAGTATTGTGAAATTCCTCCGCTTATTTGCAAGACAGAAGTGAGACATTTTCACCATGATGCTGCAAGCAGACAGTTGCCTACTTGAGTGCATAATTTTGTTAGTGTGACAAGCAGAAAAAAAAAAGGGGGGGGGGGGGGTTTGCACATCCCAGTCCAAGAGATGGACAAACACAGATATTTCATAAAGCTGGAGTAGATGAATATATTCCATCTCACATTTCAGCCAACAGAGACTCTCCCTTGCTGATCTATTGCATGGAGGGGGGGTGTGTGGGGGTGTTATTCCTGAAGTTCCTTGGTACAGCAATATGGAGTTTCAAGTCCTTCAAATTCACTACATTATTCAACCTGACGAGTGGGATAAAAATGCCTTTATGCACCTAAGAAATAAGATGAAAACAGAAAAATATACCCTCTTTCAATGTCCACAAGTGACTAACAGCATTCTTAACAAAATTAGTCATGACATCCTCTTATCAAAATTAATACCTGCACTTGATTATCACAGAGCATTGCATATACATTATATACACCTATTTATTTTTGTGTTTAAACCTTGGAAGGTATACAAAGAGATTATAAACTTCAGGAAGCCTATGGCCATAATCTTGTGGTCTAATTAGATTTAGCAGTGTCCTATAATGGATAGCAAAGGTAATAAATTGATAGAAGGAATTAATTTTATCTTGCTTTTTCCAGAAACCTGTCCGCACACATTCTTCTCTAAATTTCAGTAAGCATAAGGGGAAAAAAGAGGCAGATTCAATTTCTATTCCCAGAATACTAATGAGAACTTCTCTTATCACCTTGAATTTTTCTTGACTATTCTCTTTGAGATGGCATTAGATCAATGCATTAACTAATGCTTGTGCAAAGATTAGATAAGAATTTTGCAAGAGGTTCAGCACAAGCTGCATAGCCTCCTAAGGAAAAAGCCTGAGCAAATATTAAATGGAAGAGACGCAAGAGATAATTTAATGGTAATTAAGTGCACTGCCACAAGGCAATTGAATAGTTTTCCTAGAAGTCTTTTGTGTTTGCTCAATTATTACTTTTATTATTGTTGTTGTTAATATAGTTAAATGAGAATATTTTTTGTTTTTCAAGAGAAAAAAGGCTCTATCTTGGAAGAGCATAAAGCCTAGATATATATATATATATACACAAAGACACAAAAATAAAACTGACAAATCTGAAGAATTCTACCATTTTTTTCTGTTAACATAGTTCTGAATTCATAGTAAAGAGGGAGGATGAATCCTGATCTATGGGTTTTGGAGACTTTTATTTTGAGCTCATGGTACACCTGCAAAGTGCCATCCTTGGTGGCATGTGCAGACTTTTACTTACGTCTTGGAAGTTCAGTTAACAGTATGCAATGCCTGGAGGAAGGCTGAAGAGTATGTCATCTACATAGATATACTCTTTCAAGCAGATCAGGTACCACTGGTGTTGTTCTGCTCCCCATTTTAATTGTTCAGAATGGGATCTCTTCAAAGGCTAAACCAGAAAGAATTGTAGGATGCTATTTAATATACCTTTATTTTACCTAGTTTATAAGAGAACACTCATTTACATAAACTTGCCACAGAAACCTGGTTTTGAAAAAGCCAGCACAAAAAGAAAAAAACAACCAACCAAAACCAAAAAAACGACCAACATCTGGCCAAACAAGAAACAGCAAAGCAGCAACCCTTCCTATTTCCACCGAGACAATAAAGCCTCTGAAGTACTCCGGCTAAACCCATGTGGCGTTACCTCAGTTACATCACATACTAGAGACCAGATGCTCTGGCAATGGTAAGACTATGTGGAGCCTGTAGTCATCTGAAATGCTCCATGGTCACAATGTTTTAGCAATAAAAATGCATAAACATTTACAAGGCAAACATTTAGATTTACACTAGGATTATGAATTCAGGTGTTATACTGCTAAAAGCCTATGTACTTTTTATTTGGTAACAATCAAACTCCTAAAATATTACATCTTAAGTGAATCACTTTGTTTTATGTTGCTGGCAACACACTTGCTTCCACTTACCCTTTCTGAATTCTAGCAGACATGCTTATCTGAACTTGCAGAGAAGAATATATTGAAAAGCAGTTTAAAGGAGGATAGAGACAAAAATAAGTTCTTGCTGCAAACTGTGGTGTTGATTTCAAGCACCTTTTCCCTCAGATTTTTTTTTCTGTAAATGTTATAACAAGTTTAAGTCAGATTTACAGTCAAGCAGGTGTACACTTTGGTGGGGGGGAGAGGATTAGTCTAAATTCCATTAAATGGCATAATGGAAATGCAAACTATTTCGGGCTTCTCGATGAGTACTACTACAATGTCAGTGTTAGAAGAAGTAACTATACTTGCATGTGCTTGTTCACAGGCTGGCAAATACGAACTAAAGTGTGACCTACGCTTCACATTTGCAGCTGATCTCTTGGTCACAACAGCTACAAAATGTCTACTACAGGGAAGGGATGCAATATATGAAAAACATGAATGCCAAGCATAAATGCATCTCTCAAAAGTAGGAAAAAGAAGTCTTTTGTATGTTCTGATAAAATAAACAGTGAAACAAAACCGTCACTCCCCCCCAGCATATACTACTTGTGTTCAACGAATACATGCTTAGAAAGGGCATTAGTATTTAAAACAAACAAGAATTGGTAAGTCCAATATAATCCTGTGTCATAATGTATTTCCTGACATATTGATGTCCTGATATTCACTGAGAATTCACTGTGTTTATTTACCTTCTATTCCCACCAATATTTTAAAAGTAATTTTTTCGTCACTATTCTTCATTGGTTACGCAGAACAAAAATCTCTCTCATGTCTCTAATCTTTTGAGCATTAAAAGTTCAAAGATAGCCTTAAATCATGGCAAAAGCAAGGAGGTGAACACTGAACCATGAACTAAGCCTTCTCCACAAGGAAGACAGGCACGTAAACAAAAGCCCAGTTTCAATTCTGGTATCAGACTTTAAAAATATTTGTTCTTTTACTTGAATGGGCAAATTATTGATGGTATAACTTTTAACTTCTCAAGATCTGCTAGGAAATAATAGGCACTTTCCTGGCTATATACATGGCTAGCAAATTCCAGCTGGTACAATTTAAAATAAAAATTGGAGACAGAAGAAAGCCCATTTTTGTGAAGATGGAGAAATTAGAGAATAGCCCTACGCTAGCACACATGATTTAAGAAATCTATCACAGGCCTCGTATTTTATATACCAGCTGCTACTTTCAAAAGCCATCTGCTTCATTTTTCTGCACACGATTTTTTTATGCAGCTGCAGTATTTCAGAAAAATGTTCACTCAGGCTGACAAGCCATCTTGCCAGTGCAGTTCATAAAAACACTGTGCCGGATTTAAATTTCTTTATTAAGAACAAGAGTAAAATCACTCTGAACTTAGTATTGAACACTTTCCAGGGGTTTAGAGATTTTTTTTAAAAAAAAAAGAAACAAAAACCTACTTGCTATGTCCTGAAAATATATTTTAGGTTTATATTTGTTTATATCCTTAGAAATTATTAAATGAAATTATCACACTTTGTTCTGAGTTTTCAAGCGTAACTACTATGGAAATTCTTTAGCAGCCGTACTATCAAATGATGTTTCTAAAAGGGCGAATAATTAGCCACTACACTGGCTTTCCCAGCTCATTTCATGTTACCAAGAAATTTCCCACAGGATAATCTCCAATTTTTCAGGAGGACAGTTTAAAAATAAGCAATCTATTTCTCTTGCTTTACTTTCAATGTCTATGACCTACTTACACAACTTAGTCCTTTTTTGGGTTTTTTGTTTGGTTGTTGGGTTTTTTTTTTTAATTGGCATTGCTTTGAAAACTGGATTCAAACAGCACTTCAGTGATTAAGAACCCTCTAAAGAGTTAAGTGCACAATCAAGAAAAAATATCACCACAACATAGAAGATATTTAGATAAGCAAACAAAGAACCAAAATGTCTTCTGTACTCCATTTAGTAAGTAGCATAAAAATTGTAACTATAATAGTTTAACGAAGCACAGAAGACAAAGACTTGCATTACATCACTTTCTCCCTACCCACTTGTTCTATCCACATATTTTTAGCTGGTGTTTTTCATATTCAGAAATGATGTACTTGTGCTTAGTTAGCAGCTTTTGTATTAACAAACACAACCTTCCTCCTTCCTATATCTACATTTATTTATTTATTTATTCTCCTTTTTAGTAGCTCAGGTGTTTTAACACCTGCTTTTAAACCTTCAAGTTTCTAATACCTGAAGGTATTCTGGTGTTTGGTTTTTGTATGTAATAGCTGCCTCTCAGCCTCCACAGAAGCTGCTCACCAGGATCTTCGTTTTACACTAACAGACACCACTTCTGGTGACATCAGTCCTATGAATGTCCAGTGAAATTCTTCCTGTCATCTACCCACTTCTGTAACATGAAAGTCCAGAATAACTCAACCCATCCATTGGAAAAGCTGATATTCAGAAACTACTTATGTGACCAAGACAATGATTGAAGCATATACCACTTTTCCCCACAATTTCACACTGCAAATGAACAATGCTGCTCTGTGTTCAGGGTACTCCTGTTCAGGCTGAGTTTTGTTCCTCACATGCAGCACTACCACACATAAGTCCACCGCAATTCACGACACCGTTCTTCCTTGGTACCCTATCAGATGTAATTATCTCAAATATTCTGTGGTTTCCGTTGTAATCTTTCTTGTAGCGTTAAATGCACCACAGAAACGCTGTAGGGTACCCTGGGACAGATAGATCATTAGATGAATGCAGAACAGTCACCCAGTATAACTGCTTGTATCTGTAATCACCAAACTGCAAAAGGAGACAGCTCCTCCATCTTTTCATGGAGGAGCCCACCCTCATTTCCCAACAGCAGGTTCCTGTAGGACGCTGAACTTTCTTCACTACAAAATCAGAATAATCAGCTTGAAAGAATAGGGTCCCATCCCACATTACTACAGCTTCGGAAACCTTATGCAAAATTAACCCTCAAAGATTTGTGTCTCATCTGCTTTGAATGAAGTACCATATGTACAAAATCCCAAAGCATGCTTTTAATGTCATCAGTATTTTTAGGAGCCACCTTAATGATCGTAATGGTAGTTTTAAAAATGTGCACAGGAGGGAAACACATATGTGCTTCCACCCCTATTTACCCATCTAATAATATTAGACTTATTATAGAAGATAAGTCTACATTAGAGAAAATTAAGGCTTTGGTCTCTTCTAGTGGCGTTAAAAGCACAGATTCAGTATCAGGATAACGGTCATTTGCCATCTGCCCTCAGCTGCTCCTCCTCTTCATCTTCCAAGGTCACAGTCTCTGTATTATCTAAAGGTGATCTTTGACATCTCTAACTAATTTTGGAAGCTCTGCTGTTAATAATAAGGGCATTAGAGATGGGATGGGGGGGAAATCAACTTCTGATGAGACATTGTTAGGGACAGAATGGCTAAAAATGATCCCTTCTGTCCGAGAGGGCTGATGTCCAGATGTCACTGCAATATACACTGCTGCTCAGATCTTCCATAAAGTAGGACTATACTCTTGGGAGCCATATAGTACCCAACCTACTAAGCATGCCTTACTAACAGCTAATTTTATACTTCTTGTCTCTGACACAGAATTTTGCTTTTACTGAACAAATGAGTCCAAGTAGCAATGTGAATCAACTTTTTTTTTTTTTTTTTTTTGGAGGGGTGTGGGTGTGTCCAATGTGTATTATGTACACCCTAATACACTAATCGAAATAACATTTTGTCCAAGATCACTAACAAAGACATATCCACGCATCAGTACATGGGAACCTGTCCTGAGCATTTTAAATTTATCATCTTGAATTAAGACTAATTCACATGTGACTGCAAGAAAGCCCACAAGCACTATTCTCACCACTCCAGCTGACAGGTGGAAATTTTAAATCAAAGCAGCCATTTTTCTTTGGACTGAGCTTGGCTGACTACTTAAGAGGTATTTAGGAATACGAGTATGTTTTACATTCCTATCATACAGCAACGCTAACAGAGAACAGACATTTGACACAGAACATTTGGAAGATACCAAAGTAGCTACACAACTATATGAAAAGCAAGATCTACAAGAATGTCAGCATAGTTTTGAGAGTGTAAATCAACATTTACAGTTAAAAAATGAGGACTTTATGAGATACTGTGAATTTCAGCAATTTCAAGAAACCAACCCCTGTAAAGGTTATCTCACAATTACTTTTGCAAGTTGTAAGGAGCAGTCAGGTGACGTTCAGTTATTATCTATATTTTTATCATTTTAAAAAAATATTTTTTAAAATAACTTTTTAAGCAGCTGCAATTCGTACATTTATTATCACTTCCCTGTAGAGCACACTTTATGTGTCAACCACTAACTCTTCCTGAAAGACCTTTTTTGGTTTATTTTTTTCTTTTAAACAAGCTGCCAATATCAGGAACAATACAGCTTTTCTCCCTACGTCCTTGATTTTCTTCAAAGCTTTTCCTGTCAAAGTCATTTGCTTTAGGTCTCCTATTTTTATTAGGGTGTAAAAGATGTTGTTATTTAATTAGGTTAAAGAGTCTAATTCCCAGCCTGCACTTCAAATTATATCTCATGCACCTAAGCCTTATAAAACTTCAATCATTAAGTTATTACAGTAATTGCCTGGACTTAAAATTTCCTACATGTTGGGGGACGGTGTTATAAAAATAATTTCATTTGCATGGTGCATTTATCTGCCACAATACAAGAGAATTTTCACTTAAGTAAAAACATTTTTAGTGTTAACATTACCTTGACAGGTAATCATAGATACAGAGCAAAAAAGTGCCATTTGTCCACGAGAAACTTTGCCTCCTCCTTTAGAGATTTTTCTTTTTTTCCCTCCCCTTCTTTTAGAGGAAAACAAGTATCACTTTTTTCTCTTTTCTTTTTAGAAACAGTTTTCTTACAAAAATGAACCTGCATTGTACTTGTCTGGTGAAACACAGAATCCCTGTGGCATAGACTTCAGTTCAATTTTTGCAGAACATTATTTACCTGCCCTAACTTTGAGACCATCCTCTCTCTGCTTGCAATTCCTTCTCTTGTGCATTACACAAAACTTTGGCTCATTTTAAAAAGCAAATCCAAAACATGCTTCAGTCCTATGGTCTCCTTTACTACATATATATATATATACACACACACACAACTCCAGGGCAGCTCCACACCACAGGCTAAACAAAGCACCATATAGAAAAATTCTAGACTGATGAAAACAACCTTTTCTTGTTCTTCAGGATCTAAAAATCCCCCAAAAGTTACTTTAGAAGTCTTCTGTTTGTAGCGCAAGGACAGCAACAATGGAACAGCTGATGCCTAAGAGCTGGGTCCTCCCCCCCCCCCCCCAGATGCTTGCTCCCTTTTCATCAAGGGATAAACCATCTCCAATTACTGGAGGCTAACATGTTATTCAAGGATAAATGTGTGCAGGCTCTTGTCCCACAATAAAAGGAAGGCAATTCAAGTAGCTTACGTCTGATTCTCATTATATGAATGTTTAAAAGCTGTATTCTATCTTGATGTGAGATATGGCTTTCGTTCCTCACTCAGCTATTAAGGCAAAAGAGAGACGTCCATCCCCTTTATTTCCACCTCCCAGCAGCCATGCCACTGGAACAGAGGGAAAGGAAGACACTGGCCATGAATTTCAACAACACTTAAAGTCCCTGGAAATGCTCTCAAAAAGTACAAGAAGTATGTGAAGTGTAACTGTCATTACTCAAAAAACCCTCCCAATTTTTAATTCACTTTCTGTACCTTTATGTTTGTTTCCTCTGAAGTTTACTTGAAAAATGGTAAAAATTCATACAGAAGACAGATATCTTTATTCTTCTGAGATTTACAAAAGAGTCAACAGAACAAAAAAAAAAGGAGATACTTATTGACAAAGATTTACAGTGGTTTTACTCAGCAATCCTCTGTACTTCATGTTTAAGGTTTTGGGGGCAGGATCAAAGTTCACTTTGGTTCAGAGTTGGGTATACAATACAAGGGGAAACAACTGAAGGCTGGCACATAAAACCTATGCAGCAAGAATCTGCCAACTGTGCAGACAACTATAAATTTGGCATTTCCTGATTTTTGAATACTTTAACCTCACAATTCAAACAGCACTGGGTGGGATCCAATTTGCCTCATTTGGCTGAAATTGTAAGCAGTTGGGCCCAAGGGAATAATGCAGTCAATGCAGTATCACCACCTAAATGCTCCACTTAACAGAAAAAGAGAAGATAGGGCTGAAGACCTCCCATCTACTACCTTTGACACCTTCCAAACACATCAGTAAAAAATAAAAAATAAAAGACACAATTCTAGCACTAGTCTGCTGATCAGAGCTCTCAGCTGGGATGTAAAATGATGTGTCTTGAGCAGACAACTCCAGTCAAGAGGAATGGCCTAAGCATCAGCCTCTACCCCAGCTCAAGTCTCAAAGCCTGAAACACAAGATGCTTTGACAAACTGCAAGGTATCAATATTAGTATGACTAAATCTGACGTTACAAACAAGTTCTGTGGTCCTGTCATCCCCTTCCCCAATATTAATCCTTTGCTGTGCAGATTGCAAACCAGGGGCACTCTGGTTTGCAATCCAATCAGAACAGCTTACACCCACTGCAGATGGCAGACTGACCGCCGCTGATTACAAACGGCTGTACGTCAAACTACAAACAGTTCTGGTCAGAGGCTTTTGATTTGTTCAAGACTCCTGAAAATAAAGAATATCCAAACCAGAGAAAGGTCACAGCATCCTTAAAATCTTCAAAATTAAGGGGAAGAAGGAGGAGGGGAAAAAAAAAAAAAGAAAAGATTTCTCCTATTAAGTCCAAACTAAGACTTAAATGCTTGCACCAATTTATACAGGGCAATGCACTCATTGAAGTGAATGGGAGTAGTCATGCATGTGAAGTTACAAAACGTGTGCCAGTTTTAACAGCCTGATAATTGTGGTTTGGGTTAACTGTATGAATAAACTGTGTCTGTTGACAGCGATTAAGGTAACATTTTGTTATCTTTACAAATGGTCTGCGCTTTTCTGGAAGATGAAGAACACTTGAGGATTCAGTTTCTTTAACTTTCAGCTTCTTTTTCAATAATATCGCTGCTCTGAGCTCAAATTCAAGAAAACAACATTTTCTGAAATCCATGGACAACTCACGGGTGCCAGATATCACTGTGTTTCTCTTCCTTCTCCGTGAACTTTTTAATTTGATGTTGTACATTTTTAGTAAGTCAGACAACACGTGTCTAGATGTTATCAAGCTAGTAATAGGTTCTCAACCTCATCTTGAAAAGAAGGATTTAGTCACAGGCAGCATCTGGTCCTCAAAATCTTTTTTTCCTCCTTTGTAACACACAAGACAGCAATGTATTTGACTTTTACATCTACAAAAGCCAATTTGATTATAGAGGGGTAATTCTGTCGGGATATTTTAAAATTCTGTAACTGGATCCTACGTTCATTAACTCTAACAGTTACTTCTGTGCAGAAAGCTCAAGATATCTATGTATGCATGTATGCTTTAGGTACTTTTTGTTGTTCTTGCCTATACACAACATGAGTTATCTGCCTGAGAGCTGTGGTTAGCAGATGAGGATGTTAAAACGTTGCGGGACTGACAATGAGAGATGAACAGAATGTGAAAAATCGTCTTTCCTTGTTTTTCCACATCCCCCTCTGTTGTACGTCTGTTTTATGATGCAGTGTTACTGTTCAAATTCTTTTCGTGCCTTCTTTTCATAAGTCAGTGGGGTTGTCTTAACACTTTATCAGATAAAAGTAATTATCCTAATTTATTCAAGAGGCCAAGTGAGACTTGCAGAGCAAAACAGAATCATGGACAGAGAATGACAGCTCTGGAAAGTTGTGCACCTGATTTACATTACAATGGAGACCCAATATCTTGCAGCACCCCAGAACAAAGAACTGTGACTGTTGAAGATCTGGATTTAGAAATACCTCACCATAAGGTGGAGAAGAAAGAGGAAAAATATGGTACGGTGTGTAGAACAAGGAGACAAGATCCTCTGATTTTCATCTTATACTAAAACTAGGATTCAGGGCATCATGAGAAACATGCAGCTGCAATATTTGTGTATCAGTTCCTATGACGTTCACAAACCTTCTTGCTATTCTGAGCCATTTGTATTTGTTTCTAATGATCTCCCCAAATTTAGTAAGAACGCTTTTCTCAGAAAATGCTAAAAAGTATTCCTCTGGTGTTCTGAATTTCTTCCTTGAAAGAAACAGTTCTCTGAGGCACAAATGAGAGGATGCTGCAGGCTTCCCAGCTGTTGAAGAGGTAAGTGATGGGAGTTCAGGAAATTATTTTGGACCTCATCACCAACTTCTGCATCACGGGAAACAGAAACCTCCTATGTTTAAAGACAGTATGAAGAAAGTCACTTGCCACTGAAGTAAAAAGGAACATGATTTTATTGTTTCTACAAGAACCCCTGGTAGTACTAAAAATTCGCTAAAATCCATACTTTTTTAGTCTGAAACGTATTGCAGAGATCACTTAAACTAGAATGCTAAGTTCAGATAAGCAATGCACTAGAACTGTCTTCTCATAAGTCAATTCCGTCATGTATCAACACAAAGATTACATCACACATTAAAAAAATTAAGTCATTTATCTAAAGCAGAAATATGTGTCTGTGTCTGTGTTCACACAATAAAGGATGGAAGACATTTAAGAAATGAGTATGAGCATGTTAATTCTGTATTCTGCTGTCAGATGAAGCACTGGACATAGGGGAGGATTACGTTTCCCTCATTTTAGAAACATAAAAAGAAAATTTAATCAGAATTAGTTTCCTGGTTCCTCATCTTCAAATGTGTCTGTTCACAAGGGCTGAAGGGTGCCACGCTTTGGACCATTTCCAGTTACATTCTACTTCTAGGGGATGTGGCCCAAGAACTATAGTATGCCCCAAGCAAGCAAGCTAAGATCAGGGTACTTCTGAACGTGGAAAAGACACACAAAAAGAAGACCTGTCCATGCCAATAGTTTTCCTTGATAGTAGCCTTTGGGGTTTGAGTAGCATCATCAGTAATATCATATTGCTGTTCCTTTGACACAACAAAACACATCAGGTAAAAAAAAAAAAAAAATAATCCTATTTCCAAACAAAACTCCAGAGCTTTTGTGATATAGTTCCTGAGCTCCACCATTTCAGCTGACTTCACAAGTCCCTTTCCCCTGCCCCTCATTCCTCCCTTATTCCATCTCAATCATGACAATACTCCATAAAGTGACTCCTTTAAATAAACTAGATTAAAACCAATCATCCATATAGTAGTATAAAGTATTGCTTAAAACTATCACATAAAAACATATTTGGTTCACTAACCTGTCAGCATTAGTAACACAAACTGTTTATTATGCACTTAACATTATTTCAGTGTATAAACATAGACAACCCACCGCAGAAGACCCACCAAACCTGTAGCAAATAAATAACTTCAGCTTTGAACTTTCACAGATGCATGGATGCTTAAAGTTAGGATATTCTATAACCATTCTAGCCCAGACTCCTCTAAAAGATATCCTCATGAAGTTTTACTTTGAACTTACCAGTCTAAAAGCAGGTTAAAATTATTGAAGTGAATAAAATAAAGATTTAGGTGCTTAGTTTTCAAATGTTTCTACTACTATGTGGTTTTATTAATCTGTAAGAGATACTCAAATCAAGAAAATAACCTAACAATATGAATGAAAAAACATTCCACAGTTGTAGTGAAACTGCCCACTTATTTGTGGTTGTAAAAATAAAGAAATTCAGCAATTTAACAAACTGTAAAATAACTATAAGAAGCCAGCTGAAAACCAGTAAATATTATCTGAGTTAAGACGACAACTGCAAAATTATCTCGTCTTTGGAAAATATCCCTCACCACTTCTCAAAGAGAAAGATGCCATGGGCTTCACGCCTTTTCTGCTTTACGCTTGTGCAACCTTAAATTTTATCAATTTCATTAACAAATCCAGAATTTTCCAAATTCAGCAAAACCAGCAAGAATTCAGCAAATTGAGCAAAAGAAAAAGTATAACTGAACATACCTGCTGGTAGAAAAAATTTAGAGTTGGTTTGTCCTCAGTGAACTGGTTTAGAAATCCTTTTGGCAAGTATCGAATTCTCAATTCGTATCTGAAAAGCAAGAAAAAGAGAATTAAACTGGCGAGACAAAAATAGTAATTGAGATTTCCTCACAAATAAAAGACGTCTTCAAACATTCTTAAATATAAGGATAAAATCAAGAGCAAACTCAGAAAACTAAGGGAAGATTTTGACTACTCAGAGAACTAAACTGCAATGTCATACCTGACATTTCATAAAGATGTTTACAAAGGACCTTTGTAACAGAAACAAACATAAAACCCTGCTGCTTTCTCACAGCTTCAGTGAGGACTGAAGCATCAGGACTCGAGCAGATATGCTATCAGGTCCAGATCCACAGGAAGGGAGGCCCCCACCTAGGTGACAACAGCAGATGAGCTGCCATAACCACTGACATGACCCCTGGCAACAGCTTTTATCTTCAGTTATCACAAGCATGGTACTTAAAACACAGATCCCACTGCTCCAAGTAAGAGTGGCAACCAGCGTTACCAGGGAGCTGCATCCTGCAGACAAAACAAGGACTTACTCAAGGAAGATTAATCTGCTCCTTCTCTGATCAAGTACTCTAATATTCACTTCTGAAATGTTCCAAAGGTTTCCTACTCCCTCCTTCATCATCAACATGCATGCAAAAGCCAAATGAACCAGTTTTCAGCATGACAGTCAGATTTTTCAAGTTAACAGTACACCACAGAGTGAGGAAGATTCAGAATTAGCCTTGATCCATGACAATACACTGAATTCGTCTCCCTTCTCAAACCCTAAACTTCTGCTTCCAACAGCTGAATTTAGTGTTATTGCTTGTCCAGCAGTAAGAGTCCATGACGTTTGACAGACATTGCATGCTTCCTCCCTCTAACACATTTCTGCAATGAAATTCTGATAATAAATGTCCTCATCCCTTTGGGTTGCCAAAACAGCGTATCCTAAGTATAAATCTCTTAACAGCACTTCCCCAAAATAATTATATTTAACAATCTACTCATGATGACAAGAGCAAAAATTGCAACATTTCAATCTGGTGATTTCAGTAGGACATGAACTTCTTTTCAGCAAGTGATCTAACTGACTGCAATCAAGATTTATAAGGGGATTTGATAAAATGTTACTAGGAGTTACTGTCAGTTGGGATTTCTCTGGAAACAGAAGTTGCATTATTCTTCTTTCCTTTGAAATCCCTGAAAATATATTCTCCTGTTAGGAATCCTTAAAATGAGGAGAACATTTAAAACTGTGAACACACTATACAAACTAGGAATATTTAGAATTAAGTTTTTCATACTAGAGCAAGTTTATTTCATAAAGGAAAATGCACACAGTCGTCCTGTGCACAGAAAATATGTTCTTAAAGAAAAGAGATCTTCAGATATACAAAAGAGGTGGAGAACATCTGAAGGAGGATAGTTTTAGATTTGACATAAGGAAGAAATTGGGGGGGGGGGGGGGGGGGGGGGCGGGGGAGACCTGGCACAGGTTGCCCAGAGAAGCTGTGGCTGCCCCCTCCCTGGAAGGGTTCAAGGCCAGGTTGGACGGGGCTTTGGGCAACCTGGGCTAGTGGAAGGTGGCCCTGCCCATGGCAGGGGGGGTTGGACAAGATGTTCCTTAAAGGTCCTTTCCAACCCAAACCATTCTATGACACAATGACACAAACAGGTATAAACAAAAAAAAGATTCAAAGTCACAGTTAAGACAAAGTCTTGAAAATTAATTGAGAAGGCACGCACCTTCTATTGCTGGTCAACGTTTACATTTCATGATACAGAATCACAGAATCGTCTAGGTTGGAAAGGACCTTGAAGCTCCTCCCGCCCAACCATGACCCTCCCCCTGACCGTTCCCAACTCCCCCAGATCCCTCAGCGCTGGCTCAGCCCGACTCTTCAACCCCTCCAGGGATCCCGGGGACTCCCCCCTGCCCTGGGCAGCCCATTCCAACGCCCAACAGCCCCTTCTGCACAGAAATCCTTCCTCAGAGCCAGCCTGACCCTGCCCTGGGCAGCTTGAGGCCATTTCTGCTTGTTACTTGGTTGAAGAGACTCTAGTTATTCACTAAAATTTTAGATACAAACCAAATTGTACCTGTATGTGTTAAAGTGCCAGGGAGAGAAAGCAGTGCGAGCAGACTGTCCAGAAGAAGAAAGGCAGTCTCCCCTACCACCTGCTTCTGCCATATCACCTCACATGTACCACTGAACACCACTGCGGAGAATGTTAAGGAATAAGACAAATCTATGTGAAAAATTCCTTGTTTGCACTTTTTTGGGCTCTATTACCCAGTACATTTTAGTTCTTTCGACATTTTAAGGCTAAAACCAAGACCGGTCTCTGAAAACTGTCTTTATTGATTTCTCATCATTTCCAAGGTGCATTTTCTCCCACTGTTCTCTCCTCACCCTTGTCTATTCCTATTCTTCTCTCTAGCAGCAGGTTTCCACATCACCTTCCAAGCCTCGCTGCATGAAACGACAAGCAGGAAAAAGAGTATTCAAAAGTGTATTCAAAAGTGAAGATCCAACCTCTGAGCAAAGAGAAGGTGACTGACGCAATATTTGAAGGTGACTGGGTAACTGGTTATGCATATCGCAGTATCTCCTGGTTAATTAAAACACAATTTCATCCTTTCCCACTGGAGTTGCACTCTGTCAGATCACTGGATGTTAATTCAAAATATGGCACCTTTTTTATTATTGTTCTGATTAATCTTTGTGAGAGACTAGCAAATACACAGAAAGGCTGACACACAACTCAAGGGTATTAGCATGGCACAAGAGAATTTATGAATCAGGACAGTGAAGTCAGATAAGGTAAAGTCAGGATCTGGCAAACTAACACTGGCCACTTTTCTTCGGCACAAAGTTACAGCTTCATCCGAGTAGATTTCTACACACCCCGTTTGTGTACAAGACAATATCAGCACACAGCACTTCTGGGGCACGGTTAATGGACAATGTATTTTCAATTATTGCAAGGCAAAGAACAGTAAGATAGTATGTGTACTTGCCCCAAGGAGCTGTACTGTGTGCCCAGGCGCTGGCAGGGGGCTGCAGGGTGGCCTCTGCGGGGTCCCAGGCGGCTCCAGCGGCCCCAGCGCAGGACACAGCTGAGCCCCTCAGCCAAGCTGGGGGCGCCCGGGGGAAACCAGGTTCGAGCAAGGGCCAAAGGCGGCCCAGGCAGAGGAGGAGGAAGCCGAGGAGGGAGCAGCAGCAGAGGGACCCCGAGGCCGGAGGAGGAGGAGGGCAGGAGGTGCTGCAGGCCCGGCGCAGGGATCCCCTGCAGCCCCGGAGAGACCCCGCGGGAGCAGAGACCCACCCTGCAGCCCGGGGAGGGCCCCACGCCGCAGCGGGGGGATATTTCCTGCAGGAGCTGCGGCCGTGGAGAGCCCCGGCGGGAGCAGGTTGTCCCTGCAGGACTGCAGCCCGGGGAAGGGCCCGCGCTGGAGCAGGGACACGGGGCAGGAGGGAGCAGCGGCCCAGAGGGCTGCCAGGGACCCACCGCGACCCCCAGCCCCAGCCCCTGCGCCCCTGGGGGAGAGGAGTCAGGAGGGAAGGGGTGACCTCAGGCCTGGGAAAAGCTATGGGGGGAAGGTATTTTTTTTAATGTTTGCCTTTTTTTCTCACTACCTGTATCTATTTTAATTGTCAGTAAGTTTAATTTTCCTGAATTTGAGTCTGTTTTGCCTGTGACCATACTTGAAAAGTGATCTGTCTTTAGTCTTGACGCACAAGTTTTCTCATCTTATTTTCTCCCTCTGTCCTGTTGAGGAGAGAGAAAGAGAGGGGCTGGGTGGGTGTCTGGCAGGTACCCAAGGTCAACCCACCAGAGGGGTATCAACTGCTTGACCAAGGCGACCTTCTAAATCCTGGAAGGGAAGTGTTACAATTCAGTGCATGTGTTTCAAACATCTTAATTTAATAGTAAGATACTGAAGATGGGGTTGAATTTGCACACTATAGAAATTATCTCGTGTCCCAATGTACTAAACAAATACTGCCTAAATACTGGTAGTCACTCCACACCACCTCTTTTCCTATTTTTCAGTCATCCTACAAGCCAAAAACCAGAGACCGTTCAGGTCTGAAGAAACACATGTGAAAATTATCTCAGACCTTTAATGGCATACATCAGTCACCCTATCCAGACCAGGATACGCAGTGTGTTTGGTTTTGGGCCTCTCGCTACAAGACCGACATCGAGGTGCTGGAGCACATCCAAAGAAAAGCAACAAACCTGGTGAAGGGTCTAGAGCACAAGTTCTGTGAGGAGTGGTTGAGGGAACTGGGGGTGTTTAGCCTGGGGAAAAGGAAGCTGAGAGGAGACCTTACCACTCTCTACAACCACCTGAAAGGAGGCTGTAGTGAGGTGGGTGTCACTCCCTTCTCCCAAGTATTGAGGGATAAAACAAGAAGAAATGGCCTCAAGTTGCACTCAGGGAGGTTTCTATTAGATATTAGGAAAAATTTCTTCATTGAAAGGGTTGTCAAGACCTGAAACAGGCTGCCCAGGAAAGCAGCTGAGTCACCATCACTGGAGTTGTTTAGAAGACGTGTAGATGTGGCTCTCAGAGACATGGTTTAGTGGTCGACTTGGCAGTGTTAGGTTTATGGTTGCACTCAGTGATCTTAAAGGTCTTTTCCAACCTAAATGATTCTATGATTCTAGGGTGTAGAACACTTCTGCTCTCTAGGATGAAAAGAAATACAGGAGAAGTAATCTTTCTCCTTTACAAGGAGTTGTCTTCTTAACTGAGGATCCATGAGAAGTACTGATTTTTGCAACAGGATCTCCTAAGAAAACAGTTTGGCTAGAACATTCACCGAGAGCGACCTTCATTACCTATTTATAACCTCATCTCTGACTACGCCTATGGGAATGAAGAAGCTGACTACTAAAGGCCATCTCAAGGATGGGCTTGATTTTCAATATCCTCTAAATGTACTGTCTTTGAAATGCAGCCAACTGATGAAGATGACAAGTCCCTTTCTCACCAACCAGGTGTGCTTTCTGAGCGAGTCTCCCAGCTGATGATCACCTCAACTACATTTGGTAAAACTATTACTGGAAGACCACTATTCTACTTACTGCTCTGCATCCATACTGGGGTAGAGAAGCACTGTGACACACACTATGAGCTTCCACTCAGACCTGCGCAAATGTGGGCATCCACAGAGTTAAGAAGTATGGTGAAGTGACCTGTCCACAGCATCACATACACTCCTGAGCAGCTCTAGGAGCTTCCCTTTGAGTATTGAGCACTACCTGGGCAGCTGGTGGAGCCAAAAAAGAAAGTATGATTCAACTCTTAATATGTTGTGGCACTGAAAGAAATAATCTCAGCAGTCCCAACTACATAGGTTACTTCCAGCAGGTTCACATCAGCAGAGAAGTAACCAAAAAGGAGAAGATGGGAACAAAAAGGGCAGACAAAGGAGAAGCCTCGTGTGAACTTAACGAACTGAATCAGCTTGATGAAGGATGAGAAAAGCATTAAGACTCATAGTAGAAAAAGAAAAGGAAAAGGACTGGATATCTGGAAGCAAAAGACGGGAAAAGACAGAGAAAAGGAGAGGTACACAGCTATTAGTTCAACTTAGTCAAATTCATTAAATCATTCCAGAGGTAGTCTGGGCTTTGTGTCAGTGTCAAGGTGTTTGTGTTGCAGCTGCTGAAACTTGAGTACAGGACTGCTAAGGGGCTTCCTCTGGGGCATCTTCTACCTTGTAGAGTCACAGTGAATGTCACCTGGTTACAAGGATCTGCTTTACCTACAAACCTTAACTGTCTGTGTTCCAAGACACACAGTTTGTTACTTGAACCTCTTGTTATTTCCCTTGTGGAACAAGAGACCAGAAAACAGAACAGTGCTTTGGTACATACCATTTTTAGAGACAGAAAGGATAGCTGCTGTGACTGCTGTTTAAGGGTCAGTATTATAAAAAATTATGAAGGCTGATGCTATCTATGATTTAAGAGTCTTGCATGCTGCTAACACTAGTTCACCTAGCTGTACAGAGGTAGAGATGAAGATTAAGGGAGGAAGGATCTTTCATCTTTCTCCCTCACGCCCTTGGAAACATCCAATCATTGAAATAATAGCATTAGTATTAGTAATAATAATAGCAGTAATAACAATAACAACAACAACAACAATAATAATACAAGTAAAGAGTAAATTCTTCATTAAAAAGCAAGCTTAACACATGCCTTGCTAGCATAAACACCGAGGAAACCTGGAGCAAAGAAATCCACTCCAGTCTTTACTGCCTTCCCATAAAAAAGCCTTGGGATTTTGTTTGTTTGTATTTCATTTGTCATCCGGGATCATCTTGCATGCACAAGTATACAGGCCTTCATACAAGCAAATGCTTAAGGAACAATTAACAATTTATGCTACTAGAAGACAAACCTAACAGCAGCAGTGTTACTGGAATTCAGTAATTCAGAAAATAAAACTCTCAGACTGCATTTGGAAGACTAGTTATTCTAAAGCAATTACATAGAATTACACTCATATTATACAATGCTTCTGTGGTGCTAAATCTTGTGTAACTCAAAGAAATAAGATGGTATTACCCAGTGTGACATAAAAGACAGCAGACTCCAGAAAACTTACTTCCTGAACAAACTACTACAGACAAATAAGCCAGCAGTTCCCACAGTTATAACTGATCATTTCTGGCACCATGATTTAGACACATTCGGAATTTTCTGATGCTGGACGGAATTACCTTCATTGCCAGAGAATAAATAAAATGGAAAAAGAGTATTTGGTTTGATACAGTCATCTAGCACGAACATTCTTAAAGTACATGTACAGTGAAGATGCAGGCACAGTCAATAAAAGGTTTCTATTTGACCTTTAGTGCCAATTTTTCTTCTTTGTAGGAAAAAATTAAGTATTAGGTTTCTACTGATTTTTACTTAAAGCAAACAAAAAAACCCATCCCAAGGTAGTTTCTGTCTTGTGCAAAATACAAATCTTTTTATAGCAAGATGAAGGTCAAAGTACTATATAAAAGCAAACGTGAGGATGGGAAAAGAAGACTTGCAGTGAGCAATGAATTCCTGTTTGTCCTTTGTGACGTAATTGAGGTTATTCTGACCTTGGTGCCAGGGAAGGTCATGGAGCAGTTCATCTCAAGTCTCATTAAAAGTCATATAATGGACAACCAGGGGATCAGGCCTAGTCAGCATGGGGTTATGAAAGGCAGGTCCTGCCTGACAAACCTGATCTCCTTCTATGACAAGATGACCCGACTATTGGATGTGGGGAAAGCTGCTGATATTATCTACCTGGATTTTCAAAAAGCATTTGACACAGTTCCCCATAGGATTCTCATAGAAAAACTGGGTGCTGGATGAGCGAACGGTCTGCTGGGTCAAGCACTGGCTGGAAGGTCCAAGAGAGTGGTGGTCAATGGAGATAAATCCAGGTGTTGGGACCATTTCTGTTCAACATCTTTATTGATGATCTTGATAAGGACATAGAGTGTCATCAGTAAGTTCGCAGGTGACACCAAGTTAAGCGGGAGTGTCGATCTGCATGAAGATAGGGAGGCTCTACGGAGGGACTTGGATAGGTTGGATCGGTGGCCAACATCAACGGGATGAGCTTCAACAAGGCCAAGTGCCAGGTCCTGCACTTGGGCCTCAACAACCCCCTACATGGCTACAGGCTCGGGGAGGGGTGGCTGGAGCTGTCTGGGAGAGAAGGATCTGGGGGTTCTCACTGACAAGCAGCTGAACATGAGCCGGCAGTGTGCCCGGGTGGCCAAAAAAGCCAATGGCATCCTGGCTTATATTAGAGTAGTGTGGCCAGTAGAAGTAGGGAGGTAACAGTCCCCCTGTGCTCTGAGGGGAGACCTCATCACTCTACAACTACCTGAAAGGACATTGTAGAGAGGTTGGTGCTGGTCTCTTCTCACAGGTGCTTAGTGACAGAACAAGGGGAAACAGCTTTAAACTCCAACAGGGGAGGGTCAGACTGGACATTAGGAAAGAATTTTTCACAGAGAGAGTGGTCAGACAGTGGAATGGGCTGCCCAGGGAGGTGGTGGAGTCCCCACCCCTGGGTGTGTTTAAGGGTCGTTCAGATGAGGTGCTGGGGGATGTGGGGTAGGGGAGAACTTTGTAGAGTCGGGCTGAGGGATGGACTTGATGATCCCAAGGGTCTTTTCCACCCTGAATGATTGTGTGATTCTGTGATCCACTGGCAGTTTGGCAAAGCTAAATGGTGTGTGTGCTCCTTGAAATTGAACTGTTTGCCATAGGAAGAGGGAAGAAAATTTCAAGTAACAGAAGTTTGGGTGACCCTGTCTTAAAATCCACTATTATTTACTCTTCCTACAGCTATGTCATGGGAAGCAGAGTCATCCCCCCATTTCACCCCTTGATTAGCCCATCTTCTGCAGGATTATAAAAAGTACAGCCTCAAATAAAAGCTGAGTATATAGGAGATGGATTCTGTTCTGGTAACTTTTGTGTACAACCTACTGACAATCAGCACAACTTTTAGTACCTGGATTAGACCAGAACATCTGAGACTTCATTTCTGAACACTGTGAATATACAGCCCTTTTAATTTCAGTGATTAAGAAAATAAATAAATTTTAAAATTGCCTAAGAGGCAGTTACTGGTTTATTAACACTATAGGAAGCTTTTAATTTAAGAACCATTCCAAGGCTTCTCTCCCTTTACTAATCTAAATATTTTTACAAGTACTGTCATATGATCTTAAACAGTCTGTGTTATGGTATCACAAATATGACAGCAGCGTTTTGATTATGCACAGCAAATCTCCATGGGTTTAAAAGGTATGTCAGGCTGCATGTATTCGATAAAAACATTAAACGACACTCTGGAAAGGTATTGAATAATTTACATCTTATCAGAGCCCTTTTGTGAGTATTACATGCAATTCCTTTCCACGAACTTCAAGACAATATCTAACTTTGCTTTTAAAACTAATTAACTTTGTTCTGCAATGTGTACAATGCAAGCTGCACAGCCTTACAGAAACGGAACTGACACTTGTATGCTATGTAACAAATTTCCACGGCATAAATTATTCACACCTTATATGCAGCACTCTTCTCATGGAAAGGATTCAGGAATCCCCTACTTCCTAAGCTGTGATTTCACAGTATTATCAATGAAAAATTTCCCTTCCATATCTCACAATAAATATTGATGCACATCCCAGAAACAATAAAATATAACATGCACAGAATAGAATGTGCAACATTTCTGAAACCTAGGTTTTCAACATTCCTAATTGGTTTGAATTTTTTGCATTTGCTAAAATCGGGCCTCTAAAGAGAATTTATAACCTGAAGATTGGCAACTGTGACATGTGCTAGTATAGAGTAACTCCATTTCCAAGAAATTAAGTATAGACTATTTACAAAAATTTTACAGAAGGTATGTGTAGCCTTTAAAATAACTAGCAACTTCTGCACAAATTGTGGATATGGACATAAACCACAGAAAAACACACACAAAACCCCTGCAATGAACTAGTAACCACAGCAATCTACTTTTTGGTGTTCCTACATGAGTTTACTACTAGACTTGGTTTAATAGTATTTTAAAACTCTGAGCTTCCCATCTTCTCTAGTAGACTATCATGACTTTCTAGAAATAAATTTTAGTTTCCTCTGATCTTTATACCAGAAAAGTGGACAATCTTTCTCTCCTTTCTCTCCAGTCCACATCCTCTCCTGAGCATGCGCCATCAGCTTACTCTGCCATAAAGCCAAAGAAAACTCAACCTTCGACAGAGCACAGGTCATACCACTTCTTTTAACCAGCTAACTGGTATCATGGAAATATCTCAGCATATGTACCTAACCTATGAAAACCCAAATTCTGCAGTTACCTTTTCTATTGTTCATTGTTCCTGGTATAACTGGAGAAGACCCCAGTCAGAAGAAGGCAGATGTCACTCATCGCTCTGGGCCTCAATTCATTACCCAATAAATAGTTTTACAACGGAAAAGTTTTATAACAGCAGATGGATCAACTGAACTAATCACTGCATTTCACTCTTTTCAAATCACATCTCTCCTGCTTAGTTCCTATATAAACACAACCAGTACTTAATGATATTTTTTTTATTTATATAATAAGATTTATCCTTTTAAAATTGCAGTGGTGTGCTTATATGCAATTAGGAATAACATTCCTGTCCTAGAACTTTTAAGGATGACAAAACCTGAGATGAGGCTGGTTCACTAGATATATCAAAAGTTTTGCAGACTTTCAGGACAAAGGACTAGGAAATTTCTATTGCTCTTTTATGCCTCCTCTAAATCCCAGGCTACAGTTATCCGCTCTCTTCAGTTTGCAGGAAACTTATAACAACAAAAAGCCCTTAGAGGAAACAAAACATGGCTTACAGCTCTTTGTGAAAAGTTTAGGTTTGTTTTTTTTGACCCTGTTCCACCACCTCTATTTCACAAGAGGTTCTTCTTTAGTAAAGCAAATTATAGAGTAGTTTTTTAAGACAAGGCAAAAAAGACTTATATGACTCAATTTTGACACTGAACAGATTTATACTCTTACTTCCATTCTTCTGGAGGGTGGGCTAGTTCAAATTTCTCTCTCACATTGGACACCCCCATGTCCAGGTGTAGCCAGTGAACCTCCTCAGACTGCAGATGACTGAGCCGTAACCCATAGCAGGCCACATTTTTCACTTTGTGAGAGTCCACAATCTTCTGAATTATGCCCTAAAACAGAGAAACATACACTCCTTACAAGCCGTAAAATGCAATATATATATATATATATATTTTTTTTTTTAGAATTTAAAATATTACCATGTAGTACCCTATACAAAATACTAAGCAATAAATCAAGTATCACCTTTATTAAAATACTAAACATGTAAGCTACTATTTCAGAAAACCATTTACAATTTCTGAGGTTTTGCCAGCATGGCTTCACAAAACATTAATAAATACGTTTCCGTGCATCTTATCAGGCTCCCCCATGGCAGGGGGGTTGGAACTAGATGATCTTTAAGGTCCCTTCCAATCCAAACCATTCTGTGATTCCATGAATTAAGCCACTATTGCCTCTACACAGAGCAGAATAACATGAGCCTAAATATAAAAAGCAGATTTGTTGATGAAAGTAAGATGCATTTGTTCAAAAAAGCCACCACCAGCCTTGAAAAGTCACTCTTCATCTACAGCTGTAAAATCATCTTAGACTTTCATCCTATTCAGTGCCCCAACAGCCAGGATTTGGTAGGCCACGTCACAGTCCCTTGGTTTCCTTCCCCCTCTTCCTCCCACTGAATTTCCTCCCAAGATTCAGCACAGATCCCTTATAAAATGATGCAAGAGACAATATTTGGGAAGATTCTCACCCAAATGTCCTCTTATTTGTTCTGAGGTAACTTTCAGAGTTTGAGGATCTCTCACCCAAGAAAGGAACCTTTCAAAAAAATAAAACTGTAACAGACTACCGTTTCCCTTCTGTGTTAGAAGTTAGAAAGGTTTAACACGTGGTAACTAAAATTCAAATTTGTTAGTACATGGTGGATTAGCAACCCTCCAGGTGCAGTGTGCCAGGCTGTCCTGCACTCTTATCCAGATTAGAAAGTCAGCAGGAGATCAGAGTTGCTGCCTCACAACTCGGTAGAAGGTCAGGCTTGTCTCTCTGCAAGGCAGCAGATCCCCACCACTACAAAGTTTAGCGCTCTGGGGGAGCACAGGCTATCACAGCTCCCAGACACTTCTTTCAGGAGTTCATAGTCCTTTGCTTCTGAACCTGTAATGGTCTGAAAATCTCCTACTGAAAATGCTGATGTGAGAGTGTGTGTCTATACATACACACGCACGTACGTACATACACAGGTGCGCAAGCTGCCAATTCCTGCTCACAATTTCAGGAAACATCAACACGTAGCCAGTGGTAAGTACTGAAGGAGCCAGAAGTGGGTTACTGGAGTCAGTTAGGTAAAGGTTGTTTGTTTTTTTCCAGGATGACACTGTTTCCCACAATATATTATTTTATACCCAATGTTCAAGACCCTGATTCTGCAAAATAAGCAAGCAGAAAAGTAACTGCAAAAAGAGAATTAAAGCAGCACTAAATCTGAATAGAGGAGGAAGATGGCACATGTAGGAGTGGAATCATGCTTTTGGTGAGGTGATAGCTGTTAGATCAGCTCACACATCAAACTGCAACCTTTACATAATCTTGCAGAAGCAACACAGTGCATAGTGAAATGTAACAAAAAAAAAAAAAAAATAAAATTTCAATCCTACAAGAAAGAAGCACAAGCCATGTTTACTAAGTTCATGGAGTCTGAGTCAGAAGAGGTTCCATCAAGCCCAGCACCCTGTCTCCAACAACAGTGGTATGAGCATCCTCAGAAGAACCATTCACTTCAGTACCAGCAGTGCCTCCCAACACCCTTGTCTTCTTCCACGCCCAGATGTCAGACATCCACTGCTAAGTGGATGACAAGTCCAAACTTGAAGATCCTTCACAACAAATAGCAAAGCACGCAGGATGCTGTGGAGGACTGTGTCGTGCATGACGGAGACTTCAAAACACACTGGCAAATCAAAGTTTTCAGAGTGGCACTACCAGCTGGTACAGCACCATGCAGACTAACCTGAGTCCTGACAGCCAGAAGGTACCCAAGTCACTGGGACAAAGTCTGATGCAAATGGAAGTAACCTCTCTGCAGGTACATTGGTAGAACCAGTGGCCACAGATGGATGTCGGGGGAAGAGGCGACACCAGGCAAAGAGGTGACACCAGGCAAGCACATACTACACTCCCCCCTAAGTGCTCTCCCAGCCTCTGACTATTTTTGTCCAAGTGGATTTCCTGAGCCAAGCATTGTTTTTGTCATTCATCAGCCTTCAATGAAACTCTTCAATTACTCATCCTGTCTCCTCTTAAAGCAGTTAACTTTCTGCAACCTTCTGCAGCAAGTTCCAAAGACCTATTATCAGGTCAGTGAACAGTTTTAAATTTGAATTAAACATATTGACCGAAGCCACAACAATTGGTTAAGTTTGTTTCTTACCTCTATTTAAGGGTCTTTGTATCAAATACCGAAAAGGAGAACAGTTCCCTGTATCCCGGGAAACACTTAACAACCACCAAGTACTCTCACGCACAATTTAACCTCTTGCTCACCCAAAGGACAATCTCTGCTTAGTTAGTAAAGCCTAACATTTTGGCAGGCGTGCCCTTCTCCAAAGGGAATGCTGCCAGATTTCCTATATGCGTGCAAACAGAAGAAATTAATTCATTTTCATCTTTTTCTGCATTCTGTACAGAATACATAACTTGCAGTGTTTGGTTTTGGAAATCCACCTCTTCCCCTGTCTGTGATGCTGTCAGTTGATAATGAAAGTGTTCTCAAACAATAGTTATGCCTGCGAAGAAATGGCTTTGGAAATAAAAAAAAAAAAAAGGCAAAACTATCTATGACCATGACCCACCAAGAATACTGACACATAAGGCTCAGCTAAAACCATTAGTATTTACTCCAGAAATTATCAAGCAAGACATCTTGGAACCTCCCTAATTTTCAGATTGGGGTTTCAAGGACTGAATAAATCAGATGTCTTAGTTCCCACCAAAAGCAAGTGAAATTTTTAAACCTCTATCCTTTTTATATCATCAATCAATTCTAAACCTATCACAGAACCAAAAGTAAATAATAGAAAAGTAAATGTATTTCCGAAATTATCTAAGAAGGATACCCCATCCTTTCTGGCCAGGTAGTTGGTTATCACCCCAAGAAAATAATTAGCAACAATTAGTACATACTGCAACTCAAGAAAAAGTCAACTTCAATGTACACGTTAAGGCCAGAGCAACTGATGCAAAAGAGGTCAAGTGCAAGTGCTTGAAAATACATTCTAAAAACTTCTGTATGACCAGAAAGGCAGAAATTATGCTTTGTGGAAAACAAACATGTTAAGTGGCTTTTCTTTTTTGTTTAGGAATGCCACAGAGCTCATTCCAGATGCAAACAAATCATAGCCAGAATCAAAAAATGGAGAAATAAGGAACTCAAAATGGCTGGTCCGTAGGGGAACCTTCTGAAGTAGAACATCTATTTGCCTACTTACTTTTTTATTATAAACCAGAGAAGTCGAATTTTAAACATTTAAGAGCCACACCTTCAATCAGCACAAACCAGCACCACAACAGTGTGGTTCATTCAGCAATATGAACGCAGACCTGGGGAAGTACAGCATGTAAACAGTATAGCAAGTTCCCATGTAGAGGACAGGGTTTGTTTTATCTGGCTGCTATTTCCAAAGAGTATGAGATTAATCTCCAAGACTTGAACTGGCACCACAGCCATAATCAGGTCAGTGTGTTTACCTCTGATGAGGTATGAATCAACACGTAGAGTCTCCTCAGGTTCTGGAGGCCTCCACAGACCAAATGGAGACAGTTGGAGTGTCAAACAAAGCCACTGCCATCACTCCAGGAAGGGTGACAACTTCTGTCTTTCATGGTTGAAATGTGAGGAGCCTTGCCAGCCTGATGTTCTTTGTGGTAGTGATCAGAATGCTTAATCAGAAGTTTCCAGACAAACAATTAAACTGCTTAACCACTGCACAATAGCGACCATGACATCCCACTGAGAGATGTCATGACAAACTTTTAACTGGAAGCACAGCCAAAGAAATCTGAAATCTCTCCAGACTCTACCACAACAAGCCTTTTAGCGCATGAAGCTCCTCAGATGCATTCTTGAGTGGAAAAAAAACCAGGTACGGAACACCAACACAGAATACAAACATGACCTCAAATTAATCACACCTAGAAATTTTCACAGGAGAGCTTAACTCCAGCAGAAACCTACACCAGAATGAGATTTCCCTTTTGATACCTACATGAACATACACTTCTATGAGGAGTTCTCATGTGTCTATTGTCATTCTCATAAATACCTACAACTCTAAGGAAGTCACACAATCACAGGCCAGTTGAATGGTGTTTACTATAATCACATTAACTTTAATTATGTTTCCAGAGCTAGCATTTACATCCTGAACATAAAATAGGCTAGTACAGCTGAGCAAAAGAGAATGGGAAGCCCTTAGAGGAAACTCCTATCAATAACAGGCCACCTTTCCCACTCTTTAACCCAGAGGAAAGAAAAAAAAAAAAAGCTTTTTCAGTAGCTGGAAAACTGGATTGCACTAATTTTTACTCATTTGTCAGAAGAACCCACAGATATTCAACAGCTAATTTGAAAAATAGATTAATATTTGTCCTAAATTAGAAGAATGTAATAAAAATAGAATTTACAGTACAGTATATTTAGGAGGCTGTTGAAAAGTCAAGACAGAGCAGAGAAAGGCCGAAAGGCGCAGGATACCCCAGGGTCTCCCAGTATGTATCAATAATACCTTGTGCTTCGGTAAATGAGTGAAAATGAATTGCTTGCTTGTAAATTAACAAAGCTGATGTACTACTATGAATAAATTGAAGTTGGAATAATATACTCCCAGTGTGACTACAAACCTAATTTCCCTTTTTAGTAGGAAGGAGAAAGCGTCTTGCACTAGAAAAAATCTTTAAGCAACACCTCTGACATAGGGACCCGGTGTTAATGTTTGTGAAGCACTTCACATATGTCAAATGCTATTTATATATCAAGTATTGTAACTCCTGATGAGATTTATATGGGGAGCAGAAATGAAAAACTGGATGAAAGTAAATGACAAAGCTCTGATGGAAGTTAATCTACAATTTCTATAAAGGAAAACTCTAGAATGCTCTCACAACACTAAAATGCTGGTTGTCCTCTGATGACACTATGCCTGACGTTCAAAAAGAAAAGCCCACATCCCTCTTTTTCTCTTTATTGTGCTACTTTCTCTCACCTGAACTGATCCAGCAACACATTTGCACATAACGTGATAAACTAGACCGGGAAACTGATCCAGCTGAACTAGAACTCTGCCACTGAAGCCCAGCAATAAGTATATATTGCAACTATAGTCTGAAAACACGTTATTCTGGTGCCTAGGATTTTGTCACCATGCAAGCCTAGAGACACCAGCAACTCAAGCAACACATCCACATAAGTGCTTCAGTGTCTTTCACACTTTAGCCATACACGATCCATCATGCAAAGCACCTCTCCACACCCACATGTAACTCCACAGGGAACTCCAAGCACACGCTGACAGTACTGACAGAGCAGAGCTGGTACAGCCCAGGCTTTCCAGTCTCCTTGGCTGAATCAGCACTTTTCTGATCCTACTGCACACTTTCCAAACAAATGTTAACAGTATTTTAAATGTTGCCAATAAGCTTCGTTTTCCGGAAGCTTAACATCCAGAACTTACTATCCCCTGTCCTCAGTTGCACTCGCAGAGTCTAAGAGCCTCCTTGGGTCCAGTACTTGTATGGTTAAACAGTAACAAAGGATGTGCTGTTGATGTGAAGACAACAACAGATCCAGGTGTTTTCCGAAAAAATGCCAAAGGGCTATTTATATTGTTTTTAAAATGTTATTTTGCATGTGTGTCTCATCCAAGGATATCAAGAGCGTTCTGTACAAGTAAACCAGGCATCCTGAAGACCAAGGGCATTTTTCTCTGCTATAACTAGTCTGATTATCACAGTACCATATCCCTTCTTTTTTATACTGCTTTCATTTGCAGGACCGTAGTTTCGAGTTCTTGGTACTTTTTCAAGTTCTCTGAACAGATGCACGTATTAACTGACAATACAACTACGCCTTGTCACCTGGTACAATGCATGTAGGCATGCAGCAGAGAAAAGGGGAAAAAAGGTAAATGGTACCCATTTTCTAGCTCTTTTACTAGATCATGAAATATTTTATACATTTCTACATGTATCTAATTGGTGTTAGAAATCAGTGCACTACAGCCTGCTTCTATACATCAAAAAGTTCTACTGCCTCGAAGCACGTATATTACTGTATATGTATGGAAATTAGATTTAGATATGTAACCATCACTGTATACAGCAGATTTCTACAACATCAAAAATACCTACCTGACATGGTTTTGAGTCCTGTTAGTGTTCATTTGCTCTTCTCACAGAACTCTGTGTGACCAACCTGCTACCCCTGTACTATATTATCCTAAGAATCTATTTTACAATAGAAACCCAGTAGAGAATAAAAAAAAAGTTTCCTATATAACCCATTTGCATTCTCCTTTACAGACAGCACTAGATACATTACAACAGCCCTACCACACACCCATTTCTCTACAACTCTTCAAGCTCTCTGCTTGGCTTTGGAAGAACCAAGCAGCAATATAAAGCCTATCTGGCCCATTCAGCAGCTGGAAGGCAGTGTGTTCAACTTCTGGCTACCTGGTAGTCAATCACAATCAGTATCGCACAAACCAGCTCTGTCTGGACTAGCCACGGCTTTGAAAAAGGGGAAGAGATTTGTAGGACAGAGGTGAAGGTGAATAGGTAGAACTGTGTGTAGGAGTTAGTCTGCTCAGTGACTTAGGTTAGACTGACAAGCCTCTTCCCCTTTTTCAAAATAGGCAATATCCTTCTTGAGAAGTGTTTGGAAACCAGGAATGTTACAGTGGATGATGAGGGATGCTCATAATTAAGACTTTAACATCCTATTCCCTGGTGGTGCAGTTAACACTGCAGTGCCAGCATAAACAGGCATTTCCTTTCTACCCCCAGTGTTCCCAATTGTGTCAGTCTGCAAGATGATGCAGCTAACAAGATTGCAGAAATGATCTGGATTTAAAACAATCATTCATTTTAACATGGATTGTGTTTGCCAAACAGTCACAATGCCTATGCCAGCACAACTAAGGTGGTAGCTTGAGAAAACAAACAGCAAGAAGGAAGCTGGCGTGGCTGCCAGAAGAAACGCTAGGGTATTATTTGAATTGTAGACCTTTGCACTAGAGGCTCTTTCCACTCCACCACCACAAACTGGATCTCTAATCAAATACTCAGGTCTCCTGTGTTACTGGGTAAAAGTACAGTAATGTGGTATGATCAAATGGGAGAGGCAAACAGGAAAAAAAACAAGCAGCAAATACTAACATGTTAACGCAGTTTATTAAACTGTTCTTGCTGTCTTGGCTGAATGTGCTTCAGTCTTTCTCCTCCTAAAAAGTTCAGATTAGGGAACTGACTGGAATATATAATCTTTCAAACCTGTGCCAATGCCTTCTACCTGTGAAAAACACAATACTGCAGGTGAGGAAGGAATTTGCTCTGGTGTTTCTGTGATGTAGGGATGGGACTCAGCCAAGATATGCCCCTTAGCTTCAATTATTTTAAGTCAGATATATCCTTATCCTTAGCTAAGGATGTTCTTTTTAATTCAGCTTTTTGAATTCTTATTCTTTCAACATTAAAGAAGCCAACATTTTGGGGTGGTACTGCACAGAAAAGGGAAAAAAAAGACATCTGAATGTTGAACAGGTTAAGAGCACCCTGAGCACTGTACCTTTGTCAAAGACTTCTAACCATGCTTCTCTCTAACTCCAGAAACTAAGAAAAAGCTGACAGCTAAAAATTTAATGCTATCTCTATCTAATTTATGTTTTAGACAGCCTTACAAAATTGGAAGAAAACAAACCTGTAACAGAATCAAGATACAATGCATGTCTGGCAATACTGTGGTTTGAGATTTCTCTTTGTTATTTCCACATAAATAATGCCATCTTTACTTCTCACAAACAATTCAAGAATCAAGGATAAGCTTCAAGGGCTAGAAGTTTAAAAGAAGCTGCAAGGGATGCAAGCTGGGCACCTCTGGGCTGGGAATGGAGATCATGGAGCAGAACTGCACTTTGCCAAAAGCCACCTATAAGGGCTCACACAAGGTTTCTAACGTGTGTTTTCTAAAAAGCCCGACCCTTCCCTACCCCCTCAGTCTGCTAACGCAGTGCACTCATTTCTCTAGCAAACACAGTTACAATTCTGTTTCAACCACATCTTCTGAAAACAGGAAGGTGATTTACTTGTAACTGCTGAAGAAGATGCTGTGGAAGTGTCTACTTTCAGCCAAAACCAGGACACAGGGTGCACTGGAGACCAAAGAAATTCCATCTCAGCAACACCCACCTACTTTCGTGCCACACCTGAGGCTGTGAACAGGGCAGAGCTTGCCCTGCATCCCCTCCAACCCCAAAGCCTGGAAATCCCTCTTTGTGAATATGCACATAGACAACACAAGCCATACCAAGATAAATAGGGAAGATAAACAACCTCTCTTTCTCTGGCAAGTGCATGGTTATCTATACATGCATTCTCAGTTGGAGACCACTGTTTGCACATTCATAAAAGCCTTTTTTTTTTCCTCTTTTGGAAATTAAGCATTTAGAATAATACCAAGGAAAACAGGGTAAAGAGAGCATACCAGTCCTTTGAAATCCAAGAAAGAATTTCCACGAATTGAAAAGCTGCTCTTGAATCCATTGCAGAATACAGACTGAGCCCTTAGAGGAAACAGCTATCTTTGAGGAACTAAATCCATCCAGAATGAGCGGAGGTCCACAGCCAGAAGTTCTCAAAGCAAAGCCTATGTATAGCCACATTGTTGTCTCGATTAAAGATATTTCAAGTCAAATAGCAAGGAAATTGTACCTGTAGTGTAGCCACTTCAGAGACCCTTACAGATAGCAAAGTTCTGTTCAGCTGAGCTTAACAAATTTTTTAATGAAAAGCGTTTCCCCTCATGGTCAGGGATTTGTGTATAAGGTATAGAGCTAAAGCACTGTTTCCACGCTACTCTTGGGAAGTCATAAAAGATTATTTTTTTTAAAGGGAAAGAGGGCCTTTGCTCACTTCTTTTGACTGTCAAACACATCCTTTCCATTGACAAAGGCAAACTTGACTGTGTTAGAAATAGATGATGTTAGAAATCACAAATAGAGAAAGAAAATTCCACCTTTACTTTCCCTTGGTATTAGCACATTCCACAAAGTACTCTGCTTCACCAGCAGAAATACCTTTAATTGGCTCTTCTGGAGATTTCAGACCAAGTCTGACTTCCTTTCAATACTGGAAAGATTCTTCGGCTATCATCCCAAAAACTCTGCTAAGCAGGGAGTAGTCCTGAAGAACCTTTTTTTCTTTTCCTTCTAATTGCAGAGCTGTCTCAAAAGACATTCACCTCTGAATATTCTTACAGAGCTCCCTGGAAACAGGCCAAAGGCCAAACCCAGCACTAGTCTCCTCAGTTTGTAATTCTAAAACTAAGGCATAAAAACCTTATAGGCTATTTTAATCTTAAATTATTCGGCTTGGTCGAACAGCAGTCATTCCAATGGAATGTAGGCTTGTACTCCAACAAGAGTTTCTAAAATAGATGTCAGGACATGGTAATACATCAGTGCTAAATCTCTACTACAGAGTACCTACACATTCAACATTGTCCCAGTTTAACAAAGTAAAAAAAGAACCACATTTGTTAAAAGAACAAAGTTTAACAGCAACCCATCACATTCTTCTTTAGCAGGAAAGGAGAACAATACAAAAATCCCATTAGTTTCAGAAACAACCATCCAATTAAATGTGCATGTAAGAAAGTAACTGCAAGTAAATGCTACTTGCCTGTTCTTTTGATCCTGCTTTTATAAAAAATATGACACATTTTTTCTTAAAACAAGGACATGTAAAACTGCAAATTAAACTCAGCAGTGAACTTCTTACAGGGAGTGTAAGTTTTGGATCCTTAAAGCCTATAACCACAGGTATTTCTGAGCAGGAGAAACCAGAGATATAATCTCTGCTTTTGTTTTTCAAGTTTCTACATACTTCCTTGGAAATATAACTTCACGTACCAAAGAACCCTAGACATTCATCCACAGTGGAGGCTTGCAAGGTTAAAAACATACTGAGACACAGTTTTTCTTCCCTTGTACCAAGTAATACACTTTATGAAACAAATCAATCACATTAGATGTATCAAACCACTATACTTAAACCAGGGAGCAAAGATGTTTCAAATGGCACCCGAAAAACCCTATTCCATGTAAAGTAAGTGTATGCTATTGATGATGATTCCCATTGTTGTACCTCTAGTCTGTCCACTCACCAAGTTATCCCTAAACACAGACATGATCTTATTAAATTGACAGGGGACAGATTTTCTAATCATCACCAATGAAAATCCTTGAATTTCACAGGTCTATGATCAATGTCACAAGATCTACTCCACCAAGGAATGCTGTTAGATCTTTTCATATGCACCCATGTTAGAAAATAAACAGTAGGAAAGGAAAACATTCAAAACTCTTTGGTCTTTTTTTACTTGGTTTTCTCTTGCACAAAGGAAACTAAATAGTGGGGAGGAGGAGACAACAGGTCTCCTTAACTCTGACAACTTTCTCCCTTCATCAGACTGGAATCATGTTTTTGTAGTGGAATTTGAAGTACAGTGCAGAGAATACAAACGTTGGAAGGAATGAGCAGATGGGAACCTGCTTCTACAGTAAGAACCTCACAGAAGAAAACAACCCCACACACCACCTACCACCATGCAAGATTCTGCTCTTGGAGGATAATTAAAAACAAGCAAACCACGAAGTTTTAAAAGTATTTCACATGTTAAATTGAGCTTCATTTTAGTTTAAATACCACAGCACCTCAAAAATTGGAATAAGTGTAGCAAATGGTAAGTAAAGGTCTCAGCATTGGAGAGAACGTATGCTTCAGAATAAACACTGTGTTTTCATGCATACGTAACATACCTCTAAGATTACAGATACTTAAAAGTTATTCTTTAAAAAAAATCCCAACCTTCTTTTTTTTTGCATAGACTAACTGAAGGAAAATATTGTACAAATACAAGCAGCAGATGAATATCAGGAGGAGGGGAACAAAAGGACCTACTGAGGGGAGAAAAGATTTTTCAGATTAATTTCCCCACAGACTACTTTTTAAAAAGTCATGTACACATTAAACATGTAAAACATTTTAAACATGTAAACATGCACATCTTAAATTTAAACATGTAAAAAAAAATTATTTTTTTTTAAAAAAAAACCAAACTTGAAGAGTGTCATTTAATGTCACCTTCATCCCAGCTCTCATCCCTGACATGAGGTGCCACACAGGCTTTAGGGGAGTATAAAGTGGTAGAAGTCAACTGACATACATCGGTAGTGGTATCTAGACTGACAACAGTGTTCTAAATTTCAAGTTTCTAGTCTGCAAAAATGGGAAGAGTTGTCATTTCTTAATACACAATCACACATCAGGGTTTTTTGTTCTCAAGGAAAGTTAGTACCACTTAAAGCTTTTTCTGAAGTTACTCACAATATACAACAGGTAAAGATGCTTTTAAAATAAAACACAAAACTCCTGTGTTTGTTTGCTTCCAGACGTTTACCTCCCAATTTTTGATCATGAAGTTAACACTTAACCTAAAGATGGCATGAGAATGCTAAAAACAGACTTACTCGGACATCAGTAGCATCTCCATGCCGGATAATGCTGGCCCACGTTGTTGGTTCACTGCTATTTTCAAAGTAGTGAAAAACCTTTAAGACTCGTTCCATGGCCCCTGGGGAACGCTCCATCCCAGTACTGAGGTGGGTCTTTGCACTTGAACTTGGTGTGTGATTCAAGTTTGGATCAAGGTAAGCTGCTGCCATGGTTTTGCTAGATGCTAGGTATCTGTCATATTCTAGGAAAGGGAAACAAAAGATTGATTAATTAATTTTAGTTATACTCAAATCTTACACCGATTCATACAAATCATTTACTGGAAATCCATGAAGACTTATTTTTAAAGGACATTTAGTTGCCTTTTTTGGAGGCCCCTCCTAAAATAGTTACACATCTACAAACATAAAAAAACCTACTCAATGGCTACCAGAGAAACTGCAAGCCCCTTGGAGCAAGTGATCTGAATTTGAACAGAAGCATTATCGTAAGTGGTATCTTTGGCAAGACTTCTTCCTTTAGTTTCCAGTGACTTAACCCAAAGCCTTCAAGACCAAATAGCACCTTCCAGTTTTAATAGGAGTTAAATCTTAAAAAACTTTAAATCTGTCAAGTCTGGTCTTGCAACAAACCTCTAAAGATCAGGACAAGGAAACCCTGACAGTCCAGTCACCAAACTGGAGGCTCTCCAGTAAGAAGCCACACACCAACAACCAGGCTTTCCTGTTTAAGGCTACAACTTTGTCACATCACTCATTCTGTGCTATTTCCGGAGCCAGCGAGACTCAAAACCATCCAGAGGTGAAGTCATCATTCACTGAGGAACGATTAATAACACCACTGTCCCTCCTCTCATCAAACACTAAGTGGCTAAGTTTTGACTAGCTTGGTCTCCAAGTGATTTCCAAGTCTAGTGGCAGATGTAGACCATGGTATGAGTCTGCATTTCAATGAAAAAAAAAAAAAAAAAAATTGCCTCTTGGCTACTGCTGCAAATTAGTCAGCCACAAGCAGATGGTGTCTCAGAAATCAATGCAGTACAAGAGGAAAAGAGCAAACAATACCTCCTCCCTCGCCTGACAGAGTCTCAAGCATCATTTCAGTCTGCTGGCTGGAAAGAGCAAAGACTGCAGGGCTTTTGCTCTAGGACTTGGACAAGTGTACTGAGTTTTCTGTACCCCCTCCTTCTCACAGTGAGCGGCCAGTAGGGAGGCAGTTTTGGAAATATAGAGATGTTAAAAATAAAATAAACTTGATCTTTTTGGCATAGGACTCTGAACGCCTTTCTGGTAGTAAAGCTGGCCTGCGAAATGGTGCTGGAGGAGAGCAAAACTGTTTCAGTACTGCTACTGAAAGCCTGAGCCTTAGTTTACTTCACTGCGAGGCAGAAGAGTGATCCACAGTTCCAGCTGAGCTCCCGTCATGCCTGGCTGCTCCTCAACAGAGCATCAGCCACCAGCCTGCCACCCGCCATCATGCTCTGCTGACCTCCCTGACAACCAGTTCAGGAAAAAAAAAACAACAAACAAACCAACCAAAAATACCCAGTGATTTGGTTTTCAGGTTGGCTTGGTTTTACACCACAGCTGCCTGAAGTCACCATAGATGTTAGACAAGCACAGAGGAAAAGAGGGGCAGAAGGGGAGAGACCATCTTCCCTCTGGCAGCAGGTAACCATTACCCCAGTCCTCCAGTAACGTCAAACCACACCATGAGCTCAGCTAACAGGAATCTAGCACCGGCAATATCAAGGCTTGAAATCTTCAGGGTGTAGATAACAACGTTTGCTAGAGGCTAAAAAAGGACTTGAAGTTTAACACAACAATCTTAAGTGTCTACCTAATTCAGACCCACAAGGTAAAGAGGAAACAAACAGCCCATCTGCACAGTATGTCTTTACCTCTTGAATAATGGTTGAAGTGCATGCAACTGAACTGTAAGAACTTAAATTTGGTGGCACTGGGTCAGACAAAAGGCCTCTTAATCTCCTGTCCCCAGGGAAGATGAAAAGAGCAGCCAAGGTGACATTTCTCCCAAATACTTCCCCCAGTGCCTGACACTTGAGGGATTTCCCCCACCTGCCAAGGGCTAGCTTAGTTTCATATCCCTGTTGCTTCTGTCTGAACACTCAAGAAACCATTACAGCTTTTGTGCCTTGCTTTATTATTCTTTTTTCTGATGATCAATACAAACGTATTAAGCCAACCCTGTGCCTACATTAGAACTTCTCCTCCTATCCACCCTACACCAACACGCACAGATCCAAAAATGCTGTGCAACTCTTGACTTATCCTCACCAAAGGAGCTTGTGAGCTGTTTTCATATAAATGTTGACTTGAAAGCTGAAGCAGGTATAAAAATCTCCCCTATGGCAGACAAATACCAAGACAACATGACTGTACATGCTGACATGCTCCTAACTGCAGGGTTCCTCTCCTGTAAGGTTAAAATAGCCATCATGAAACACCAAATGTCCGCAGGGCGGGGAGTTTCATCAGGACAAATTCACCTAGATGAAGCCCTTCAATAGTGTAACTCCTAGGAATGAAATGGCAGTTTTCAGGCTCAGACATGGGCCACAACTTCTGCATTATGTTCTGCCTCCTTCTGCTTTATTTCAAGCTCAGGTATGCAAATGGCAGAGAAATTTGCTACAAACCAATGCGAGATGAGTAATTTTTTTTTTAGTAAAGGAGAACTAAAAGAAAGCCTGCTTTAATATTAATTCACTGTATTCGCCCACTTAACATACACATTCATCAGGTTTTATCTGACCAAAAAGGAGCAGGGAGAAAAGTGACAGGAAAACACCAAAACAAGCATTTAGAAGATGCCTGAGTTACTATGGACAATCCACCTTGGGAGGAAAGACACCAGTTTCTACATACAGAAGTGCTTAAGTAGCATAATTTCAATGGATAGGCAAAACACCATTATAATTTTTTTTATATTCACCACATGGAGGGAAAAACGTGGAATCAAACATCAGACTGACCGTAGCGCATGCAGGGTATTGTGATTTTTCACAAGGTTTTACGAGACTGAGGCTTTTAAATGTAAAACAAATCCTATCAAAATCAGAAAAGCAGTTTTCCTTCAGAATTTGATCACTGGACTCCTTACAGCTTAAGAAATCCCAATGCTTACTTTATGAGGTACCAAAACAGCAATAATTTTGATAGCTCAAGGTATAGAAACACATGCAGTATCTCTAGTTATGGACCTATTAACATTTCCATTAAAACCAGCCCTTGGGTTTGAGTTTGTAATGTGACTGTGAAACTCTGCCCCAGGCCAAAACTTTGTAAAACAGAGCTGCTCTCGATGCAAGGATAGTTAAACAACTATTTTACAAGATCTGTTTGGTTGCTTTATGATACAAAGAAAGCTAAGATTACAAGACTAGGATGCTTATTTGGGCTCTTCTAAATTCAAACCAGACTGGTTGTAATCCTGCCATTACAGATGTCAGTTTGAAGGAGCAGCTTTAGTCCTCTTGGTATTAAATAGACAAGTAGCATGCTATTGTAGAGGAGAAACTAGCTACAGTCAACTAAGAAGGTAGATTTAGGTTAGATATAAATAAGAAATTTTGTACAATGGGGGTGGTGAGACACTGGAACAAACTGCATCTGTGGGTGTCCCATTACTGCAAGTATTCAAGGATGGACAGGGCAATCTGAGCAAGTAAAAGATGTCCCTGCCCATGGCAGGGGGGTTGGAACAGATGATCTTTCAAGGTCCCTCCCAATTCAAACCACTGTACAACTCTACACTGTGCATGGAGACTTTGTTCTGCTGTATTTTATTGGATATTGTGAAAATAGAGCTGGGGAACATCCACACTAATGGCCAAAAATCAAGTGCGATCAAAGTCGTTTGCATGCAAAGTTGTGTGCCAGCTATCCCTTTGAGCTTCGAAGAGTAAAGACTATTGTTCTCCCAATGCTCACACTTCAGAAGAAACACTCATATTTCTCAGTACTGTAAAGACTTATTCCAAGCTTGGGGGAAGGGGTGAAGCAAACCAGTCCTGTCCTGGTGTTGCTCAGTAGGTCTGCTAAGATGCTGCAGCTGTTACCAGGCTACCATGCATGTTATCCTTCTGATAATTTGCTCTACTGTGGTGGAGTACCTGAGGTTTAGGAAAGTGTATGGGAGACAGTTAAACAAGATTAGAAGATAAAGCTTTTTTAGAAAAAACAAAAATCCAAGAACAAAACAAAACCACACCACACACTGCACGTCATAGCTTCTCAAATCAATTCAATTACAAGAAAGCAATTCACCTTTTCTGTGCTTCTTTCTGTTTTTATATAATTTGGTTTTGAATACTTGACATTTTAATTACTTATGTACCAGTTACATTAGGGAAGTATAATACAAGTTATTTTATTTTATCAAAAAACGCAAATTTACAAGGTAATTAAATGAATCCATCTTATGAGTACTGCATATTCCACACATTTGCTAACTAAATCAGGAACAAAGTTGGTGTTACGACTTTTAGTAGCCCAAACAAAGTTCAAACTCATGTTTCACTACCAGCTCTGAATACTTAGAAATGAAATAATTTCCACTGAGACAGTTAAAAATAATAAGAAATATTTTAATTAATTAACTAAAAATTGATTAGTAAACTGATATAAAAATTGAAATAGTCTCGTAAGGGAAATCATTTCAATGCCAATAATGCCTTCAACATTAGCAGTTTGATAATACATTTTAAAATAATTAAGAAAATAAACAAAACTGTTCCTCATACTAGCGCTGGCAGATGGCCAACAACACAGCATTAACAAGTTCATGTTACAAAGAACCAAGCTGTAATTATGACTTCATGGTGTCCTTTGTAGATACCATGCAGTTTTATAATGCTGGTCAACCTCCATTTTCTGATCCCTCATCTCAGGCTTGAAGGCATCAACAGCTATTACCTAAAGTTCGGTCATATTGCTGCAAAATAACTTGGTGGATCTCAATTCAAACCCATCTATAATATCTATTAAAAATGCAATAAAAATTCACAGTTCATTTCTTTCTCTGGTCTTGGTGAATAATTCTACAAGACTTAAAGTACTTTATTAACGTTATTAAAAGAAATAAAAGCTTTTATGTTATCTGCATCCTTGATAAAGTGCTGCTTTACCAGACTGGCTGGAAATCTTGGACTTGGAGATCTTGGTTGACAACAAGCCAACCATGAGCCAGCACCATGCCCTTGCAGCAAAGGCTACCAGCCTCCTGGGCTGTGCTAGGCAGAGCACTGCCAGAAGATCCAGGGAGGTGATCCTTCCCTTTATTCAGCACTGCTGAGGGGCATCAGGGGTTCTGTGCCCAGTGCTCGGCTCCCTGGTACAAGAGAGACATGGACATAATGGAGACAGACCAGCGAAGGACCACAAAGACAATGCGGGGATCTGAGCCTCTGTCAACAAGGAGAGGCCAAGAGAGCTGGGATGGTTTGGCCTGGAGAAGGCTCAGGGGGGTCGTACCAAAGCGTACAGATACCAGTAAAGACAGATCCAGACTGTTCCCAGTGATGCTGAGTGAGGACATGGGGTAATACGCATAAAGTGACAAACAGAAATTGCCATTTAAATAGAAGAGAAGCCTTCGGCACTACACAGGTGGGTGAACACTGTGGTTGCCTAGAGAGGCTGTGAAGTCTCCACCCATGGAGATACTCAAATCACAGCTGGACAGAGCCCTGAACAACCTGCTGTAGCTGACTCTGCTCTGAGCAGGGGGGTTGGACTAAGCTATCTCCACAGGTCCCTTCCAACCTCAGCAATTTTGTGATTTGGTGACGAAGGCTAAATTAAGAATGCATTTCACACTCTAAATTCCTTAGAATTATCCATAATACATCTCACATCAGACAGTAAACATCTCATGAATTTCAAGCTCAATCCATTTTCACAGCTTGTATTAAATCCTGCTGGAGCTCACCTTGGAAATATTGACTATCTCAACCTCACAGAAAGTAAGGATGTGAACTACAATTTTAACTATGTTCCCCATGACAAAGCTTGTACTTTCAGGAGTCTCTGTTAAGGGTCAGCACATAGCTGACTTGATATACCATCTCCTGATATATATAGATATTTATCACAAGATCTGGTCCCAGTGCTTGCTGTTGGACATGAAGTGCATGACTCACTAAAAATCCTTCTTAGCAGCACTTAAAAGAAACGTTTCTTCTAAGAAAACAGTTATAGTGTATTCAACATGTTGATGATCATGTGGTGTGGCTGCACGTCTGGAGTGCTTGGTTATGCTAACAGTCCCATCCCCAGAAGTCCAGAACCCTGGAAAAAACAAAGTGGTCAAAGCAACACCCCCAGAACACATACAGGCCACAGGAAAGAAGCAGCAAGCATGCTAGGTGTGCAACAAGGGTTTTTGCATTTACCTGATGTTTAATATCTTGTCACACATTTAAGGATGCAGATTTAAGGATGAAACTTTGAGAAAACCATTAGGTTTGTGATTTCAAATTTAGGACAAACATAAAAAGGAGAAAGTATTTTTTTCCTATTATCATCACTTTTGCCTTCAGAAACAGTCAGTAATTTCAGCTATTTCCATAAGTCACACTGGAAAGCCCCCGTTTGTTTCCTGAGTTCATTTTTCTTGTTCTCTTTTTTTCAGCTAATGCTGATGTTCAAATGCAAAAGAAAAGCAGGAATCCTTTGACTATAGCTGAAAGGTATCTAAGATGAAACACTCTTCTTAGTAATATTTGCTATGACTACATCCAAGAATGCAGTTATTTCTGTTGCGTCTTCTCTGATCCCCTCCTGGTCACTGCTCTCTCCCCACTCCTCCAGATATGTATTTATTTTAAAGACATTATTTGCAGTCAAAAGCATTTATCAAGTCCACCAGGTCAAAGTATAAAAAAGCCTGGCCAGCCACATTAAAACAATTCAAAATGTGCATTCTTAGTATCTATTTTAGTCTAAGTTGATGCACCAAATATTTCACCATATTGATATGAAATGGAAGAATGGCCTTGTACTGGCAATTCCTCTGAAAACATTTTTTTCCCCCTGGAGAATATTACCTGAAGAGTTACTAATTCTGTATCTCAACACAGTTCAAAGCAGAAATGTCTAGGGTTTTTTCCTTTGTAATTATTTTAGAAATACACTAGAAAATCAACATGGTAAGACAATACAGACAAAAGTCAAAACAAGTTTAGCAATGCAAGTTGCCAACATGGAAAAATTTATTTCAATTATATCAGTGTTTGAGGAGATTAAACATTCAGGGAAGCATGAAGGAGGAACTGAGAGAGAGCATGAACTACAAGACCCATATGAACGAGATTAGCATGACAACCTCGGGCCTGTTAAACACAAAGCATGTATCAGCAAAAGTCAATTAATAAATATATGTATCACCTAAAGTTATTGAAACAAGGGCATATTCCATGTAGAGCTGCTCTTGATGCAGGCTGTCTTAAGGACTAGAGATCACTTTTGCCAAGCACTACAGAAGTGGTAGCCTGTTACCTGGATAGCACTACACCTTGGGATGAAGAGAGAGGAAAGTTTTAGGGTACTGATAATCAGCTGAACTATTTGTATTGTCAAGCAGCAATTCAAATTCACCAAGATATCTCCCACTCTGTCCATGCTGCCATATTCAAAACAGTACCCATCCTTCTCACCAAGAACCCCACAGGATTATGTCCTGACATACCTTGAACATTGTTTAACCCAATTTTATTGTAACATTGCATAATATGTGCTACCAGCAATTCCCTTTGGAGTTGGCACCAATTTCTATTTTTAATATTAAAAAATTTAATAATGAAAAAACATCAGTTGTGTTGGGAATACAAGAAAAATTAATGTCTGTGTATGCTTTAATTAGAACAAGGTATCCACCTAGATATTTGCCTAATTTCTCAACAGCACTTTGAACCTTCACTGCGGTCCCTTGGCACCACTGAAATCTAAGTAAACATCAATCCCCCCGTATATCTTCTGTTGCTGACCTTTTGAATTTCTCGAGCAAGCTGTAGAGAATTATAGTGGTAAAGTTTTCTTTAAAAAGGCACCACAGATATAAGCAAGTAAGAATTCTGTATTTTTAAAATAAAGGTTAAAATAAAATTCTATCTATTTTGAAGTTGCACTACTACTTGGCAGCAGCCCATCCTATGAATATCAAAACCAGAAAATGAAGTAAACTGTAATCTTTTCTAATACTACTTACTGAAATATTGTGCTATGGAGGCCCTACATAGCACAAGTTCTTCTAAACAGCTTCAGAAGTAAGTAGAAACAGTGAGTTTACTGTTTTTTCTAGAACAGTAAAAACTAATTAGAATTAGTTTATGCAAGTGTGGTTCTCAGAAATTAAAAACTAGAAATGCCTGAAACTAGAAGCAGCTAAGGAAAGTAGTAAGGTATTCTGGCTATGCACTATCACAGCTTAACACCCTGGGGTCTGGCTACCATTTGACTTTAAACCTGACTTTCCTAGTTTTACATTACTGAGTGATACCATTCCAGTCCTGTATTTCAAAACATTCAACTGTACAGGGTTTTAATTTTTAATCCCCCTTAATACAGTTTTAACCAGAAGCACACATCAGATAAAAGCAACTTAAAATGCTCAAAAGGAACAGAGCATGACAACAGCCATGTTGTTGCAATGCATGACAGTGACCTATTACAAAGTTCAATGACTTGTAAAAAGTTTTAGTTAAACCTTCAAGTGTTTTCCAATCCAGTAATTACAGCCACTGGTATATAGGCAGAAATGAAGAATGAAGTGATTCTTATTCAAGTGACTGAATGGAAGTTCAGCGTAGAGTGACCATAGCAGTTCTCCTAATTACAAGCTTTTTGAGATTATGCTTCTGTGTATCTCCACACACACACAAAAACAGTGATTTTCATAGTTGTGGTTGTTGGAACTGGGCCTCCATATGGCCTCTTTGCATCTTCACGTAAGATCTTGAAGAGCAAACTAAGTTGTGCTATTCCCTTGGATCCCCTTAGGAATCAAAGCTCTTGGCTCCTCAAGAGCTCAAGGCTCTATGCTGTGTTTGAGGACCTAAACACCAGCCACTCCATCCTACTGCACCCAAAGACAGAAGAATAAGCACAATTAGCTTAATTAGTCAAAAGAAAAGAAAAACCTTTACAAATGTGGCATTTGATTTAACAGTCAAGTCAAAGGCATAATGCCTGGTAAGAAAATCAGTTGGTGGTCTCCAGGACTCACTGTACTGACACAGTCATGAAACAGGCACAAGTCCAAGCCTCTACTGTGATGATTAATGAGTCTCAGTATGCTGATTAAGACAAGCTAGGAGCAGATAAATATACACTGTATGGCCCATTTCAAGAGTTTTATTTAAGAAAAAACAAACAAACAAACAAACAAACAAACAACAAACTTGATATAGGTTTAAAAGGGCAATGTAAAAGAATCCACTCACACCAGTACATCAGGGTCCCTCTCCAGACTTCTGGAGTCAATACAAATGATTCCATATTGCTTTGCGGCAGAATTAAGATTTGAGGATTCTCTACCAGTGCATTCATTCTAGGTGGATCCTCTTGACGTGTTGTGTAGGGCTACATCTAAACCCAGGCCCTCTGCCCTTTCACTCGCTATCTCACTGCAGCTGCAATTCTCCCTTGAACATAGTCCCTGTCCCCACACACACCCCACAAAACTAGGGACTTCTGTACTGGGCATTGTACATGTACTGGGAAAGTGTGGCAGGAGCAACCTCCCTTCAGGGGCTAGGGCTTTTAACATGGTGGCAGCAGGAAGAGTGAGGCAAGACCTCTGGTCAACAGACAAGGCCCTCAGCCAACGAAACTCCTCAGTCAAGAGAAGTTTCTCGAATACTGACCATATATGACCACAGCTCAGATCCGACCAGGCTATAAAATGGGGCCCTCGTCAGAGCCCCTCTTGGAGTGGTTCTCCTCAAGAACAGCAGGTCTCTGGACCACCCAAGAAAATTTTCTGGGATTGAGTGCCCTCAATTCCCCCTTGGTGATCGAGTATTTCTTCTGGGCACCCATGAGTGAGAGGTTTTCCCTTCAGTGACAGAGTGTCCGCACACCTGGAGTCATCATTCTTTACATGTCATCATCCTTCTGTGTTACTGTGTAGTAACACCTTCCCCAACTGGCACATCAAAGCTACAGTTTGTTAAATGTTACCGGAGTGCTGTTTTGGACACCCGCATTGTCTTGTTGGTTTTGGCTATTGGGATTTGGTTACAAATTGAAGTTTGTTCAAGGTATTATCTGTGTGAAGATGCTTTGGTATACCTCTGCAGCAGAGGGGCCTTCACTGTCTTTGTTTTTTTTTAATAGAGATGAAGTTTATGCTACTGATTCCTGTGGGTTTTTCCAGTGAATGCTCCATTAAGTCTTTTAATAGAACCAACAATGCTGAAAAGCTCTGAAGACCTGAATCATCCAAGGAAACACCCCTGGCCCCCACTGAAGGCATTTTTCAGTCTTTTAACTCCAATCTACTAACGCAGGGCTACTAAACCTTCCTTGAGTTTTTATTAATTAAAGCAGCATGTTCAATATACTAGACATTCTGAGGTTCAATATTCACAATGTACTGAGAAGGGAAGAATTCCCTATTTTCAGGGAAAGCTGACACTTAGGTTAACTTGATTAGGATATAAAATGGGTTCAGAATTGGCACTTCCACAACATGCAGTAAATGCAGAAAACAGACAACCGCTTACCAAGCAACCAATTTTAGAGAAACTATTTTAGAGGTTTTTTTCGATAAGCATCTCCAATATGTCAGATCAGCCAAAGATTCATCTTTGCATGAAATACAAGCCATCAAAAAAGGTTAAGACTGAGTTGAAGATGCTAATAGCTGCAATTAGACCATTCTACTTCCAACTGAGTCACTATTTCCTTAACATTTTAAACAAGGGAAAAAAAGGCATTCCTAAACTAGGTATTAACCAGCTGAAACATGTTTACTTTAGGGCTTCCTTCAACAAAGTTCTCTGAAAGAGAAACTTAATACGTGAAAGGATAAGATATTGGTCTGTGGTAGAAAAATTGGAACCTGGAAGGGGTTGGGTTCAATCTCCTACAGTAAGGTAAGTTTTGTTGCAATTAAACTTTAGCATTCTTGTCACTTCAAATTGTGGAAGAAAACATGCAGAAAAGCCTCAAGAATACCTGAATTCCTCCTCTCCCCTCCACCCTCCCATGATGGACATCTAGGTCAAAACTACACCATGTCTTGCAATTCGTGGGCAGTACATACAACACAGCCTTTGCCACAACGAGCTTCAGCCACTTCCATTGAAGCAACTGTGTTCCTTCAACTTGGAATGGGGTCAGAACTATCAGGTAGTTCAGCTGCTGCACATTCTGAAAAAAAAAAAAAGAGCAGTAAAATCCAGTCTTTGGGCATTCTTTATCAGCCCATCAGCTAGCTAATGAGCACAAACATGACAATAGATCTATGAGCACTCACTTTGGTCTAAAACCACCAGTGTGTGCTGTCCCTCATCACGTGAGGGTATCAAAGGACACGGGGGATGACTGATGTAACATCTGCATGGTCAAGAAACTAGGGCAAACCTGAAGAAGCAGGTTTCACTACCTCCACATGAATTTACTGCATCTTTTTATAATATATTTGATCACTGCATTAAGACGACTCATAAAGATAAAACTGTTACTTTATAGTGTATTTTTAGTCTATTCAGTTATTTCTCTGGAAACAATTAATCAATTCTCCACCACATCATAGTGATGAATTACGCAATTTGCGTACAACACTGACCATTTGCAGAAACTGCAGGTGGTAACAAATTAAATTGGTGTTACACAAACAAGACACCTCCGGAAAGCTAACAATACACACAGAGCTATCAATCCCATCTTCCTTCAATCCCTATTAGAACATACAGAAACATTAAGCAGGAGGACTACTTAAGCATGTTCAATTTTTTTAAAGCTCCAGTTTTACTTGGCCTAAAAATACAATCTCTTACAAGAGGATCTGGTAATTAAAACACTTTTGCCCATGAGCTTCAGGAAGTAAAGAGCTTTTAGATATTTGCAATCTGTGATCTTAATATGTCTAAACTTATTTTAAAAAAGGACCGCATGCGCTTTAACATACTTGAAAATACACACATTTCTGCACAAAACCAGATTTCTGAACAAAACAATACTGTTCAGTTGTGGTAAAACACCCTCCCCACTACAAATATTTTTTCACAGGATTTCACAGGTTGGAGGCACCTACTGTCACTCAAACTCCATGCAAACTGGTACAATAGCTAGCTTTAGGAAAAAGGCCACAAAGGGATAAAATACTAAGTATTCCAACCAAAGAATACAGTATTTTATTGCATTGTTAGTTTTAACTGAAATTGGGATTGCTATAACTTGGAGGAGGTTCTGCCAGTGCTTACTAAAGGCAAATGGTGGGTGTCTAGTGTCTTCAGCATCATACAATCCCTTGCCAGCAGAGAACTCCAAGATGCAACAGAGTAGAAAAGTCAATGGAATTACCACCACATCCTGAGTACTGTCCAGAAAGTCCAGAGAAGCACTGAACTGATTAAGGGACAGAGCAGCAGCCATGTGAGGGGAACCTAAAAAAGCTGGGACTTCAGCTGAGAACTTGATCAGTAGTTACAAAATCCATGACGATGGAGAAACTGAACCCTAACTAATCCCCTAATTAGTTTCAGTCAAAAGATCTTTTCTAAATAGGAGGTAGCGGACAGCAAACTGTGGAGGTAGATGGTAACAGAAAATTCACAAAAGCATGGACAACGGGTGCATGAATGGATATTAAAAAGGCTCTCTACAAGTCTCTAATGTAGTGGAGGCTGAAGAAACACAAGGAAGATGAACTGCAGACAAGAGCCATGCTCACATTGCCTCCTGGAAGGGTCAAATCAGAGATGCTGTCAGAGAGTGGACCACTGATGTGATACTTTTTTTTAATATTAAGAACATCCAGAAAAGCTTAACCTTTTTTCTTCTACTGTTGAAGCTGAAATATGACCCTTAGTACTTCCAGAAATTTCAGATGAAAATACAGATACACCAACTTTGTGAGCTTTCTCATGTCTTATTTTTAATAGGGTACATTTATCAAGTCAATAGTTGCCAGTGCAAGATGATGATTTCCAGGCTTGGAAAAGACTGACATCAAGTCAGAAAACAAAAAAGTCAAATAACATTTTGACAATTTTTCTGCATGGAACAAATCAGAAAATTAAACAATCCTAAAAAAAAAAGCACATTTATGAATGCATCAGAAAAGTCTATACTGTATATTCTGATCCTTATGTGTTCATATAAGTATGTTTAAAAAAAAAAAGAAAGAAAATTAGAGTTGGCCCATCACTCACTGCAGTATTTTCAGATGCTTTTTTAAATGTCAAATATTTTCTTGCACACAGTTCAAGTTCTCATGTATAGTTGAATGTTCAAATATCATTAAAGAAATTTCAGTCTGGTTTTCAGATCTGCCTCTGTAAGAAGCTACAGAATTGATGTGTGATTATTTCTGAAGAATATATTTGTACAGAGGACTGAGTTAATATTTCAAAGGCAAGTAAGTTGTCACCACAGGCTGCTTGAACCAACTTAATTTAACCAATTTGTCCTTGCTGCTGCCAAAGCTGTGGATCTCACTACCCCTTTCCTCCCTGCCAAGTGTTTTCCTCATCCACTCTTCCTAACTATGCAGCTCTTGCTTCCCTTCTGTGGCCTCCTGCTGCTTTTTAAAACAGTTTCTGAGCTACTTTTACTTATTAAGACAGAAGAAATCAGTCCAGGCTTTTTTCTAGGTTTGGTGGGAGTTTGGTTTGGTTTTGTTGGGGTTTTTGGGGGGAAAGTCCATTTAAATGAGGTAAAGTGGCTTGAAAAGCTCTAAAGTAAGCAGCAAAAGCACATGGCAAGTAGTAGAGAGGCATCCCACTTTTGGCAGCTGCAAGCTGGTATGCCAGCTCACTGATCTTGAACTACACCGGGGTGGGGAGGGGAAGAAACCAAAACACAAACCCAAACCAACATCAGTGGGAGATAGATAGAAAAACAAATAGGGAGAGAGATAGATAGATTTCCCCCTGCACACACAAAAGGGGGAGAAATGAGCTGTGTTTTGGTGAAACTGCTGAAAAAGTACAGCTGTACGAATCATTTCCAGTCCAAATCTGACAGCTCTGAGCTTCTGATGATAAAATATTAAAATAGCATTTACTGATTTTCAATACCTGGGCAAGAAGGGAGAATGAAGGAGGGCAGTGCACTAATAAGAGAGGAACTCTTCCACTGTAATTATTAAAGAAGGCAAAAATCATTTGATTAAAATACCTATTAAAAATTCAAGTGTCATTTTCAACTTCAACCTTATTTTTATCCTCTTCCTTTAAAGTCATTTATCAACTATTAGTTGGCACCCAGGTAAGTTTGACCAACTACGTGGAGAGATTTGAAAAAGAGACCAAGAATCTTTAACAGTAGCTTACTGAAATGACAGAGAAATATCCAGTACGTGTCAGAGTAGACAGAAGAAGGAACGAACATGAAGACAGAAAAGGAAAGAGCTGCTGAGAAAAACAAGTAACACACTCAGGACAGAGTGACTGAATTTTTATGACATTCCTGGTTGAAATAACACTCATCTTCCAGCGCCTCACCTACCCCACACCATGGAAGATCTCACTGATCTACAAAGCTCCTATGTACATCTCCTTAATAACAAAGATGAGCTGTTCTTTAAATCACCATCAGACCTGTATCATCTATACTCCTCACCCGGCATACTACTGAAAGAACGAAAACTGCAGATTTGTTACATCTTAATCATGAAAAATAGTTTTTTACAGTAATGGCCTTACTGAACTTAAAGTTCTGTTTCTGTAACAGACTTAAAAAGATTGTATATAATAGATTAAATGTAAGGCCTCAGGCATACATTAATTGCTTGTCATTAAGATTATTCTTGTATTTCCTGGCAGTGGAACAACACAACAAATTTATGTTGCAGTGATTTCTCAGTTTGAAGTGTTTGTAAACTGGACAATTACAGCTGCCCTAGTAGCCAGCATTCTTCCAAAACATATCTTTAAAAAAAAAAAAAAAAGGGATTAAAACAAAGATTAAAAAATCAATCTGATGCTATGTTTCGCAACATGCACTTTGATGGTATTATAAAATGGACGTGAATGAAGAATAACAAGGCATGGAAAGTATACTTGTGAAATACTGAACACATTTGCCGAAGTGTATCTGAACTTTGTATCTCTAGAAATTTTACTATTAAAAATTCAGGCATCTCCTGACTTTGGGTTCAGATTAGAAAGTACATGAGCTGAAGGCCCAATCTGAAAGGGGAAAAAAAAAAAAAATTCAAAATAGTCTAATTACCTAGTTTACTCTAAACAATTACAATTTACCTTTGTTTAGGAGCAGTGCTTACTAACAGATCTGACAGTAGTTCTGGTACTAGATCAGGTTTTATCACTTGATACATTCTTACCAATGAAATTCTTCATTCCAGTAATTTGGATACAGGCATAAATTTTGATGAAATTCCTGGGCGACAGGATTGACAAGTAAGGCTTGTTTGCATCTGATACAAGGCAGAAGGTGATGAGCACCTGTAATTTGTACCAAAATCAACAAAGCATCCCATAGTTATCATGGCACCATCTACAGACCTTCAGCCAGGGATCAGAATTTAAAGAGCTAGTAGAAGCACGGTATTACCTGTTAAAAGTAACTTTTTGGCCAGAGACCATTTGAACATATGATAGAACAAGTTAACTACAATAAAGTGTGATGAAAACAGGTTAATTTTAAATATGCCTGGCACAGTCAATGGCAGCTTAAGCACACCTGGCCTCTCATTATTTCCAGTATTTTGTAAATGTCTAAGTATGGCTTTTAGAGATGCTCAGCATTTGTCTGAACCGTGATTCTGTGACATTTTAATCAACTGCAGAATATTTCATTGAGCAAGTGAAGCGAATTTCATAATGACAGGCATACAAAGAGGAAAAACTCATTTAAAATGCTGCTATATTCTTCTGTCACAGGCAACCCTACTCAGACTAATGATGGACACCAAGAGAGGAGATCAGAGAAGCAAAGAGCCAAAAGCAGAGCCTGCCAGGCTTCAAGAACTTGTTTGTTCCACCTGGAAAACACGGAACTAGGACATTACACCCCAGGTAGTCTTGTGGGACACCATCCACACTGCTCTGCTCCCGAGTTTGGCAGATACAGTGCCAACATTCCTTCTACATGAATGTAAAACTGAAGACATTAAGAGTTAATAAGAAATAAGCTGATTATTGTCACACTCCAGAAGGAAATGAGTTTCCCCACTTTAAAAGGTGAATAGAATATTTTGCTGGTACAGAGAGGAGGAAAGAGCAGCGTACTTTGTGGTTTACTCTAATCCTTCAAGTAAAGAAAAAACCATCCCCTTAAACAAACACCTCCCAAGCCATCGTCTTTCACTTACAGCAAGACTATGTATTTATGAAGTTTTAAGAAGAATAACCAAATTCTGATTCATTCCTCACTTGTCAGTTAATAAACGGCCTGAAACCATCCTTGTTCCACTCTGATTTTTCACAGCAAGAACTGCTGCTGCACACTGTTTCACTGCTGTACTTCATAACAAAAGTGAGATACACGTGAAAAGGGTGTCGGTGTAAGGAAAAAAGAAGACCTTCTGGTTTTTCTGCAGAAGTGGTAGGCCAGCCTTCCCCCATTTACTCCCCACTCTACCCACATACTTGCTGAAGGTCAGAAAGCTGCATTCGGTTCAAGATTTCTTCATCGGAGTCGAGGTTTTTATGGCCAGCTCAAACTGTGGAAAACTTTCCTCACCCCAAGCTGCAATCGATTTTTTTTTTTTTGTAAACTAAACAACTGAAGATTCTTCATTTTTTTTAATTAATCAAAAGAAACTCACAGCTCAAAGATTTCAAAGACAAACATACTAAAACTAAACAAAAACTTGTTTCATTTTCTCTTTACTTCACATTAATGATGCACTAGGTTATTTGTTTAAAACATCTCTTATTCATTTTTCCCTTACACATACCAATTCAGTCATTTTAACAGTATTTAAAAGGAGATTTTTTTAAAAGTTGGAGTTTTAAGTTAACTACTTCACTGGTATATCTGTCTGATTATTTTGTTTTCAGTCACCTGCAAAATACTTGATATTAAAAAAAGTGAAGCTAAGAGTTCTTGCTTTTATAAATAAGATAAATTTACATAATTAAAAACGACCAAATACTTTATTGCTCATTTTTCAGATTTAAGACATAATTTTAGAACTGGATTTGTTCTTTCAGTCTTTAATTTAAAAAAAAAAAAATACGTTGCTGCACAGCACATATTCCATCTTAAATTTACAGATTTACCTTGGTGTTTTGTTTTACAAAGTGTTTAACAAAAGGTAGATACTTATAAAAGGTATTTATTTGGATATGGTTTTGTCAATTCTTCCAGGACATCTTGCAAGGGAAGCTTAAATTCCTTCTTTGTTTTAATGCAATTAAATTAAGATTACAGAGAGATGTAACAAATTACTTTGGGAATATTCCTAAGAGTATGTTGCTTTGACAGAAAGCTCTGAACTTCTAAATCAAGTTATTATAACATTTATATAATCTACTCTTACATGCTAAACAAAACAGTTCACAGCGATAAAACAAACATCATCTCCGTGGTCTGAAAGGAGCAAGAGCAAAAGGGAAAGAACACAAAGCAGTAGTAATCAAAGCCAGAAATAATAGTCCATCTAAAAATTCAGTGCCAGATTACACAGTACCACCGATGTAAAAGAAAACATATGTCATAATTAACAAATCATCAACCTAGAGTATTCAGGATCCACCCTTCTTCAATACAGCCTTAATTTTGCAAAGCAATGCCCATACCTATGGTTCTCCAGGAGAACAGCAGATGTGAATATACAAACATATTGAGGTTCAGGTGATAAACACTGGAATATGTACATGCACGCAGTTAAGGAGGAGGAAGCATTCCAACACCCGAAAAGACCTGGCCCTCCAAACCTGTAAAAAACTGCACAGTCAGTCACAAAGGACACATTTTATGAGCCACTTTACTGCATTACAATAGGTTGACTGTCCTTGCAAGAACAGAAGCTTACATCCTACCTACTGCCTGCTCTGAGAAATATTTTTCACACTGGAAGAAAGGAAAAGGATTTTTATTTCCATTTCCAACAGCACTGGAGTAAGATTACTAATCTGAGTGTAGGTTGGATATAAAGAATAAGGAGAATCTAATAAAAATAAGGAAAAAATATTCCCTCCAAGAATTTTATCGTAATAAATTTTTAAAAATTACAGATTAACTCCTGCTTTGCATGATCATTCCAGGGCTGAATCAGATGTGAATCACACACACACCACAGAAACAAACCTCAAAATCATTGTAACTGTCACACCCTCAGTCCAGGAACCCTCCACACCAGTTAAAGGGAATGGCTCCCACTCCCCCAGATGCAGTGTTATTCCAAAGAATTGAAGTTTACTCAACTTCCTTACCTTCCTATCATTGAGCAGGAAATTCTGACTGGCTTAAGGCATGAGTGACCAATTATTTTTTAAAAATTGTAAAATAAATCTTAATGGCATACCAGTGTAGCTTGTGTAGATCCACAAGCACACACTACAGGCAAGCACACTTAACAGACAATTAAAACCATTTTAAGTTGAGGTTTTGTTTTCTACCTGTGGTCTGCCCTCTTGTTTTAACAGTGTGTTCATCCTAAACTTCTCTGAATTACCTAATATTATACTGAAGAAGGACAGAAGAGATGTGAGAGCAAGTTTCAAAGTTGGCTTAACTTCTCATTCTCCTGAAGATGCACAAGCCATCATGGCTATGCAAATGTGTACAGAAACTTGAGATACTGAATATAAACATCCTTAAATTAATATTCTGGGAACCTCTGAATGCTAAGCATCTTCTGCATTCATAAATACATACCCAAGTATGATCCCATCTCAACCAGTTTCAAATATGTAGTTTCTAATACAAGGGGGTTTTCCCTGATGAATTTTATTTGTTCCTGAGACTCTTAAACCCATCCTGGTTTATTTTATTTTGGCTGAACTGTGATTTTAACATAAAAAAAAAACCCAAAGTGGAAATAAAGCTAGATTAAACTGAAATGACTTCCATTTAACCATAGCCATAAAGACAGATTAAACAGAAATGTCTGCCATTGCTTTTCTATGCTGGATAAACAGTAGGGGTTTTTTAAAAAATAAACTGCATATTTGAATTACTGCAAACTTTCTGTGCAACGACTCCTCAAATTCATTTCTATCAGCTCAATAGCCAGCCATCAGATTTTAAAGAACTTCACAATGGGCTGGTAATCAAGACATACTCATTATTTTTGCTTTGTCTTTAACTGCTAAATTACGAACGTTTCAGGAAAGCAATGCTCTGTGTGCTTTAGTATTTTCTCTAAATAGAAGTGAGTTGGGTATCATCCATCAGGTTAAGGGTATGCATGACTTGATGAGGTACAGGCTGTGATCTTCACTGGCTTATGCCAGTCTATGACAGTCATCACTTAATGATGCTGGTGTCCAGTGGCACAGCATTACAGAAGCGTGTAACAATATTTTTTTTCTTTTTTCTCGTTCTTCTTTAAGGAACTTACTATGCTTTTCTTTAAATTGTTGAACTAATGACCTGCATTAAGTACTGAGCAGCTATTTTCATCATTGCTCTTCACTACAATATCAACTTTCTCAAATCTATTGCTACATTCCAGTCAATATTTAGCAACTAAAACTATTTTCTACTTAGCATCTAACCAAGAAACTTAAAACTAAAATATTAACAGTTAGAATATGATTTATTTTATGTAGTAGTCCTTCTTAGGATATATTTTCAGTGAGCAATGTGGTTAACTAGAGCAGAGGAACAACAATAATGTACTCAGAGGAAATCTTGGGAGTAAAAAAATAAAAAATATCAGTCAGTAAAACCAAAAAAGTCGTACTAAATTAAAAGAGTAGAACATTCTAATTGGATGCACTATATATAACATCACTCCCCCTTCCCCTTTGCTCTCTTGTAGAAAATTTTGCTAGAAAAGGCCCAATGTAACCCTGCTCAGAGGAACAGCAGCACTGCTGCCTGATACACAGCCTGACCCGCTGCTTCCCACAAGACCCAAGGTGCGGTGCGGTTCAGTCACACCTCTGGCCAACCCAAGTAACTTCCCCATTTTTCCTACAGTATGAAATGGGAATTACACAAAAAGGTCACGTATGTTAAGTGTTTTAACTAGGGGATAAAGGTGATGGACAGAAACATAATCAGGGTGTGCTTGTTTCTGAATTCAGATTATTTTCATTTTACTACCAGCTCATCCCCAGTCATACCACTAACAGTCACCGCTCCCTTGCGGAACAGACTGGTCACAGAAACAGCACTCACTACTTTCCCTTCCAATTTTAGGCAATAAACAGTTTTGGAGCAGAGAGATTCCAGGGTGTACTTTCAGCACAAACAATAAGAACTTTTAAAATTCTGAGTTCACAAAACAATCTGAAGGAAGGTTTATCACAGAAATTATCAGGTAGCCATAGCAAATGCTGCTGTTCCAGCTGAAATGCCTTGTTTTTCATCACTTAAACTGTAAAAACACATCACATCCAGAGTTCTTTACAGAAGTGCCAGATGAGAGCAATATTCCAAATTAATTCTTACCTCCACATTGACAAAAGATACTTAAAATTACATTCAGATGTGTAAACTTGGTACTTTAAGCATCATGCCCAACACTACTGGCCAACACAGTCACACAGACTATTTCAGCAGAACTAGGTAAGTGCATCAAAAACCAGCAAGAAGTTTGTTCAGTATCAGATCAAACCAGAACCCACAGAACTCCCAAAATGACTCTGGAAGAAAGAACAAGTAATGGCCATTTTCCTATCCAAGCACTGATTACACCTTGTACCCATTTGTGTAGTTTGTATTATATACTCGTGTGTGTGTGTGTGTGTATATATATATATATATAAAGTAAAAACAATGTGGCGGAAGGAACAATCGCAAAAGTACAAAGGTACAAATCCCTCATTTCAAGAGCAGAACAGGAACAGTGCAATGACATTCTCCTACATCTGTATAAGAAAACCTTAGGCATTAAGTCCTCACAGTGTAACTAGAGTAAAATACCCTTAATATTAGAAAGCGTAGATTTAGAAACACATGGTAAAGCCTACCTTCTGCTAAAACCTACTGTTAGTTGACAAAACATTACCACACTGAGCTGAGAGGCAGCAGGGCTACCTGCCCATCCCACCTCTGTGCCAGAGCTCAACAGGTTACGGTGCAACTCATCGATTCCTTTGCTACTCACGTGATAAAAGCAGCATACCAATTAGCACAGCACTGCCAACACACTTGGGTGAAGAACAGATACACAACTCCCTGCCGTCTGAACAGCACCTTCACCCTCTGGTAAAGGGTTGGGATGGGTATCTACAGCACATGTATACTTCCATTCTGACATGTACAGCTACATACGACCATAAATCAGAGACCTTTTAATTCAGCCTTTTAATTCTGCCAGGATGACTCAAGACCATTGCAATCAAACACCTGAATGGACAAAAAGCTGCTGTTCAAGTCGACTGGCAATGCAAGTTGTATGGGAATCAGCCGTTATGATCAAGTTGAAAAGGTTGCTCTACTCTAAAGTATCTTTGTTGCAATTCTTCAAGTTTATCTTGACCAACCATCATGTCACAGACTAGACAAAACCCCCTTTGAGTTAAACACACTAGGATTTCAGGAATACGATTCCTACTAGTATCTCCCCATAACAGCAAGGACAACAGATCATTGCTGAGTCGCAAATGTAATTGCAGAAAGCCTACAAGAGCAGCTTAAATTTTATTGCCCTTTATCTTCAGAAACCAGCTGAGAAACTTCAGGAATATATCCAGTTCCTTTCCATCCTCCTCCCTAGAAATAAAAGATCTAACAGGACTGCAGACCATTACTCAGCTTGCAATTACTCCTGACTATAAAGTTCTTTGCTACAGTAACCTTTAAATGCTTATTAAAGGAGAAAACTCGACCAGTATGGGAATCCATGATCAAATACTAGCAACAAAGTAATTAGTCTAGTTTCATCAAGAGGTAGTATCCTTTAAATGAAGAAAAGTCTGGGTTTACTGACAATTTTTAAGTAGAATTGGCTTAGACCAAATTCTTACAGGAACTGGGGGGGAGAAGCATGCTATGAAAGCAGGCACTACTGTTATTTAATCATTAGTCAGACAACCCCAGGATGTCACATACTATAAGGAACATGACAGTGAAGATAATCTGCATCTTCTACAAGGTTAAGCACTGTTTTGGACATGTTGAAGATTATTGTATCTGTACCTCTTCCAATTCTGAAAGGAAACTGCCACATCCCTAAAGGGCCCGTTCAGCTAACGTAAGATGAACCATCAAACACTGGAAGCAGAGAAGTTAAGACTATTCAATTTCCTCTGACAAAAAGAGACTTCTAGTTCTCTAGCATGTCAAATTGAAATTAAAGTTTAGCCTTCAGTCTCAAAATGACACACTTCAGGTTATTATGCTCTTCATCTGCTGATGACACCCTCTACAGCTTGTTTTCAGTTGCTGCGAGCAGTTACCAAGTAATGTACCAAATACTGCATTACCAAGTAATGGCAGAACCGCAGGTCACACACTGATTTTCTTCCTGTACTTTGTCTCCTCAGCATGAGGAGACTTAGGCCAATGAAAAAAGTTTTTCTTTAGAAATTTCCTCAATAAAGCAAGGGACAACACTTAATTCACAGAGTGAGTCCAATTTAAATTAAAAAAAGATAAACCAAAACCCCAGTGCTTAGTTATATGGATCTCAAATCACTGGCAGAGGAAACAACATTATTTTGGAAAGCAGTAACAGTGCTTGGGAAAAGTAATAAACAATCTCTCTTCTGGCAAAGAAACAAACCTTGGTTATCAGATGAGGAAAAAAATAAAGGTAGTTTGTTTACAGATTATTTTCAAAGAAATGACTCAGCAGGATTGAATTCCACCCAGAAATACTTTTCGTAACATCTTTGCTAAGCTACGTTCACTATCAGAAGGGGAAAATCCAATCCTCTTCCTGTATGCCAGTAAATAAAGTGCCACATCAAGTGCTGGGACACCATCAGTTAATTCCAAAACCTTAGCAACCCTCATCCTTTACAACCTGTCAGAAAAAAATTAGCATCATAATTCTCAACATGGATTCAACAGTAGATATTGCAGTGATCTCATTTATTCTGCAAGATGACAACTTCACAAATGCTATAATACTTTTATAACTGCTATAATCAAATACATTTATGACGTGCTGCACTTAAGCTTGCTTTAATGTAACATCTACAGAGAAATTTCCTTATGTCTGTCTCTTCTTCCCCGTGCTAGTTTATAGAACTCAGTAGCTTGTACAGGCTTGCCTACTGTAATGTGATATTGTATATTCATTTAAGATGTCTCCAGTTTTTAATAATTCCCATGAACAAATCTGTATCAGGTCATGACTTTAAGGATAGTGAGGGTGTTTTTTTTTCATACTAATAATTAATGAAAACTACATACCAACATTTCTACAATACACGAATTAGTAACTATTGCATTTAAGCAACACTTTAGTGGAATGATTGACAAGCTGATGTATTTCTTACATATGTGACACCAGCCAGAAATGCTTGTTTCACTACAGTAGTTTTTCCAATAAAAGCTGTGCATGAAGATCAGTTGCCCAATGAATTGCGTTCACTAAAAACGCAGAAACAGGTAAGAGAGCATCTTCAGTATCTAAGGACGCTAATTTTGAAATACTGCAACTGTTGCCAGACTAACTGGGCAAGGAAAACGATGCTGACTGTGTATGCACATACACGTGTCTGTATATACATGCCATATAGAAAATAAATATACACACACACAATATGACTTGTGATTAAAAAATTCAAATATAAACTGAGTAAGAGAGCTATTAAGTCTTATTTAACTTCTCAGAAAAAAAAAAAATGCATTGCTTTAATCAATCCACCACTCTTAAATACTGACTTCCAGACTCTTCAGCCTTTTTCTAATGTATCCTCAAAAGGATATTTAAAACATTTCGTTCTCCTTGCGTAAGTTTTAGTTTTTCCCAGGCAGCTCAGAATTTAATTCCACACTGGTTCACTAGGTGCTACAATTGATAAGATCATACATCTCCATTACACAGGGAACACCAAATGCTCCCCCAGCACTCAAAACAATTACTTTCCTTTTTTGTAAAAATATCTCAAGCTCCATCTTCTATTCCAGTAGCCTTTGAATAAGAAACAAATCACCCTAATGGAAACCCATCAGTACTCTCATAGCTGCATACTTCCTATGCATTTCAAAGAATACCAACACAACATGCTGTACTGTTAACACTGAAAGAAGAAACCCCCCTGCTTTTACAGACTATTTTTCACTTTTAAATATACACGAGCATTACAGGAATTGCTTTTTAAACTGCCTGTGAAAATCAGTGGTTTGATGCAATTAATGCTATTCCTCTTTTTTCTACAAAGATTTCCAACAAAAAAAATCAGGCACACAGGAATTGAAGAGACGCTTTAACAGTTTGTAAATATCACACCTTAAGAAGCTACTAAATTAATAAAGTTTAACAAAAGTTTAGGCAAATTCACGGTTTGAAAGGAAATGGCTGATGTGTCATGTCAGCTGATGTAGACAACTTAGTAAATCAACAACAGACTGTCAAAAGACAGACTAGACCATCACTTAATTGTTATGCCCTCAGAAACCAAGGGCAAAGCACTTCACGACATTCCTGAACTACACCTATAGATCCGCAAAAAGTGCCAGAGTGGGTAATTCCCTCCAGTCACCTCCACTGACACTCACTGAGAAGATGCAGCAGAACACTCATGCTAACAGAAGGGCTTTTTTTCCCTTTCCTAACATACAATAGCTATTATATTTCGATATTATATATACAGTGTCTGTGTCCAAAAAAGTAAAAAATCTTGGTTTAGAGACTGTTTACCTGCGTACCTTCATGCTATCAGCAACTTTCCTTACTCTATTTCTACCATCGTGTGCTATTTAGCAATTACCTATCCCCTTAAAACCTAAGGGTCTGTCAGACTGAAAATTACCATCAGAGTATTTTTCTGTTAGCAAAACAGTAGAGACAAGATGGAAATGAGGAGTAACTGCACCCCACGTTTCTCTTATGCATCCAACTATCTTGCTTATACACAACAGATCACCAGGAGGTTCCATCTGAACACACCTTCCGAAATAGCAGGGTTAATCAGAAAACAAGAAAAATAAAAAATGTAACTTGGAATTGCTCATGACTTTAAAAAAGATTGCAACATTAGCAGATTGCAATAAATAGGACAAAACTCCTTCCTAGCTGATTAAACGTATTTCACAACACGGATAGCCTAAAGCTTTTTTTTTTTTTTTTTTTTTTTTTTTTTTTTTAAATCAAGACAAGGTCTTTGATTTGGGCTTGATTATCTTAAGACAGCATAGACCTTTTCACCACAGTCTGAATGGCTGAATTCAAGAACTGGGATCACCCTTCACTAACTACTCACATGACATACACTTAACAACATCACGTCAATTTATTGTTCATAATTTGCTGAACAGAGCTCTTCATGTTCAAGAAACTTCCTTCTCCTTGGGGTGGATAATTTACAGCTATACAGCAGAGCTATCCAACTATCCTTAACTGTTACATTTCTTTCACCAAGTTATTTTGTAAATTTAAAACGGCACACCACATGAAACTCAGACAAAAAGGGTCACTAGCAAAAGTATCTAAACCACAATACAATACATTGTACCAATAATAATCGTACGAAAAATTAGAGATGTTGGTGAAAAGTTCTTAATGATCCATGACTACCTTCTAGTCAGAAAGGAAACATCCCTGTATGATACCGGCACAAATTTTCAGGATTCGGCTGGAAAACAAGTACTGCCTTCTCAAGGACCAAGACACCCACTTCAGTGTCCCCCCAAGTTGTAACCGATCTTGAGGCTGTTTATTCCACAAGACCAGAGATTTTAAATTTCAAATTACTTAATGGGGAGGGGAGCAGCCAAAAATGTCTTACTCCTATCGCTAAAGTAATACAGACTTGATTGCTGGGAAGAAGTATGTCAGTAAACAGAACACACATTTTCTTTGTTTGCCAGTCAAAATATTCTCAAATCTGGAATACCCAGATCCAGACTAAATTACCAGACTCAGTAACACTACTTAGATTGGATTTTCGCATAAAGAGGCAGCTTAATCTGGGAACACAGATTACACGAGTACTTTGTAAAGAAAGCATGATCTTATTCTTTGATGCATTCCTACAGACAAGAGCATGCTGAACTGGCTGCAATTAGGTCATCTCACAGTATCACTAAGAAGATTGAAGATTTTAGATTCAAGAACACTAAAAAAGATAGAAGCATACTCCATATGAACAGACTCACTTAAATACTTCAAAGCATTTTCAAAGAACGAACATTTACTATAAGATCACACCTAATACACCGAAAGCTTAATCTATCACAATCAAAAAGAGAAACGACTACTTAGAAAGAAGTTATGGATAATAAAACATATATATCAATATCACACTTTAAGACATTACAAAACACTTTAAAAAGTTTTATCAATTTTTGATGCAGTTAACTTGAAGCTTTAACAGAAAATCCAAAGAGCCAGCTATCCAAACTAAATGTTTCTCTCATTAATATATTACCTTTCTTTGACTGTAGATATCTCACAGCCCTTATCAAAGTAGGCCAGATCCGTTTCATTTCCCTAAGGTTAAGCTGGTGAACAGTATACAGAGCATTCATCAACTAAGGAATGGCCACCATTCAACGACAAATATAGCACAAGCTATTTCTCATCTGTCCTATATTTTTGGAGGCTGAGATGTTGCTTTTTCTAGGTATCACCACAATTGGCAGCCTCGAAGATCCTGGTGCCTTTGTCCTCTTATGCAACTCCTGATGTCCCCCTTCTCCCCCCAACAGGAATAAAAAGAGATTACATGGGTGTTCTCCATTTTGAGGCACAGGAGCCTGGATAAGCAATCTTCCCCAAAGTTATGTTCTGAGAAAACTCCAAAGGCAACCAGGGGAAGAGGGAGAGATTGTTTTTCATTTGTTTTAGTTGCTGGAGGGGGCGGGGGGGGAATCGATACCTTTTATCATGGCCCAGTGCAGCCATCTTTCTGCAAGAAGCAGCTAGCCCTGCTGTTGTCATCCTCTGGTGCTGGAGCAGGAGGGAGAAAAATGATATCCCCAATACTAACTAGCCTTAACAACAGATGGTTAACAACTTGCTTTCTTTTTGAAAATATTTTTTCTTCCCTACTTTTGAAAGTTACTCTCTAGGAAGTACCTTGATGCTGACCCTCAGAACAGTCCAAGGAGATGAATCCCCATTTCATCTAATACTTTTCTTGTCCAGTTTATGACACATGGGAGTGGGCATTGCCATTACCCCTTCACGGTAAACAAATTTTAGTAAAAGCAAAGCACAGCTTTGTTTCCAGCTCCTGTCACTCACTGCTTTATGAATTATTATTCCCCAGTGAGCTCAGAGATTATGCACTTTAGGAGACATTACCAGGATGTGGTGTTCAAGTTCTGCGATTTTTTTCTTTTTAAGTTATTTCTACTCTATATGTTACTATAATATGTCAATGTGTGGCCAATACTAGTTTAGCCTGAACAGTTCAGCAAGATGCAGAAAGCATGCAAGACAAAGACAGTGTTAAATGTTCCTTCATGTGTCCTCCAAATAATTAGACAAAAGAAATTCTCAATAAATTTACTGTTATTTTTTTTCAAAGACAACTAATCATCAAGTATGCCCACCAAATCCTTAATTTGGATACGTTTCCCCTGAACTTCTGAAAGTAACTGCCTCTGTGATCCAAGATTATGGTGACGCAACACTTCACTGCCAGTTTCTCTTCCAAAAAAGAAAGTACATTGAAATGAAAGTGAACACGAGGAAAGTTATGCTTACAATCAGCAACGCTCAACCTTTTACAGTTGTTTTCCATCTAAGGAAGATATGATTCTTTGGCTACTAACAGAATTCAAAACTTAATCCCTGTGCTTGTATCTTCATACACATGCTCCCACCCACGACACCAACATACAAATAACTTCTGGATTATAACAGGATAAATATTAAATATCTTGGGATGCAAGTTAAGATAATCATGTGAATGACTTTCACATGTCCATCTAATTATTGTTAAGCTTCAATTTCAAGTCAAACCCTCTCATTGTTACCAATGAATGCTTTGTGGCTAGTTATTGTCTCTTTTGGGGGAGGTAAATAATAGGGGTGGCAACTTCTAAGACATCAAGTGGGAAGATGCTAAATCTTCCACTGTAAACGCTTACTATGCTTAAAAACTCCTTCTTCCAAAAGGTAAGTGAAAGCAGAATTACACTCGCAGTGGTTTCAAACATACAAAGATCAAAACCAAAGCCGTTCAGATCCTCACATCAGTGAAAGCAAAAAACAAACAGCTCAAGCGCTTTCATTTCAAATCATTCCGAAAAGCAAAGGAAGGAGAGAGAAGAAAAAAAAAAAAAAAAAGCATTACAGCTGTCAGGTGAAAGAGAATCCTGCGGACTGCTTTGCCTTACAAGCGCATGACCAGAATAAGAACATTTTTCTTTTCTAGCTTTGCTTTTTTCTTTGACAGGAAAAAAAAACCTACAGGACCACAAGTGGTAAAACATTAAATTAACAAGGGAGGGGGGATAAATATTTAAAAAAAAAAAAAAAAAAAGGTAGGTGTACCTTTAGCCCAGCATATCGGGAATGGGCTACAGCCGCTTTTCTCCATATAGCTCGCACCTGCTCGCTGCGGGGCCTGCCGGCCTGCCACCGCCAGAGCCACATACACACCACCGTGGGGATCCCCGCCAGGCTCCGCCGTACAATGTCCCGATTCACTGCTCCAGCGGGGAAGGGGGGGACCTGGGAGCGGCTTGAGCGTGCTGGACCCCTCCAAGCAAGGGGGGAGAGAGATCCGCTAGCCCGCCCTGCCTCCCCGGGCGCGCTGTGCCCGCTTCACCTGGCGGCGGGAGCGGCGGGAGCGGCGGGAGCGCGGCCCCGCAGCGCGCCCGGGGCAGCGCGCTCCGGCGGCGGGGGGAGGCCGCGCCGCTGCTTCATCTTCTCACGCCTGGGCGATAAAAAGCCCGGACCATCCTTTCTCGGGGGTGAGGTGCCGAGGAGGGCGAAAGGAGGCAGCGGAGGGAGCGTGGGTGCCGTACTCCTGCCTTCCTGCGGGAGGGAGGCGGGGAGGGAGGCGGAGAGGCGATTAGCGAGCGCCACATTAATATGCTAATCTCCCCCTTCTGTTCAATTCACCCGGCAGCCTCCTGTTTACCAAACTGACAGCCGCTTCTGAAAGCGGCTAAGCTGCAAATCAAGCCTGACCCGGGTCGTGGCTGGAGATGTGCTTCCCCCGACCGCTTTCTGTGGCTGTTGTTCCAGTCTCCCGCCCTCGGCATCTCCCCCGGCCCCGGGCGCCCAACGCCCGGCCCGGCACAATGCAGCCCGGCACAATGCCCGGCCCGGCCCCTTCCCACCGAGCAGCCACGTTTTGGCATCGCTTTTATGTATTTTGTATCGATACTTGCATAAGGCTGTACTGGGAAAAAAAAAAGAACCGACAGCCTAAAAAGCGCACAAGAACTTCCATGAACTTCAGCAGGAATTGGGGTCTGACCCTGCATCACCCCCAGCCTGACTTCACAACTGCAAGATTACTGGTGAAATAACCCTGGTAGTGCTCTTTTGCCTTAAATAAAGATCAAATGTCACAGCCCATGCCAGTAATTACTCAGTACCACACTGAGTCCTCCTCTAAACCCAGGGCTTCTTTATATACTTCTAATCAGAAGGCAAAGGTCACCACAAATGTACACGCCACGTGCTGCATGACATTTGTTTCTTCTTAACTTTGCACCACATAACATCAAAATTGCTTACAACAATTTTTTTCTTTTAAAAATGTGAGTATAAACATTGCAAAAGCCTGTGTTTATAAACACACATTCAGGCAGCATATATACACAGAAATAAAGAAAATACTCATTTTACTCCTAGAAAAAGGTTTCACAAAAAGGGTAAGAAACTGATTCAGCTAAAATATGTATTAAAATCGACAGGAACAAGACCCACACAGAGATCATTAAAGCTCTTTACATATTCCATGGTAATCTTTTCTCACTCCCAGCCCTCAGCAGTAAGGCATAAGGCTTATCCAAGACTATAACCAAAAGGGAATTAATCTAAAGCTAGCAGCCTTCAACTTAACCTATCTGCCTACTTGTATCAGCATGCACTCATCTACAGTGTGTATTTAATTACCATTCTTTTCCCATAATACTGCCATCTTCCTTTCTCAATACACTGGCTATGCAGAAAATACAGGGGTATGTGTCAAAACTCTTAATACAGTTACTGCTTTTTTAAAAGTATTGCTTTCTTCTCTGTTTAAAGGAGAAAAAAATATTCACTGAAGGGAAAAAAAAAAAAAAAGGAGAGGGGGGAGAGAGAGATTAGGCCACAACCAGGCCCATCAGATGTTCTGCATCACTGCTCAGGCACAAAGCTCTTTCTGGGGCTGCAGAAAGCCAAAGGGAACTGAAGACATGCCTGGATGCCTTCCTCCCCCCCACCAGAAAGTTTTCAAAGCCCTTAAGTGCTACACAGACAGCCAAATACTTTCAGCAACGAGGTCGAATATATTTACCTTCAATAATAAAGCAAAACATGTCACAGCAATATTTAAAACACAAATTATTGCATTGGGGTGTCTACAGAAGATGCACAGACACGGAATCGGTGCCTTTCTGGTTCAAGCTGCAGCTCCCAGCGCAGGAAAGACGCTTTTACACATCCAGCTCTGCCACAGGCTTCTGTGATGACCTTGAGCAAGTCAGTCTTGTTTCATTACAAAATGGAAAGCTGTAGTTACTTCTTTTAGTTCTCCCTAAATTGGTTTAGACTGTGATTTAGGGTGTAAAATATAAATATAAAAAAGCCCGTGTTTCTTTCATAAAGTGTTCTGCAGAAAACTAGATAAAAAAATTAAAGAGGTAAAAATGGTAGGGCCTATATTAAGTTTTAGTCATAAAACCAAAATCCTTTAAAAATCAACTGGTAAGTGCATTACCAAGGAGAATTTTAATAAACAGAATGTGTGGACTTGCATTTTTCTTTACACTTTTAACACATGAGACTAATACAGATTATCAATCCAAGTGTCAAGAGATACTGTCTGCTCATTACAGCTATCCTTATTGATGATATAAGTATTATAATCATTCTCCTCAAGGACATACCTTCTTGTTGTAGTATTAGGCTACAAAATGAAGGTGAAAAGAAAGTACTACAAAAGACGAGAATTGTTTCAATTCAGTTTTAGAAGTTATCCAGTATTTTACACTGAGTATATGTTTTTCAAAATAAGCCAAGTGCTTCCTTTATGATAAGACTTTTTTTAGGAAAATTACTTAATTTCTGTATGTTATTTTAAGAAGTAATCAGTAGACATATGCTCATTCTCTTCTTTCAAACAACATGATCAGTTTTTCTGCACAAAAAGCCAAAAGCATAAAATTTGTGTTCTGGAAAAAGTCAGAAACCCCAAACTTTCACTTGGGGGTGGGGAGGGGGGCAGGGATAGAGCAGAAGATGAGGCAAAAAGTAAAAAAAAAAAAAAAAACAAACAAACAAAAAAAAAAAAACACCAAAAACCTGGAAAAATTAAGTATTTCTCTAGTATACTTAAATACAGAGTATTTGCAACATTTCATAAATACTGCTCATCGAGTAGGCATGTGAGTACCATTTATGTAAAATAATCTGTTTTAAGTGATGCCAATCAGATTATAACATTTACTGAGGTAAGGAACATCTGTCAGAAATTAGGACTGTGGAACAGGAACGTTCCTTCTTGTGTAAGACGAGTATGCTGACACACACTGATAGTATCTGCACAGTACTCACTGTGTAAGCAATGATGCTAACAGCTATCAAAGAAAATTCTAAAATATATATTTTTTTTTAAATTTAATGCATCAGTTTATACTAATAACATGTAGAAGCACTGGCTATTTTCCTAAAATACACATTCTAACCAGAAAAAAGTCAGATCACCCCAATAACAACAGACAGGCCAAGGTCCTCAGCTAAGAAAGAGTATTTTGCCTCAAAGGAAATTCAAGTCAAGACTTTTCTACTGTGACTATGACTTTGGTTGCTCAATTTCAGCCTGGTTTTAAAGACTACTTACTGAATTATAGCATCAGCTTTTTGAAAGCAAGGGGAGAAAAAAAAATACTTTTGAGTTGTACCAAGGCATTTCGTTTTTAATTTTGCTGGCAGGGCTGATCCTGTCTCCTAGTGAAGTCGACTGCAAAAATCACAAAGCCTTGTGGAATAAAGGGTTAAACAACAGTTTTGTACAACTGAGAGGCACATAAAAGGTTGTATAATTTTTTCCACTCAAGCTTATCCAAACAAAAATAAAGATCTAAAATGCCTATCAGATGAACTGGCAAAGCTTGGCTTTCTCCAGGGTTACGTCTAGAGACTGAGCTCCTGGGGGGTGTCTCAAATATCTAATCAGCAGAGTGCTAACTACAGATTCTCCCCTCAGTGAATGGCATCGTTAGGATCTCTCTGCTATTCAGCCAATTATTTTCACATCAGTTAGTATCTCTATTCATCAAATTTTGATCAAACTGGCTGGCAAATCCAAGTACTGTTGGGAAGGGGAATGAGACAGAGCCAGAGAACACTTGCCTGAGTCTCAGTGCCCTGAGAAACCGAACGAAACTCAGCATTCAGAAACTTTGTGTAGAAAGCAGACGGGTCTGTATCAAAGCAGCATTCGACAGCAGAATAAAGATTTGATTTTCAGTTCCTCTTCTGCAACACCTCAGCTACCTGATGAACATACCAGCCATAGAGATCTCCTCACAACAGCGGGAAGAGAGCAGCCAGTTTGCTTGTTAAGACAGAAATGAAGAGCTGCCGCCTAGAGCATAGCAATCACATCATCATCATCATCATCAGTTTGGACCTGATCATTTGTAGTCTTAGCCACTTCATGGGCTACTGTTTACGCCTCTAGTAGTTACTAGGAGCTAGGCAAATGCATTTATTTTAAGAAGATCTGCATATTGATCTAAGAGGTAGAAGAAGAACATCTCTTCATTGCACTCATTTTTGCTAATAAAAAATGAGAGCTCCCAAACCCAGTTTGCCCTCAGGAAGAGTGGAGGATTTTTTTTTTTTGTAAAGCCACAAATGCTTTCTACTGAGACTATTTCAGAACATCCTGCAAAGCTAAGAGTGCCTGATGACTGTTCTAAAAATTAAAACATGTTTATTGCTCGTGTGACAATCTTCTGCATCCTAATTCATTTGCTTTTCCATGTTTGTATCCAGAATTCTGCAAACATGCTCTCCAGACATTCAAACTGCACTATAATCTTCATTAATCTTCATTCTCTCAAGCCTGTTTCTTAGGGTTGGTTTTTTTTTTTTAATTACTCTAATTAGCTTGTGTGCGTGTGCGTAATATTTAAGAGTGGAAAAGATGATCTGCCCTAAGTTTCCCTTTAGCCAGAGTCAAATATCTCCTTTGTTCACAGGAAGTACTGAAAAATGGTGCATTGCCATTACATCAAATCTGGGATTATGGCTCCTGAAGTCTACCTTACACTAAACTCAAGTCTACTAAGGCTGTCTTGGAAACCTATCTTGGGTTACCTGGTCTCTAAAATCTATCATCCTTGCCCACTAGCAACCCCCTGCCCCTTCACCCACACCTTCTCCAGCATACAGTCTTCTCCTGAACACCCTTTGCCAATGGGCACAACAGAGAACAAGGATGACAAATTTCATCAACTCAGAAGGATTTCTGAAGACTGACAAGCTCAGTCATCATTTTACTGTCACAAGAAATGTTCTTTCTTATTTAGCTACAAGCATTCCGACAGGAAAAATCTGAAAGAAAAATAACATTTTGAGTGTCAAAATGCAAGCCTTCAACAGAAATAATTCAGCACAACTGAGAAGCAACATCATCTCCACGAATTCACTTGATTCTTTGCAATATGGACAAACTAATTCGATGTTCTAGATTAGATTTTTCTCATGAAGGAAAAGAGTAAATATGACTTAGGAAATAAACCTTAGAGAATCAGTGTTTAAAGGAGGCAAAAAAAGCGCTAAGCGCTCTTGTGTGAGGTTCCCATCAATGAAATGAAAAAATTTGGATTTGTGATTTTAGTCTTCATTTTGAACTTCCAGTGGTACCCGCTTTAAGATTTCTTTTGAACAAGTACAACAGAGTGAAGCTCACACTTCCTAGCTTCAACCTGGGGCAGTCGATAGCCAGGAAGAGAAGAAAATACACCACAAGATTCATACTAGAGTGCTTCGACTGACCAGAAGAAGATGCCAGTATCCCAACATAAACTCATTCTAGAACATAAACCGCTTTGGATCTCTGCTTAACACAGTCTTCTAGCATAAATTCAACCCCATACTGAATTTATTGTTATCTTCCTCCATTCGGTGAGCTTTATTAGTGGAATACATCTGGGGTGTTCCTGAAAAATGCGGAGATTTAAAGCAACACTTTATCACCTTCTGGGCCACAGTCACCTAATTAGCCTTACTATCCTCTGAACTACATTTAAAAATAGTAGCTGACAGAATTAACTGCTTTTATTTTCAAATCTCAACCTATTGGTAGTAGTGAGGTGGGGAAGGGAAACAGAGCAGGATGCTGGGAGAGAGCTGGAGGATTGTCATTTTAAAGAATTTTCCCATACTTGCCCTTCCCAAAAGATCCTCTGATGTTGAGCAACAGAGCAGACAGCATGCAGCCTCCTAGCCCATGCTGTTAAGACAACAGATGTTAGAAGGACCACTAAGTTAATTTTATTTTTATTATTTCATAAATAAAGACTAGCCATTTTTTAAACCCATATGGGTTGTATTACTTTTCAGGCATGAAAGTTTTAGCAGATTTTCTTGTGGGTGGACTAACCCGCTCATATTCTCCCACTTCCTTCCATTTACTTTTTGAAGGCTTACTGTAGAGAAGTATAAAGTCAAAGCCATGAAAGCTGAGAATGGTTTAAAATTACTCCTTCCTTAGGGCACTGATTCCAATCTTCTGCCTCTTCATGTTCTAGGCTATTTACAAAACCAAACCAAAACAAATGCAAAAATAAAACCAAACAACAAAACCGTTGCTATCCTCAAGACATCTTTGAGAAGTTCCTTCACAATTCCAGTGCTTAAAGCAAAAATCTGCTTCATGGAGACCTGGAAAACCAAGTGGAGAAAAAGTGAACACTACACATCCTGCTCCTTGTTTTACTGCAAAGTAAAGTTGGGTAACTGTTCTGTGACAGGCTCACTGTGCTCATACGTTTGCACTGCTTCTCTTCAACCTTCTCAGATGGCGAAAAAGAGGAGGGATGACAGGAGGAGACAAAACTATCCAGAACGGTCACCAGAACCTTTCCTGACCATAAAAAGCTTCCTTTATTTATAGGCAAAACCTTTATTTATGAGGTAAGCACAGCAGAAGGTATCTGAAGGGGGAGGACCCCACCGCTTCGATGCTGTTTGAAGGAAACACATTCTGCGAGGATTACATTTGTTCTGTGGAAGGGATCCAGAAGTGGATCAGTCGACCTTACGGATGCTTCTTAAAGCCCCTCTTCATTAATTCAAGGGTAAACTAGAAATAATTAGTCACATCTTCTAAGAGGGATACAGAAAAATGAAGTTCCTTATGGGTCAGCAAGTCTCTTCAGTGTCTGTTCATATCTGGGCTGCTTTCTCTCTCATCTCTCTAATAACCGGTTACACAAAAGAAAGCAAGCTGTGCAGCCACAGAGGGTCCAATTAATTTACCAGAAATGGTGTTGTCCAGACATGTCTGCCTTGTCCTGCTTCTCCTCCATATGCTAAATACAAAGTTCTAACAACAGCTTACCAAAAACTGCTCGCTGAAAAGATGTTTACAACTACGAGTTGTACCTGATTTATGTGTCACTGCACCTCAGAAGAAAGTATGGGATGTTCAAAGACTCACAGTGTTACACAAAACACAAATATAACATTAGCAATTCCACCGACTTCCAAACCATTAAGTGCAACTACAAACTGAATAATCCATGAGCTCACACTACTACAGCATTATTCCATTTATATTTAAAAACACACTGGTGGAACAATTAACGTTTTATTTCTTAGTGAAGGAGAAACATGGCATAAATCCCCTATGTTTAAATAAACACTTATAGGCTAAAACAAGTAGCTGTGTAAAGTTTAGTGTTACATAACAAACAAATCAACAAGCCAGTGCTGACACCCTTCAAGCGTAAAAAAACAGAAAATTAAAAATTTATTTTTACACAACATCTTTTTAAAGTTTTAGAATACAAACGTTAAGGCTGTCTACTAACCAAGCAAATTCTGTGCCTAATCTATCAAGCAAAGACGAGTGTATTTAAAAATCAAGAAAATACTGTTAAACAGACACAAATCCCCCTTTCCCCTCGAGTTAGCATAATTTGGATGCAAAACTGTTGCATTAGGAGAATCTCTAGTAGAGCCCAGGTGTAACTGAGCCTCTAAACCATAGAAAATTCAATTCCCATTCACTTTAATCAATCCCTCTCCCAATTTTATACCAAGAAGGGACATTCACTTTACAAGTTTTCACCTATATCACTGCTTCACAGGAACAGCAATAAACTCGTAAGGAGCCTTTCCTCGGGCAGTTATTTTATGCTCTGTTATGGGGAATCAAAGGTCATCTTCAGCTAACGCAAAACCTTTCATTCGATGCAAAATCCACCACCTTAAAGAGCCTCATTTGTTCCTCCAATTACACAAGACAGCTTGTAGTCAGCACAATTCTGTTGAACAAGTTATGTTTACCTACCAAAATGCCTGCAGAGTGCTATCAAAGTGTTCAGAAAACACAAGAACATGTTGCTTACTTTTAAAAGGCTTCTAGGAGCTCACCACCAAATAAAGCTCGTTAGTTTAGGTAACCAGCTGTGAAACTAGATGAAACAGCACTTGGTAACTCAAAGACAGCAAATACCCCCAGCCTTGCATCCTTTTATGATACATAAATTTATGAGAAGACCAATACCTCTCTTCTCTGCACCTCCAAGTTCAACTGACCTTTAAGTGTACTAAACTTTATCTCTTGACTTGAGGACAACTTCACAAAAGGCAGTGTTCTGCTGAAGCTGAAAACACATTCAAGAATGCGGTTGTAAAAATTAAACTAGGCAAGACCAAGATGTACAAGACCAACTGATGCAGCTGGAACAGAGCTAACTTTTGGGGCAGAGCCCTTCTTCAGATCTAAGGGAAAGTATACTAAGTATCTTATGTCTTCAAACACTAGACAAAACATAAAAAAACCACGCTCTTCTGATGGCAGCCTGAATGACTTACATTACCAAACATCACAGGAACAACACTGTCGGCACATAACAGCATCTGACAGATCCAAGAGCTCATCTCTTGTGTAGTACTGAGCTGTCGAGCACCACTTCCAAAAAACCTGTGCTCATCTCCACAATCCCATCTGATACATTTCAACCAAGAGACAATACTAAAGCTTTTAAGAGTATAAGAAACTGCGACAAAAATCAGTGAATGTGTAAACCAAGGCAGACTGTAAGCCTTGTCCTGCCACCAAGACATGGATAACAAAGTGTAGTAAACTTAAAACTGGTAATAGAGAAGTTTAAGTACCCTGAAAGCCCAGTAAGAATTTTTAAATTGCAAAAGGTGCTATGAAACTGCCATCTTAACAAATTAAATACCTTCAGGGAATGACTTGCCTTGGGGTAGAAAGACAGACTTCCTTTTCCCCCTCGAGTTTTGAATGATGCAGATCGTTAAAGACTGATCACTGTCCTTCAAATTTCTGCTTTAAAACTTTCTTCAATCAGTTCTATATAAAAATCTCACTAATTCACTTACTGATGTTTCCAGAACCTCAACAATCACGATTACCTTTGACATCTCACTGTATCTGGCATAAGGCCTGAAGCTTCAATAACACCTTTTACTCCTCCTCTTTGCAGGATGCAGAGTTGACCAGGGAACAGTCAGCAGCAATTTCAACGCTAATCAATATTGTCTTACTGAGACTAGGTGCCTAGATGCCTAGACATAGAACCATCTTGCTGGAGCTGTTTGTTAAGTGTCTGCAGGATAGACAGAAAAACAACCACAGCCATGTGTGCTTACACCCTGGCCCAGCCTTTATGGATTTAGTTAAAAAGAAGGTAAACCTAAATCATAACATAAAGTCTGTTACTCCTGGAAACAGTTTCAGTATTTCTCTACATTAAGCCTTTCACACAGAGTCATCACACATTGCCATGAAAAAAAAACCCCACCTAAATAAATCAAACCATGTGAAACCATTCCAGCAAGTAATCTGAATGAAGACTAACCAGAAACTTTAGTTTTAAAGATCTTTTTAAAGGGATAATTAGTGAATGAAGATATAATCTGGAAAACATCTTTATGCCAGAGTTAAACAATATCTTGAGAATTTCTTACAAAGTTTCACACCCATCTCAATCATAATTCCAACCCACCAATGGAAGAATAGGCATTTAACACCCCACTTCTGTTATTCTGACCACTTGTCAGAATAAAGTCCTGAGGAAAAATGTGTTTGCTCCAAGAAAAGACTTTGTTGTTGTTTTTTTAAGCTTGAACCATCCATATGAAAACCTGAAGAACATCAGCTTTCTGCCTGACAATGTAACTTCTGCAGTTTTTCATATTCAAATTATTGATCCCCAGGGAAAAGGCCTGCAGGAAACATCACAGCTATTCATAAGCCGTTTGGGTAGTTTCTTAAATCTGTTCTTCACCTTCTGAAAATAAAAAAGGGAAGGGGGGTAAGAAGTCATAGGTACAACATTGTTGTGGTTTAAACCCATCCAGCAAACAAACACCACAATGCCACTCACACACCCCTTCCCCCTCAGGGCTGGGGAGGATAAAATGAAGCAAAAGGCTCAGGAATAGAGATAACGGGGAGGGATGACTCACCCATTACTGGGGGGAGAAAACAAACATAAATTTAATTTAGACACTAACAACACTTAACAGAGTAGGACATTTCCACATACTAAAGAAGCATTTCCACATACTAAAAACACCCTCCCCTCACCCCTCCCTTCCTCCCAAGCTGTTTTGCTCTGGATTTCTCTACCTCCTCCCCTCCTAGAGACACAGAGGACAGGGAATGGGGGGGTGTGTGGTGAGTCCTGCCACTTCCTCCTCCTCAGAGTGTGAGGAGGACTCCTCAAATTCATCTTCTGGTCCAGTGTGGTTCCCCTCTCACGGGAGACAGTCCTCCACAAACTTTCTCCAACGTGAGTCCTTTCCATGAACCCCAGCGTTTCTAGAGCTGCTCTGGTGTGGGTCACCCCACCGTGCTGCAATCCTCCCAGCACCGAACTACAGCGGTGTCCTGGCCTTCTTCAGACACAGTCGCCTGCTCTACTGTGGGTCCTGCAGGTGGGCATCTGCTCCACCGGTGACCTCCATGGGCTGCAGGGGGGTGCACCAGTGTACCTCCCCCCCTCTTCCTCCTTTCTTCCACTGACCTCGGTGTTCACAGATGTCTTCCTCGCAACTCCTCCACATAACTCCAACTCCTCCTCTCAGGTTCCCCTTCTGAAATATGTTATCGCAGAGGCGCAGCCACCATCACAAACTGGCTCAGCCTTGGCCAGAGCAGGGTCTGTCTTGGAGCTGGGGGGGAGCTTTGAGAAGCTTCTCACAGGGGCCACCACTGTAGCCCCCTCCCCACTACCAAAACACCCCACCACACATACAAACCCAACGCAAACATCTACAATTTTTCTTAGTACTTCCTTTTTCCAGTCTTCCACTGAGAAAAAAAAACCTTGCACAAATAAAAAGTTACTCACTAACTACACAAGCAGAGAAGTGGAGCTATACATTAAGTGCTGTCAAGGATGTAAAAACAAACTAAAGGAAAGCTCATATAAATCTTTATTTATGTTCATTTTAAGCATGATCTATAACAAAGTAGTTGATAAAAGTTCAGCCATGCAATGTTTTTCCTCTTGGTTCACTACAGCCCTTGATGTTCTACTTCAAACAAGCTTATGTGTATTTTGGGAGATCCTAAACCACTCCCAACCCAGGTCTCGCAGAGCAAAAAACACAATCTAACAACTAACATTTTATATAAACCAACTACTCAAGACTCAGCTTGATTTTCAAAAACCTTTCTTTCAGTAACACTGTCATCCCCATCCTTCCTTTACTTCATAGTTGCTGCAATGGAAACCTTAGTTACTACCACACTACAGCAACCATCTCCACTGCACTCATCCAAGAAAGCTTCAGGTCTCATCAAAACCTACTGCTACTGATGCCAAATTCCACTAGTAGTAACTTCTTGACAAGATGAAGGAATGGGGAAAACCTTCCTTTCCAGTAACTTTTGTGTTTTATCAGCAGGGAGAAACAAACCACCCCCCTCCCCCAAAACACATAACCTTTAAAAACTTACCAAGGCTCAGTCATTATTCAGTCATTTAGGTTGCTTCTGCAGCAGGACACAACAACATGGGATGTGAATATAACTGGATAAGAGACCAACGTGGTGTGGGGGTTTAGCAGAAATTCACACAGAAACCTGTTAAGTGCATTATGCGTCTAAGTTGAAAGAACTCCAAGAGTTGAAGGGGTTACAGAAATTTGCAGAAACCGCACTTTCTGTGGAGCAATCTTACAAAAACAGAGCGAATGTATCATGGGCATAATCAGGATATTGCTCACAGAACAGAGTAAAGAACACATGTTTATGTACCATAATTACTCATTTCTTCAGTTTTCTAATTCCATGTTTTCCTTAAGTTACTCAGCACCAGAACAAGACACTTTTAGTGACTGCCACTGAAGGTTGTGTGTTTCAAAGAAGCAACAGAATCTCTCATTCACAATATTCACACAATCTACCTGGACTTGTGCAAAGCATTTGATACTATGAAATCCTTGTCTCTAAATTGCAGAGACATGGATTCAATGGATGGACCACTCAGTGGATAAGGAATTAGCTGGATGGTCGCACTCAAAGTGCTGCGGTCAACAGCTCCATGTCCATCCAAGTGCAGAGCAGTGACCAGTGGTGTTCCTCAGGGGTCAGTGTTGGGACCGGCGCTGTTTAACATCTTTGTTGGTGACATGGACAGTGGGATCGAGGCACCCTCAGCCAGTTTGTGGATGACACCGAGCTGTGTGGTGCATTTGACATGCTTGAGGGAAGGGATGTGCCATCCAGAGGGACCTGGACAGGCTGGAGAGGTGGGACTGTGCAAACCTCATGAAGTTCAACAAGGGCAAGGTCCTGCACAAGGGGCAGGGCAATCCCAAGCACAAACACAGGCTGGACAATGAGTGGATTGAGAGCAGCCCTGAGGAGAAGGACTTGAGAGTAGTAGTGAACAGAAAACTGACTATAAGCCAGCAACATGTGCTCACAGCCCAGAAAGCCAAGTGCATTCTGGGCTGCATCAAGAGAATTGTGGCCAAGATCATCCCCCTCTACTCCGCTCTCGTGAGACCTCCCCCTGCAGTGCTGTGCCCAGCTCTGGGGGCACCAATATCAGAAGGACATGGACCTGCTCGAGCAGGGCCAGAGGAGGCCATACACATGCTCAGGGGGCTGGAGAAGCTCCCCTGTGAGGACAGGCTGAGAGAGTTGGAGGTGTTCACCCTGGAGAAGAGAAGGCTCCAGGGAGACCTTAAGAGTGACCTTCCAGTACTTAAAGTGGCTACAGGAAAGATGGGGAGGGACTCCTGATCAGGGAGTGCAGTGATAGGAGGAGAGGTAACAGTTTTAAACTGAAACAGGGAAGATTTAGATTAGACACAAAGAAGAAATTCTTTAATGTAAGGGTGGTGAGGCCCTGGCACAGGTTGCCCAGAGAAGCTGTGGCTGCCCCCTCCCTGGAAGGGTTCAAGGCCAGGTTGGACGGGGCTTTGGGCAACCTGGGCTAGTGGAAGGTGGCCCTGCCCATGGCAGGGGGTTGGGACTAGATGGTCTTAAGGTCCCTACCAACCCAAACCATTCTGTGATATCCTAATGCCCTGATTATACCTCATGGTCCTCCATTTATGAAGCTGGCTCTGCCCTTGGGTTGTTTTGTTTTGTTTTTTTTTTTTTCTCCTGGAAGAGAAGATAGATGAATTCTCCAGCTCTCTTAGCAGATACCCACCCTCTGACTTGACTATACAAAAACTTTTCTAAGCTAAAAAAACCCTATACTACAAAAAAACACAAACCAACCAAACAAAAAAACCCAAACCAACAAAAAAAAAAAAAAAAACAAAAACACACCATAATACCAAACACACACCCCCCCATAAGTTCCTAACCCCTTGCCATATACCCTTAAAAAGTTCTTCTAAAATTTGCAGCCATACAGTGTCCCATGGTATAGAGCAGGGGCTCACTGTATAAAGCAAGTACTGCCAGTCCTGCAATGTAAAAGCAACACTCTCCAGCTAATGCTCGACCACAGCACTGGAAATTAGTTCACTGTTTTCACACAGTAAGTACAAAACAGACAAGTTTATGCATATTCTGCTACTATCAGGATGTCTCTATCTACTGAGCTGGAATGGGGACACTCTGGCCTTTACAAAGGCACCCACTGAAATGAGTGCACCAGCTCCACCTGCAAGCGAGCAGCAACCTCCACTTGTGAGAAGGGCAACAGCAGTCATTACCAGCTACTCCCAGAGGCCAAGAATTAGTTTCTCCTGTAGAAACATGAGAAATGCCACATTTCTATAACACTGGCAGAGTCCAGATAAAATTCTACTTTAGATCTAGACGGAGTACATTCCTTGGATGACCCTTATCAATGTCCCTTCAGTGTTTTTCTGCACTACCACTGCCAGACAGTTTGCTAGCAAGAGCATACATGTGGATGTACAGTATGGAATGCACTTTCTTTTTTCACTTTCGGACTGCCTCAGCTGACTTTGAACTGCCAGCTCCTAGACACCCATTTTGTTTCAACAGAATGAAAGAGAATATTTAATGGCACAGAACCCACAAATAACCATTTTCAGCCTGCATTCCTTTGACTCAGAACAGGTAAACATCTTCTCATAACAAATAAGCATCCTGTTCTAAGCAAAACATTACCTCAAATTACTTATTTTTCACAGCATGTAGTACAGAGTTCTAAGTCCTGCTGCAATTCCTCTGATATTACTACTGACAAAAACCCATAAAATTCAGTATCTTGTGTCCTAGGTGGTCCCCCTCCCAAAATAAATACCCAAAGAATTTTCAGGGTGTTGTTCTTTTATGCTTTGCCTAAAAGCTCTGACAAAACCTTGCCTTTTTTGAAGAATGCCAACTCTCAGTATGTTTAAAATAAAGTGTTGGACAATCCTCCTTCCCCACACCCCTAATTATGCAAGATATAAATTACCCACCTCTCAAATGGAAGACTAACAAACCCCTTCCTGGAAAACCTGGCTGAGGAGTGTCAACAGGTGCCCGTATAATACTGAAGTTCAAGTTTCCTGTCCATCATTCCTCAGTGAGAGAATATATACAGTCTTAGTATTTCTAAAACAAACCTTCCAAACTAGAAATAAAATTAAGTATGCTATCTAAAAGAATGGAGAAAATGTGCAGATGCCTTAATTCAGAGCTGGACTGCATAACTGGAATCAGGATATTTCAAGTTATCCAGAGTGGAACAGCACTGTTTCTCACCCACACATTTTTCTGTCACTTGCAAACAGAAGTTAAACAGTTTTCCCTTGGAAAAATATCCTTATCCTTCCAAACTGCAAAATTCCTATTCTAAAGACGTAATTCATAATATTAATTTCTAAGGAAGCAGATAAAAATTTCCAATTTCTCCTAAAATAGCAATGAATTGGAACAATTTGTATATGATGCACCCTTGACTACTAGAATTCTTCCACTTCAAGACGACTGCATAGGAATAAGCAAGAACAATCCTCAGAGCACTGTGTATGTCCCCAAAATGTGGGGAGCTACAACTACAGACAGGATAGGATAGAGGAATGTGCTGGTCTGCTGCTTGTTTGTTTGTTTGTTTTAAACTCTCAGGCTATTAAACCCAGCTTGTTAACATTTAGAGGAACATCGGGCATAGGACTCTAAAGACTTTCCATGTCATCAACTCCTATTCCCTACTTCCTCATGCAACCAAGTAATAGCCCCATTAAGTGATAAATATATCAAATTTCACCTTCTTTAAGCATCAAAACACAAGGGCATATAGTGACAAAGGGTAACAGCTTTAAACTGAAAGAGGGTAGATTTAGATTAGATATAAAGAAGAAATTCTTCCCTGTGAGGGTGGTGAGGCCCTGGCACAGGTTGCCCAGAGAAGCTGTGGCTGCCCCCTCCCTGGAAGGGTTCAAGGCCAGGTTGGACGGGGCTTTGGGCAACCTGGGCTAGTGGAAGGTGGCCCTGCCCGTGGCAGGGGGGCTGGAAGTAGATGATTTTTAAACTCCCTTCCAACCCAAACCATTCTATGATTATGGGTGCCACATCACTCCCAATGCTCCTGATTTATGTGCCAATTTCTTTTTTTTTTTAATCCTACTTTCAATACTCTATATTGAAACTTCTTTCCTTCTACCCCATCTCCTCCTTTTTCCTCCATACATACTCCCAGAAAACAATGGCCTGCAGTCAGGGCAAGTTTCTTAACTATAAACTATTTTACAGATTGTCATGGTAAACGGGAGAGGCTTCTGACAGTTGGAAGCCACCACTCCTGTCTTCAAGGAGGGCAAGGAGGGAGGGTCTGGATAACTACCACCTGGTTAGCCTTAGCTCCATTCCTGACAAGGTGTGGAGCAAATAACCCTAGGAAACATTTCTAAAAATACGAGGACAAGGTTATCGGAAGTAGTTTGCGTGGATGTATGAAGGGGAAATCATGCCTGACCATCCTGGTAGATTTCTATGATGAAAGTACTAGCTGGATAAGAGAAAGTTGTTTCTCTTTACTTCAGCAAGGATTTAAACACTGTCTCCCATGAAAACATTCCTATAAACAAGCTGATGAAGTATGGACTAAATAAATGGATGGTGAGATGACATGGAAACTGTCTGGACTGTCAGGCTCAAAGGGTTGTGATCAGCAGTGTGAAGTCCAGGTGAAGGCCAGCCACTACAAATAAAAGATCACTAAGAACACAAATTTCTAAAGGAAAAAAGAAGAAATTCTAAGTTATCTAAATTTTAGTCTTGTTTAACATGTTTCATCATGTCTGCAATACTACATAGGTCAGGTTCACTGATTAAAATGTTAACCTTTTCCCTAACAAACCATGCTGTTGCTATTGATCTATGTGGACATTAGCTATGAAATACGGATGGGAGTGCAGGGAAGAAAGCAGTGCCAAAAGCACAGCAAAAATAAGCATAGAAAGTTTCACTAGAAAGGCTTGCAAATCGACTTAATGTCAAGATCTTAGTTGTCATCTCCCCACCTCCCCAAAGTGTTCAATGCAAAAAAACAGATACCAAACAGCAATAGCTTAGAAAGGATACATATATTGCTTTTCCAAGTATCAGAGGTATGTAACAATGGGGAAATGTACATTATGTACATATGTACAATATGAGGTTATGAGGATTAGATTATTAAAACTACTCAACAAAATTTTTAAATAGTAAGATTTAACACACAAATAGCAAAGGAAGCTTCCTGAAAGTGACATTTAAATTCTGTTGGCAATAATCTCATCCAGTAGTAATAAAAATTTTGTGATTTTGGTATTTAGAAATCTAGAAACAGCACTTACCTCGCTGGTAATGAAAAGAACTAAAAGGCATATTTGCATCAAAAGAAGAAAAGCCTTCTCACATCTTCTGAAGCCTAAGGGGCACGCAGGTAACTATTTTAACCTGATAGCACTAACATTTCAGTTCCATACACTTTCATTTGTAAAACTACCTCATAATTTAAGTGCAAATTAAAAAATTACAACCAAAACCATCACAAATATAAGAAAATTAAATTTACTGTTGTCTAAAATCAGAATTCTTAATAAAATTTGCACATTCCTAGAAGCAAAAAATTCCTGATTTTCAAAGGGATTACTGAAAACATTATTTTTAGTGAAAAAGACAGTGCAGGTTTCCTTCTGTAATCCCTTAAGCACTTTATGAGGCATTCTGACATGAGAGGAACTGTTTACAGTCTTGGTGAAGCTTGTATTTCGTTGTTAATTGAAGTGACAAATCAAAAAAACCACTATTTTGTGGTTTTTTACTTTTGACTACACAGTTGATTACTTTTTTTATCCCTTTAAGCAGGGACATTAACAACACTTCTCTGCTCATGGTATTGAGTTTGTTCTCAGCCGCATGAATAATCGCTGCATAATTTATTACCCCCTGCAATACATGTGAGCATTTATTTTAAGAATTCTGCATATTCTTAATTCTGTCAGTTCTTGCTACTGCAACTTCATCTGGCAATTTCTCAACTGATTTTTAAACTTTCCATCTTTAAACATCATAGAAAGTATCCATGCCATTGTTTGGTGGTGGTGGTGGTGGTTTTAATTCTAGTCTGAAAAACTACGCTGCATTTCAAGTTGCTATATTTAAGTTCGCCACAGAGGCAGGTGTAGATTTAGGATAAGGAAGATCTGATTACACAGCACAGCATTAAACACCCCACCTCATATCCGGTGGGTAAGAGAAAAAAGCAGCAACAGGTTGTTTTGAGGCAGTGTGCTTCTGTGAGACGTGCCAGGAGATGAATCTGGTTTAATTAAATACTAGCAGGCTGTATGTGAGACACAAGGCTGTACACACTAACAAAAGACTGAATGAGGACATGCTTTTAATTCAGTAAGAACAACTTGTTTAGGTTGAACTAAATTGTGTAACAACTTTTTTGGGGGTTTTGTTCCTAAATGAGCACTTGGAACTTAAACCAGTTCAAAAATCATTTAATATTTCAAGGTAACAATGACAGTGTGCGGATGGTGCCTACCTAAATTGTACCCTATACATCAAAAAACCACACACAAAACCATCAGACAGACTTCAAATACACTGCATATCTGAAAATAGGCTACACAAAGGATGCTCGCTTCCTATTAATTTTTCAATACCTTATGTTAGGAGACAGGAAGATTTTACCTGACTCACCAGATGTGCTTTGAAGGAGAGAGTCATCAAGAACAAACGTCTGTACCTAAGATTCCATTCTGGGAGAATGTTTTGTTCCATTTTTAACCAAAAAAACAGTATATGCTCATTTCTTGTATTTGTCTTTATACTCCTCTACCTACCTGGTAAAGTTCTTTGGCATAGCTTTTTACTTCCTTACTATTTGTTGATTCTGGTAACGAACACTTATTTGCACCACAGGATCAAGAAGAAAGGACCAAGTCTAAAGAAAAGTCACCTACATCACAGAGATGCTATACCTGTTTTAAATTCAGAGAGCAACGAAATCCAGCAGGGATTGTTTTTAATCCCCAAAGTGCCAACAAAGTTTAACTGCATTTACCAAAGGAAACTAGTCTTTCATTTTTCCAGGCATACTGTGAACACACTCTTGTACCAAGATAACTTCCGAGACAGACAGCAGTACTGTGTTCTCTATCCAGCTTTGAAATTATATTTTAGCAAGTTGCTCTCCAAGCCCCTACTGGTTCACATTCCAAAAATTCTCCGGGCTGATATCCACAGCCTCAAGTACAAGGTAGCATAAAAAACAAGTTACCCACAGACTTCAAAGCAGTGATACAGATTAATGTACGTAACTCTTCTGAGTAACGATTTAGCTAACAACTAATCAACTAATGCATTCAACAGCACACAAACAATCTCTCTTTACAGGATTTTGCTATGAAATGAGAGCAAAAAGGAAGTGTTCTGGATGACCTTGGTATACCACTGACTATACTAATTTACATGTAATAACAACCTCAAACAAGACACTACAAGAAAGACCATTTTAAGTAGTCTCCTCCCTATTGCAAAGTCTTCAAACATTGCAAAAGCCCCCCCTGCCCCACATTATAAAGCTAATTTAGACTACTAAAACCAGGGGGCAAAAGTGAGAACATTTCTAGTGACATCTATTGTCCATTACTAAAAGTGGCACCCAGAAAAAAAGATAAAAGTTCTTCAAAACTTGAAAGAAGAAAATACCGTTATTTATTGCAAAAACCAGTCCTGATGATTAAAATTTCCCATCTGAATGTAGAACCTCATCTTTATTCAAATACATTATATCTTATCCTGGCTATTTGTCCAATTTGACAAATTTCTTTTGAATTTTAATCCCACCATGCAACGTGCTCATAACTCTTTTTGTATTGGTGTTACTGGCAGATTAAATAGGCACATAAAGTCCGTCATCACAGTCATTAATGAAAATACTGTAATACCACAGGACAAGTTAAGACCTCGGTGGGACTGCATTTGACACATCTTTCTCTTCTGACAGTATTTTAGCTTTTTTAGAACAGGTTTCTTTAGTTCATTTATCAGTGAATACTGACAAGTCCCTGCCATAGGCAAGCCATGGTGTGCAGCTTGTCTACCCTCTATAAAGACCTCTTACCATACCACGGAAAAAGGTTACAGCTTCAAAATCCTGGGCAAATTTTTGCCTTCTATCAGTACTTCAGTGACTCAGCTAAAAAGTACAAGTAGGACACTCCCACACACATATCCAAATTGAAAATAATCATCTCATTATGACTCAGATTCACAGTACCAAACTCTACAAGTCCCAAATGGAAACTCGGAAGAAGTTTCATCACACATCCTTGTTTTAGAAGCTGCAACAAAACCCCACAGCCCTTATCTTCCTGTCAGCCTGACCTAAACACCAGGCATTTATTTTTCCAGTATTTTCCACAAGTACTTGCCTTCCTGACAACCACTCTCAGCAGTCAAAATAATTTTAAATGTCCTCCTTAAAGAAAACGTCTTCCACATTTAGAGTTCTCTTCACTGCTTCAACCAAATGTTTGGAGTTTTTTTCCAGAACAGCCACACTAAAGTTCTTGTGGAAAGACTACAACATACTAGCTTTTAATTGAAATTGCTACTTGATTCAAACTGGAAAGAGCAACTACCCCTGGAGCAGATTCATTCTGACTAAGTACCATTATACTCTAGATATTTGCTTGTAAAAAAATATTTTGTGGACAGATGAGAAGCACAAGTCAGTAAGAAGAAATAAAAGAACAGATACATAAGCAAAGTCACCAATGCAGAGTAAGGACAAAAGGCATCAAGCCTGATAACGAACATCCAATCCCTTGCTCAACCAGGAGTAAAAGTGCACTACAATTATGGTTCTAGAATTCACATCACAAATAGTGAATAAATGGACAAAAATGCTAGGGAACAGAAGACATCCTCATTCTGAGCTCTACATCACAACTTGAGCCCACACAGCACAAGTGAATTTAGAAAGCTTAATACTTGATTAAAGACCAAATGCATCAAGCAATAAACAAAAAGTGCTATTTTTAAAAACCAGGTCGGCGGAGTTGGTTTTTTTGGTGGTTTTTGTTGTCGTTGTGTGGTTGGGTTTTTTTCATTTTTAAACACCACCGATAGGAGACACAGGGTCCAACAGAGCAACAGGGTATTTCCAGCTCCAGCACAAGTCTCCTGTGACCCCAAGCCGGGTGAACGTGTCTGTCACCTTCCCCACTACCACCTGGGGAGATTCCTTCCACCCATAAACCACCCATCCACGTTTCCCTGCACACTGTCCCTCTGATTCATCACTAATACGATTTGTGGCTGCTCCTAATCTGTTATTCTGACAGCTGTATCACACGCTGTGCTGAGTCGTTTTAAGCATTAGCTATATCACACGCGTATTTAACAACTGTATATAAATATATCTGTTGCCTCCTCTCCTTGTCAAAATACACTATTTAAATGTAAAAAAATCTGTACCTCAACAGGTTTTGTTTTGACCTCAGATCCCCACATGACTAACTACCATGACAGTACCAATAAGAACCGATATTCTGATTACATAAAAGCATGACTATATTTCAAGCAAGCTGCTTGCTGTCACATCAAGACAGAAATGAAAGAAGACAACTTACCTGCTGGCAAGGGAAGTCTTGAAATATCTGTAACAATAAAGAAATACATTTAGAAACAGAAGGAAAAATAGCTGTAAAATTGCACTGGCCTAATCAGTTTTCTGCAAGGCTGTACTTGTTTAATAAAGCACATTATCTGAAGCAATTTGCTAGCTGCTAGGCATGCCACATGCAAATCAAAAGCATTTTCCTTGTCTCACCCTGTTCATTAACAAGATTACATTTTGCCCACCTAACTGAAGGACAAAGATTATACTGCTAGGCAATGAGCATAATTACTACAGCAGAATACAGGTCACTACACACAAATTAAGTGTTACATATGGATTTCACCATTATCACCTACATAATTTCAGAGCTGAAAGCATCAGGATTAGTCTTTGCATACGAAGAGGACATCATCATATGTTTTCTTTATTCTTAAACCTTTAGAGAAAAGGTAGCCAAGCTTACAAATAGGTAAGTATGGAAAACAAGGAAAAATAATTTTAAAAAAGGAGACTGATTTTTGTCACTGAGGCAAACAAGACACAGTTGCTGAACATTTTTATAGTACGTGCCCGGGTTGTCTAGAGCTACTATCAACTTTACAAGAACCACTGTCTCAGAGTCTAAACAGATCATATTAAAAATTATACCCTAAAGAAAGGTGGGTATAAATGTATACACATTAAATTTTCCTGAATAGGTACTTATATAAACTATAACCATTACATTCCTTCTGCTTGCTTTTCATACATTGACTTGTCATCTCAGCACACACAATCGTAACTGAGACTTGAGGTGCCGATCAGAGTTCAGAACAGAAACTAGAACCCACAAAGAAAGAGAAAGCAAGAATTACTCAAGGCCTGTACGGATGAGGACTGGGGATACACATCAAACGGTTAACAAAAGCTGAAATAAATACAAGTGTGGTGGGACAAGAGAGAGGAACTAATAAAACAAATGAGTAAAACTGATCTGAACCTAAGAAAAAGGTCTGCACAGGTATATAATTAAAAGAATACAGCAATGTTGAGTAATAAAATTGTTGTATTGAGTACAAAATCCACGTGGAATCTGAACTTTAACCATAGGTACAGTAACCGGAACAGACTCAGAGATTATCAGGGCAGATGGTCACTGCTTTGCTACCTGTTAGAAGAAATAACAAGGCTTAATAAATTTATAAGCCCTGCTGTCACTAACATTCTTAACACGATGCTTGCTTTCATTTACAATCTGTATTTGTGGCTGGAAAACATGATAAAACTTGAATACCAAAGAGAACTACACCTGAAATTTAAAAGCAGCCTACTAAGAATTTCATAAATGAACTATAGTATTCTGAGGAGACAGTGAAATGGCAACACACAAAGTTGAAACACACTTAAAAGACGAAATTAAAACATCAATAAGATACCACACAAAACGGAGAAAATATTGCATGCTTTATCCTGGTAGAGCATATAAGTTTAAAAAGATAAGAAGGTACATTTAAAAGAGGCTCATCATGCTGTCTGCTTATGAACAAAACCATCTCAGGTAGTAAGATGCTCCAGGGGAAGATCAGATTGCATATTAGCAAAAATTTCTTCACCAAAAGGATTCTCAAGCCCTGGAACAGGCTGCCCAGGGAAGTGGTTGAGTCACCATCCCTGGAGGGATTTAAGACGTGTAGATGTGGCACAAGGTACGTGGTTTAGTGGTGGACATGGCAGTGTGAGGTTTGCGGTTGGACTGAATTTTAAAAATCTTTTCTAACCAAAATGATTCCGTGATTCTGTGAAGAAATGCCTTGAGATAGGAGAAACCCAGACGGGAAGACGACGAATAAACTGGAGGAACAAAGCACCTTAAGTCGCCTCCTGCAACAGCTCCTGCACAGAATCCAGATCAGCACATATGGAATGCAGCTTTCTTCCAGCAGAAAAATATTTTGTAGTGACAATTCGGAAAATTAATTGAAGAGAAAGTCTGCATCTTTTTGTCTGTTTATATATGTTTAATAATTTCCGTGCACTTTTTTATAAAGTCACAAAAAATTCCTGCTTGGCACTAGTGTATACAACTGTGTAACAACTATAGTTACCTGAGTAAAACAACTAAAATTGCACAGTAGAAAATACCATATTTTATTTTAATTTTTCTACAGTGATAGAAACTAATCTCTAAATGCCATTGTAATTAAAAAACATTGAAAAATTTAAGTTTCTACAAAAAATTACAAGCTGCATTAAAATTTTCTTCTAATTCTTGATGTACTGGAGATGTGTTATCACAGCATTTATTACTCTTGAAGCAGGCTATTTGCTTAAGTGTGCCTACACAACAGATTTCAAGACAGTAATGGTAAACATAACCACCAGAAAAATACATTATCATATACACATAGATAGGCAGAAAACATTAATTTACATTCCAGGAACTTAGCCATACAATTTCAAACACCTCCAGGGAAAGCTCTGCAGCTAAGATATGCACATATTTTTAACTTAAGAAAGACCTGACCATATTCTAGTGTTTGTCCCTTACACCTGAGCTGCTGCTTCCACTGTGATCTCTCCCCACACAGGCACCAGCATTCACACAGATCCCATTACTGCACTGGGACCTACCCAAATGGGGGACCTACCAGATAAGCACTGTTACAAATATAAAGTCAAACATTGTAATGATTTCTTACTTGCATGTTCCACTGCAAATTAGTGCCATAAGTGCATTAACTGAAGAGATGCTACACCTCTGGGACAAGTATTACCGAACAGCTCCCTGCAAGTACACGTAAATACAATTTAGTGTAAGAGAGACTGTTTTCTACAATTAATTGACACACACTAGATTTAAAAACAAGTAGGGCAAAAGAAATTGAAGCCTGAAGGTCAGATCAGTCTACTCAAAATTGCATAAATGTACTTAGCAAGTTACTTGTACCGTATTTTTCAAAGATTTCCATTAAGCACAAGGTTCTTTATAGGCTAATGCATCTTAATTCCAGCAAACACCAGCCACTAGAGAAATATCAACTCATAATAGCAGAAAGGCAGCAAACACTGTCACGATTCCAAAGATAAAAGTACAATCCCACTTCTGTGTGTGTGTGTGTGTGTGTGTTTGTGTATCCAGGCACCACAACAGTAAGTGAAATGTTCATTAGCTTCATGTGTTTCTTATTAGCTGCAGAGTCACATCAGGAACTTCAACAGTATTTCCTACCCTTGGGTTTACCCTGTCTACCCAGCTCGCATTTTTTCTGGCTTGAAACTTCTTAGCTTTATTCTCCAAATACCGTTTTTCATTTACCATTGAACACTGAAAAAAGACTAGTGAATTCTGGCAACATTTTAAAAACTTCATTCAATGAGAAGTAAACTGAGACTACGCATTTAGATAAATATGCATTTCAGATCACGGTTACTAACTCGCTGCCTTTGCTGCGCAAAACCTTTCCCTTTTCTGAAGCACATTCAACCTCTATATAGGAGAAAGTCATTCAATGCTGAGATTTTAAGAGAAAAAACAAAAGGCTCCTCATCTGATTTGTGACTATAAGGAGAGACTAACTGGGGGAGCTGTCCTGTTGGTAAAGATTCCCTCACGCGATGGAGGTCTGGACTAACTTTTTTCCTGCAGCCCATTTCCTCAACGCATGTGAATGCTGTCACACAAACCACGGTTACAGCTGTACAACATGAACCAACCTTACGACTCCTATCTGCTCCAAAGTAGTTCTTCAGGGTGGAATTAACAATTATATTTCTTGCGCTTCTACTCCTACTGGTACTTTCAAGGGATCAGTCACGTTCTGTGTTTATATTCTTACATGTCTCACCGTGCCACTAGGTAGGGAGCAAACTGTCAGTTTGAATAGGCAGAAAGAAAAATAATTTTAGGATCCTATTCTTTAAAAACTTTTACATAGTTTGTAAAGTTTAATCAGTTCTCAAGGAAAACTGGTTTTATCTCAAATAGATATTGGGAGGATGGAGCAGATGGCCTCAAGAGGTCCTTTCCAACCAAAGTTTCTGTAATACCACATACAGATGACAATAGCAGAACAGGAAAGATTCTGTAACAACGTTAGAGGTGCTACAAAATAAGTTCCTCAGCCAACAAAAACTTGCCAAGTAAACCGATTATCTACATGAATTCACTGAGGAACAAAACAGAGACTATGTTTTAAAGAAAGAATACTACTTTTATTTCTATACCCACTGAGATGGTTTGGGGTAGTATAGTCCTCAAACAGGCTTTGTGAATCCCATCACAAATAGCTTTTTCTATGATTTATGGATGCCCCAAGTACCAGGTATCTCTAACACTGTATTTTGTGAAACTATGCATTTTGCATTGCAGAGATTCCTGAAATGTCTTCTTGAAAATGGAGCCACAACTTTAAATTATCTTTCCAAGAGTAACATCTAATCATCAAAAACAGGAATATTTTGTGAGCTTCATGTTCCTACCTCAAGGTAAAATAAGAATATGGCTCCATGGACAACTATGGAGGCTCAGACTCTCACCCCATTTGCAGCACTGATCTTTTTCCAGAGCTGTGGTAAGCAGCAGACCACAAGAAACTTAATCCTGTTCTCCTGTAGCAGGAACTGACTGACTCCAACCTAACAGTATTTCCTTGAAATGAATTCAGATATTCAGTTCATGAACCAATCTCTCATTCCAGCAAAGAGTAAAGGCTTGCAGCACACGAGGAACCACAGACCACAGTCTCCAGGAAGCCAAGCAGCACATGTCATTCGACAACAATCCTTCCAACTGAACTAGGAATATCACAGACTCAACGTAAGATGCAATTTTCCTATTTATCTACTGGTACCAAAATCATTTTGGAATACATGCACATATTCAGCTTTTAGTCTTTGCGTGACTGATGCTGAAAGATCTTTTCTTAGAGGCTGGATTCAACAGCCTTGAAGTCTCCCTTCCTATTACTCTCTGGCATGCTGAAGGCAGCTAAGTGTTCCTCTAATCTTTAGTGAAGTTGAGATCTCACTGCCTATGTCAAATTATTTTGGTTTTTTTTTTTTTTAAGAGTAAATAAGTAAGCAGAAAAAATAAGCCACCTTTAAAAAAAACACTGCTTTGTAAAATTCTGTTTATTGAGAAACTCAAGGGTTTATTCATGATCATCTGACCTATTGAGCAAAGACCTTGGAAATACGATGAATTCATTCTGACAGCACACCCACTAAGGAAAAGCTGTTAAAACGTTTTACAATATGATTAAAAGATTGCATAAACCACCGATTAGATTGTTCCATGTATCTATTTTTTTCCTTCATCATTAAAAGTGCATCCCTTGTTTCTAACCTAAATCTAACCTACTTCTAATTTAGCAATCTGCAGAGCTGAATGTTAATAGCCCTTTATTATATCATTTCCCATTAAAGCAATTTTAGGGCAATTTTAAAGAGCAACTCAGTAAAATCTTTCCTTATATTAGCTATGTAGAATGAGAGGCAGAAATGGCTCACTATAAAGGCCCATTTTTCTAAACCTTTGATCCTCTTTACAAGTCATTAAATGCTCAAACTATTTTTGCTTTTAGTAGCTTCCTCAATTTACAAACACCAATACCTGACACAGTATTCATACGCCAATCATAACAGCACTAAAAATACAATTTGCTTATTTAGATGGAGGGTTTTTTCCCTATTGACATATTTATTGCATTTGCCTTAGGCACAGCAGCAGCCAAATATGCAGCATTAACTGCAAATTTTTATCCGTTACCATGGGGAGAGATGAAGTGAGACAATTACAGGACAGACACCTCCATCCACAGAACTTGCCAGCAATTTTTTGTGCTTTGGCCAGATCAGAAGAAATTAATTGCAGAAAATTACACATCTTTTGTTTACAACCCTACTTCATAGGAGATCCATGTTGCACTGCAGTCCTTTATTATCTTTGTTTAAATCTTTGCTTCAAGTTTCTTCCAGTACTTGAAGAGGGACTGCAAGAAAGATGGGGAGGGACTGTTCATCAGGGAGTGTAGTGATAGGACAAGGGGTAATGACTTTAAACTGAAAGAGGGCAGATTTAGATGAACTATAAGGAAGAAATTCTTTACTGTGAGGAGGGTGAGGCCCTGGCACAGGTTGCCCAGAGAAGCTGTGGCTGCCCCCTCCCTGGAAGGGTTCAAGGCCAGCTTGGACGGGGCTTTGGGCAACCTGGGCTAGTGGAAGGTGGCCCTGCCCATGGCAGGGGGTTGGAACCAGATGAGCTTTAAGGTCCCTTCCAACCCAAACCATTCTATAATGCTGTAACTGTGAATATCAGCAGTAATGATTTAATGTTTGTTTTTATATCTGTTGAAAAGGTTAACTAGCAAGCAGCCAGAAAGAACCGCCACAAGATCCTCCTTGGGAAACACACATAGCCTATGTTACATTTTTGAGTAGTTCTGTTTAAGCAGTTATTAGTTTTAATGGAAGCTGCTGCCTCTGAAACACAAAATCACACAAAATTAAGGCAAATTAAAATAAGAGGACCAACTGAAGTACTGCACAGAACATTAACGTTTTTTTCAGACTATGTGTTTGGCTGACAGAATAGGTACTAGGCACATTTATAATGTGATCACCACCATATCTGACACATACCTCAAACAGCTTTAAACACATGAGTATAATGTTATTACAGCAGTACAAGTGTCAGGTAACTTGTCTTGTACCTCAGGAACATGTTCAGTTTATATTTGCTTCCATAACTGACAACAAATTGACATATCAGTAGCTAATTAACTGCTGCATTATTCTCACTGCCCCCAATCTTCTGTTTATACCTGCTTTCTGCTTCCCACCCACCATCATTTAAAAACAAAAGTAATATTCAGTCTCCTGAGGATACAGAATCGACACCAAAAAAAAATTTCAACCGTTTCCAATCACAATTTCCCCTCTCTCACTGAAACTCCTCCTAAATAATTCTGCTTATGGTTCACAAATACTAGGTTTTGAAACTGAGAATAATCCAAATTCTGATTAAGATGCTGACAGTAATCCACATGCATTTTCATTCATCTCAGCTGAACTCTGCCCTCAACTAAATGCGCAGGCACCTGGAAACTTTAAATTCATTTACATCACATCACTGAGCATGGCCAGTGTGGCAGGGGCACTGTCCCCACCACCCCTGACAACACTAGAAACATCTTGACCATTGGAAGGAAAAAGTTAAAACTAGAAACCATGGTTTGGGGGTTGAGAGAAGCTTCGAGACTGCTGACCACATATAACCACAGATCGGATTCAGCTAGAGTATAAATGGAGCCCCACCGGAGAGCAAGTGGAGCCAGTTCTCCTTGGAGCAGGGTCTGTGGTCAGGGACTATCCTCTTGGGTTGGGATGCTGCCCAAGGTAACTCCTCAAGACCAAGAGCCCTCATCTTTTAGATGAATGACTGTGAGCTTTGAGTCATCACACCAAACTTAAGATCCTAAGTCAGCTGTGTAGTAATTAATTCCATTTGGCATCTTGAACCTGTGGTTTATTAATCACAGAAACATATAGGTTGGAAAAGACTTTGAAGCTCCTCCAGTCCAACCATGAACCTCACACTGACAGTTCCCAACTCCACCAGATCCCTCAGCGCTGGCTCAGCCCGACTCTTCAACCCCTCCAGGGATCCCGGGGACTCCCCCCCTGCCCTGGGCAGCCCATTCCAACGCCCAACAGCCCCTTCTGCAAAGAAATGCTTCCTAAGAGCCAGTCTAAACCTTCCCTGGAGCAACTTGAGGCCATTCCCTCTCATCCTATCACTTGTTACTAGATTAAAGAGACTCATCCCCCCTCTCTGCCCCCTCCTGGCAGGGAGTTGCAGAGGGCCAGGAGGTCTCCCCTCAGCCTCCTCTTCTCCAGACTGAACCCCCCCAGTTCCCCCAGCCGCTCCCCAGCAGACCTGTGCTCCAGACCCTGCCCCCAGCTCCGTTGCCCTTCTCTGGCCACGCTCGAGTCATTCAATGGCCTTTTTGGGGTGAGGGGCCCAAAACTGAACCCAGGAATCGAGGGGCAGCCTCCCCAGTGCCGAGTACGGGGCTCAGATCCCTTCCCTGTCCCTGCTGGCCACGCCAGTGCTGACACAAGCCAGGATGCCATTGGCTGCCTTGGCCACCTGGGCACACTGCTGGCTCCTGTTCAGCAGCTAATGTCTGTCAGTGTTGGGTGATTTTGATTAGAGCAGGCTTCATTTCTGGTTTATCACCTGTTAAACAATTTTGGTTTAAATAAATTTCCTTTGAGTTTGTCATCTCCCTAATTTGATTTTGTAAGCTTCTACGACATTTAAATTGGTCTAGTTGGCAGGATGTCAATAGAGGAATTGTAATAGAGGCACAGCTGTAGCCCTTCTCCCCCAGGTGAAAAATGCATTAATAAGTTGTTCAACTCAGCAGTGGTCATACACTAGAAAAATGCCACAGAAATAGTCGAGATAGCAAAGACAAAGGAACTATATATGTGCCACCCTAGTCACCTGCTTGATTCAAGCTCAAGAACAACATAATTACTGGTAGAGTTGCAAAGGATAACTTAAAAACACAATTGGAAATAGATTGTTTAATGGGAGAACTGAAACAAGAGAGAGAGGATTCATCTACTAGAACAAAAAATTGAGATCATGTTAGCACAAGTAAAAAAGCCCCCCAGTATTGTCCAAATCCAGAAGTTGCTTAAGGATATAGACCCTGATGAAAGTAATTCAAAGTAGAGGAGTTGGAGGAAAAGGGTATGTGACCTCTTATTAAACCAGAGAAGCACACAGGCCCGCCAGGTGGGAACCCCCAAACCACTGTCGGCACAACCCCCCAGACAGGACCTGAGCTCAGTGAATTACAGGCTAAGTTCCCACACAAGCCACACAAAACCAAGTATCTGTTGCGAGTTTCTCTGCCAGGGGGATTAGATATTGTTGAGCGATGATGAAGCAAGGGGATTTTGGGGCTCAAGAATGTTTCTGAGTGATAGGCCAGCAGGTGAGCAGCTGATAACATCTCCAGTAGCTTATTGGGCTGGGGGTGTGGACATCAAGGAAAGGGGGGAACCCATTACTATTAAGATAAAAGGATTGTCAGAGCTGGTGGAAGTAGTACAAAAGGCCGCTTGTATTCGGGCAACGTATGAAAGAGAGCACCAAGGGATAGATACTGATGGCTGCACCCATGGACCCCAGCCACTTTAGACCTCTTATTAGGGCACTACTGGATGCTTTAAAAATACATGTCCAGTCCCTCAGAGAAGGAATTCAGCAGACCATTGAACATAATATAGCAAAACCCTCAGAATCTATCCAGGCATATACCGGCTACATAATATAGTTACAAGCACAAAACAGAATAGACTGATGTAGACAGTGGCAGAGATGGTAACAGAAAGGTCTGGCAGGACAGTCAAAACCCCCACCCTGCACAGCCTCCCCACTGGAAACCTGAACCCTTCCAAGGTAGATTGGATCAGACTCATAATCCAGGAAGAAATGACCTTTGGCAAAAAGCATTAACACCAGGGGTACCCAGGGTAAAGTTGCACCATAAACCATATTCAGAAGCTGATGAAATTGCTAGAAGGGAAAACTAAACACCAAGGGGAACCATTCTCATGGCAGCATAACTAATTCTTTTGCACCCCTGTGAAAGGGACCAAGATAGAAAACTGGAAGTGGTGCTTTGGGGTTGGGTGCCCCACTCTGTGTGATGAATTCCTGATGATGGTCCACTGACAAGGAACCACATATCCATAACCCTGCAGGCCCAAGACAAATAAGCTTCAAATTTAATAGATACAGGGGTCCAAATTAGTGTTTTGAATAAGCTACAAACCAAAGAGTTAGGAATTAGACAGTCAAGGAAAACTATATACAGGATAAGGGTTAACTGGTTTAACAGAAAAACGTCCCATAGCTCAAAGTCACCTCTGGCTACCTGGGGAAAAAAGAATGATGGCTGGGGAAGCAGCTTTGAGCCCTTACAAGGGAAGCACACTGGGATCCGATGTGCAGGTGGGCAAGTGGTAGTATCTACCCAATGTCAGCGTGTGAAGTTTTGGGAGCCAAAGGGTAGAAGCTGGTCATGTTAGGAGCCTGCAGCTGCACTCTGAAGTGACTCCCATCTCTCAAGATCTATCCAGCAACGAAGAACCAAATTTTAGATGAGGCCTAATGAACAATAAGATATTAAATAAAAAAGATCTGGTGGAAGCTACATTCAAGGAGGTTCAGAGCAGCAAGAGAAATTACTCAGTCATTACTCAGGGCAGGTGGGATCAACCTCATCACACAAGAGTTACAGAGCACGCAGATTCTGAGCAATTCAGATAAAGAATTTATTCTCAATACCTACACAAGTCCTATATACAACTTTCGCCTATGGGGATGAGAGGTATGGACAGAGAAGAGACTGGAGTAGGGTCCCCGAGAATTGGTTTTATTCAGCATCACAAAATGCCTAAGTGAAATCTTCAAGTCTGCAGATGATATTAAGCTCTTGTGGGTAGGCAAAAGCTATGACAATGAGGGGAAAAAAATCCAAAAGTATATCACCAAATGAAACAAGTTGCCAAAAGACAGCAGATACTTCAACATACAGATGTGATGTAATGCATCTAGGGGAAAAATAGTCTGAGCAATAGCTCCTTAACCACTTAACACTTGCACTTTCTCCAGTTCCAACTGTGGGAGGAAGGCTGAGTCACTGTTTTCTCTGAAATGATCAGCTCAATGTGTAGTAGCTGATCAAAAAAAAAAAAGGCAATGAAACATGTGTATCAGGAATGATACTGAAAACATGGTACTTATATTACTGTACAAAACAATAAAGCATCCAGATCTTGCGTTCAGTTCTGGTCTCTGCATCAGAAGGAACACAAAGTAGAATAGGAGAGTGTCTAGAGCAGGCCAGCTGAAGTGATCGAGGGATGAAGCAGACACCATGTATGGCCAGACTGCAAAGACTTCTGCAGCTGGAAGGACATGAGGCTTACAGTGAATGACTGCAGCTTATGGGGAAGAGGGAGGAGAGGAAAAGCAAATCAATGCAGCACCACTGTTCATCAAATCCTGCCTGTATTAGTAGTATGAGGCATTTGAGGAAACTACTGGAGATCAGCTTCTAACCAGTTACGAGTGCCTCTCTCCACAGCTGGCAGTCAGCTTCCTGCTCACCGCTCTCCTGCGGTGAGAAGGGTGTGGAGGCAGGTACCACCAGCAAGTTCAAAGGCAGCCATCAGATTCACAGTGGGTTGACAAGGAAAGATCACAGGGGAAGTGCTGGCTGGCATCCCTGAGGCAACGGGGATGCTGAGGAAATACAAGGCCAGGCGTGAAAACTCTATGGAAACAACATCTCCTGCTGCCACCAAGGCAGTGCTGGGCTGGAGATCACTGCTCTCATCCAGCAGCATCGCTTCTGTCAGCAACAGCGTGGCCAGCAGGACTAGGGAAGGGATCATCCCCCTGTACTCTGCACTGGTGAGGCCGCACCTCCAACACTGTGTTCAGTTTTGGTCCCTCACTACAAGACAGACATTGAGGTGTTGCAGCATGTCCAGAGAAGAGCAACAAAGCTGGTGAAGGGTCTAGAGCACAAGTCCTGTGAGGAGCAGCTGAGGGAACTGGGGTTGTTTAGCCTGGAGAGAAGGAGGCTCAGGGGAACCTTATCGCTCTCTACAGCTCCCTGAAAGGAGATTGTAGTGAAGTGGGTGTCAGTCTCTTTTCCCAAGTAAAAAGTGATAAGAGGAATAGGCCTCAAGTTGCACAAGGGGAGGCTTAGAGTGGATATTAGGAAAAATTTCTTTACCAAAAGGTTTGTCAAGCCCTGGAACTGGCTGCCCAGGGAAGTGGCTGAGTCCTCATCCCTGGAGGTGTTGATGTGGTGCTTAGAGACATGGTTCAGGGGTGGGCTTGGCAGTGTTAGGTCACCGGCTGGACTCAATGATCTTAAGGGTCTTTTCCAACATAAATGATTCTATGATTCTTGTGTTTTTCAACTCCCCATCATGGCTCTGTGAAGATGCAGAACAGTCACAAGCTTTAGACATAACCTGTAAGAACAACTACTCAATCAGGAAGTGCTGCTTTAAGAATATCAGCTACATTATAGGAATGTTCTTACCCTTTAACGGCTTATAGCAAAAAGGAGACATGCTTAACTCTGAACAAGCCCAGGAAACTTTTAAACCATTTAAGATGTTTAAGGAAGGACATCTGTATGCTGGCAATGGTTCACATCTATTGGGATTATCTCCAGCACTATGACCTGTGATCATGTAATCCTGATGGAAATGATGTGACATTTTATGAACCTAACAATTCAGGCCCTCAGGCAAGCTTAGGGAAAGCTGTAGACATGCACTCTGTATGTGTCTAGCTGCCCCCCCATTTGTACTACAGAGTGTTTGTTCTTAAAAGTGATAGGTTTAGTGGATTTTTTTCAGAAAAACATTGTCTTGTCATTGCTTGCTATCACTAAATTTCACTTGTCATTTTCCATGATGGACTTATGACATGCAGTGTGCCACCACAAGTCACCCACGTTTTCAGAAGGTGACAGGATTTTTTTTTTAGTTCCTATACTCAAATACAAACTAGCACTGTACGCTAGTAAAACTGGTTTGTACTCTAGGTATGACAGAAACTCATCACAAGTGTATAGATGCTTCAGAACGTAAAATAAATGTTTTTACAGGTACAGAAATGGATACCAAGGACACAACCAAGAATGGGGGAGAATCAGGAAAAAGTACTTCAGGCAAAGTACTAAAAAAATAACTCAAACGAAGCTACACATTCCAGACCACAATGTAAGAGAAAACTGCTTTCTTGGGTGTTTTATGGGGGGGTTGGGGGTTTTGTTTTTAAAAGGATAACTAGTTGAAAAGATTTGGAGGAACAGACAATGTAACAGGAAAAAAAACCACCCAAAGTTTCTTTCTGGAATACTAGAACAGTATTTTGCAAGCTTTTAGGGTTGTTGTGTAAAAAGACAAATTCTTAGAAAGTTGGGAGAGTCATTTCCCTTCATGTTCCACCACTGTAAAATTATGCTGTTTCCATGGTTATGGCCCACACATGGATTCCATTGTTACAGCAGTTTTTCAGAAGCTAGAATTAAAGTTTTAAGTTTTCCCATTTGAAGTTACAAAACATTCAAGACGAATGAAAGAAGGCTGAAGATAATCAATGCAGCCAGCAGGGAGGGAAGGAGAAGGAACAAATTTAAAGGACAGCTTTCCAGTAAAGAACCCACACAACATAGTTCGTCAAAAGTTTAACAGAAGATTATCACCTTTGCACATACATTGTGCTTACCAAAAAAAAGGGGGAGCTTTTACTAGTTAACACTTGCACGCATGAAAAGACTAACTTAGTGCCTAAAAAATAAAATGTTTTATTGATCTCAGGGGGATTACAGCAAGGCATTCAAAGGGAGCTTGACAGCAGCTGCAGAAGTTTTGTTCTATACAGTAATCTGCCCCAATAAACAAGATTAAATCTATTTTTAACAAGAAATCTGGCGTTTTCTTAGTCTAATAGCGACGCTATGGGTGGAGAAAAAATTTGCTGCAGTTTGTTCTCAAAGTGAAGCATAACATCTCTTTATAACACATGGGCATTTCCACAAGCATATGGCTTAGGGCATTTGCAGCCAGAGCTACAGAGAGTCTGGAATCAGTTCTCCAGTAAGACATGACAGTTTTGGATCTTAATGAGTTAAGAAATAACAGAAAACTAAGGACAGCATGCTCAGCGTGCTAAACAAACTTCCAATAAATTTACCACCACAGGCACAGAGGTAACTCTCTTAATGTAATCTTGTTGTTTCAACAAGTCTTACATGTCTTTCTAGAGAAGCAGATTATACCACCTCCAAACACTGTACTGTCTGGAGGCACAACACACTGCAAAGTGTAATTCTGGTTAAGGGTTGGGTTTTTTTGAAGAAAAAGTCAAAAAGGCTTTCCAAAACTTAGGTCAAAGAAATGTTGTTTCAAGATCTAGATTGAATAAATTATTTGTCAGAGACCAGAGCAGACACCGGGCAACAAGAATTAGCAAGCAGATAAAAACAAACATTATTTCTATCGTTACATGAGGATACGTAATTATTTTTAAACCAAAAAGACACAGAGCCTAAGGGTCTTAAACAGCAATCTAGGGGCAATGGAAAAGATGACCAAAAAAATCAGGAAAGGAAAAAAGAATAATTCTATAGCTGTATTTTATGCATTCATCTAAACTGATACAACTAATTTCTCTTGCTACGTTTCATGATAGCAGTATTTGTGTACATCCGTTCCCTCCTCCCAACCAGGCAGATGCACCAGCAGGAACAGGGAAAAATCTTTTCCCTAGCTTCTCTGCCTGCTTTGATACAGTTTTCCAGATGGAAGATAGATGGAGGATGAATTAAGATAGCAAAAAAGGTGACAACCGAGGTAGGGAAGAACCACAGGCAGAAGAAACAGCAAAAGAAAGACACACACATACACCAGGACAAAGAAACCAAAAGAGACGACTGACAAAAACTAGATTACAAAGGAAGAAAAGGGGGTAGTGGGGGAACAAGGCTGCAGACAGAAGAATTTCAGTACACAACATGAGACAGGCTTTCTTCTCCTAATTGGTTCTGTCACGTAGCCATCAGAGAGCGATGCTCAAAAGACAGTGTCGTTTGTGTAGAAGTAAAACCCCCAACACGTCTGTTCTCTGCAAAAGAACATGATCAGACAGGAGATCCAGTTGGCTTGACAGAACACAACAGGCATGCAGCTTCCATATTCCGTTTGCTGCGAGTTCCGAACGCGGCCATGACTCCTACCAGAGAAGTGAGCAATCACATAGTTTGTTTCTAATACAGTAGCATGCAAAGTCTAGCATGTGTGATTAATGGATTCTCATATCCACAAACCCACTGAAAAAACTTCAGCTTGGCATCATTAAGATTCTATCAGTCCTGAATTGCCATTTCAGACAGTATTTTGCGCCTTAATCTGCTGCTCTATTTAATCAATTTAATGCACAGTAAAAACTTGATTTGACAAAATTGAACGCATTATTTCTCTCTGCCTCTGGCATGAAACAGATTAAGACCACCAGAAATACTTGCAGAAAGATTTAAGATTCATTACATCTCAGGTAGCAGATAAACATTAGATATGCTGGAACTCTATATTCTGTAGACTAAATACTGTGTCTAAGATGTGGGGTTTTAGTTAACGCTGCAATTACCTCCCCAGCAGCTAACTCAAGCTGCACTTCCTACACAAGCCACGACTGTGATTTCTACAGTCAAAGCTCACAAAATATTATTTCATACAATAGACTCCACAGACACTAGGGAAATAGAACAAGGACAGCAAAGACAACTCTCAATTTATACATGCTTTACATCTCCTGTGTAGATTCTTGGCCAAAGCCAGGTTTGATAAATTTGTGGGTCAGAACAGAATGCATTCTAGGACCAGGTCCCTGCTGTCTCATCTGAGATAAACAGTTTACAACCCTACCCCAAAAATTATCAAGGTTCAGTTTAAACTAATTAGATTATCTACAAAAATATCAAAAAACAATGACAGAAAGCTGCCGTGTAAGAATGTTTAGAGGTCCAGAAAACAGTTTGAAGCTGAAAGTTAACTCATGCTACAGAAGACACATCTAAAGTCAGGCCTGTCTGGCAGCCCCAGAGCTGGCGGTACCCACATGGTCCTGGGGCGAGACTGGAGCTGGTTCTCCAAGAAGCAGCTCTTCTCATCCCAGGGCCAAGGCTACAGCACGACAGCACTATTTGTGCTGTGAAACGAACACTTCTGCCTTCAGGGCTGTCAAACCAATTTTCCTCACAAATAACTAACAAGGCAATTTTAAGGGCAGCAGCAGGGAAAGGAATCCTGACAAAGTGCTGTTCTCAAAACATGCTCATTACTTTCTTAGCTGGAAAATCACTAAGTGCCTTAGCCACACCAGCTTACCTTATACTGACAAATATTTGAGTACTACAGAGTATTACAGGTATATTTAAAAATAGATTAAGTCTATCATGATTTTGTATCTAGACATGACTTTTTAGAAAAAAACTAGTATTTTTCCAATACAAAATGCATCTATTAAAAGGCAGTCTGGACTTTACTATTTCTGATGATGGCGGTAAGAAACGGTGTTGTTTTACTTGAAAAAGTACATAGTCAAATATTTCAGTAACAGCTTTTTCCATTTATGCAAAGAGATCATATAGCATGTACACTCGTACAATTACATCTTACTTGAACTTGCTTTATTCATAGATAAAACGCAATCCTAATGCTGAATACATACACTGCCAATGGGTTACCTGTTAAGGACTCACCATACAAGTTAGCTGTAGCACACACTGGCAGAAATAAAGAAAATCATGATGTAGTCCTTTAAGAATAAACTGAAAAGGGCCATAAAGATCCTAATTACATAAGCGTATTGGTACAGCTCTGTGTAGGTTGGACTCAGTGAACTAATATTTTCTGTGCAAAGAATTCAAGACCACAAAGGAGCATACAGAAGAGATGCGTGCTTTAGCCTCAGCAATCAGTGCTAGGAGGCAGTAAAACATAAATCTTTTGTACCACAATGTAATCTGTAGGAAATTACAGCAACAATAAAAGCCTGAACCAAGAAAAAACACTGTTAAGCTTTTTAAACTCTTCACTGATATTGTAGTTTGTTATCCCGTCATTCCACGTGCCTGAAAAACCAGTGCCAGCTCACCTCTTGTTCTTTCAAACAAGAGTAAATTATTCTCTAAAAAGCTTTTCCTTTTCTTATCGTTTATTGGGCACAGAAGGAAAGATCAGAAAAAAAAAAAAGCTACCCAGCTCCTGATCCAACTTGGACAAAGTCAGATGCCACCAAATCCAACAAGAGAAGAACAAAGTATTAAACTTGGTCACAGTGATTATCTAGAACTGAACTGACAGTTGTTTCACACACTTTCAACCTCAGTAACATGAAGGTGAACATTTTTTAATTACACTATGATCTAGTATTCAGTTTCTCATGTATGAAGTGTCAGATAGCCCCCCAATGCACAAAGTTATTTAGAATACACTGTAATAGTACCCTTTATCTCCCATAATGTGCAGAATATGTACACAATGCTTACTAAAAATGAATCTAAATATTAAACAACATTAATTTCAAAAAATCTCTTTTCACCAGTCTTCCCTCTCTGAATTGCTGGTGAAGGAATCCTAAAACTCACCCTCAAAAAATAATCATTAGAGTTCAAGCTTGAAGCATAAATGAGAAAGAAAATGGCTTAAGTTCCAAATTAAAAATCTTATTCAAATTTCCAGTAATTATTACAAAGAGACTCATTTTCAGTGCAAGCTGTTTCGAGATCTAAACAGGTTCAGAGTAGATGTTAATTTAAATTTGCTCAAAAACATTAAAGTAATTCTGGCACAAAATCATCCAGCTACTGCACAAGGATGCCAGTATTTCAGGAACTTCTGAACAGATATATTTTCTGCTGATATGCAGAAAGAAATCAAATTAAAGAACTGTAGGGTGTACTTATTCCAGTGTCAGCTCTGGTACAGTGAATATTTATTTTGTCATTCTGCAAATTAAGCATTTGTGACAGTACAAAGGAATTTTGGGATGCATATGCTAACAACATGTCACAGAACTGGAGTTGAAATAATTTCTACTTTGTATTTGTCTGCTGCAGCCCCACATAAGAAGAAATGTACAAGTTCTTAATAACAGGACACAGAGCTCAGAGCAAACTGGAGGAAAACCCAAAGAATGAAAGAATTCCTTCCAGTCTAAATGACAGGGATGTTAACCCTGCTGCCACATGAACGCAATTTAAGGAAGTCTATTTATCTCCTTTCTCCTAATTCTTGAATCAGAGCAGCAACGTGAGGCTGGAAGGAAACCTATGGAGTGTGTCTCCTTGTCTATAGCTAAGAGAAAAAACACAGAAATCCTCTAGAAAAATTTGGGGTAAACTGGGCAACTATGACCTCCAGAAAACAGAGCAGTAACTTTTATATCACAGCAACAGATCTGGCTGGACTAGGTCTGTCAGTGGCATAAAGCATTCCTCAGTAACCCAGAAAGGCTGCAATCAGTGAATCAGAGAATGGGTTGGGTTGGGAGGGACCCTTCAAGATCATCTAAGTCCAACCCCCCTGATGTGGGCAGGGGCAACTTTCACTAGATCAGACTGCTCGAAGCCTTGGACCAGCCAGACTTCCAGCAATGGGGTATCCACAACTCTGGGCAACCTGTTCCAGTGTCTCACCACCCTCACAGTAAGTGTCTCCTCTATACCCAATCTAAATCTACTGTCTTTTGAGTTTAAAATCATTGCCCCTTGTCCTGTCACTACAGGCCCTGGTAAAAAGGTCTCTCTCTGACCTTCTCATAAGCCCCCTTTCTATACAGAAAGGCCGCTATAAGGTCTCCCTGGAGCCTTCTCTCCTCCAGGCTGAACAACCCCACCTCTCTCAGCCTGTCCTCACTGAAGAGGTTCCATCCCTCTGACCGTTTTTGTGGCCTCCTCTGGACCCGCTCGAGCAGGTCCACAACTTTCCAGTGCTGAGGACCCCAGAGCTGGACACAGTGCTCCAGGGGGGTCTCACAACAGCGGAATAGAGGGGCAGAATCTCCTCCCTCTACCTGCTGGCCACACTTCTTTGGATGCAGCCCAGGATACAGTTGGCCTTCTGGGCTGCAAACACACACTGGTCAAATGTACAATCTTTTAGAGCAGACTCACACTATAAAACATTTTTTTCCATAGCTAGAAACCTGTATCTGCTACTGCTCTTGAAGTACCAGACACAGTCCTAAGGCTTTCCCCTCCTGAGTTCTTCCAAAACTGGAACTCTAGACACCATTAATTCCTCCTGCAATCCCATTTAGCCATATGAATCCCATTCCCTTACTGGATGTTTTTATAAGTTTTCAGACTTATTCTTACCTCAGCAGCTACAAAGATCACTTTGCTTTTTACAGTACAAAGGAAAACTGAAGGCAAGTCCAGAAACCTTCTGAATTTAAAAAGCAAGACTAAGATGCAAATGAATGGCACAGCATGGTATACCCAAGGCTATCCAAGATCACAAGACTGCCTTACATGCCTCAACACTATTTTACCTTCTTAAAAATCTTAACATACTTAATACATTGTCTTGAAATACCGATTTCTTTTTTAAACATCAAGAAACTTTTCTGAGTAGATTAACAAAGCATTATTTACCACACACTCCACAGCATCACAGTGTTCAGAACAACTCTGAGCAAGGAGAAGGCACAACCACCAGTGTGGCCCCTTTACTCCAATGTACCTGTACACCAGCACACCCTTCATAAAACTCATCCGACCTGCCATTTCCTGCCTCCTGACAGCCATTCTGACTAACCCCTGAGCCCCAACCCCACCTCCTTGCTATCAGTTGGCAAGAACCATCACAGTGCTCTGGATGGTTCGAAGTTCCACATGTACCAGTTTGGGGGACACCATGTGGGGATGCTGATGTCAACAGCCTGAAATCAGCAGCTCTGTTCAGCTGGGGTTTGAAGGTTCTGCTTCCGTGCTGAATTTGGTAGGAATCAGCTTATGGTCAAAAAAGTGTGGAGAAAAAGATAACAAAGAAGTGATATGCAGAACAAGTCTAATTATTTAGGAAAGCAAGGTAACAGAGAATACTGTCATTAAGAACATGACCACAGAGAGAAGGGAAGTGTGATGTCACAGATGGTGGCTTGCAGTGGTTTCATCCTGTCCAAGGAGGTTTCTGTGCAGGGAAGAATGGCATCACCTGGCCCAAACTATCTCTTACAGACAACATACACGAGAAGGTTTATCCCAACCATGTATGATTGCAGTACACTAGCTAAAACTCATTTAGGCCACCTCAGAAAAAGTAATATTGAAGAACGATAGATGTCAGGTTTTTCCCACATAGACTTTTCTAATGAAGACATCAGACAATGTTAACAGGTTCGGCAATTACAGCTCTAAAATTTAAAGCCTACAAATTAATTAACCAATATTTCAAAAAATCATGAAGTGCAGTTTTGAGGCTAGGCAGACAGCAGTGACTTGCCTTGACTCATCCTGAGGCCTCTTTCCAAACCACTCACATGAATGCAAGAACATCCAAGTTTTACCTTTCTGACCCGTCCTACGTCCAGAACATCTATTTCTGAAAACTTTGAAGACAAATACTATCTTGTTTGACTTCTTAAAAAGTTAATACTAAGAGAACATAAAGTTCCAACTCCTCCATCTCTTCCTCAAAGTACAAAAATACCAAGCTAGACTGAGAAGGTAAGGACTAAGATTTAGTCTTTGCAGGACTTAACTCCCCATTTTCTCCTCAGCCTCTAGCCCACATCCTAAAACTAAAGCCATTCAAAGCGCAAATACGTTGCTTTTGCAGTTGAGGTAAATCCATATAGTAGTTTTGTCACAAAATGGTTCCAATGACCTGTGTTCCCTTCCATTCACATTAATGGACACCTTGTCTCTTTAGAAACTGCTCTCCCTCCTGACAACAGCTTTTTTAATGACATCCCAAAGACAGAAGAACAAACAAGAAACCTTCAACTCTACCTGCTGAAGAGTTAAAGACAACTTCACTGTGTTATAACTTTTCTCAGCTCATCATCAGTCAGAGACAAGACTTCCATGTAGTAAGCAGCTCTTTTCAACTGGTGAACTCAATAGCTGCCCTCTACGAAAGAGTTCCTGGTGGGCTTTTAAACTTTACATTATGACAAAGACCAGAAACCTGGTGGACCTCCATCCCAACACCCTTTAAAGATAGGTATGTTAATAAATGAAAGGCAATCAATTGCAACGTTGAGTAAGAACACACACCCAAATGTTTTTAAGTAGCATAAAATATTAAAAATAACTCATATGGCCTCATACAACAGCCACAAAGTCTTTTTTTTTTTTTTAGGGACAAAATACTCTCATTCAAGTAAACCATGACAGATGATGAAATTTAATTCACATGTATAAATTGTGAGAATAAGCTAGCAGAAAACGATGTTGGGAACATTCATGGACTGGGTTACAGCCCTGATTACTGCCAAAATACCAACGCTTGTGACTGAAAGCTCCAGAAAACTGGAGGCCTGACTTTTGGGGTTTTGGGAAACTGAATGCCATGAGACAGACAGTGTGAATGATAAGCGTGGAATTTCTGAACATGTTACGTGCAAATAACGTTACTTTCGTATTAGAAAACTTGGTAGCAGTGGCTTATTTCTTCTTACTTTGTTCTATCCTCATTTTTCCATCATTTACAACCATTTCAAGCTTAACTTGCACAGCAGAACTAGCTAGTCTCAAGTCCGTGAGACGAGTTAGTATGTGAACCACATATGTAAAATCTACAGTAATTTGTAATTCAGATGCCTTGCTTTCAGAACCACCTTGTGTTAAAGTATGGAGTTGGAGATCAATTAACCACAACTCAGAAGTGCCCTGAAGCTTAAAAACCAGCAATGCACAAATCAATATTTAATTAGTAGTCAGTGCAGGAGCTAAGAATATAACAGAAGTTATCTACAAAGTGTATATATTATAAACCACAAAGTGAAATAAATATCAATGTGCACTACCCACAGCGTCAGCAATTAAATACTACTAATATTTCAATGTAATTTTTTAAATATATCCTGCTTTTGACAAGAATTTGGGAACAATCACCCTATTTAGGCTACAAATGGCACTTATGTGCCATTATCTGGATAACCCAAAATTCCAAAATCAAATTTTTTCCACATATTTCTTTTTCTACGGCAGGGAATAAAGTAGGCTTGGAGAGGTTTCCTTGTCCTTGAGCTGCTCACATCCCTGAGTGTTTCCCTCTTTAAATTTCTGCATTCTTCAGAAATTTGAGATAAGGCAGACAAATCAAGGTGTATCTTAGCTTCAACACAGATTTTAGGCAATTTTAACAATACAACAAAGGAGTAAAAATAAGAAAATGCAAAGTTACCAGGTTTTCCTGAACAGACTGCATATGGTCTCAACTAGTCACCAGATCAGCTATATAGAAAACATGGTTACTGAAGAGATGAAACCCAATATTAACTAAAATGTGCCAACTTGCAGAAACTCTGCATTGCTGCCACTTAAGAGGACTGAGAAAAATAATAGTTCTACCATTCCCAAAAGCAACAAGTCTTTTGTTCAGTTTCTATAATCTTCTATAAATTGACTATAACTTCTACAAGAGCAAAAATTCTAGACTCGAGGCCAAGCTTTGGGCCTTCCCTTTAAACTACGTTTCAAATATTCACAGGTTCCCACTAACGTCTCTTGAAAAATTAACTTGAAAAAAAGAGGAAAAGAGTTTGTACTGAAGAGACAAATTTTAAGTAAACCCTACCAAACTCACCCAAATAACCCAGAAAATCTTCCTTAGAAAAATATTTTACAGTTCAAATGCAAATCAAGGGATTAAATATTTTCTCTAAAAATACAAACAAGGTGAGGAGCTTGAATAAAGATGGGTTTTTAGTCTTGTTCTTGAAAACTGATGAGCCTTCTGATTGAATGCAACCCTCCCTCCCACCTTAACAGTTTCACACTTTGCCCACTAAGAATAAGGGGATGCACAACTTGCATTAGAAAAGCATTAGATACTAAAAGAATAATTAACTCTGTATTTGTGCATTTCAGCTGATTTTTAAACCCATGATGCTCCCCTGAATGTGGCTATCACAAATTTTCTTTTATGACGACACCTTCAAGTGGGAGGTTTAGTTAGAAAAGCTAAAACAGCATCTTCTGACCCATATTACTCATACTGCCTGTACACAGTTACTGCAGTGATGGCAGCAGCGTTCTGTGCAGGTTTTTCTGCTGTCATCACTATGGATACAGAGACCATCAGTATATTAAGCAATATAACTTAGAGTTTTCCTTTCCTTCTCTTTTCCAGGGGAGAGTTGCATTTATTTTACATCTCCAAAGCTGTTTGTTATGAAAAGCAACATCCAAAATATTAATTTATTGTATTACTATCAGGATTCAGTCATTTTTATGTCAGTGGGACTTTGGATTTAGTACAGAACTCTTAACTCTTATATCCTGTTCCTTCAGGAAGGATAAGAGTAACTGGTGAAAGATTCACACCATATACATATGTTTACACACACCCCAAGCAAATCTTCCAGGTAGCTTTGGCTTGGCTTCTCTTCAAACCTTATGAACAGGAAATCTCTCAATCAAAGCCCAGATTTCACCATCACCACCACCAGATGTCCCATTCTTCATTGACTACCTACATCTACACAAGCGGGCCTCTTAAAATAAAAAAACATTAAAAAAAAAGAAAAAGTCACCCAAAAAAAGCTTCCCCCCCCCCCCAACCACCTTCATGCAGGGTCACATCTGTTTAGGACTTAGCACAGAGCTAGAAGCACAAGGCTCTGGCTGAATACAAATATAACCTGTGCTCAGGATATTTTTTTAAGGTATCAAAGAAGGATTAATGCATAGCCCCTAATACCACCCAAAACAGAGGTTCAAGTTAATATCCTGTTTGCTTGTCTGTTTTTCAAAATTAAAAAAAAATTATGCAAATGCTTCTAAGGTAAATTATTCACCACAATAAGAGCTCAACTCCAATTTAGATGTAAGGTGATTTTTGTAAGAGCTAGCATACATTAAAGGCAGAGAAGTACAACCTGAATTGTTCTGCTTAAAATAACTATGATGCAACACAGTTCAGACTCCCAGGAATATTACCACTAGGCAAAACTACACAAAGAGACTTCCAGAAACAGGAGAAAGTTAAAGCACACTGAATATTATACTATGAGAAAAAAACCTTCCACTCCTTTTGGACACTGTTCTTGTAGAGATCGTTTAGACTAGAGGAACAGGCCGAAAGGAAGAACTCAATGATCACAGCTGCCTCAGTTCCTCTGGACCTTAACACCTACTATGATTCTGCCAAGCTTTTATCATCCTATCCTGAAAGTTAAACTGAGTAGACTGATCCTGAAAGAGGGAAATGACAACACAACCACCTGCTTACAACACATACAAAGAGAACCTGGAATGCCAAACTTCCCTGGAATGCAAACATGCCTGTTGACAACCATCACTTTTTAAGTGCCCTTTTCCTTTCCACATTCTAAATATGATTTTATTTAAATAAGAAATGACCTTTTATTTTTCAGTGGGAATCTTGGTTAGCACTTTAAAGACAAACCTTCCACGACACAGCTGGGAGCGGACTGTGTTACAATATATCTTCCACATGTTGTTAAAGGGCAGTATTTCAGTGATACCTGAAACAGCTATTAATAACTTCTGGTAGGTGATCAGGGCTCCCTCTTGGTACAGAGCATTATAACTCATTTAATGCATTCATTTATGGGTGCAATTATAGACTCGTATCGCCTTCTCATGCCCTCTTCATCCTCCTTAATAAAGAAACAGTGTCCAAGCTGCCTTTGTCCAGATTCTTGCCCAGGGAATTCAAGTTGCCTGCTTTACTTATTGCCACAGGAACAAAAAAAAAAAAGTACTGATTCATAACTACCAGTAAGAATGAACAAAAGAAATCACATCACTTCTGACAGTCATCTACTCTATACCCAAGATAGCAGTATATGTGGACAGTACACAATATAATCAAAAATCAACCACCATTCCTGCCAATTCCTGCTACTGTAAATGGATTTAATGAAATTCAAGCACATGAAAACACAGCATTATTTCCAAAACTTAATAGTTCCAAACGAAAATGGCAACTAAAGAATTATGATGCATTAGGAAGACTAACACAACTCAAGGTTTCAGACAAAAGAATCAACAAACCAAATTATCTACAAGCGTCTAGACATAAAGGGGAGTCAGGCTGAAAGGATATATTCTGGCTGTTCACACATAACCAGTAATGCGTCTTACAAACACATGAGAAGGAAAGACATCCTATCAGAGGCTTCTAACACTGTATTGCATGATTTTCTATCAGCTTTACAACTAAGAATAACACACCTTGCATTTACAAAATGAGATTACTAGCAAGACAATATCACAGAAAATCTGGAGGGTTTAGTGAATCAAAAATTAACAAGAACTATTCAGACTAATGAAAGAAGGGGAAAAAAATCAATAAAATACTAATATTATGGCAAGATTAGTGGGCAAGGTGTGCCAGACATAAGGAAGACAAGTAACCTTTTCACTTTATACACTGCTGACAAGGGTTAAGCTAGAGTATCAGGTCCCATTTTGAGCACAGCACAATATTTATAAGTCCTGAATTTCCTGAGGAGTGAAATTCCCTGCATCCCAGGCACTGCTAATTAAAACATGTTTCAGGAAGTGCACTCAAGACTGCTTCTCTTCAGAGGAAGTTCTCCATGAACGTCTGCCAGGAAACAACCCTGATCTTTCCTTTGCTACAGCACACACAAACCAACCTTGGCAACCCGTCACTGGCTGGTCCTGCTGCCTATCATGCTGGCTAGTATTTTTTCCACAGCATTTTATGACTTGTCATTATGTTTGTATCCACTAATTTTCCTTCTTTCATAAGGACATTCATTGCAACCTTATCTACAACTCCAACTCAAGATTCTACACCAGTAACAACCACTATCACAAAGGTTAACAGGAAGTCTGGCAAGCCTAACCTAGCTTACGGGTAAAAATTGAACTTTTCAAGCCTTGAAAAGACTATGGTCTGGTTCAAGTTTTGGTCTTTTTGATGCTCTCAAAATTCTTCAAGTTGCTTTTTTATGAGCAGGAAGGTAACAGCGTTTTCAAGGTGCAAGACTGATGTGGAGTTGATTCACAAAGTATCTGAAATCTGGACATAGTGGAAAGTTAAGAAGTCCACCACCTAGCAGTGAGGAGCACATTATCACAATTTTGTACAAGAATGGTCTTTGTGAATGAATCAGAATATCCTGCTGCTTTTAGAAACTTTCCTAGCCCAGCGTTAAACAGACTTGTGCATTTCCTGCAGCAAATAACAGGCAGTACAGATTGTAACCCATTAACCAAAATACAGGATCACAGGAGAGTTATACATTACCAACGAGCAAGTGACGGTTCTCACAGAAACAGAGCTACAGCAAACTTTACTGCAAATAGAGCCCTGCATTCCCAAAAGCTCTAAGTCTATTTTTAGAGAAGTGATAAATACTTTAGTGGGATGTAACAGAATAGCCGTAGTGAAACAGAATTGGTTTTGCTTTTTAGACCAATAAAATGAGTTGCATTCACCTTCATTACAATTATAAATAAGAGCCTACCACCGTAACAGCTAGAAACACATGTACAGGCATGCTTGACTTCAGACACAGGAACTACTCTTACTGATTTGAACACGTCAACATGCTGGCACAAATCTCAACAGGTATGTATCTGCAGGGCTGGGACAAAAGAAAAAATTAGTTGCCCCAAGACAAGAAGAGCGTATTCTGTAAAAAGGTCTCGACATTTCCAAGCTGAAACAATGCTGCAAGGATACAGGCTAATGTCCTGATGTATGGGGAAAAGCTTCATGGATATCTAACCCAGTCAATCGTTCAGAAATCTGAAATATAAGCAGCCTGGCAAGTAGGAGCAGCAGCATGACATGGCTATTTCTGGCATCATCAGAATGTACTGCTACAGATCCATCCAAGTCGTATTACAAAGGAGTACTATTTACAGAGTCAAACTTTGTTTTCTGCTTTGTATTTCCCTATTTGCATTTATCAGAAGGGCTAGCAACCAAAACAAATTTGTTTGGGTATACAGAAGACCTCTGGCACCTCCAGGTTTTAGAAGACTAAAACCCTACTTCATTCTATCTCAGTAACATATTCCAAGATAATCCAGGCAGGCTGTGGTTTTATTAAACTCCACTGAGGGGATAAGACAATTAAGAAGAGTATCACAAGCACTGAAATTTATTTCCCCCAGTCCACTTACTTCTATGTAAAAGACAACAGTTGCCTGGGGCCAGGCTGAAGAACAACAGCTATGCCAAGCAAAGGCCAGGACAGAGTCCAGGAAGGCACCACATGGCATGGTTTGTGATCCTTACATTCAAGCTCATTGTTTTTAAAACGCTAGTGATGCCTGCCAGTACACAGAGCCCTTCACAGCAAGGACCCAGCCAGAGAGAAGAATGTGTTCTGCACTGAATCGCTGGTGAACTCACACACACTTGTGAACCCAGCCTGCTCAGAAGAAGTTGAAGTTCACTATAACCTTGCTGGAAAAGTAAATCTTTCTCCACTGACCCAAAAGTCCAGAATCATAAACCAGATAGCAAGCCCAACAAAATTCCACTTTCGGAAGCCAGGAGGAGCTATGAGCACATAGGTGTTATTGGCAAGAAGCAATATAAATTAATTATCTCGACACTTAAGAATAGAGTGCTTATTCTTTACAGTTTTAAGTACAAACTGAAATCTTTTGAAACAGATTTTGTATCAAGGGAAAAGCACTGAACGTATTAAAACAAGATTACAAGCATAACATCCAAAATACACGGAAATCACAGATCTTGAAAGCTTTCATCAGGAAAGCGTTTCTCACTGTAAGAGATAAAAAGGAACATTAATTTATCCATCTACCACACTGTTTTTAAATGAGTGCTATGTTGGATACAAGGTTGTTCATTAAATACTAGTTTAATTTCAGCTGAAATAAAACCATGAAGTTGGAAAGCATCTGATGTCACTTGCTGTAGGGATACACAATCAGAACATCATCTTTGGGAAGCTGCTTCTCAGGTGGAAATGCTAGCAGCACCTGCTGCCAATGGCTGACATCTTGGAAAACACACACACAATGAACACACGTACAATTACGCACCAATTCAGTGCATAAAGACTGGCCTGAGGAGTAAATCAGAATTATAAAGCTAAACAGAACTGTTGCTCATGATCCCTCCCTATTGATACACATGTTCCGCATTCACTAATAAATAAATAAATCAGAGTAAATAATCAGCATTAGTAAGACAAAGAATACTTTATGAGCTGAAGCAACTAAGTGTCATCCATGTATTCAGGGTTTCTGGATGATGTTAGCAGAGTCATTTAGTCAAGTTTTGCACAATCACCATGCTTTTTCTCTTTTGTGGACACATGCCTGGATACCTGGGAGGTTAAACACAGAACTGCCAAGTACTTTCAGGTGCTATTCAAATCAGTAAGAGATCTGCTTTGAGTGCAAATTTCAAATGTTCCAACAAAAACCGGCATGTCTGTGCAGGGTCCTAAAATTGAAACCTTTGATCCTAAGTTCTGTGACTCCATCCAATACAGATACTAATGCCACTGTAAGATGAACAGGTAAAGCCAGCACTACCATGGCAAGCTTTACAGGAAAAATCCAGCTTGTAAGACAAGGGCTTGAAGAGTGCAGTGAATACACAAGTATATTTTTGGTACCAAACAAGGTAGTGGTTCTGTGGAACAAAGTACATGACATAACATCACATAACAAAAAGACTATCGTAATTCACATGAGAGCTTACATTTTTGCAATATGAATACAAGACTTACAATAACAGTTTATAAAGCACCTGGGTAAACAAGAGATTCAGACAATTTTTCTGTTATTTCCACTGGAACTGTCATTCCAGTAAAAAAATACAAATACTTCAAATGTAAACCTGACAAGTCAGAAGTACTCGCAATTTACATTGAAGATCTTCTGCTGTTTCTTCTTACTTGCCATTATATTTCACAGTTTTGTTATTCACAGGGCTGGTTTTCTATAGTCTTATCTAGGAAGGTACTGCAAGATATTTACCTAACAAACTAATAAATACTTAGTTGTCATGGGTTTACCAGGATATGACTCACTTCAGCCTTTTACAAACCATGTATTCCAAAGAACAAACGGCTTCAGTTCACAAAACATACAAGTGTGCTTTTTTGCCTATGACATCACAACAGTCATAGCTGTTCTTTTTAAAAGGTCAAACAAAATGAAAGGAAGCATTAAAAAACCCTGAAATCATAGGTCTGATTTATAGGTTTTTATAGATGATAAACTGAAAGGGGGGGGGGGGGGCAGCCTGTTTTGTGTCCCCCTCCTTGTTTTCTGGATTTCGCACACTATTAGTTTTCCATGTTCAGCAAATATTTTTAAAATGTCAGGGTTTCCATCTGAATCACAATTCAGAAATAACACAATACATAAGGCAACAAATTTTAGTCTTAATTGAGAAAAGTATCAGTATTTGTGCTTTTAAATCAAACTGAAGTACTTCGGGGGTTTTCCAGTTTGGGTGACAAAACTGAAAGCTACTGGGTTTTAAACCACTCATTCCTTGCAGTGGTGAAAGTAGATGGAATTCCTTGGAAAAAACTAACTGTATAATGCAAACAAATATCACCACATACCAAAAAAGGGAAGGGAGAAATCAGAAAGGAGAAGCAATTAGCAAATAAACTTGAAAACTTAAGTTTAAAAAAAAGGCTGACTAACAGCCAGACCACTCCAAGTAAGAAGCAAAAAAACCTACTGAAGAATAAAGACATCTACCCCTGCAAACGTAGACAGTCAGGAGATGTTAAGTGACACTCTGCTGTTTCCTGAAGGTGAAAATATGGAGAGGTCCTGGAGAGACAATGCTCTGAAGTTGAACTGTTAAAGAGAGCTGTCTGAAATCCCATCAGGGGCCTAGTCCACGTAAAATGCTAGCAGCCACATCTCCTGTTGTTCTCAAGTGCATTACAGCCCAGGCTAGGAGAATGTTAACATAATCTATGAACAGGTGATATAAAAGTTTTAAATAAGGCTCTCCACGTCAGAAAGTTAGACAGAGAAGCAGTCTTGAAGTAGCAGGAAATTAATTTTGTTACCTGCCAAAGCCTAAGCGATAGAAAAAAAATATCTAATACAGGCTCCCAAACCACCAACCACAGGGAAGGCTGCAGAAAGGAATAATACACCCCACAAACCAGAAAATGAAAAAAAAAAAAGTATCCAATAAGTTTTTCTAGCCACGCTCAAATATAAGAATATTCCAAACATCCATATATGTTAGCAGCAATAAAAGCACAAGTCAGAAATAACAAGTATACTGTGTAATAAAACTGAAGTTTACAAATATAACCATTCACTCTGGGAAAAGAGAGGGCCACAAGGAACCAGAAAAATAGGAGACCAGAAATAGATTCCTGTAATACAAAGAATACTGCGGTTACCCAACTTCTCTACTCTTGCTTTTAGCTAAACTACTTAAGACTAGGCCAAGTGCCTCCTACAGTGAAGATTTTAAGACAATTTTTACATACTAGAGAAAAGCAGAATATGAGACTATCATTAACATTTTGCTCCAAAACCAGTATATGGCTCTGATCAGACAATTTTCAGCTAAGTAGTTTTTGTAAGCTGTTTTCTCACCTACCAATTCCTCCCATGCAGGATAAATTACTTGCTGCACAGGTCTACCCACCTCTGTACTCCTCAGGCTGAACTGAAGTGCCCTAAGTGGGATGTCAAGAGAAAGGCCAGTTCTAGGAAGCTCAAGGAGAAAGACAAACCAAGAAATTCTGTTTTAACACCCACTGTTTAAAAAAATCAAGATTTTCAACAGTAATTACAAGGAAAAAACAATAAAAATAACCTCAACTTGAACCATTTTACCCAGAATAAAACCCTGTGTAAAACTGAAATCATTAACTGTTCCACAAACCTTAAGTAGGCTTTCCAGGTCTCAGCAGCAGGTGCTCAAACTGGGATGAAACATGAAATCTGAAATGAATATTTAGAATTGATTAGGATATTTTCTTGACCTTATGTCAAAGTAGTCAAATATCCAACAAACTTAAAAGCAAATAACCGATATTCTTACTATCAAGACAAGATAACCTTCCAATGGAATACACTGCAGTACATACCTTACTTTACAAGTGCAGATTATTTAGCTGTAAATCCTTGGGGGGTGGGGAGGGGACATGCAGAAGGAAGTTTGTGGAAGTAGAAGCCAGGTTACGTCAGCTTACGTTTGACTTCAAAATAGATACCTTAAAGTTGTCAGCAATCCTGCAAGTCTCATGAAAGTAAACTAAAAATTTCACGAGTTGTACGGTCTTGGTATTTTGAAGGAGAAGGGTTAAAGGAGGATTCTGTATAGCTAACATACATTTAATGGCAACAACAATTCAGTAAGTACTGAAAACCCCGACAAGTGATTCAAAATGTTAGCAGCATCCATATCCAGAATTAGAAAGAGTGCTTCCCTGGGAAAAAAAAAAAAAAAAAAGCGTGTGGGAGGAACTAGTGAAATGCATTTACTGCCTCAGAGTATGTGCATCATAGGACAGCCAAGCCACTTTTTAGCTGAAGTGACAAATACATACAGATATAGCTCACCACACACACTTAACACCACAGGTCTTTCTGGACAGTGTTTTTTTTCCTTAAAGGCAATGATCTATCCGAAAGAACTCCAGAGTTCAGTAACCTACAGTTGGTTTTGCTACCTCGCTATTGTTTTTGCTCTTTTGCATCTCAAACAAATATATACTGTAAGGACAAAGGCAGTACCAGCAGAAAGCCCAACCTTACATATTAAGCACTTAGAAATCAATTTTTAAGAACTGTTTCTGAACCTTTATTCACCTTCGCTACTTTTTTCCCCACACACACAAAGGCCACCAAAAGATTTCCACAAGAAAAAAGACACTGATGAGATAAAGTAACACAAAAAAGTTGACAGAAATTGTATAAAGATTTTTTTTAAGCATTCATCTAAGCTATAATAAACTGAAAAAACAGGAAAACCAAAATACTTAAAATTTCTACATGAAAGCCACAGAAATGAGCCTCAGACACTCACCTGCAACACACATCCATACCATTGGGAAAAATATCACAGAGAAACTTAAACTGCTTTTATGGTGGCATGCAAAAGGAATGGCACTGTCTCGAAATACTAATTTTAAACTTAACACAGAATCTGTTGAGTCAGCTGGCTGTTCCATTATCTCTACCAGACTGAGTGGCAAATGACAGCTTTCCCCAGAATCATGTCTGTTATGAATATTATAGAATTAGTCGTGATTTGGGACAATTCGTGAAAACATCAACAATTAACACAATGGGAATGACATCATGACAAGTCCTTTATGAAAAAGGAAATCGCTCATGAGACTGTTTCTCAGGTTGATAAACCCATGCAGTTATTGATTTAAAGATGTTTTCTGATATGGCAAAAGCTACTTTTAATTTCCAAGGTTGATCATAATGACCTTTCCCCATTCTGGGAAGTTACATCAACAGCACCCTTAACGCATTTGTTAAATAATTGTCTGTCATATCACGGGACTTACTCAAATAGAAAATCAAAAAGGAAGCACAACTACTAGAAAAATATTACTTTAATTGCTTAGGTATCAATAATGCCAAAACTTTAAAGCATGTTAAATTTTCCACACAAGTTGTCGCACCAATTTTCAACGGAAATACCCGTGTGTGTAGAATCCCGTGTAGAAACACTATCGTGATTTGATGTTGGAGGGCAACCCTAGAGCACAGATAAAGGGGCTCCCTTTTGGTCATTAGCTACTAAAGGAGTAATGCAGTCAGAGACCACCCACACACAGGATCCTTTCGTCTCCCTTACGCTGACAGCCACTTCCAGCCATACCTTCCCAAGATTTGTTTTCACAGGCTACTTACTGATTTACTTCATCAATTACTTAGGAAGCAAGTTTGACCAGTTGTTAATACATCTTAAAACATCTAACCCTACCTGGTTTTCAGTTAAAAGATAGAGCATCTGACTTGTAGATCTAAACCTCCATATACACCGTCTGAAATCTCAAGTTTTGTCTTCCAGTATCATTCCATTCCCTCTCCAGTTTGACTTCTTCATCAAGCATACCACCGAAGACATAAGCCAATTACTCGCAACCAAGTATAAAAGTCTTAAAATACCTCTAGATGTGGAGATCGTTTCTCAGCTTCCTTATGTTTTCAGCTACCTTTAAAGCTCTTCAATCGTGTTCAAGAACATTTGTCCTCTTTGCCCTCATTGCTCCATTCATTTCCTCCTCAAATTCCTCTTCTTCTAATCCTCTCCCAGATCCTCTATTTCAACACAGCAATTCTCAAAAAAGCTAAAGATGGACCACAAAAGACCAACTTTACTTGTTTCACTTCCCTTTCCCCCTACCTCTGATCCGCAGCACCAAAGTGAATAAACAATTTGGTGCGATGCAACATTTTTATCCTTATAAAACATTTAATGTGATAAGATCTGCTCTCTACCGATGCCCCTTTGGCACTAGAGCAAGTCATGGGAGAACTCCACAAAAGATCACAGTAGACAAGAAATACTTCAAGAGCTCTGCCAGTACCACAATTTCTGGGCACGAGTAGTATTTTCTTTACCAGAGTTGAGATTATAATTAAGTTATCTGTGATGTTATTGTTCCTGCTAGCTGTATGTATAGGTTTTTAGATACTCTCCTACATCTCTCAAACAGCTGTATATATACACATCTCCTCCACATCTTGAGTAATGAGGGTAATCAACCTGCCTGAGCACTTTCAGCAGTAGCACCAAGAAGAAAGCTGTGCAGAAGAATACTACGGCACAGCCCTGAGTACAGTCTACCAACAAATGACTATGGCCTTCAGAAAAAAAATCCAGAACAGTCAAGGCAGCTACTGAATTCTAGACTGACTCAAAGGCACTATTTGTACGGACACAATGCTGTGAAGTTTTCATAATCCTGAAACCCAGTGTTTCAGGGTAATTGGTGTACAAGTATTAACTTCATTTTAACATTGCTTAGTGGCTTGAACACCAGGAGAACACAGTCCATAAAGCAGAATTTGGAACAGATTCATTGGACCCAAACACAGATCCTAAGCACATCACCACAAAACATACCCATATGGCCACCGTCAGCCTCACCACCAGTAGTTCTAAGAAACTTTAAACCAGATTGTTATAACTTAATTGCGGGAAGAAGGGCAAACTTCAGTTAATATCTCAATTCCGTATATTAAAAACATGAGAAAAATAAAAGAGTCCACACTATCACCTCCTATTCACAAGAGCCATCACACAAAATCAGCTATAAAGACAAAGATTTAACAACACAGAACACAAGTTCAACATAACCCTTAAAACTGCTGTAACACAGACTCAGTCCAAAAAACGATCACATTTCAGTCAACAGCTGCACATTAAGTACTCACATTATATGCACATGGGCACCAGTTCCCCTCTCCTCATTTCAACTATGCTTCAAACCATTTCTCAAAACTCACTACTTTCATCTTGCCTTTCCAAAACCGACCTCGACTCAGCAACCCACAAAGTCTTGTTTTATTTTACTACTTCTATCAACCTCAAGAATAAGGTATTAAAGCACGTGTGCTTTATGTACATTTATTTTCACAACTTGCTGCAATCCTCACCCTTCCCGTAATTCCACTCTGTGATCTCTTGCTTGGTATAATATGACCAATGTTCCTAGTCCCACTTGAGAATACTGTGGTTCAAGATCTATTTCAACAGAGGTAACAAAGACTTTTGAAGAAAGAACTTCAATGAGATCACCATTTATCTGCAAAAAGCCACACAGATAAATACATTATAGAATGCCAGAATTTGTTTCCTAGGAAGGGAAGCTCCTGTGTTCAATACTCAGACTATGAAACAGTTTAAAGGTTTTGTTTGCCTTTAAGAGAAGAAAAAGCTGATTCAGTTGTAAAATGAAGCCAACGATACACACTCCTGTCTTAAAGGATTCCCTCTCCTCTTTTGATGAAAAGAGAGCAAGGCATAACACTAGCTGTTGAAAGCACTGAAACAGCGTGAGACAAGCAGTACTGCCACCACACAAAGAAAATCTCCCCCTTCTATTAAGGGTGAATAAGCAGGGGCTTGTAGTCTATGACACAACTAAACTTTCACTTCATTTAAATCCCCATCTCAGAACTCATCATCCATGCGGCACACCATCTTCTTCTAAAGGTGCCTTAATGTCCTAAAGAAATCTACTTGGTTGTTTATTAATTTCACACAGGTAACAAATTTCCATCAACAAGGGAATAAAATCCAGAGGACTAACGCTCAATTTCTTATAAAAATGAAATATTGAGGCAAATTCTAGGCAGAAGTGTATTTGGTGTTATATCCCACTCCTTTTAACTCCACTCTTCAATTTTTACAGAAGCTCTATGTTATTTTTTTGTTTCCATCCACAACCAGAGAAGTACAAGCAGTAAATTCAATCTAATATTCACAAAGCATAAAAGAAGAGAGTCAGAATATTCCCACAAGACAAGCACATGCCATCTACTTTTTTTCCCCCCTATTTCTCTTATAAAATTCTGTACCACCAAATTACATGGGCAAATAAAAGGAGTATTATTCACTTCTGGAAACAGATTGATTTTCCAGATAACCACTGATTAATTAATATGCCCAAAGCAATGTATGTATATATGCACCAAGGTATATAATAACAATGCTATCCTCCTTGGAGGAAATTCCTCATACCCCATCAGCAAAAAAAAAAAAAAAAAAAAAAAAAAAAAAAAATCACAGATCTTACAAAGGTAATGCTAAAAAAGAAATCCACATAAATCAGAAATTAGGATTATCCTGATAATGAAGATTTAGTATCTAGTCTAACTAGATGCTTTTATAACTGCTTAAATATCATTTAATACAAATGACAAGAAAAAGGCTTCCCCTTGCCTCCACACCACATAGGGTTTTTTTAAACACTGTTAAAATTTAGAGGCAGAAGCTGCTGGAATTAACATTTACTGCTACTTCTGAGTTTTCAGGGAGTCTTTAAGCTAACAAGTAAAGCTAAGCGTGTAACCTTTTGTAAGCTGTTTGGTATGGTCTGGGGAACTAAAAGTAATTTTTTTAAAAAAAACCTATCAGAACAACAGGTTTATTCTTTACTTTCATACGGAACATCTCAAATGCAGGGTGCGTCATTAACACTGGTTTCCAGCAAAGGCTGTACTGAAAACAGCCAGCCATACCACATTTTGTCTTCCTACACGTTTTCACTGCAGATTACTTAAATGTTTCCCTATCTCGGTAATAACTTACTTTGTCCATGACAAAATGCTGAGAAACATTTTTGACTTGTTTTACCACAGATTAAAGTTATAATTAAGAGGAAGCCTACTGGTGCAACATCAAAAAGCAAGCTATCATATTAAACAGTGATAGTCATGAAAAAAAAAAAGTATAGATTCACAAGAAGTTCCTATTGTTCTGAAAGCAAAGCTCAGTTTATTAACATGTAATAAAATACAGTCATTCATTAAAGGGCAATACCAAAACAAGTAAGAAAACCCATTCTCTAAGGCCACTTGCTTGCACAGTTTAGAAGTCTTGCATGTTTTCTCCCATAAAATTTGTAAGTCTGACAAAATGCCAACTAAGCTAATTGTTCTATTATCAGTAACCAGTTAATAATTCTGTTTTTCAAGCCATATTTAGGGAACACCTGCATCTACAGAAAAGCATGACAGTTTAATTTACAGAAAAGATCTTCTCTCCATTACTTTTACAGCCATAACCAAGAACAGGAGTCCACAAAGAACGTACAACCTGCAACAACTTTACATCAAAGCTGCACAATTTCAGGCAATAGCTAACAAGATAACAGAGAGAACTTGCTTACAGGAACTTGGGGAAAACTATCAGTTGTTGGGGTTACCTTCTGACTATCAGTGTAAATCTGAAAAGTATAACTCCATGCTCTTTACCTGTTAGCATCACTAAAATCACTGCTGGATAGGACTCCAGAGGTCATTTTGTCAATCTGCCACTCCTGACATAGGGATAAACAGCATTTCCCTTCTGACAGATGTCTAATTTGTTCTTAAAGACTGTCAGCAACAAGAGTCCCCTCTCTGATCTAGTCCAATGGTTTGTTACTCTTAGAAGTCTTCCTCCCCAAGTAACCCAAATCTTCAGTCCTATTATTTAAAGCAACTATTCCTTGTTTTAGCCCCCCATAAGCCTTTTTCATCCTTCTGGTAGCCTAATGCATGTGAATAACTTAAGACTACAAGGAGATAAAAAGTTAACATCTTAATTTGTTCAGTTCTTGTGTGTTATGTTCTTCGGGTATCTTCTGCTATGAAAGCATACAAAAAGCAAGGAAACTCCTTTTCTCCAGTGCCCAAAACTGAAACAGCATTCTAACTAAAATCCTACCAGTACTAATTCAGCAGAACAATTACTCCCAAGTATTTTCCCCCTTGCTACTCCACAGTACAGCATTTCTTTCTGTGCACCAGCAGCACAAGGTTAATCACAAATGGAGCACCCATCAATCAATAACCTGCACATCCCACCTTACTCAGCTCTTGAAGAACTTGAAAACTGTTTTGAGCGGACCTTTGAACAACAACATTCAAAATGCACTAAACCCAGTAGGAAGAGAGGCGGTAGAGTTAAGAGGCACCAGAACAAGTACAGAAAACAGCCAGCTTTGCGATTTATACAAATTAAAGTGAAAATGACAAGATAATTAATAAACCAATTGGAATCTAGAAGCCTCCAGGATATAGTGCTTAAGCCTGAAATAGAAAATGAGAACTGATAAAAATTCAGAAATACTTCTTTAGCCATTAATTAACAGCATTCCCATAATGGTGCTATTAGCACAAGAAAGAACAGAAACTGTAATTTGTAAGATTTGCAAAGAGCTTCACTGCAAGCAAGAGACCCTTACATGTCAGCGGTGTGTAAAGGTTTCCTGGGTGAAGGCTGGCAATGGAAAACTAGTTTAAAATGTAATGAAAGTAAACAGTCTTCAATACAATTAAAAATGGAACTTAATAGGTTAAATCCCTTCAACTTGTGGCTCCTCACTTGGGATGTGCATTTTTTTATATATATATATATAAAAAAAAAAATCAACCAGCCTTCCCTCCCCCACTCAAACCAAAATGCAAATGCAGTTCTGAATCAGGCATCATGAAAGGTTAACAAGTACGTGAATTAACTCCAGTGGCCATGCCAAGGTTCATTCCAAGCTGCAACATAGCACCTTAAATGAACAACTCTGCTCCAACATCATAGTTTCTACTTTTCCGTGTGAGGGGTACTTCAAATCCCTCTACAGAAAACACTTCAGAACTGTCATGCGTTTATGTGCCAGCGGACAAAGCCCAAGCAAAGCACTGTCCTTATTTTAAAGGGAAAACAACAACCACACAGCAGTTACATTAGCTAAGCCATCCAAAGGAAAAAAAATAATCCACAGAAGAAGTAGAAAGAGAATTCTTGCCTCCTGACGTCCAATACTGTGGTTGTATCAGTGTTTCCTATTTCTTTCCACCACTGGTTAACAAAAACAGTGGTATCAGGCACGAGAGGTCCTAAGCACTGGCAAAAATACAATACTTCCACCAAGTTCTGGAACTTGCTGGGGTAAAGAGTGAAGAAAGGGAGATAAGGACTGACACAAAATTAAAGAAATATGAGGTTTAACTCTTTACAAATCATCCAAAAAGCTGAACTATGAAGGTACATGTTACACATGTTATTTTTGTGTGGTACTGTCTAGACTGTAAAGTTAATTATGAAGAAGTATCTCTGCCTTTAAACAGCTTCCGCTACAGAAGAGCATCAGTAAAGCAGCAAAGATCAAGGAAGAGACTGCTAAAACCTGAGGTATAAGCAGGCATAAAAGACAAGAGCATTCAGCCACCAGCAAAAGGAATTTCTGCTTGAAGAAAAGTGTATTAGAAATTGCAAGGGGGAAAAAAAAAATGGTAAACAGCTTGGTTAATTAACCAAACATAAAAAAAGAATTGTGCTCTTTTAAACACTAATTTTACTTTTCTCCTTTCTGTATTAACCTTTACTTGAAAAAAAGTGAGCAAGAAAAATTCCAGTATTCTAAACCAAAACACAGACGATTTTTCCCTCAAAGGACAGAAAGATTACATCTGCCTAGTCCAAAAAAGGAAATCATGAACAGATACCTATGTCAAAATAAGAAAATGGTAGTAGATTTTATGCTGTCACACCATCTTTCATAGAAAAAGAATTTAAAAGACTGCCTAAAATCAGTAAGAGGAAATTCTTTTTTAAAGATCACAGAATTTCTGAATCTCAATACTACAGAGTATTACCGAGGACAAACTTGCCTCAGCATTCACACTGAACAAAAAACCTACAACAGACAGGATGAAACAGGTATTGATATAAATCTCCACCACTGGGTATAACTCAGACACTGGGGTCTGTAAATCTCTTACTGGTACCTTCAGCAGCAGTGATCTTGAAGGCAATGCTAGGAAATGAAGTATCAAATGTCGAAGGACCAGAGAACTTATTGGTTATTGTACATCCTACAGGTTGTAGCAGTAGACACTCCTTGCAGCATTGAGAAAGGCCTGGGCAAAAAGCTATGTACCTGGTTAAAGAGGTGCATTCAGATCTGCAAAATATATCCTTTAGCTCATTATGAGCTTCTGTTAAACTAGACTTTTGCTACCCCATTGCAACCAAATTATTTGATACCCTAGCATCAAGAAAACAGGGACAAGTAGCAGCTCCTCCTTCCCATATTTAAAAGAAAAAAGAAAAAAAAGAAAAAAAAAATCAGCTGCTGCTTCAAATCCTTCCCAGGAACTTCAATGGGACTAAAGGAAAAATTATCTTTGCCTTCCAAAGATAATTTACAGACTCAGATGGTCTGCTCCCTCTCCCCTCCCCTCCCCCAAAACAAAACAAAAGCAGGAATTGCACATTTTCATGTGTGGGTAAACAATGAAAAACCCCAACCATGGCAGCAGGAAGCAGGAGTAGTTAGTCATTAGAGCCCTCTGACCTCTTTCTTACTGTCCCAACAGTGAGAACAGCTTCAGTCTCTGCAAAGGCAATGACAAGTGCCTCATTTAAGGACTCTTGACATACACTGTCCAAATGCTTCTAAATTCATCAACATCATCTAAGTTCATCAACATACCTAGAATGGTAACAATGGCAAAGAATATGTACTCTCCCATTACTGTCTTCAGAACAACTGATGCATATGTTTTGCTTATACATTCTGGTTGAAAGGAAAGAAGTTAGTCCAATGTCTTAAAATTAGTTAAATTACAGTTCCATGAGCAGGGAAAGGGTCAGGATTAAGATTAAAGTCTAAACTTTAAACTGACCTATATTGCACTCTATGAAGTTGGATGGAACCCTGCAGCACAATGAAAGAGTTGAGTCCTTGTCAGATCCCCCTCCCAGCAAAAGAAAACCCCAAAAGGTAATACTTCAGTGTAATAGGAAGCTAACAAAAACCACTGAAAACTTTTTTTATATGCCCTTTCTGCACTGAACAGGATAAAAAAGGGCAGAGGACCAATGCAGAGTTAGAGGGTGGAAAAAAAGTCTTGGAATCACAGGGGACAAAGGAAATCCAATCCAGGAGAGTTTTACCAGTTCAGCTGTGGACTGCTGCAGATCTGAAGAAAATTTAGATGTACCCACAATTAACACTGATGCAAGTGAATCTTCAGATGTCCTCTAACAAAGACCGATGCCTTCAAGTAAAAATCAGAATAGAACAGGTGAATAACAAAAGCTTAACAGAAATTGCATTCAAGCCTCGTAAACCAGATCTCAGAAACTATTCTCCAATTTCTTCTTAATCAACAAACCAGACACCACCAATGATCTGCATCCCCAGATTTCAAGTATTAAGCCAGAGAGCATTCAGTTGCTGTGGCTCTCCTGCCATCTCTGAAACTATTTCTTCCATACACGATTCCCTGTGCCAGCTCCGTCCAACACCACATCCCTCTAACACTTCTTTCAAAACACCCCTTTGCAAATTTTAGTAGTTCAAACACCTTTCAGCGCAACACACCTGGGTAATCACAACTGTCTCTCTTCTGTCTGCTTTCATACGAACAGAGAAAATCAGATCAAGCCATCTAAAGTTTTTTGTGCTTTTGGTTGTTTGATTTGAGGGATTTTTTTGCATCGTTTGGGGTTTTTTTCCAGTCATTTTCTATTCATGAAGACCAAACGCTCAAAAGTCCCTGCAGCTGCAAGACTTGCATCCCAGTGTCAGTGTCACTAAATGCTGAGTAAGCACCAAACTCCTACCTTAGGAAGCATACAGGGGAGAAAGAACACGAAGTCACAAAGGAATGGGGTAGGGAAAATAAAAATTTAAGCCCACAACACAGCCTGCAGGTTTTTAAGCTGTTCAGTCCCTAAATAGCCACTTTCTTCAACAGCTCATCTGATTAGCCACCAACCACAGAGCTTTCAGAAAGATCTACTTGATCATCTCCACAGATGTTCCTCCTCTCCTACACCAAAAAGACTATTTAAAACCAGATAACTGTCTATCACGTTTTCCATTATATTTCCTATTCTGCCAACTTCATGTCTAACCGACACAACAGACCAAATTTACAGAACGCTGTGGTGAAACACACTGAATTTCTGGGGTTCCTAAGTGGCAGTCATATACAAGTCAAGAGACTCACTTGAAATTCCTAACAGTTTACTAGCTCTAATCTTGCATTAATCTGCATCAAATTCTAAGTTTATTTCAAACACTTAAAAAAAATTAAAAAGACAGCTTTTAGTACAAAATAATCATCCTACAGAAGTTACCATTCAGGGAGACAAGGATCAGGTGCTAAGTACATTCAAAATTAGTTTTAGAGTGTTCCTAAATCATTTCTGCTATCATTCCATACAAGAGCTCAAAGTGATACAGTGAGGATTCATTTGTTGCAGGTTTTAAAATCCTGAATTCTAATTAAAACTTTTTCAAGAAATTAAGCCAATATGTCCATGTTTTCAAGTTACTCAGCAATGGTACTTGAACCTTTAGAACTACAGTAACACAAGATGAGAGGAAAAACACATTTAGTCTGGAAACCACATCTGATGGAGCTTAATATCAGTGACACACTTGAATTTTCACCGACAGCTGTCTGAAATGGGGACTCATAAGCTTACTGGTAATAAGTAAATAAACCCTAAGATTTCACTGCTAGTATCCCAGAGTGGTAGCTGTAACAGGAAAAAAAAAAATCTGGAGTATAAATTCTAGCATAAGAGTGTCCTTTTTAAATAATTTTTATCAATTTGTTGAAATTTGTCCAGAATGTGAGAATATGGAATAATCTACACCACATTCAAAGCTACAAATATTCAATTTAAGACAAAAAATTATGCAAGACTAAAAATATACAAGACTTGAATATACAGGTTTTAACAGCAAAATGACAGCCTACTTACAGTTAACTATATTCTGCAAAACATTACAAGTGTTTAAACACCAGTGCAGGTAGCTGTCAAAACCAGTTCTTAAATATATGAGTATGCATTTATGTACAACCAGCAATGCAATGTACTTCAAAACTGTACTCTGACAACACAGAAAGTTCTCCATCACAGTGAATTCCACAAATCCTAAGAGATATAAAAGGAATGGGAATAGCCTGTATTGTTATTACGATCGTTACATCATATGAAAGAGTGCACTGCCACACATGGCAATGCCTACCAAGGGAAGAAAAAACTGATGGTTTTGTTATACAAATTGCAAGAAATAACTTCTTTTTCCAGAGATGCTCAGTCTCTTAAGTTACCCTCCTACTGAAAAAACCTACCACATTTAAATATACATAAAAAAAAAGAAGGTAATCTCCTAAAGCATCAAAGCCACCTGGTTTACTACTTAATTCCCAAAAAGCACTCCTGCTTTTCTCTCCTACTATCATCCCCCCAAATATCTGTCAGCTTGGTGGAATTTACAAAACCAATATTCCCCCATTCAACTACTAGGCATCATGTGGTAAACCACTCTATTTTTAAACAAAGTGCCCTTTCAACAACATGTAACATACTTTGAAGCAAAGTTGCATTGCTAGATATCCAGAAGCTGAAACAATTTTTAAAGCTATTTCAACAAATTACATATTCAAGACACAGAGTGCTATTCTAAGAATATTCATTTCTGGCTTAAGTACTCCAATAGGCTACTAGTTGATTGCTATGCAAACTACACATGCTTAATACTTTTAATAATACCTAAAGCTGAGGCTGAATAAAGCTTAGATGGCATAGGATTTATATGTCAAAAGCTCTTTCTTTTACGTGTACATTTTAACCTTCTCACAAAATAAAAGGTCAGCCAACACAAACATCAATCCAAGCCACGTTCTACAAAAACTGAATTTAAGACATAACAGCAGAAAAGACAAATTAATTTCAGAACTGTTCTCTTGTTGAATAGCCTGTAGAGGTTAGTCCTATGAGAGAAAAGGTTTCCCAGCAACTAGTGTCCCCTCCCTCGTTTGGGATTTTTTTTGGTCTGTTTTGTTAACAGTACCCCAGATTTTAGGTCTATTTAATTCATTGCACAGGCTCCAATCTCAAAGGTACACATACACATTCTTCACAGAATCCCAGCCATAAACCCTGCTTTACGAAATCCAAGGTCCCCATCTGCAAATCACACCATAGGGGCAGAGGTGTTTCAACAAAGATACAAGGTAGGATAACAGCCTGATTTCAGAGGTAACAAAAAAAGGAGTGGGTGGAGAAAGGAAGCGGTGGAATTTTGGATATGGTCAACATCAGTAAGATAACAAGCTGTTCCAAATAACTACGTAACGTTTAATATTTTCTGGCTCCAATCCAGTTATGCTCTTGACCTTACCCAGGTCTTATAGAATCAGAGATGATCAAGGCAGATGAGCTTTGAGGAACATGGGACTTTTCCAATTAACACGGGAAAAAAAAAAAAAAAAAAAAAGGATATTAAACAACCAAAGGAGTCAGAATTTTTAAGAGTCACTCACTGCAATACCACTTCACTTTTAAGCTAACATTTGCATTAAATACTTCAATATGAATCCTCAAGTGTTTCTCCTTTCAAGCGAACTTTTTGTTCAACGCATTTACTACAGCACTGCTATTATCCTAGTCAAACCGCCAAAACCTGAGCTGCAGGCTGACGCTGCAAGAGTGCTAGGGCCTACAGGATACACTCTGCTTTCAGAGCACTTAAATAAGACTGACTGCAAGTCAGCTAACACAGAAACAATACAGTGAACGGTCTTTCAGCCAGAAAACAAAATAAAAAAAGGAGAAATCAAAGAGAAAGACTACCCTTTGTTCCAAAAAAGCATCATCTGAGTAAAGGAGGTTTGGAAAGAGAATGGATGTGAAAATTGGCAATACAGAGCATATGCTTCAACATTAGTCCCAGGGATTTGAGGCGAAAAATACAGTTACAGCTGCAGCAGTACAATTCTCACCATACTCCAAAACCGTGTTTTCAACCGAAAAAAGAAATACCGATTTTCTTCAAGAGGTGCAAAGGCTCTTCCATCTAATTCAACTTCTGTGGCACCAGTCGGGTCACTCAAAAGCCAAGCTGAGGAACACTTGCTCGCCCTTCCCCGCTACAGATTTAGAAGGCTGTCCCCGGGTGAAAACGTGGATGTGACCAAAGAGCTGCCTCTCCTTGGATCACACAATCCTACTCTCCAGCGAGTACAGTAACAGAACCAATTAAAAAAAGAAAAAAGAACAAGAACAAAAAAAAATACAGAACAACCAAAACCAAACCCCCAAAAACCCCAACACGCAAAAAAGAAGAAACCTCAACCACTTCCCCTGCGCTCCCGCTCAGGCTGTAAGAAGCAACCAGAGCTTTACCAGCACGGCTGGAGAGAGGAAGGGGCAAAGCCAGGAGCCCGGCAGCGAGGGGACCCCCCTCCTCCTCCTCCCTTCCCTTTCCCTTTGTTTACTTTACGGACCGTCCCGCTCCGCCTCGCCGAGCCGCGGCCCCGCCAGCACCTCGCCGCCCCCCGCCACATCCGGTGGGACCGGCCCGGCCCCGGGCGCTGGGAGGGCCGGCGGCGGGCCGAGCCTCCCGGGCGGGCAGGGCGGAGGGGGCGGCCGGCTTCGCCCCGAGGCCGAGGGGGAAGGGGCAGGCGGTGCACCAAGGACCTCTCCCCCCAGCCGCCTCATCTCCCCTTCCCCTCCCCTCCCGCCCGGCCCCCCAACACCGCCCAGCGAGGCTCCCCCGCAGGCGCCGCCGGGGAGGGAAGCGGCTCTGGCCGGACCCCCCCCAAGCCCACCCCGGGACCCGCCTTCCCCCTGGGCCGGCCGGAGCCCTTCGCCCGCAGCCCGGCCGCGGGGTGCCCTCAGCCGCGGGACCCAGGGCGTGCGGTTCGTGCGGGCACGTACGTGTGTGCACACACACGCGTGCCCCGGGGGGTGCGCGTCTCCCGTGCCCCCTCCGCGCAGCCCGAGACAGCCCCTCCCGAGGGACCCCGAGGAAACGGGCGGCTCTTCCCCCGAGGAGACGGGGCCGCCGTCGCACCCCGGGGGTGCGCACACACACACGAAGGGAGGGAGATGCCGCCGTCCCCCCGCACCCCTTTCCCACAGCGCATCCCCCCGTTATATAAGTTGGTGCCGCTGCGCCTCACTCCGCCTGCCCCCTTCCCCCTCCTCGGGCAGCCCCCGCCGCCAGCACTCACCGCGCTGCAGGCAGCCGCCTCCGGCCGGCCGTTCCCCGGCGGGCGGAGGGGCCGCGGCGACCTGGGGCGAGGGGAGGGAGAAGCAGCGGAGTTGTCCCGCCGGCTGCCGCGGCTGCCCGCCCCGCTCTCGGTGGGTCTGTGCGGGCAGCTGCCGCCAGCCTGCCCGCCCGCCCCGGCCACTCCAGGCCGCTCCCCCGCCCTCCCGGCGCGCTGCACCATGGGATGCGCGGCTGCCCTCTCCCTCCCTCCTTCCCTCCCCGCCTGGTTCGCTCCCCGCACTAACATGGCTGCGGGGGATGGAGGGGGGTCAGGCTGCCGCCCCTCAAACCGGGGAGCGGGGGGGCGGGAACCCGCCCGGCTCCGCCTGCGCAGGCGCGGCCTGCGGGCCTCAGGTGGCGCGAGCCGCTGCTGCCCGCCGCCGCGATGGCGGCGGGGCCCTGGGCCGGACCCGAGGGCTCTCCCCTCCCTCCCTCCCCGAGGCAGCGCGGATCCCGAAGGGCCGGTGGAAGGCGGGCGGGGGGTGTTAGTTCGGGAAGAGGGCAGGTTTAACCCCATGTCCCCACTCCGCTTTCCCCACCTCGCGTCCTCGGTGTCTCCCTCCGCTCTGGGGGCGTCCCACATGCTGGGAAGCGTGAAAACGCCTCAGTCCTGCGGCCTTTCCTGGGATCTCCGGCCTGCCTTCATTTCCACGGCGGCACCGGTTGGCACAGTTGTCCTCTTGTTTCAAGACGGGCATGTTCTCTTTCAAGGAAATATTTGCATGTTATATATGACCGCAGCGTTTGCATGCTTGTCAGTCACTGAGTACACTTAATAACCTAAGTCTGAAATAGTAATTATAAAAGTCCCTGTTAATCCATTGCTTACCTCTAGTGGCAGTTGAACTCAGATTTTGCTCTTCCAAGTGCCCCAGGCAGCCTGAGCTTGAGCAGATCCTGAGCCTCCACCCCTGGAAGTTGCTATGTGTCTGGAAACTGGATGTGGGATGCGTTTTGCTTTGGTTTAAGCCTCCCTGCAGCTGAGCTACCTGCCGGCGCTGCCTTTACAGTTCATGGGCAACTAGTCAATGGCATCTGGGGTGTCACTGATCTGATTAAACATGGGTAGTTTACTTCAGGGTAAAGCAAGTCACACGCTTAAACTTACCTATGTTCCTTAGTTTTCCAAGCACTATAAGGAAACTCAAGCAAGGCATGTTAAGCAAGTAGATACCTGGATTGTAAATACAGTTTTTCAGGTGAATCTCACCTAAAATGCCCCCAGCCCCTACAGGAGCCAATCCATCAGGTAAACTCTAAACATGATACAAATGCATTAAGCACCACATAAAAATAAGTCCTAGAATCTCTTTTTTACACAGCACTACAGTGTTCCTATCCATCTTTTATAGAAATGCTTGGCCATTAGAGGAGAGAGTCCTTTAACCAGCAGGCTGTAGGCTGGGCAGGATAGCAAACACACTCTACCCTTTCTACTGGAGCTGGACTACAAGGAAGGAAGGAAGGAAGGAAGGAAGGAAGGAAGGAAGGAAGGAAGGAAGGAAGGAAGGAAGGAAGGAAGGAAGGAAGGAAGGAAGGAAGGAAGGAAGGAAGGAAGGAAGGAAGGAAGGAAGGAAGGAAGGAAGGAAGGAAGGAAGGAAGGAAGGAAGGAAGGAAGGAAGGAAGGAAGGAAGGAAGGAAGGAAGGAAGGAAGGAAGGAAGGAAGGAAGGAAGGAAGGAAGGAAGGAAGGAAGGAAGGAAGGAAGGAAGGAAGGAAGGAAGGAAGGAAGGAAGGAAGGAAGGAAGGAAGGAAGGAAGGAAGGAAGGAAGGAAGGAAGGAAGGAAGGAAGGAAGGAAGGAAGGAAGGAAGGAAGGAAGGAAGGAAGGAAGGAAGGAAGGAAGGAAGGAAGGAAGGAAGGAAGGAAGGAAGGAAGGAAGGAAGGAAGGAAGGAAGGAAGGAAGGAAGGAAGGAAGGAAGGAAGGAAGGAAGGAAGGAAGGAAGGAAGGAAGGAAGGAAGGAAGGAAGGAAGGAAGGAAGGAAGGAAGGAAGGAAGGAAGGAAGGAAGGAAGGAAGGAAGGAAGGAAGGAAGGAAGGAAGGAAGGAAGGAAGGAAGGAAGGAAGGAAGGAAGGAAGGAAGGAAGGAAGGAAGGAAGGAAGGAAGGAAGGAAGGAAGGAAGGAAGGAAGGAAGGAAGGAAGGAAGGAAGGAAGGAAGGAAGGAAGGAAGGAAGGAAGGAAGGAAGGAAGGAAGGAAGGAAGGAAGGAAGGAAGGAAGGAAGGAAGGAAGGAAGGAAGGAAAGGAAGGAAGGAAGGAAGGAAGATTTCAGTTATTTTATAATTATTGGTCTTGGGATCGCTATTGATGCTCTTGCCAGAAAAGGTAGAAATGTGTTAATTAAAATTACTGATGACAGAAAGTTGGGAGACATCAATAAAGTGGATGTTCACAGTAACACAGGAAAAATTTAATGCTCTTGAGGACTGGGATAGTAAAAATGGAAGGAAATGCATGAGTAAACCAGTATATTTTCTGATTAGTATACAGGAAAGGGGTGGTATAAATATTGGAAAGAGAAAATGAAAGGGAAAATGGAGCTTCATAAATTTTTATGATATGGTTGTTAGCAATAGCAGGGAATTGCACTAAATTACCCTTCAAGCATTTGATGCCAATTATTAATTATTGCTCCTTTGTCTCAAACTTCATCCAAAGATATCAGTGCTCTAGCTTCTGAAGAAACTTGTGAAGAAGATAGTTATCCCCATTTTCTACACTGGAAAGCTGAGACAGTATTCAAGTTGCCAAATTCACACATTATTCACTGGATGAACAGGCCTAAAAGCAAATAGCTCCTCTCCAGGGCTATATCCTATTCATACAAGATAGTAGTAAGACCTACTTTCTGTCAGGTGTAGTATATCCTATTGATTTTATATACAGGTTTAATAAACATTTCAAATGTCCTTGCTTTAATAAATAATTACTATTCCTGTGTTTTTATAACTTTATTCTCTGCAGGTTCTCTGGGCAACATCAATGTACCAACAATTTCCATTTTACAGGTGGAGAAACTACTGAGCAATGCGGGTGTTTTATTGAGGAGACAGAGTAAAGCCAGAGCAATGGCAGAACTGTGAATCTGTTTCTTATATTTCTGCTCAATCTTTTCATAGTTATAGTTTTTCATATGGAAGTGAAGTATGCTGTTTGAAGTCCATGGGAGCTTTCCTATTGATTTTAACAGGATGAAGGCAAGCCCAAAATAATATATCAAGTTGATGGTTTATAGGACAAGTAGGATGATAGTCATGGCTTCTGTGGGGACTATAAGGCATCCAGATTCAAATCTCTGCTGGTTTTATTCCCTTCCACCTTCAGGACCTTATAAAAAAAAAAAAATGCCTGTGGGAAAGGCACTTCCAGAAGCTCATCCATCCCACCTATTGAGAATACAATGAATCACTCTGTCAGTACCCCTGGTTTTTTCAGTTGAGTACAGGAGAGCCTAGGTAATTAGCCTAAATCTTTACATAGCTAAACTTTTCTAAGTTGTGACTTGCATCTTTGTCTTCTGAGATTCATGTTTTCTTCTGATTTTTGAGAACTTGCGCAGAAAAGTAAAATAATTTTCTTGCCTGCTTTGTCTACACAGAGGTTGTTGGTAGGTGGAAAAAAGACTGTCCATATAATTTATTATCAAATGATTAATATTGAGCTAAGACATTTTGTTTAATACTAATGGTGTTATTTGTCCAGTCCATGCCATTATCTCATTTAATTTACAGTAGTTATTAAACCTCTGCTGCATTGGTATAAACAAAAAGGTAGGAAACTTCATTATAGTGTAGCATGTATTGTCTTTCCTTTTATTAAGTGATGGAGCTGGGGTTAATGGCTCTAAAGAGAACAAATACTTTCCGGTGTTTTGGAGCACAGCTGCAGTCAGGAATCTTCAGCTTTTCTGCAGGATAGTAAATATTCATTAAAGCGACCAGAGTGATCAGGCTTATGAGGCAGGTAGTTCTGAACTGCAGCGTTATTTCAGACTGTGACAATGAAATGCAGGGGAATTTGGGGGGGGAAAAAAAAAAAAAAAAAAAAAAAGACAAGATGTTAAATATTTCACAAAATACACAGTAACATTCTTCATCATAAGAGATTTTTTTTTTTTTAAATCATCTAAGTCAACCTCAGATGAAGAAGTCTTCAACTGCACACATAAGGAGTCTACATAGTACTCTTACACAGGTGAAGGAAAAGTGTATTGTAAATACCTATTTTACAAGTAAAAATAAATAAGATAGAAATAAGACAGTGCCCATCTTACCAGGGTTACAATCTGTTGCAAACCTGATGCTGCAAGTTTTTCTCATGCGGGAATTTTCATATTTAGTGGGGTCAACAGGACCTGGAGGGATCAGTTCCTCCATTTAACAGTGAATAACGTTGCCCAGATGGAGGATGAGTGTTACAGAGACTGGGGGCACAGTTCTATGTGCAGCCTCATGGTTAGAAGGTACCGACCTGAACAATGAAAGGCACCAAAATGTTAATAATGTTAATATGTACAGCTCTGCTTCTCTATGGATTTAAAAAAACCAAACAAACAAACAAAAAAAAAGCAAGCCATTATATTAGCATTTCTAGGCGCCGTTTAGAGTAGAAGTTGAATGCGAAGTCACCCGTGGAGGTTTTTCCAATTTATGAAAAAACAAACCAAAACAAAACACATAGAAATTCTTAAGAAAAGCTCCAAGAGAAATGGGAAAGATTACACAGGACCAGGAACAAAATTTCAGGTAGAAAATTTGGTGTGGAAAAAACCTAATTAACAGCTGGGGGACCCGCTTGATGAGTTGCTGTTATTAACTAAGATCTCCAAAGCAAATGTTAATGTGTTAATTAGAAGCAGGCTAATAAACTCCTAGATTTCCCGGCAGGAAACAAAAAAAACAAACCAAACCAAAAACAACACTATTTTTTTTCTGGATATAACCAGCTAAAACCAAATATGGCTGCAAGGGAACACTCCCAGTACTGCTTCTTCATTTTCTGATGTGTTTGCAGCATTGCTACCCTAAGAGTATCGTAGACCACCTTAGCCAGCCTTTTGGCATGGTGACTATGTAGAAGCATGGGATCCAGAAGTTTATCTTTCTAGAAAATCAAACAAAATCTCTGTCCTGACTGGTAGCTTTGATTTCTAGAAATAAAGGAAAGGTCCCACACTGGCTGAGTTAACTCATTCCAAGTGAGGAATGAAAATTAAAAGGAAAGAGAGGAGATTCATTCTCTGTCCTGTCAGTACAAAAGCGCAAGAGAGTTGGGACACTCTCAGATGGAGCTGTTAGTGTGATGGTAAAGGAAGTAAAATTCATGATCTATCCTAAAGGTCTCTACTTTCCATCAGAGATTCTTTTCTTCTCATTTTATTTTGGCTTCCATGATAGAAATCAACCTCTTTTCCTTCCTTCCTTCCTTCCTTCCTTCCTTCCTTCCTTCCTTCCTTCCTTCCTTCCTCCCTCCGTCCCTTCCTTTTTGTCAACCAAACCTCAAACAAACTTGTAGCTGAGCCAAATCAAACACTATATTTTAAAATTGCATTCTGTTGAGACCAAGCAGCATGAAAGGATTAAGTTTTTACGGACATGTAGAAATGCTTGAATTCTTTGACTTATCTTCTGCAGTTTTCTACCATTCTGATGCCTTGAGCTGTATTGCACACTTCTCTCAGAAAGGCTCAAGAGAGAGGGAGGGTGTTCAGGGGTATGTGCTGTCAGGGGGGCCACAGCTTGTGGGGCAGCCTGGATTGGAGCCGCAGTGCTTACGTTCCAGGAGTGTACTTGGTGGCTTTCCCAGAGCCTTTCATCTCTTTCCAGTTCTGAGCCAACCAGCGATCCTTATATTTTCATTTAGTCAAACTGGTACTGAAAAAAATTCTTTTTTAAAAAAAAAAAATTTCCTTCCTTACACAGTTCTGATTCTTTGTCATTCATCAGATCAAGTCAGCTTTTTGCAGGAACTGCGACAGTAGCGTCATTACTCTGTTCTCTGTCAAAGCCCTCCCAAAATCCCTTCAGCTGCTTTGGTAAGCTCACACTTTTTCTGTAGAGCCCCTTGATGTGTAAAATGTATGCGATGTTTTGATCAAAGGAGTTCTTGTACTTAATGCAAATTTCAACACACTTATAGCAGTCAGATGTAGACGTATAGATCTAATCCTCCTGATCTCCACTGGGCCCAGGGGACATCAGTCTGGCTAGCAAGGAGGGCAGGGATGATTGGTGAGGAATATTTTAACTACTTTAGTTTATTTTAAGACTGTGTTAAGCTTTCTCCATTTATGGTAAGATTAACTAATGTTCTGAACACCTGTCGTCTAAGAGGTTACAATGACCATATTTTGGAAAACTTGCCTTTTTTTCTTTCATTTTTTTTTTTCAACATCTGAGCAAATGGCAAAAAAAATATTTCTCCTTTCTACAATCCTTTTGGACACTTTAAATGGTGTTTTAGACATCAGAGAATAATTTTCTGTAGAATTATTTTCAATACCCAAGTTTCACAATACCCAGTACATTAAGTAGGGAGACTGTTTTCTCTGGGTATTGATGGTCATTGCTGAGCCGTCTCATATTCAGTGAATGATTTCAAATGGATATGAATATTGATTCTTCTAATATGCTCTTTATTTTCCAGTCTCTGTTTATTCAACTGTAGTAACTATAAATTTGCTATCAACCTGATTTTTAATTCTAGGTGGAAGGAGTTCTGACGAGACAATATCACTAGTCATCCTGGAATCTGTCCCAGAACGCTGAAGGCTTTGATACTACTCTGATTTGGATTTTAGGAGTGGGATACAGGACTGGTGCTTGTTTCATGTGCCTTTCCTCTGAGTTACAGGGTTCTCCTCATCTTCCCTAAAGTTGTGGCCCTGGAAATTTACTCTTTCTCTCCACTAGAACAAAAGAGTGGGGGATAGGGCTCTAATCGCTCCAGTGGACCAAGCTTTGATAGATGTGTTGCACTCTGGGACATGGTGAAGAGTCTGGGACATGTTCTAGCACGCACTTCTGCGGGGAGGGGTGTGTGGGTGAATCTTCTATCCTGTGTCCCGATTCAGAGACAATCCCCTTGCATTACATTTCCCTCTCATTAAAAAGAGTAACTTTAAGCTATAGTCAAGATACTGCTGACCTGTATGAAATCATTTTACGATGGCTGCATGGAGAGTCCCGGCTGCCCACATGAAGTCATTACTTGGGAACCACGGAATGAGTGACCTTATAAATTTAAGTCAGCCAGGAGGTAGAATGCTGCTGTCATTCCTCTGATTTGTTCATCCTATGCTGCTTTGAAAGCTGGAATAAAAATGGAATAAAAGGGGATTGTCATTTTCTTGAGTTCAGGTCCTTGCTCTTCAGTTGCCTAATTAAAAATTGATCACTTATTCTCATTTAGAATTCTGCAGAGGAAGGATACTGCTCTTGCACAAAGTTTTTGAAGAGAGGATCTGCAATGGATAAAATATGGAGCTAATTATCATGGCAGATATGTTCAGAAGACAGTGATGCACTGGAAAATACTTTATTTGCAGGACTGTCAAACTCGTGAATATCCTGTTCTTCATCCTGTCAGTACACTGGCTGACAATTACTGTCACGTGTGCATTTGCAGTATAGAAAAAGAGAGATTTACTGTATTGTCCTTTTTCCCATGTTACATGCAGTTCTGCTTACTAGTACAGGCACAACAACTTTGCCTTTTGGAAGTGATCTGTGAAGTGCCTTTGTATCCGATTACCTCAATACCACACTTGACTTTGTTTACTTTGTAGGAAGAACATTGCACACACAAAAAAAGTTAGAAGACCTGTGGTTTGACTTAAATCAGTATGTTTTGATTTGAGGGCACATATAGGAAGGAGTTCACGTTTTACAATAACCTTTGAAGAACAGACCGCATTCCTTAACAATTGTTTTCTTTTACATCCTCATATTGTCTGCCATTTCAGCTTGATATAGCAAACACTGAAAACAAATAGTTCTTTTCGGTTCCTTTATCCTGAAAACAATAGCTGTAACAGAAAGATTGCAGCCAGATGCATTTTAGTTTGCAGAAAGATTTCTGATTTTTGTGGCAATCTAACATTCTTGCATCGAAGTCACAGCTATAGAAATGTGAATTGACAGCAGCTCAATCATCTCTAACACAGCTTTTAATCAGAATTTGTTCTTGAAAACGTTAGTCTCTCCCCAAAAAGAAAAAACTGTGATAGTTTTAATTTTTATTGAACCACGTTAAGAAGTATGACTATTTATAACAGAATTATTGCATTGAATAAAGGCTGCTTCAGGAACAGTGAGAGAGGAGTGTAACAAATTATGGATTTCTCTTTCTAAAAGAATCAAACATTTCTTTTTTATAAGTGTCTGCCTCCAAAAAGTTATCTGGCGGCTTTAGTATACAAAAAGGGAAGGAGCCTTGTAAATCAGATGTGGGTTCTTTCTTATGTATAATATTTAGAAACAATTTTTCACATCACAATATTAACTTTGTAAGAGTATTACTTATCAGCATAATATATATATACAGGATATTTACCTGTCAAAGTGTTCACAAATTGAAGCAGCAGTGCAGTGTTAGGTCTTTTTTTCTACTGTGAACTTCATGGGGGGTTTAACGTCATTTAGTGTTTTGATGCCTCCAACTCTAGTCTGTAAAATAGGCATAGTAATTTGATAGCTATGGGAAGATAGTGGGAGTTACAATTAGAGAGGTTCAGAAAAGAGATTGAAGCTGCCTGAACATTGAAGACTAAGTGTATAAGCTAGTGGGCTTTCTTTTTCTTCATCCAGTTGTTTTCCCAACCCCCTTATCTGTACCTTAGAAAAAAACTCCTAATTTCAGTGAAGGACTGGAGTTGTGTGTATGGAGAAGCTAAGATTTCCATGGTGTTTTGTTTTGATGTTGTTAGACCAGCTCCTGTCAGACTTTTTTTTTTTTTTTAATCTCTTTATGTTAAGCTAGTTACAGTCTGAGCTGCTTTGTTTATTTACCAAGCAGGTGCAACAAGTGTAGAGATTTTTCAAGCTCCTGTTAGTTGCCCCAATGCTGTCTTTCACTGTTTTAAATCAGACTATAGCAACCAAAATGCAATAAAGTAATACATCCGTAGCAAAACATGTAATAAAAAAGATCATGAAGACGTTTGAGAGATTTCATACTTAAAAAGCAAATTCTTGTCAGTAGAGGTACATATTGGTGCCCTTTGGCGTAAGGAGAGGAGCCCTGCAAGTTGTCTGAAAACAGAAACTCACAGATGTTGACGTCAAGAATAGAAATAAAGTCCATCACTTCTAACCAGGTGCCAAGGAAGATCTTAATATCTGCAGAGAATATTGTTTTCCTTAAGTTCACATTGAAATCGTATGTAAATATTCTCAGAAACATATGATATTTGGGGAATATTTATAGATTTTTGTCACTGTTATGATTTAGTGAGGGAAAAAAAGCTCCTTGAGCCTATCAGGGTATTCCAGTGACGAGCTCAGAAACTGGGAAGCGGCTGCAGAGCCACCAGTTGAAATGCCCGGGTTGGCAAACAAAGAGCCTTAGGCTGTTTGCTGCCTTTCTCCCAGATATTAGCATCTGGGCTACTTGGCATGTGCGCCTCTCCTGCCCTTCTATAGCGAGAGACCACTTGTAGGCTTTAGTTTTATTTTATATGGTTATCTGTATACTTTAAAGAGTGTCAGTCTCTGTTAATCTTTATAATATGTCAGAAGTGAGAGTTCAAGAATCACGAGAAGCTTTTTAGTACACTGAAAAGCAATTGTCTTTGCTAAAGACCAGATTATACCAACTGCCATAATATAATACGGTTTGTGCACACATATAATATGCACATTGCAATAATGTTCTTACATGCATGTGCACATGATTATAGCGTGCTACCAGGAGGGGAAAAGTGCATCTGGTAAATGTAAAGAGTATATGTAACTAGTGCAGAAAGTAGGATTTCACTTTCATGTTATTAGCTCTAAATGAAAACAACACTATGTTTTAGAGAAGTTCTCAGTTTAGCAAGTTTTAAGATGACTAGTTATACAATAAATAGATTTCTAAAGTTATTAAATATTTATAGATAGGAAAAGAGAAGTAATTTACAGAAAATCCCTTCAGGGAACCTGGCTTCTGCTTCCATTTTGTTTGCCAAGCCATGAACAATTTTACTTAGCCATGTTATAAAGCTGAGACTGACCTTATAGATTTTTTAAATTAATTCTGAAGTTTTTGTTTTGTTGGAGACAAATTGCATCTAACTTTTTTAACCATAATACAGTACAACAAGCTCGTGTCTTTTAAGTACCGCTGGATTGTGGTATAAATTAGTACTCTTCCTGTACAAAACTTCATCATTTAATAAAATTACTTATTAATTTTACAGCTGTTGCTATTCCGATCTCAAATGCATGTGTTCAGTCTTACCATTAGATTTCTCTTTGTGGGTCGAAAAATTTCAAAACAATTATTTAATTATTTACTCTTTTTCTAAATATATTCTATTACAAAAAAATCTAACTTCCAATGTTTTGTGCACAGAATTACTACCTTATAAGGTGTGCTTCAATACGGTACCTGAGAGATTTAAGACTCAGTCAAACTGGACTGTTTGAAAGCAGCGTCGCTGGTCATGTGGAAAAGATAGAAATGTCAAGTTTAGATAAAATATTGCATGCTGTTTGGCAATAGAGCTTCTGGAATTTCAAGTTTATCTGTAATTTCCTTGCAGTGGAGAGAACACCCTTTCTCTAGGGCTGGTGAAGTGTTGGAGCAGTTTCTAGCAGAAAATATGAGAAAGTTCATAGCCCTAGATTTTATGTGGATAGATCCAGTCCCTGCACCACTTCAGTCAGTCTCTGCCTGCGAAGTATTCCACAGAAAACAAAAAATTAAAAAGAATTAAAATAAAAATAAATTCAATAGCAATAGTAGTGTTATTTTTAACGCACTGTGCTGAACAATGTCCCCTCAGTAAAAATAACACAAAAACTAGACTATTGACCACAATAAATGAGGACTGTTTTAGAGTCCATTAAGCTTCTATTGTCTTTCTTACCCTGCAGCTGTAGTGTCAAGTATTAAAATTACTGGAAAGTCACCTGTGGAATATTTGATGTCCTTAAATACAGGCTTGGTGACGTTTATTTTTAGGTACATAGATCAACAATCCTTCATCATTTTGCCTTTTTGCTCTAAATTAAAGTATTTGTCTTGAATTTCAAGAGACATACTTAATACATTCATTCATGAGCTAAAATAAACCAAAGTGAACCCACAGAGGAAGAGATTACTATAGGAGAATGGCTTTTACTAATGTTAAACTGGCCAAATATTTGCAGCTTTGCAATGATTCATCCTTTTTCCTCTCTTGTTCAGCAGAATTTTGGAAGAACAGACTAAGGAAGGAGCTAATGATACTCCTAGTCCAAAAGAAGATCAAGTCCTTTTTTGGTGATTAATTTGATCCGAACTAAATTCTTCATTGCCATAATGTGGCCACAGAAGTGAGCAAAACTGTCTCTATTTATCCCAACTGAGTAACAAGCCCTTTCTCTTACGCTTTTATTCATATTTATTATTTATTTTATAATAAATGCTACTATTTAACATTCATTATTATTTTTATGAGAGGAAATACTCAGACCTGGGGACCGATAAGTAGGGCAGCACATAGATTGGCACCGTCCTGCAAAGAGTGAGGTTGGGACTGAAAGCAGTGCCCTGCTATCACCAACTGCCTTGTGGTATGAGCCTGATCCTGAAGTGGTTGCGTTCAACCACAGAACAGTTAACTTCCCACTCCTACTTAAGGGTGTGGAGTAGTTGCAAGTGAGAAACCTTCCTTCAGTCTCCATCCAGTGTTTTGTCTGCGATGTTATTCGTGTTTGCCTTTTTCACCAGGTTGTACCTTAGGTTGAACAGTTCTTTTCTTTCCCTTCCCTTCTTTCCTCCTGTTCTGTATCTACAGGCAGCTGCCAGTTCCCCTCTCTCCCTTTAAGATCCCTCCACCCTCTTAAATAACTTAGTTCCCCATTCACTTTTGAGTCCTCTTCCTTGAGCTTCTGCAATACAAGGAGATTTGCTCAGTCCCAGATGTCTTTGGGAGTCACTCAGATACTTCCCTCTGCAATAAAAACGAGCTGTAGTCTTTGGGTTTGTTCACTTCGAAGACCACTCCCAGGGCGTGTACAGGCAATTCTGTAGGTTTCTCTCCCTTTGTCCTATAGAGTCCTCCAACACCCTTTACACCCTCAAAGCAAATTCAGTTAGCCCTTATGGCAACAGGGAAGAGCCCCAAGAGCCCCACGTAGATGCGTCAGTCCTCTCTAGAGAAGGTTTAGCCCTGCAAACCACACACATCATAGAACGGTTTGGGCTGGAAGGGACCTTTAAAGATTGTCTAGTCCGAACCCCTGCCATGAGCAGGGATATCAGAAAGACAACCGTGCTCCTGGGGTGCACCCAGAGCAGTGTGGGCAGCAGGTTGAGCAAGGGGATTCTCCCCCTCTGCTCTACTCTCATGAGACCCCCCCTGCAGTGCTGTGTCCAGCCCTGGGGGCACCAATGTCATAAGGACACGGACCTGCTCGAGGGGGTCCAGGGGAGGCAACGAAGATGCTCTGGGGGCTGGAGCACCCCCCTGTGAGGACAGGCTGAGAGAGTTGGGGGGTTCAGCTGGAGAAGAGAAGGCTCCAGGGAGACCTTATAGCGGCCTCCCAGTGCTTAAAGGGGCTACAGGAAAGTTGGGACACACATTTTAGTATGGCCTGTAGTGACAGGACAAGGGCTGATGGGTTTTAAACTGAAAGAGGGTAGATTTAGACACGAAATAAGGAAGAAATCTTTTACTGTGAGGGTGGTAAAACACAGGCACAGGTTGCCCAGAGAGGTGGTAGATGTTCCATCCCTGGAAGCATTCGAGGTGAGGCTGGACGGGGCTTTGAGCAACTGGATCTAGCTGAAGATCTCCCTGTTCATTGCAGGGGGGCTGCACGAGATGACCTTTAAAGGTCCCTTCCAACACAAACCATTCTCAATTCTGTGATTCTATCTTCCACTAGATCAGGTTGCTCAAAGCCTTGTCCAGCCTGATCTTGAACGCTTCCAGTGGTGGGGCAAAGGACCCCACAGCTTTGCACTCACTTCCTTGTGCAGGGGCTGGGGATCATTCACCCTGTCAGATATATTTAGCATTCTCAGGCTTGCGGTTTCCCTCATCAAAGAGAGTCCTTTGGGCCAGGGTTTTAAGATGCCGTGTCCTCAACAGCAATACTCAATTAAAGTATTCTCATCCCTTGCTTTTCACTCCAGCTCCATGCTACTACAACCGTATCAGTAAAGATGCTTGAGGGAATCTGAGTCACTTGTCTCCCTCGTCTGAGTGGGACGTGAGAGGGGCTGGGCTGGGAACTGGACTGTGGAGCTTGTCTGGCTTAAAAAAATATGTTGGCATTCTCAATCATTATACAGTTTTCTTAAATATAATTAAAGGTTCTAAGATAATTGCACACAAACATGCATATCAGTTGCAGGAGCCAGAAGGGAGTTAAAAACCTTGAGATTTACTTCCATTTATTTACTTTTCCTCTTACTCAGTTTTAAATAGAAGCACCAATTTCTAATAAAATAAAGGAATATTCTCATTGCTGATCCATCTCTTCATGTCTAAACAAAAAAACCCCACATTCAGAGCTTTGTATGCAGAATGCACCAAGGAGAAATACTGCATAAAGGAAATCAAGAGTCTGAGAGTTATTTCCAGAAAGCCTGTTTTATCCACAACTTCTACCTGCGTGTTTCTATAATACCTGCACCTCTGTGATGTTTCATCTGAAGAGCTCAAAGCACATTATAGGTACAGGTTTAGCTAAACTGCTCATGGTCTCTGAAAGGTAAGAGGATTCCCATCTGCAGGCGTGCCAGGTGGTACCTCAACAGATAAAACATCCTGCTCAAGGTCAGAAAAATGAGTCGGTGGCAAAGCTGGAAGAGAACTTAGAGAGGTGAGTTTAATACGTAGTGATGGCAGCCAGCTGCCTTGCTGCAGCTGTGCTCAGGGAACATTGATCTTATTCTTGTTGATATAAGTGAACTTCTCTAGACAAAGAATCACACATAAACCCAAACCATTTATCATCTGTTAAGAGAAGCGCACTCTAAAATGTTAGGCCATCACAACTGTAATGCTGGCAGTCATTAGTAAGCACCAAAGTGGTGATGGTTTTCCTCTCCATTCTTGATGCATGTTTCCAGAAAGCTTTGGTCCTATGTAAAACTATCTGCTAGACTCTTAGCTTGGTAAACGCGTAATCTGATCATGGAGTACTTCAGCCTGAAAACCCTTCCACCCCTCATACTTCTTTTGAATGTAGTATTCAAGGATCTTTCCATTTTGACATGCTAGTCATGTTTCTGGAAGGAGAAGCAGCTAGCTTATAACTAAGTCCCTAGAAGCCTGAAAAGAGAAATCTATATCTTCAATACCTGCAGTGAAATTGCTGTGCTGTTGGAGGCAAGGTGCAAACTTGGCCTGCAGGTAAATTGAAAACTGATGATTGAAAAATCTTTGGACAATGCCCTTAATATATGCTGTAACATTTCAGCAGCCCTGAAGTGGTCAGGTAGTTGGACTAGGTGATCATTGTAGGTCTCTTTCAACTGAAATGCTATTCTATTCTATTCTATTCTATTCTATTCTATTCTATTCTATTCTCACAAAAGGAAAATCCAAAAGCCCAAGGTGTGGAGAGTAAAGTATAAATCCATACTCCTTTCCATCATCCATCTATTCTCATTGGAGTTGTACAGTAACAGTAAAGAGAAAATAAAAACTTCAGCAAGGTGCCTTAGACATCTTTGATTCCCCTAGCACTATATTAACTATCTGCTGGTGGCACTCAAAAGAGGTAAGAAAAGCAAAATCATAGCTTCTGTCCCAGATGGGTAAATATAAAAATGACTACAGAATGGGTAAGCAGTATTTCATCTGTCCCCTGCCAGCTATAGTAGAGATACCCCACTCTATCTATAGGTGACAGGATGAGTGTTCCTGGCAGACCCAACAAAACTCATCCACCTTGAGGTTATACAGGGGAATGTATCAAAATTAATAGATCATCAAGTCTGGTGAAGTACTTAAGAGGGTGAAAATGTATTTCTCCACGGCTGATCCTTCATTTTATGTGATTTTGAAGTGCCTTTTTTCTTCATACTTTCTTACAGAAGACCACAAGTCGCTTCCTCTCCCCTGCAGGGACCTGAGCATATTAAAAGGTCACTACTAGACCAAAATGAGTATGCTTTTAAAAAAAGTATTTCCCTCAGTTCCCAATAGTGCCATATCAAAGCTGTAATAAAAAACATGCACAGTTTACCTGCACAATTTTTATCATTTATCTGAGCATACTGAAAAACAGAGTCATCCTTCTCCCATATAGTCACTCGTTCTTGCTAGTTTTATACTCACTGAAACAGTAATTGTGCCAAAGCTCGCAACAAAATATTTAAACAATAATTAACTTATTAATTCTGTGTGTGGGCAGGCCCCTTGTTTCCCCTGGAGCACAACTGATTTTCAAGATATTTATTTGGGATTTCAGGGTGTTTGCATATTGTGTATGGGTCCCTATGTATGTGTTGGTATGTGTGTGGGATGCCTCTGGCTGTATTTGCCTGCAGCTGAGCCTGCACAACACTCCCCTTAGAACAGGCAAGTTTTCCAGTACAAAAGTTTGAAAAAAGAAGTCTCTCCCCTATTTTATTTCAGTCACTAGATAAAAGGCAGCAAATCGCATGGCTATTCCATCAAGCCATGTTCGAGTTGTAATAAACATGTGTCACTCCTTCTGGCAGTAGGATGCTAGGGGAGATCAGTTTTCGGTGTCTATCCAACAGAAGTTCAGCTGGGAGCAGTGACCCTCTATGGATGTTTTCCTTTTCAATTTTTCCAATAAACAGGTCTGCACGGTGTTATTGCTAATGCTAATCTGATTTTCTCTGGGAGGTGGTTAAGCATGTGGCTAGAATTTGTATTAGCAGTTACTAAAGTTGTTTGTTTTTCCATACTCCCTTCCCATTCAGCTTCCTCTTCACAAGTCACCTCTGTTGTGGCACGTAAGAAATGGCTGGAAGAACAATATTGAGACTCTACACTGAAACTGCATCTAAAACGTATGCAGGCTGTATGTTTCTGCATGTTTCACGAGAAGCCTTCACAGGAAGTAAGTTCTTAATGCACAATTCAACTCTCAAAGCATTAAAAAATACCGGAAATAAAAAGGTTTGTTCTGAACACCTGTGAAAATGGCTGCGACTCAATAATCCAGTTTATAATGTAGCCCGTCCTACCCTAAAGCTGCCTGGACAGAGTAGGGGTGAGACAAACCTTGTGCACACCCATTCGTAGTTGTTTCTTCTCATCGTGAAAGACCAGGGCACTTCCAGGGGAAGAAACAGGACACAGCTTTGTAGTTAGAAATCATGAAGAATCCACGGCTGATCATGCATAGTTCAGGTGGAACAGCTGTCACTGAACTTCACAGAATCACAGAATCACGGAATCATCAAGGTTGGAAAAGACCTTGGAGTCTGGAGGAGTCCAACCCTTAACCTCACCCTGAGCGCTGGCTCAGCCCGACTCTTCAACCCCTCCAGGGATCCCGGGGACTCCCCCCTGCCCTGGGCAGCCCATTCCAACACCCAACAGCCCCTTCTGCACAGAAATCCTTCCTCAGAGCCAGCCTGACCCTGCCCTGAGCAGCTTGAGGCCATTCCCTCTTGTCCTATTGCTTGTTACTTGGTTCAAGAGACTCATCCCCCCTCTCTGCCCCCTCCTGGCAGGGAGTTGCAGAGGGCCAGGAGGTCTCCCCTCAGCCTCCTCTTCTCCAGACTAAACCCCCCCTCCAGTTCCCCCAGCCGCTCCCCAGCAGACCTGTGCTCCAGACCCTGCCCCAGCTCCGTTGCCCTTCTCTGGCCACGCTCGAGTCATTCAATGGCCTTTTTGGGGTGAGGGGCCCAAAACTGAACCCAGGAATCGAGGGGCGGCCTCCCCAGTGCCGAGCCCAGGGCTCAGATCCCTTCCCTGTCCCTGCTGGCCACGCCAGTGCTGACACAAGCCAGGATGCCATTGCCCTCCTTGGCCCCCTGGGCACACTCTGGCTCATTCTCAATCCCCCCAGGTTCCTCTCTGACTGGCAGCTCTCCAGCCACTCCTCCCCAAGCCTGTAGCAGTGCTGGGGGTTGTTGTGGCTGAAGTTTTATTCCTTAGTATTCAGAGGAAAGACGTAGGCCTTTTAGGGACAAGAAGGCTCTGAGAGGCACCTACACTGCAGACAGCTGAAGTTGGGAGGGATGAGTCTCACCCTTTGGGACTAAACCTCATTTCTAGCCCCAAGGAACGCCGAGGTAGCATTGAAGGACTTGTTTTTTCATGCCTGCCTAACAGGAGACTGGAGGCACATAAGAATAGATTAAATCAGCCCAGCTGGTTTTATCTTCTTCATATATTCCCCTCAGAGCAAGAGCAAGGTGCTGCGTGGACCCTCCCATTCTGCTGCTGCTGCAGCCTCCAACATGCAGACTCCTATGAAGGCTTCTACTCACCCAGATGTTTCAAAGTACAGACATGCCCTTTTGTGAGGGAGAACAGACCCATCCATGACTTTTAAATCGGTTTTCCCTTAGATTTGCTTCGTTCTGTGTGATTTGTCATAACACTTCAAAAAGAACTGTGTATGTACCAGATTTCCGACAATAACATGGGTAAAGCTGAGCATTAACCTTAATTTTGTCCTTGTTACGTTGCACTTAGTAGCATGTAGTTATATTCTCTGTGTGTTGAGAGAGCAGGAAATTGCATAGTAAATGTTAGCAGAAGCTGATGTTTAGGCTTTTATTATCACTTGATAAACCCATGTAAATCCCATTAATGCTGAGAGGAGTTATATGTGTATATCAGGGGGAAAAAAGAGACCATTTGCTCTTGAGTGCATGTAACTAATTAAAAATTTAAGAGCATATAGTACGTAATTATACTGGGCTGTAGGTTAATGCTCCTGAATGAAAAATGCCAGATGAGCTGAAATGCTTATACAGAACAAGAGAAACTCTGGCTGTCTCTGTGCAGAGACCTGCACGCTCTCTGTGAACAGTCCTCCTGTTCACGGCTCAGGCTCGCTCTGCCGTGGGGGGCTGACGGAAATGGGCACATCGCCGGCTGTGACCTTGGTCAGGATCTGCAGGGCAGAAAACAATGCAGGGAAAGACAAGAGGACAAGCCCTGGCACCTACAAGCCAGTTTCACATCCTCTGCTGAACTTATTTCTGGCAGTGTTTTACTTGCCAATGCAAGCTGCAGGCAATGTCTTAATTGTCAGCTTTCTCACCCTACGACAGCCTGTCGCAACCACCAGAGAAGCTCAGGTTCAAGGCAGGCTGCTCTCCTGGGGAGAGTCCAGCGCCAGCACACTCTAAATGCCCGTTGATCCCCAGCCTCCAGAGTGGTTTCAGAAATGTGTGCCTGCAGGAAGGGTGTCACCTTCCTACGAGCAAGAAGCTACCAGCCACTGGTATGGTCTGGACAGGATGCTCATGGGGTTGCTAATCAAGTAGAAAACACAAATCCATACCTTCTGCTTCCTATATAATTATGTTTTATTGCACAAGACTGTCCTGGAGCCATGTTAGAGTTAATATAACTGTAAATAGCCAGTAATCTTCATTAAAGGCACAGATAATTGAAACAATAAAGGCAATTACACAAAACAGTTATCTGTCCCTGCCCAGAGGCATGTGCAGGATGCATGGATGGGGAACAGCTTCCATGCAGCTGAAAAAGAAGCCCCAGACCCTGGCACAAAGATGATAAGCACAGTCCCGAGAAAAAAGACAGTGAAAGAGATTTTTCATTATTTGATTCTTCTTGGGGTTAAGGCAAAGAAACTTCCAAATTCTTTGTAAATAAAGAGCATGGGACCAACGAAATACCCAACTTTGCTACAGGTTTCACATCCACCTAGAAAAAAGTCACAAGGAAATCAAAACCTCATATTTAAGTTAATATATGTTCCTGACAATCATTACATTTTATGGCAAGATAAAATTTCTAGAACTAAGTCCACGGGCAGGTGCACAGCCCAACTTTTTAGTGTGAGTGTCAGCTTATTCCCATTTCCTTATAATCCTTCCCCAGTTTCAGAAAGCCCCAGCAACACAAAACCCCAACCTTTAAAGTTTCTGTCATGTGATTTACACTCATAGCCACTGCTGTTTTGAATTTCACTTCCATTCTTGAAGTGAAAGTTGAGCTGATCTTTTTATTTTTTTTTTTTTTTTGATAAAAGAGCAGCCACTGAATTAATAGCAGGTCAGTATGACATATATTAGAGCGTGGTTTGGCATTTATTGAGAATCTCCTGTCATCTTCACCACCACCCACAAATGCCATAGCAACCACATCGCAAAGGGGCTAAAATGCACGCACAGTTTAACGTGCTGTTAAATGAATGCACTTCTTGTTTTACTATTGTGATGATGAATTCATTTCAGCTGCAGTCACTGACTAGTAGAAAGCTTAGCTCCCACTGAAGAGAAAATAAACAAACTGCTCCAATTTTGCCTTTTTGGAATTTAGCAGCTATGTAGAATTCAGCTGTGTGGGCAATTAACTAAAAGGACCTCAAATTATATGTTGCACTTGCACTTGCACATAAGCTTTTAGAAGTGCCATAAGAAAGTAGTCTTTACAGTGAACACAAGGTTCAACCAGAAGAAGCAACAATTTGTTGAGAACTTAATACAGAACAATGCTTGTTTATTCACCAGTGTTTGAATATTTAAGTAGTTCATGCAGTTATTCTTAAGTATAATGGCCTGAGTTTCAGCAATGTTTTGTAAAGCTTGTGCAAGTCAATAATTTGCTGCAATTAAAAATATGCAGCTAGCATTGTGAATGCTTGGAAAATAGAGGAACATTCTTTCCAGCACATTCTTATAATGTGTTAAAGACACTTTAAAAGTGTGCTAAAGCTTGTTCTTCATCATGTACTTTCTTCACAGCTTGTCCCCCCATGAAAAGCTACCTCCAAGGGTGTGGACTTTTCTCCAATACTGCCACAATCCCACTCTGTCACACCCACCTTAACTTCCCCATATCCCTGTATATCACTTCCAGGCATTAATTGTTCCATACTGCTTGTAGAGATCATTAGTCAAATATTTCACTCAAAACACTGGCTTACATATTGTTCATAGACAGCTCTAAATCCAAGAACAAGTTGTTCCTGTTACATATTCACTGGTTATTTTTCCCCTCCTTGTGCTTCCAGCCATCTCCCAGTAGAGCTGAAGAAGAAAACCCACACACATGAAAAGGGAGGGACTGCACTCAAGGCGGTATCTGCAGCCAGATGGAGTCAGTCTGATGTTAGCCACCCCTTTCTGACCTTTGTTAGACTGTCACGTTTGGCTACTGGCTTTGGAAGTGATGGGATAAGAAATCTCCAAAAGGGGAAGGTAAGGCGATGGAAATAAATGCTTCTGAGATATGGGCCCAGTAAACAACTGTTAATGTCTTATGCACAGGGTTCCAAAGTGTTGCTGCTCTCCAGACTTACCATTTTTCTCTTGATCAAACTGGTCAATGCATAATCCTTCCTTCATTTGGGGGAAAAGGCACAGCAGTTTTCTTACTTGAGCCTGCTATCTTTGTCTCCTGGTTTAGCTTCTCTCTTGAGAGATTAGATGAGAGCTTTGAAAGTGCTTGTTCTGAGACAGGCTATGCCACCAGATTCAAATCTCTCAAACAATGCAATATTTCTTTGGCACCAGGATCAGAACAGAGACAAAAACCACAGAATGAAAACAGAGCTGGAGGATCCCGGACCCAAATTCTTTGGCCACGTTCACACTCAAAATCTGATGCGCAACAGGCTGCCGGTCCCTGGCTTAACTAGACAGGAGGACCTGTCAGAGCATGCTGTCGCTCTTGGCACAGGCATCTGGATTTCTCTTTGAGAGAAAGGTCGGTGTGTTCCCCACTTATGACGGCAGGACATGACCGAGGCGTGCACCTGGTATGGGAACTCGGACCAAGTCTGGTGGCATGGGACGTTTCTGTTGGCTAGACTGAAGACAACTGATACTGGATTTCTCCCTGGAGGTTCTTGGATCAGTGTCCAGCCACCCCTAAGCTTTCTTTTGAGTAGTTAAATAGACAGCTCCTTAAATCTCTCCCTTCAAGTAATCTTTCTCAGACTTATGTGCATTCTCGCGTCTCTTTCTTGAATTGTCTTCAGCTTTTCAACCTCCTGCTTGCTTTCCGGACACAAGAGCAGGGCACAATGTGTTGGCAGCAGGTTCAAGGGAGGGGGAATATTCAGACAACATAACCCTCCTCGCTAGATTTCCTCTGCTTATACATATACAGATGGGTCAGTTCATGGGTAGTTGATGACTCACTATGACTTGCAACTCTTTTTTGGTCATGGCTTTCCAGTGTAGGACCGCTGCAGCCCCTACCAGGCAAATAGCTTCTTTCTCTGATCTTGTGACTTAACTTGGTTGTACTTGCTTACCTTCAGATTACCAATTACCCCTTTGTATCAGTGACCTGTATTCCTTCTTTTTATCGTTTTCCCAGCCTTTTTCATCTGAAAATTTTGTTGATAATGATTTAAAGGTTTTTTTCCTAAGCTGTTGATAAAAACCAATAGCGTAAAGCCAAGAACCAGTCCCTATGGGATCTCTCCAAGCACACACCCACTCAAAGAAAATTTCTCTGGTTATAATTATATTTGAAACCTGAAGTTAGCCAATTCTTAATCCATTTAATGTGTTTTACAGTGGTTTTGTATCATTTTAGTTATTTCATCAACATGCTGTACTATTACAAGGCACATTTCTTACAGAAGCATCAATTCCCTCATCAACCAAACTCATAATCCAATGCAAACTTCCCATGAACTGTGTTAAAAAATGGGGTAATGGGAGATAACCTGCCCCACTTCACCGCAGCGTAGTGCAGGGAGACCCGTAACAGGGTTAAACTGCCTTGTGTGGGTATCAGTAGTGAAGTAGCACACCAGCCCAGCGCTGTGTAAATTGTCTTTGCCCCCTGCTCTCCCCCGCAGCCTTGCTCTTGTCAAGGTGAAAAGCTGCTGCAGACAGCGCTGCTGTTTCAGGCTCTCCCTTCAGAAGCCAGTTATATGATCCTCTGAGCAATGTCCTGGAGGAGAGTCTGTTTTCCCAGGACTAATGCCACCCCTTTGTAACCAGAGACTCTTTTGTTTATAATTCCAGAAAGGATTTGTAAGCTGAAGGTGTTTAAAAAAATTTCTGACGTGTTGGAGGTAACCTCAGCCTTCCGTTCAGCTATCAACAAAGTGCAGCACCTCTCTGGTTTCTCAAGCACTTGGAGGGCAACACAGACAGAATGAAACTGAGGCAGGATGTTTATCCTCTTCTCCCAGAGTGTTAGGTGTGATTTTTATCAGGGAATGAGGTTGATCAGACTGTCTTTCTTTTTCCCAGCTTTAGCAGCATCTTTCATGGTATGCTCCTGAATTATTTGCCCTGGTAGAAATGAATGGAATAGGGTTTAGGTCATGGTATGTATCTTTAGTTACCTTTATGTGGAATGGTCGGTACAATTTCAGTCATTTCCTTGGATGCAAAGAGGGTGATTCAGAGAGTTGCCCTTTTCAAAAACACCTTTTGAAGTCAGAGAAGGGATCCGTGGACTATGCTAGTCTTCTGTGGGAATGGAAATTCATGTCTTTGCAGTAGCCTTGGATCTCTCGACTTCCTCAAAAGGTAGACAACCCACAAATTATTATATACATACAAAATTAAACAATTGTAATCTGGATTTAGATTTGGGAATGAACAGGATGTTAATGAGATAATGTCTCGTCATGATATGGTCTCACTTCTTGGCATAAGAAGGCATAACAATGTCTATTTAAAAGGGCAGACTCTAATGATACCTTTTCAGTATTCCATACTTTTAATTTCTATACATTTATTAGGATTGGATTATTTATAATTTCAATGTCTTGTAATGTACATAAATTCTGATTTAATGCTTATAAATAAGTTAAATATAAAGCTTAAGCAACAACGAGGAAACAGGAAACACTGAAGCAGAGGGAGGTTAACTCATCAAGGGCAATGCTGTTCCACTGGAAACTTTATCGGCTGCTGAAAATGGACTCATTTGCTGTGAAGTCCAATAACACTTTCAGGTTCAGTTTCATTGCCAAAGCGGGGATTATTCAGCAGCAACAACCAGAACAAAAACCATTACAGGAACAAAATAGGAAGGCAAGATCTCTGCAACCAGGCTTTAATTCATGCTAATAGGCAGGAGAATGCAATTAGGGGAGGCTCTGAATTGCAGGAATGCGTGCCGGACGACATGTAAACCTCATTTCAACAGGGGCAGCCGTCCGAGGTGGTTAACAGATTATCCAACTTCTTATCATGCAGCGAACTATTTGGGGTGGAGTTTATTAATATAAATAAAAGAAAAGAAACATCAGCTCTGACGGGATGAGTGGGTGAGTGGGTTATGAGGTGGTACAAGTCGTCTCCTGGTAATACTCTCCCTGCAACCACCTGTAGCTGCCTTTGCTGTTGGAAGAGTTCACCCCTGCCGAGAGCAGGAAGCATGAGGCAGAAATTTTGTCTGAGCTGCATTTTTTTTCTTCCTTGATCTGCAGAAGGGGTTGAAAAAAAATTGTTGGCTGCTGCTAATCGTTAATCACTCTGAAAACAAACCTGGCCTTGCAGAACTAACTGTGCAGTCAGAGCACTGGGGAAATTAGGGAGAGGAAGAAAGTATTCAGATGGTTTCTAGATGCTCAGATATCTCTAATTTGGGGTTTCCTATATTTTGCTGTGTGATTATTTTGTAGTCTCATAAATTACACTGTTGAGAAGTTTTTCTCTTTGCACAATCTGCATTTTCCTTTGGACAATTATATCTAAATACTTCGGTTTATTATTCCCTGCTCACTTCTTGCTGTAATGGTGTCCTTCTACTGTCTCGTCTATCTGCTGATTCAGTCTACTCCAGCTGAGAATGAATGAACCTGCATTGCCCTACCTATCACAGGAGAAAAATCCTGGTTGTAAAGCCTCTGTGCTCACCAAAGCTTTGTGATCTTTACTGGGACAGGCAGGGAACACAGCAGAAAGCAAGAAGCCCCAGTATAAACTGGTGAATACAAATTAAAAGATGCCAGTTAAACGTTGAAGTTTCTCTCTGGACTGTTGGCTTTTTACACACTTTGTATCCTGTGATTCCTCTGTAAAAGTGTCACCCTAATTGGAGCATGAAGTTTGGTTTGCTGATCCCTATCTAGGCTCCTGAAGATGATGGATGGAAAATGCCCGGGTGGTTGGTGATGCTGGGAAGTGTTTGTGATGTGGCTTGTGTACAGCACGGTCCTGTTTCGGTCCCACATTTGCTGTTAGAATGAAAGTGGCTGCACTTAGGGCAGGTGGCTGGAAGTCCTTCCAGATCCACCTTCAGGGCACACTCCTCGCCTCCACACTCAGTTTCAAGCTTTCACTCTCTGAGGTTTTCAGGAAGTGTAAAAGCAAATCCAGGCAGCTGAATTTTCCTGATAAACTCTCAGTTAAAACTCCTGAATCATCTTTTTAAAGGTTTCTTTAGCTGTCATTTTTATACAGACATGCAACTTTTTAGTTTCTCCTTTGGGTCTTTGCATTGGTGTGGTGTGGCAGGACTGCTGGTTGTGAGGAAGGGTGGCTGGGGTGAGCTTCTGTGAAGGAAACAGAGGGGAACACTTGTTTGGAGAGGAAGTAAAGGTGAACAATCACATCGACCTTGCAAACATGTTGAAACACAATAAAACAAAGATGGTTTCAACTTTGGCAGTGAGGGACGCTTAAAGACTATCCAAATAATTTCTAGAAAGGAGGAAGATGATCCTGTGGTCTGCTTTGCAGCTTGGACATGCCTTAAGTCTAACAGCAAACCTTCTCTTGTGTGTAGGACTGCCTTGACTTTTGGTATCTGGCAGGTGAATCGCTCTCTGCAGTGGGCTGTGTGTGGGATTTTCCCAACCAAAACTTTGAAGTTGGCTGTTCTGCCCGTTCTGTGATGTGGTGATGTATGTTTATAATTTGAGAAGCACCTCGGGGTGAAAGGCCTTCTGTAAATGCTGTTATTCATCAAGAAATAACCGGGCCTGTCCTTTAAATGTTAGCTGGCATCATTCCCAAACCCTACCACCACATTCAACTGTTTATTATTTTTACTACAGTGGCGCCCAAAGATGAAATGAGAGTGGGGGTCCCTTGTGCTAAATGCTATGCGAATATAAACGTCATCTTCTCAATGACAAGAGAGGAAAGGGCTGTGGGAAGGGAAATGTTTTATATGCTGTGTCTGAGATTCTTTCCCAGCTCAGAAAGCGTGATTGGCGGGCAGAAGTTCTCTTAACATTTTTCCTCAGACCTAACCTAAAATCAGGCCCCTACAATGAGAACAGCCCCACCCGAGCATTCAGACTCCCCTTTTCACTAGTGAGGGCAAAGAGTCATCCTGGGAGCAGTTTACCTGAGCTGGTTCAGGCACCAAATTTAGGACAAGATGAACTTCCTTCATGAACATGCTTCCCTCCAATGATTAAAAGAGCAAATCATAAAATGAATCCAGATGTAGACACTTACAGGTGAGTTGAATTTGGCCACTGCAGGTTGGGATGAGAGGAGCACCCAGGGAGAGAGACAGGGTGCTACTTGTAGGCAAACCCCACTATATCATTCTGTAGAAATTGAAAGGTCCCTCAAAATATGTTGCCTTGACCTTGGGACTGAGCCATGCACCGACCTCCAAGACTGTCCCTTTTTCCTTTGCTTTCCAGGAAACAAGGCAATCAAAGAAGATACGAACCCTCCCAGCTAAAAGTAGTAGTGTAATGGTGGGAGTATGTATGTCCAAGCAGAGTGGAACGAGCAGAAATACTGTAGTGAATTAAATGTTGTATGTCTGACAAGAGACTAGTCAAAACTGCAACAAACCTCCATTTATCCCCACAGGAATGTAGCGTGTCTTATAGGATGCCAAGGACAGTATTCATGTTAAAAACAAACAAAAAGAGGTCTTCTGTGTGAAATTAATACTGAGTGTTAGTGCCTTGCATAGGGATTTGGACTCTCTTAGGCTTTTGGGCTGCAGCTCTCTCAGCGTTATTTCCAGGACAATTAGTATCCTTGGTAAAAGTGCACCTGCTTACAAGCTGTGACAGACCATTATGGGTTTAATTCAGATGATGAGCTAAAAATCCAGCTTCTGGAGCCAGCAGTTTGGGGCTGGAACTTGTGCACGAACAGAAGTGTCTTGTGGCTTCCCTGCTTCCTGGCTCCTACTGACTCAGAAAGGCTCCGGCAGAGCCTCTCCTCCTTTTGGCATTTTAACGCCCAGTTTTGGCAGGACTCCACCATATCAGCGGTGTATAAAAATACAGCATAAAACAAACGTAACAGAAGGAAATAATTTTGAACAGAACACAAGCCACTCCTGATGAAAACACAGGGATAGCTTATTTAAAGATCTTGCTTCCAATCCTCTGACATGTTTCTGTTGCCCATTCGGTTGGTTTTCACACATCTGCAAGCCTCTTCGCTAAGTTGAGATCAATTTCTTTTGAGCTGGGCTCAGGCTTTTAGCAGCTGGTTGGGAAAAATGGAGGTATTCTTCTTGCTTGCATTGAGGTTTGCTTTGGGGCATTAGTCTCCACAGTCCGAAATGTCCTGGAACCATCTACTCTAGAATAACACTGCGTTGTGATGGTTGGAGAGTGTGCTGTGTCCCTGTCAGCATCTGATTGTGCTGAGTTTCACGGCTTGATATGAAAGAATTTATTTTCTTTCGGTCTGGGCTAAATAGTTGCAGTGAGATTTTAACTCCTTCTTGGCTGGCTGAGGGTCTCTAAGATGTTTTGCTCTGCCATTGGGGAACCACTCCCCACCAGGGAGAGGAATTCCACTACACAGTGCAGTGCCAGTTTGATTTGGTCCCATTTGCTTCTTGCTCTGGGTATGAAGAGGTTTTTTGGAGACTTTGAGGAAGTTTTGATTATGTCAGCAATGGTTGCTTCCTACTCCTGGAGTAATTGCTGCTATACCTCCTCCCTGGCATGTTTACTTATGCCTGGACGAAAAAGCTGTCATAAGTAAGGTGGTGTTTAGGACAACCATGTGTGTCTCCAACTCTAACTCCTGTGGACTTGCCAGTGCTCAGCTTTGTGAGCAAATACCACCGTAGATGCACTGCACCAGGTATATCAACAGAGACAGACTTGCCCTGTTACCCCTTAGTTTTGCAGCACTAAAATTTGTCACGTCAGTAAAAAGTGACATTACCTTATTTTCCTGTTATAGTAATTTATTCTTTGGACTTTGTGCTGATATTAAAAAAAAAACAACAACCAAATGTAAACACACTGTCTGACTCAGTCATGGTGTACTTTAAAAGACACAACCTATAAACATCCTTTCCTGCTAAGGTCCAAACAAAGGCAAAGGGCCTTCCTCCAAGCAGGACTCTGTGAAGTTGACTTTGAATGTCTTCTGCAGATGCTGTAGAGTCCCCTGCAGCTCTCTACCTATCTTTTTCTATGAATTTTATCCCCTAGATGACTCACTGACAATGCTTAATAGCATTCCTCAATCGTGCTGCCTGGCGTAGCAGGGCAGGGGCATTATTTACCTAAAAGCACCTACCAAAATACGGCTGGCAGATTTATTTTATCCATTGAGGCAGATCATGTGCCCAAGCAAATTGTCTAGTTTCCATTATCAGGGCTTGAAATTCAGTGACTGTATGAACACTTTCCTCCTTCATTCTTCATGTTTCTGAGGGATGCGGGCAATGGCAAGAACTGCAACTGTGTGTTAATTAAAAGAAATTTGATATAATTGCCAAAATGGAGTGAGAGGAGGCTGACTTATATGTCTGGAGCATTAAAACTGCTGACTACAATGTGCGCATGAACAGTGGCATGTGCCCAAGAGAAAAGGCTGAGTGGGAAGGAGACCATGACCTGTTTAGCTGTTAAATACAGAGATATTAAAGCTCTAACGAACGAAGTCAGGGAGTGTAGTGAGGGGTGAGTGTGCGTGTGCCTGTAAAGGGGATTACAGACCATGGATTCACATTAAGAGGTGAGTTGCTCCTGGAGCTTTTATCTGTAATAAATGGAAAGAAATACTAGGTAATGGGAGATTTCAATCATAAAGATGTATGCTGGAAGTCTCATATAACCAGAAATAAATCTTTTTGAAGTTTCTCAAATGATGTGTGATCATTTTCTAGCCCAGAAGATATTACACCCAACATGAGATAACAGTATTTCAGATTTCATTCTGACAGATTGGTCTGTGCATTGGAAGCTGACGGTATCTTAGGAACATATGGCTGGGACTCCGTTTCAATAGAGGCAGAGGATGAACCGACGCAGTAATGAATATATTGGGTAGTTCAAAAGGGATAATTTCCCAGTACTGAAGCAGAATATGAAAGAATGAAAGTTAGGCTTTCTGTAAGAGGATTTACCAGCTGACCAACCACCCCGATTTCACAGTGATGTGAGAGGGCAATTTTGATTAAAACCCCATACCGCTAGAAAGGAAGAATGTCACACAATATGAGATAAACGACTTAATAAGCTGATTGGGACAAATAAAATCTACCTTAAAGCAGATAGACGTAAAGTTAGACATGACAGCAGCCACACTGCCAGGGCATGCCACAGGGCAGTGCAGGGCTAAGCTTTTGCTTTTGGTGGCTGAAACGCTGCATCCAGTTTGCATGTTCAGATTTAGAAAATGTTGAAGACTGGGCTGAGCTGGTGTTAGTGGGAGGGAGAAGCTAGAGACAGCCTGAGGACCACTGAAAATGCTTCATAGCCAGATTTAGGAGCTCCGTCTGTTTAGTTTATCCGAAAGAAGACCAAGAGATGACTTGGTATCTGCGCTTATGTACTTTGTGGGGGAAGCACCAGGTAATGTGGAGGCTCTTTAAGCTTGGGCAGAAAGGCATGACAGCAGCCAGTGCTGGTAGGTTAAAGCTGGACAAATTGAAATGAGAAATAACTGTCATTAAACACGGGAACCCATAGCTGGCCAGTGATGGTCTCTCCATCTCTCGATAGCTTTGGATTAACATGCAGCACCATTCTGCATGGTGTGATGATTTAAAGAGTAGGTCCCTGGGCTGAAAACAGGGCTGGAGGAGAAGACTGGGCTGTGTGCTCTCAGGAAATCAGCCAGTGGTTCTTCCGGCCTTTAAAAAAACCCTGAATCTGCAAGATGCTGGTAAGGACACTGGTGATGTTTTATTATACAAAGTCTATTCAGTGTTCTGTGCAGTTTTCTGGAATGACGCAGCATTGTCTTTCACAGGCGGCAGACTCGGTAGGGTGCTCAGAGAGACTGGTTCCAGCAAGATACGCTTGGGGAACATTATTCAAAGGCTCTCTGCTTTTGTATCGAGCCTCATGATCTATAAAAACCCAGGTTGGAGCCAGTAGATGGGAATTTTGGATCCTGGTGTCCTGTCATGCTACTAGGAAAAGAGAAAAGATATAATGAGGATGTTGGACAGAGAGAGCATTGCTTTGGTTTCTGTTGTTTCCTGATGGCTTTTTCTAGATAGATGGGGACCACATGTTGACTGGCCCTGGCAGCTGTGTGGCCCTTGTATTCCTGCTCTGCCTGGAGAGCACAGAAGCATCCTGGTGGGAAGCAAAAAAAAAAAAAAAGCCAGTTCTGCCAGAGTCCCCCAGACACCTGAGGACAAAGTGGAGCACATTTAGAACTACCCCAACATATGGCACGAAGTGGGAGTAAGTGTCTTGTTCTCCGTGGGGTTGTAAGTTGAAGAAACTATTTGCTGGATAAGTGACAGGGGAGGAATATAGGAGAAGAAAGCTAGAAGAATGGGGGAAAAAAAAAGTTCAAAATCAGAAATACTGTGAAATGGCAAAATATTGTGGAAAAGGCTGGAGGTTCTATGTGAAGCTGACTTTAGCTATGCCACTACATCCCCCTCAGGGGACCCATATCCTCGTCTCAGCTCTGCTAAATGGCGGCAGGCAAGTCACTACCTTCCTGTGTCTCCATTGCCCTGGCTGTAAAACAGTCTTTTACAGAGCACATTGGCATCTCCTGTGGAGAACAGCTTTTTAAGTGCTTGCTGTTATGATTATATTATTATTCCAAAGTGGGAGAAAGTAGTTTCTTTCCCTTTGCACTAATAATTGAACTTATCCAAGAATGACACATTGATGGGCTCTGGAAAGGGAGCAGGAGTGATGTGAAATTCAGTTGACAGCTTGTACATCTCTGGGAAGCATTCTGAGTACTTATTACTGTGTCTTCTGTCTTTGAAATCATGAAGAAAATCCAAGAGAGAAATCTGTGAAGTTTTTCAAGTGGTCAGATGAATTTATTTCTCATGAATTCTTGGGTAACCAGAGTTTTCTTATCTTTTTTTTTTCCCAAAATTGCAGCCCTTTTCTTGATCTCACATATAATACTTGATAATCTGTCTCTTATTACAGTGCTGTCCTGGGAAAAGAAGGAATAAAAAGACATTTTTGATCTATCCAGCATTTCAGAAGGACCATTTCCAGGTGGATTGATAGGTCTATTTCAGCAGAAAACTGGAAGAACAAGCCTTGATCTTGCTGAAACTCATCCATCTGCATAGCTCTGTTCCTACAGGTGTAGAAATCAGATCCGCAGTAAGACCTCATGTGCTCACAAATCCCTCGTGATCATCGTGCAGAAGAGCCGCTGCAGTGAGGGTAGTGAAATACTTGTTACAACCCATTTGGCAGCTGCCCTGTATTTGAGAGAAGAGCCCCCAAAATACTGAAAACACCATGAAGTGCAGCAAGGAAATAGCTTGCATAAAAAGCTTGGTTGTGGCTGCGTGAATTAGTTCATTTGAACAGCCAAATGTACCCAAACTCACTTACTCTGGCCTAATACCACGTTATATTTCTAACATGGGAAAAGCATGGGTGCTTTTTGTCTGTAGTAAGTATTATGAAATTCAAAAGAAAAAGGGAAAGAAAAAAACCCTTCAGCTCCCCATAGCTAATCAGGTATTCACCTTGAACGACTACTAATGAAACCAGCACCATATCAAAGGGGAAGCTGGCTCCAGCCGAGAAGGTTATTAAAAAATTTAACAGTACCAGACGGCCCCCAACCAGCATAAGTGACTACATTTTACATTCTGTTTTGTAAAAAGGAATGAAGCCCTGTGCTTGCCCTCTCAGCTGCCACCTGCTTTGCAACTATCACAATCTTAAAAAGGCATTATGGAAGCCATCCTTGCAGGCAAAGATGATTTTTTTGCTCAATGACTCAGTAATTTCTCTTCCACTCTTCATACAGTCAAGTTACCAGTATGTACCAACACGGGCCAAAACCACCAGGTGCTGACTTGCTTTTTGATGTAACAGCAATAGCCAACTCCCTTCTGTCATCAGAGTAAAGTTATATTCGATATTCTGAATTAGGAAATAACCAAAACATCCCACTTGCAAACGTAGTGGAAGAAAAATAAATATAGTTTTGTGGCAGCAATTCATTGGAAAAGGGATACGTATAGTTTGGCCTCCAGCTGTATTCAACTGTAAGAGGAGAGGAGGGAGTCCCAAGAGGGGATGGAGCCACTGCTGTGCTTGCAGGAGGCTTCTGCTGCCACAAAATTATATTTATACCAAATAGTACTGCGGATGAGGAGCCCAACCTCCCTCTTTGCCAGGGGCAAAGACATGGGCATCTCCATATCTCCATCTCTCTCCCAACCTGAACTGCAGGATGATGCTCCAGAGATGCTCTTTTTAATAAGTGCACTGAGATTTCTTGGTGTAGCAGCATGAAGGACTCTTTATTAGTACCATTACTGGGGGATTTTCCACTAGACTTCAATAGCATAAAAGCATACCTGCATGTTTGCACACATGGAGACCAGGGTAAAAATTCTTCTCATATTAAAGTCTTAAAATTCTTAATTTTTTTACCATTTTGACTTCTGTTATCTGACATGACTCCCTCTGACTGTAAGCTGAAAGCATCCAGGCTTTTATCTACAAATAATGGCATAGCCACCCACACCTAAGGTGACACATAATGTAGGGCCATTACTTTAGCCAAAAACTCCTCTGTAGCTCATCAACACAGAGATTTCAGAGTAAGCTGATGCCAAATGAATCCACGAGAATCTGCTCCAATGCACATCTGAGCCATGTGATCTTACAAAATGACAGAACTGAAGTAGCCAAATATCTCTCAACTCCTAAACAAATGCTCTTATGTTGCTGTTTTAAAGGTACGAATGGATTGTAAAAGAATATGCACAAGGAAATGAGAACACCGTAAATTTTATCTCAACAAACCCAACAACTCATAAGCAAAAAAACTATTTCATGTATAAGCTGTCACTGGGGAAGATGCTTGTTGTCACATGAGTTCAAAATGACAATTTTACAAATAACAGGTCTTAAATCTGCAAATGTCATTGACAAACCTTCAAGCAAGGTTGCACCATGGATAAGCTGCTAATAGTCTTTGGGTGTCAACAGCCAGACGCTGCGTGGTGCGAGTGCAAGGGCAGTTTTTCTTGCAAGGGCTGGAGACATGCAAAAGGTGGTAAAAAGAATGTGGTAAGAAAAAGAAAGTGGGTGCTCTACTGTAAATGTGGGGGCAAAGAGAAATGCCTTGCAATGCTCTTTGCAAAGAGAAATGCCTTCAGCTCTTGCCAAACTCCCACCACATAACATTCCAGGGACTGAAATGATAGTCATGAAAGTGTAAGTTTGTAAATTAAGACGTTTTTCTACTATATTGTGTTTCTGCCATTAGTGCCTTAAAGTGCTGGTGTAGACACAACAGTGGCTATGTTAAAAGCTCATCTTCTTGCTCAGTGTGTCTGTTCTTGTGCCAGATCTGGTGGCTTTACTGAGCGAAAGCATGTTTCACCCTACAAGCAAATATTTAAGCTGGATATTAGGAAGGATTTCTTTGCAGAAGGGGCTGTTGGGCGTTGGAATGGGCTGCCCAGGGCAGGGGGGGAGTCCCCGGGATCCCTGGAGGGGTTGAAGAGTCGGGCTGAGCCAGCGCTGAGGGATCTGGGGGAGTTGGGAACGGTCAGGGGGAGGGTCATGGTTGGACTGGAGGAGATTCAGTCTTTTCCAACCTTGATGATTCTGTGATAATTAATTCAAATTTATGTCCAAGAGAAAGCCTGTCTCTTGGCTTCACAAATGTGTGTCACTGCTGACAGCTTAGGCAAAGCTCACAGGACAGGAAGCTGTGGTCAGAGCGAATCAGCCCTGGGTGGCAAGGTTTGCAGGAGGGAAACTTCACATGTACAAGTTACATGGCAGAAGGAGGTGTCTCTGCTCGTGGTGTGGTGACTGGTTTGGGGCTTTTGCTCGCTGCTGTTTTATGAAAATGTCTGCACCTGTGAAATAGAGGCACACTCCAGAACAGCTAGAGGAGGCACCAGAAAAGCACCAAGCACTGCCTCTGGGACAGATGAGACAAAATTTCCAACAAAAACCCCATTTTGGCACTGAGTGGCAGGGAAGGAATAAAAACAGAGAGAGCAAAGATAGTGCCTGCCATTTCTGTCTTGCCTTGCCAGGGAAAATAGAATTTTAACTACACAAATACACTAGATTGTGCCAGTTTTACCTGGCTCTGTCATCAATTTCTATTCCATCCTGAGTTTTGAATAACCACGTGTTTTGTTTTAGCTCAGTTCAATTTCCCCATGGTGTTGTGGTTTACGTGGTTCACCGGTTTTCTTGAGTCTAGCTGTGGTGTGGATGTGTTGATGCCCTGACTAGGAAAAAAAAAAAAAATGTGCTTTAAAGTATTTAATATATTTATCCACTCAGTATCCAGCAAGGTAGACAAATGGGTTTTATGTGTTACAGAGGGCCACGGAGTCCAAAGGGGAAAAAAAAAAAGTGTTATTAAGTGGTACAGAGCTGTGTGCAAAATATGTATTTGTGTATTTCTGTATGTGTGTGCTTCCCTAAATTGATGGACTGGGCTTAGAAAATGTTGTTTAAAAAAACCACAGCCAGGAAGTCTAAAATTGTGGCTTAAAAATGACTGCAGCTGACAGAATTACCCTTTTAAGTAAGAGTCAGATTAGATCAACGGAGGGAGCCCCTCAGCCCAGGATTATCATGGACCTTGGTGAAGACAGCTTCTCTGCAGCACAAGGGGCTGAACCCCGAAGGTCTAAGAGCACTGTGAACCCCATCTCCAGGACATCTTGTGTTTCCTTCACTTCCTTGACTTAGCAAAGAAGCTCCCATGGGCTGTGTCGAGCCTTACCCAGGAAAGCCAGACCAGCACAACCCATTTTACTGACCTTACTGGAGGTTAAGGAAGGAGCCCTGACCTTGAGCATCCTTTCTCCAGCTGTGTGAACCGCCTTTGTTGAGACCTTTATTGTTCAAGTCCTGGTGAAGAATAGGCTGTCGCTGGGAGCAGATCGCAAGGAGAAAATTGCCACACAGACAAAAACTGTCCTCATGTCCTGTTTCCAATAGAACCACATTTTTTGTCTGCCTGGTTTCAATAAAAAGTCCAGAAAGAAAGAATTGAAGGGGGCATTGCTTTTCATGGAGTGCCAGCAAATAATTGCAAAAAGTTGCTTGTTTTTAAAGAATTGAATGACTAGGGACAACGCAGGGTGCTCGGGGCTGCACAGACATGCCAGATTCTGCACCAGTTCCAGAATGAATTCTGTTTCTTACCCTTCTCCTTGAAAACGCCTGGCCTGGGCATTTATCTTCATCTTCTAAAGCTTCTCCTGATGCTGGTGATAGCAAGGACACAGTGTGTGGAAGCACTAGCTGCAGGTCAGCTGCTCAACAGGAGTGTTCAGTCACAACGGTGTTTCTTTATGAAGATATCGATCCTGGCACCTGACAGACTGCACGCAGGTGTTGGAGCTGGTGCCATTTCCCTTTGGCCACCACAAGGTGATGGCTTTGTCAGAGTGGAATTGCACCAGCAACTCTCCATCTTCCGTTTCAAATTTCACTGAAGTTGGGCACGCTCTGTCTCTTCTAATAGCCTCAAAATAACCCCGAGACAAAACACTGCCAGAACATTATAGAAAGTCTTGTAGAATTTATGACTGTAAAAATGCCAAGCATACAGATCTATGCTATATATAAATCACGTTTGTTTTTTTCCTCATCATTTACCCTTTTTCTCCAGTGAGTGCTGTTTGCTTTGTATTTAACTGCTGTATTTGTACAATGTTAAAGCACTTCTGTGTTTTGTACTCACCATCACTAAAATAGAGTCCCTCAAACGTTCCTGCTTTGCACCCTGTGCTAGCTTCTGCCAAACTCCCTTTGCATGTCTATTTGTGCCACAGAAAGTATCACACCTGCTGACATCCAGAGTGTGTTCGTTGTGGGGTCAAGGAGCTTAGACTCCACAGTGGATTTTTTTTTGCATTCCAAATGCTACTCTTATTTAGAGCTTTTACCCAGACTTTATAAACAATTGACAATGTGCTGACACCAGAAGCAATGGCAGGGAGATGTTTTGCCTCCACTGGGGAGTCAGGAGGCTCTTTTGGTAGCTGCTCAGTCCCTGCTGGCTCCCTTTGAGGCTCAGCAAGTCCCACAGACATAGGCAGTGTGGGGACAAGCCAGGACGCTGCACCCCACATCCCACACTATGTCCTGCAGGATGCTCATTCTCTGTATAAACATATGAGAAGACTTTGGAGGAAATATCTATCAAAGCTCTCTGTTTCATCCTAGAGCAGCTCTTTTTTTGTGCTGTCCTGCCAGTTTGCTACAGGGGCATGGATGTGGCATGACGGTGAGAGTGGTCTTCTGCATTATAAGCAGAGGTCAGTACAGTTTGTTGTCCGTTGGTGGGAGGCTCCTGAGTGCCATGACAGGAGAGGTATAAATACTACAGGCATTTGCCCCAGTTTGGGGCCAGATGGGGTGATTCAACCCCCCAGTGCCAGTGCAGCTTTTGTCCCTCTGAATTCAAAAAGCTTTGCAAAAAACCCTGGAAAAACTTTGCAGAAGGAGAACAGACAGGAGAGGGATCGCTGCTGGGGGCCTTGGCAAAACCACTGTTCCCACTTGGTGGGTAATTGCAACAAAACATACCAAAGTCAGATTTTTTTGAGAAATCTACAGCTATAGGTGCCACTCGGTCTTTTAACTCCCTTGGCTCATGGCTTCTCATCCTCCACAGCCCATACTGGACCACTGTATAAAACATATCCCTTCAGTGTGTTGAACAGCACTGAGGGAGCAGGAGGAAGACCCCTGCTCTGTACCCTGGACCACAGATAGAGATGCTAATAGTAATAAATAGCAAAGAAATGGGGTCGTGGATAGGTGGTAACAAGCAGCAGAAGATAACTCTGTGCTTGGCCTGTCTCTGTCCAGGACACAGAGCAACACAGAGAGCCTCAGAGGCAGCATTGCTTCATTGCTGTTAACAATGTGCAGCCTCAGGGTGTTTTTAACCTCTCTGGTCATGAAGAGGGGGGCAGAGTGTGGGAGCTCGGGTGAAATATTCAGAATGGCTAATTGCTGAACTTCTTAGAGACAATCATAAGCCTTAGGGATGGTGAGACTCTTAGAGGAAAAGAAGAAGATGTATGAGGGAGGTTGTGACTGGCTGGACCTCATCCTGCTGGGCTCCCAAAAATTCTGACTTTAGGGAATGGCGTGGGAAGGTGTCCTGCCATAATGGGAGAAATAAGACAGCTCTGCCTTGAAATATCTGGGCAAAAATTAAATGCTACTTGGTGGGAAAAAAAAAATGCTGTGATATTGTGCCAGCAGGCCACATAGCTGTTCATGTTAAGATTAATTCTTCTCTCTGTAAGCGGCATGGGGGCCTGTGCCTGCCAATTAGCAAGTTTGGGGAATGCATCTCTCCTCTCCTGCAGCAATGCAGGCACTTGCTGTGCTGCTGCCTCTGGTTGGGCTGGAGCATGTTCCTCTCGTCAAGAGGCTGAGAATTCATCGCTCCAATTTCTTTAACATGATTTTATTAGTTCAAAGCAAGCAATGCTTGTTTTAATTAATGAGTATGTTTCTCTTTTCTTGCTTCTTGGCTTACTGCCTGGTACTGCGTTTTCATGCCTTGAGAATAAAATGTTTCATTCAAAACAGAATCCTCTTTGTCCCTGTGTGTGGCCACTGCTTGGAGAGGTGAGGGAGCTGGGGAGGCAGCAGTGGTTTTGATTTTGGGGGTGGAAGAGAAGGGAGAGAGAAACAGCCAGGATTACGGAATAACTGAAGAGAAAAGGCAAGTTTTATAGCACTCATTGTAACTCTTCCAGTTTTTTAAGAGCCATGGTAAATCTTATTTATGCAAATCCTCATCATAGCATCTTTCAAATATTCTTAGAGCTGGTGTGAATAGAAGCTGCAATTGGCAGGTATGTAATCCCAGACAAATGCTATGTACCTGTGGAGTGTGCTGCAAAATTTTTGAGTAGTGATGTAACACATGTATCTTGTGTTTGCTGACCGCTACCCCCTCCCCAGCATCAGCTGTTTTTTAACAGTTCTGCCTTAGCCTATCAGTCCTCCTCAATATTGGGCTAAATTTCAAATAAAGCAGGAGAATCAGCTGGCAATTCATTTGATGTGTTACATTTTTTTTTCTCCACACTTAATTGAGCATTCCACTTCGAATAATCCTCAGCATTAGATTAAATCTCTATTGATCTCATTTTAATGAGCTCACCACTGTGACCAACAGCCCTTTCTCCCATACCAGATGGAGATGTGGCCATCTGAACATGTGGCAGAAATACTTTTGTTTCTGAGGACTAACACCTTCTCCTCCATACGACTGTCCTTGGTACCCCATTACGCCTGAGTCTGTGGACACAGAGCCAGCAGATATATCCTGTTCTTTGCACCATGCTTTTGTGAGATTGCTATTGCAGTGAATTTCTCTTTAAACCTTTGCCAATAACTTCGTACTTAGAGATTTCATTTCTTAGCAGGAGATGTCCACGTTCATCAGTACGAAGGCAGGTAGCCGAAGGCTGTATGTGAGCTCTCTCCTGTGCTGCAGGGAAAGCAGGCGTGCTGGAGTACTTGCAGCTCCTGACTGCCTGCTTAAGGGGATATATTACAAATTCAGGTCTGGGGCAAATCAATTTTGTGAGCTACAGAATTGATTCTACTTGCATTTCACCTTCAGACACCTGCGTTTAAATTTCCACTTAAGATTAAAATATGAAATGAAGGAAGTCTCCCTTTCCTTCCTTGTGAGGAAAAAAAAAAAAGTGATTAATGAGAATTTAAATCCTAATGACAAACAAATCCTAATTATCCAGCACTTCTGATGTCAAATAATTTGCTGCACCATACCATTTTGTAGACTTCATGGACCAAAGAATCATTAGGGTCAGATAATTGCACCTTCTACCTAGCAAAGGTCATGGACATTTTCTTGTTGATTTTTGCAGTAACAGCTTGTATTTGAACTGAACAGTTTAACACTTTTTTAAGAACCTTGATGTGAAGATAGTAGCATGGGGGTGTTCTTGGTGGTGGGGAAGCAGTATCACTATGGAAGAGACAAGAAGTTTAATTGAAATCTCATTCCCACATGGTTAAGAGCTTGTGTCATCAAAGAATGCCATATACTAAGCAATATTTTAAAGCTGTGTGCCCAGTTTGGTGGTGTGTGGTTTTGTGACAATTGACATTGCTTAAACATAGTTGAGATGCAGCCATCGAGGCAAAGTTTGCAATGTGGGTTTGCAGACACTACCCATAGTACTTTTCAAGTTTGCTTATTTTTTTCCTCTTTTCTACAAGGGACAATATGTCTTGCATCAGCAGATTATGATTAATAGTCATGATGTTTAATGACATTAATTAGCAATAGATATTGCTAATGATTAATAACAGCAGCTAAGCGAAACCTTGGCTGCAATGATTTATTTCAGTATTTTCGTTGAGCTGTGCATCTGGCAATACTGTGATACTCTAATGTCTTCAGGGAGGAATTGTGGGCAAGTGAAGAGCTGAGAAATGCTTGGAGTGAAGCAGGTGTGTGGACTTGTCACTCCTTACTGCTGCACACAACGACCCACTGGGAAATCTGGTTGCTTCAGTGGAATGGAAGATGGGAGCTCATCACGCAATGTGTGATGTGCCTTCAGCACCGGTTCCCTATTGACCACGAGCTCCAGAAGGGTTTGGGAAGAAAGCTGTAATTACTCGTGTTGGAATGAGACGTGGGATTCACTCTTGTGAGGTGTCACAGGGTTCATAACACATAGAAACCCTGCCTGGAGCATAGGAGATTTTGTCCTGGTGCTTAATCTCTCCGTGTCCACCTGGAGAGGAATTGCCTTTTCCTTCCACAGGACATTGAGGCCTCAGTCCAGAAATGGTGACCTGAAGCCATTACCAATGAAGTCCTGACTCAGAGGCCAAAATGTAATCTGTGTTGCATAGGTTTTATATAGCTCCTTCACAAGGAAACATTCTTTTAATGTCTGTAAGGTGGTTTGACACTGGATGGGAGACAAGCCAGAAGCACAAAGCAATAATCAACAACGTTGTTAGGAAGGATCTGAAAAAAATTCCAGCTCTGAACACCCCCTGCACTTTGGTAAAACTCATTTCAAATCGAAAATGAGAATTTGCAATACGGGCATATGATTGTTGTTCATTACCCAGCTGAAAGGAATGGAAAGGACCCCTTTTTATCATGGCCTTAGTACCGGTTCCACCTTCTGGGAGAACTGAACTTGCATTTAGATTAAAGTACAATTATTGCTTTTTCCTCCTGCTTCCTATTAATTATATGCAATTTACTCTGAAAAGATCTGTTACTGTGCTAATCTTAGCAATCACCATACTGCAGCAAAAACATTGCACAACACTCTACGTCTGTAAATGCTTCCAGAGATGAAATTTCAAATTAAAAAGCAGTAACAAAAATATCCTGGACTACTTTTACAGTTTCCCTTTGTGGAACAAAGGTTTCTAAGAGAAACATTTTCCTTTCCTTATTTATAGTCACTTCTCCTACTGCTGCAGTTGTTCTTGTGGTCTATTCTTTCTAATTTACGTTGCAGGCAGCATGAGGCAGTACCCAGTTATTTGAGTTGTCATGAATGAGCCAAGCAAACAAATGATGCAGGCTGTGTAATAATAGTCAACTTGTTCTGGGCAGGGACTTACAGTCTGGTTTATACAGAAATGTCCGACTAGCTTGAAGGAAGTGTTGGGCAACAGAAGGCTGAGTGGCTGGAAACCCTTCAGTTAAGAGCTAGTGGTTGGAGTGCAACTCCAGGTAATTGTGAGGGAAAGATTTCTGAGCGTTGGGAGATCCTGTGGTGTTTTACGTGGTACACATGAGAAAATGAGTGTATAAGGAGATGTGAAAATGTGAAAAACCACAGAGAGCACCACTGCCAAAGTTTGACTGACATGAGTCAGAAGTCACTCCTGCACCACAAGCTGTCTCTCTGCAGGCTTTGTTGAAGCTCACGGACAAGGTTGTGAGAAGGAACCCTGACCTCCTGTGACCCACATCACAGGTTTTCAGGCAGAGTGGGCTGGCAGCAGTCAGGTAACGACCACCAACAGTCATAAAAGGCCAAGATGAGCCTTTGCACTGACATCCAAGGAGCAGAGGCCTCACTGTGTCCTACACTGGGCCCAGTAAATTGTGACCCAGGTCAATCAACTATTTTAGGACCCTTGTTCAATCTATGAGGAACTGTCTTTTCAGTGATTTTGTCAAGTGCTTTGAAGACCATTACAAGAAACATCCATTTTTATTGCCTTCAGAGCTGGTGATACTTTGTGACCTGAAAAGTCCAAAGGATCAAGACAACAAATTCTTCTTGGTTAAAGAAACGATTCTGGTACAGTTGCAGTCCAGCCAACCCTGCCTAAGCAGCTACCACATCCTGAAAACTCCTGGGCGTGGGGATTTATTTGACTATATGTGGATCTAGAGTGTGGGTCCTGAGAACTCACCCACGTCACCTTTATAATCAGTAGGATAGGAGACACCACTCAGTTGAACACGGGGTGTAATTAATGTCCCAAAGAAGACACCTGCACTTGCTTAGGTGAATGACACCCTACACTTAATGCTGATGATTAGACCTCTTCTAACTATGACAAGCCATGATCAGGCCATTAGTTCAGATGTAGATTCTTGAGTGACATTTAGTTGCCTTAACAAAGGTGACAAGAGCAATGTTGGCTGCCGCTGCAGAATGTACAAGTCTCTTGTATATTCAGTGTCACAGTGTCAGCCCTGTATAAAGGTCTTGGGTGACACAAAATATCCCATATGGCACTAGGTATCTTATACCTAGATAGGCAATTGAATCCCAACCCTGCTTTTTGTGGATTGGTAAGGTGAGGTGAGATGGATCTTATCCCAAGTGTCATTGTCTGATCTGAAAGTCTTCTTCAAAATTCCTCTGAATGTCGCTAACCGAAGACCAGAGAGGGCACTTAGGGTGACAAACTCAAAGGATGGGTTTAGCGAATACCACACTCCTGCCCACAGTGCTGTGCCCCAGAATAAGGCTTTGAAATCCAGTCTGACGGAAGGGGCCCATTCTGCAGGCCTTGGGCTGCACAGAGGGGAGACGTTCTGGCGCAGGCATGTGGTTTGTGTTTCCTGTTGGTTCGTTCCATCTAACCCCCTGGTCAGTGTTTGTGGTGTCCCGCTGTCCATACAAAATGCCTTACTCTCCCCAGGGGCTGCAAAAGGACTTCAGCACCCCTCAGTGGGCTTTTGAATCCATGGTGGGACCAATTTTGCTGAAGATTTTGTGAGTCTTTGCTCAAAATTGCCTAAAAATAGGTTGTTTACTACCCAGAACATGGCTACAACCACAGAGTGAGAGTTCATGGGTTTGCACATTCTCTGATCTAAGCTTGATGATAAATGAGTACATTAGACTTTGCACTGAATATCCATACAATGATGCAGTAGGTTGACTCTCAAAAGAAATTTTAAACTAACTTTCAAATTTATTCCCTTTTGCTTTTGGTTCAGTCTGGTGTGCAATTTTTCAGTGGCAGCACTGAGCTAATTAGACTCAAAAGGGTTACAAGGGCCTTAAGAAAAAAAAGAAAGGGAGTTGTGTTTGGTCAGGTTATTATTATCCTAGATCAATCCCTGCAGGATTTATTGGGCAGTCCATGGAAACTTTTACTGACACAACTGAGTGGGCAGCACGAGGAGATAGTAGCTAGAAAAAGTGTTTGCCAGCCTATGGCACAAAGGGAAAGTACTCCTTTAAAGTGAAACCCTGTGAAGTGACTTATCTACTCCCTGACTTATCTACCACTGACTTACCCACACAGTGCACTGTCCTCAGTGCAGTAAAAAAAGACAAGGGATAGTAGAAGCCCAGGTCTTTGATAGGTTTTGTTGAAAAGAACTTTATACACACAGAAGATGTTCATGGAAATGTGTTTGACTATTCGGTAGATAGTATGGCCAACTGTTAGGAAACTCCTTGGTGTAATTAATGTGCACAGAGCCAGGAAATGAAAGCCAGAAATGAAAGTGAGGCAAAGCAAGACAAAACTAAATACCTAAATGATTAGTAAAGCTTCAGTATCAGAAATAATATTGTAGCCTTAAAGCTAGTGACTAATAAAATAACAATTTCTGATCTGAATGTCAAAAAAATGCCTACAGATTTTGTATGTGTAGTTTGTTAGATTCTCACTCTAAGATGTGAGCCTGATTTTTAGAGAGAGCATAAAACTTGATTTATGTTCTCAGAACCGAGCCCTTTCACACCATCTGAAATAGGTGATCCCCAATCACTGAGGGCTTCTGGAAACTTAGGAGTTCATGGCCATGACTCTCAAGTGAACTAAGGTAGCTTGGCATCTCCTTTTTCACTGAACAAAGTGCTGAGCCCCACTAGGCGCCATTAAAATCTCAGCCTGTGTTTCTTATTACCACTATATATGGAGTCTAGCCCCAGTTTAAGAGTACTACATTGAGCTTATTATCCTCATTTTCCAGCATGGCAGAACTGAAAGCAATTACAAAGCCTCTTAGAGGTGATTTGACTATGCAGACATTCTACAGCCTGCTGATTTTTCAGCCACATTTAGTGCCTGTTGAAGAACAGAAATCCTTCTAGGCTGATATTGGAGCCATCTGGTGATGTCTTTTTCAGTTCAGTAAACACTTCTGGGTTCAGTTTAGAGGATGTCAGTATATAACAGCTTATTTAAGAGCCAAAATGGATGAACATAGACTGGGTGACTGAAAAACACATACATCTTGGGGATGCTGTATGAGTGGAGAGATGCAAGTGTGAAGCAATGATTATTCCTAACACTGATGCCTAACAGTAGACAGGAGAAGCCTGAATAGTTTCTCTTCAAGCATGGGCTAGGAGGTTTAATGGAATTTCAGTGTCGTCTCTGGAAATGACAGCAAGCCTTCTATTTTGTGGAATGACTTGAATATAAAAGTGGATCTGCATTGAGTGGTCTCCTGCTGTACCGGTTGGAGCAGAATAACACCACTGATTCAGCAGGCTGCGGAGGGAGATGCACCATTTAAAGGATGCACAATATCTGTTATATATATGATCAGGCTGGGTTGCTCCCCCAGAGGTCTTTTTTATCACCATGCAAAGTCCCTGGCTCAGCACCGTGTCCAATGGAAACAGGTCACCCAATGCACCTTCTTCCCACACCCCAGCTTTTCTTTAGACCTTTCCCATCTGTGATGGGACCAGCCTAACTCCGCGGGACTGACAACCTCTCATGAGCTCACACCCGTGGCTGGCTGTGCTGCTGGCAGCTCCTGAACCCTCTGTTTCAGGCCAAGCTAATTTATGTGAACAATATGACTCAGTGTGGGCAGCGATTTAGAAATAACCCTCTTCTGCCAGTGTTTCTAAAGAACAGAAGGGTCTTTTTGTTATTGGTTTTTCTCTTAATTGAAGTGTCTCTCTGTAACTTGTATTGACACCGTGGTAACTCTGACAGTTATAGGAGCCCGTTCACTAATCGATATGATACGTGCTCACATATCCAGCTGCTCAGATCCCTCCCTGTCCCTCCAGGTCAGTTTTTCAGGCAGCAGATATGTCCCTGTCACGCCCTACTTCTGCACACCAATTCCCATACACTTGCTTTCTGCATCAACTCCTGCAGCAGTGCAAGGCCTTGCTGAGAGCGAGGAGAGTGCTGCAGCCCCATTTCCTTCAGATTCCTCCCTAACAACTGCCCTTTCCCCACATATCTCCATGGGGCAAATCAATAAGAAAAACTTAGAGCAAACTTTAAAACAGCATCGTGTAGATATTCTCCTGGCCCCTTCAGTGCCAGACATTGGAGGCTCTCCCTCCTCCCTCTCTAGCAAACCACTACATTGTGCCAGTGACTAAGCCACATGCTGGTACTTGTTGCAATCAGGAGCTTCACCTGGTGCCCTTCCATTACTCTTTTATCGTCGGTGGCCCTTGTGCTGTCAAGTATTAATTAGATTGCAAGTTCCCCGGGTCTGCAGCCCTGCCTGTCAGTCTGCACTGCGAGGCATTTGCGTACTTTCAGGTGATATTAAGCCATAACTAATACTTTTTAAATTAACTGCTAGAGGACAAGGTTTCGAGGTGGTTCTCAGACATTTCATATTATGAGCCATGTTTTATGGCAGAAATTATTTCTCATGGTCATTCACGACTGCATGTTTCTTTCCCTCACAGCCTTTCGCTTCTTCTCTGGCATTCGCTGTTGTTCTCTGCATGGCATGGTGATACTAGGAGACTGAAAATGAGATTTTTATCGTATTTTTGATCCTAATCAATGGATAGCTGTTGTTGGAAAGGATGGTCAGGCTCATCAGGCTGCATATATCCACTGTGTCTGTTGTAGGGATCCTGCTGCATGCCGGTGCTGGAACTACACCAGCAAAAAACTTTCTGTGGCATAAAAACTAGAAGGCTCCGTGCTGGGTTAGCTCCCTGGACTGGCACAGTGGGGGTCAGGGACATAGCAGTGGGGTGAAACAGAAGTTGCAGGATGCATGCTGGGGTCAGGGATGGCATCAGGGAGGCAGACATCCTTCTTGGCAGTGGCTAAAGGTAGATTGGCTCCACTGTACGATAAAATCACAGTTACCCAGACCCCTACAGAGCTGTGTATCCTGTAACAGCTGCCCTTCAGTACTAGGGTAAAAAGTGATGTGTTGAAATTTGTTCAACAAATGCAATCTCTTCTTCAGGAGCTAACAGGAGTAATAATAAGAGGATATTATTACTATCACATTTATTTCATATTTCTCACAAAATTTTTTTTCATTAACTCACGGTTTATCAATTATTCATTAGCAGCTCACAGTAAATGGGTTAAACTGAACTGTGCTGTCAGTTTTGACTGGACACATGAATCACAAGTCAAGTTTATCTTCTCTGGCTGGAGAAGTTAATCCAGAACTAACTCTCCTTTGTGGATATTCACAAATGACCTCCAGATGCATTTCCGTAACAGGCAGCTTCTCCCTAGGCATTTCCTTCAAATTTGTGTTTATATGAACATTCCTTGCTGTGAACCGAGCAAAAGGCAGAAAGTAGCAAACAGGAGCTAGAAGCAAACGGCGACCAAGTGATTACAGTTCAGGTACTCTTCATTGTCTACAGCTGTACAAGGTTTGTGCAGAGAGTCAGTGGAGCTCAGTATATTCCAGATTTTCCTACAGCAAACCCTGTGTAGCTGAGATGAATCACAGCTTGACGATACAGGGATGTAAGCAGCAGCTCCAGGATTTTCCATCCATCCCCTGCTATTGCTGCTTGTTTACATCTGGCTGCTTGTTTTCATCTCTGCATCGCTCCCATAGATGTGCGACCATCCCTGCAGCTGGACAGAAGATGGGATCTTAAGACAACGCTATGAGTTTTCCACAGGAGAACTTCCTTTGCTGCCTCTGGCTTTCAGGGTATATTTCCATGCATGTGTGAACAAGGACAGATCTTTGCATTGCAAAGAGGAGAGATGGTTCTGCAGGCTGGAATTTCTCTCAATAGATATCTGGAAGAACAGAGGAGGCTGGCACAGGAGATCATTGTCGCAGCTATATTTCAATTTCTCCTTTCTCCTTTGCTGTCAGTATGCTGGAGCATACAACATATGCTTTGTACGGATCCAGCATAAACTGAGTAACACAGGAGTAGAAAACTCTAAAATTGTAAACCACGCTAATCCAATATTCTCCTAAGTAGGATAGTCATGATTTATAAGGCAGGTCATTCGTTTATCAAGTTCCTTATCAAAACTACTTAGGTTTTTACCTACTGGAAAGTTCCTCTGGGACATTTGGGGGGAAGTTGTCCTGCATGGATGTCTTCTTCTGGAACAAATGGGCAAGGCACCAATTTCTCTTAGGTATCGCTTTATAACTGGTACCTTTATAATAACTTTGGGATTATTTCTTGAGAACAGTGTCTAGAAGAGAATAAAGACTCTGTATTGCTCCTGTTTTTCTGGAGTATAAATAAATTCGCAGAAGGACATTTTGTATCATTGTTTTCAATGAAGGTGTAATTTTGCTGACAACTCACATTTCAGATTCCATGACCATTTATTGTAGCATTTTCATGGCAGTTATTCTGTGCCTGTACTGGTATTTTAGACTGTGGTCTGTGTTATTTTAATTACTTTTCCTTTTATTAAAAAAAATTGCATGGAAAGGACTTATTTTATTCTTATCATCATTCACCTAGAGTCAAAGTTGTAGGTGGATCTTGGTCTTCTGAATTCATAAAGCTTGGGGTTTTGGTTAAGATCATCCTAATTCCTTTGTTTTCTCTTCATGATCACTTCTTTATGTATTGGGAAGCGTTTGAATCAGAACATGTCAGAGCCTTGTGTTCAAAGCTTCCTACAAGATATGGATACTCCTTACTAAGGTTAATAGGAATGAGGTGTCCAAAGCCCTGGTAAATCAGATGGGATTTAGACTACCTCTGCCTTTCCTAAGGGAATGAGATACGTAGCAGAGTAAAGTGAATCCCAAGGTCTGCCAGCCTACAGATCACATCTTCCCTCATAGCGGGAGATCTTAGGAACTCCTGAAAACAAAACAGAGGCTTCTTGATTTGGTAATCTGAGAGCATCCCAGGGCTTCTGGGAGAGAAGCAGGAGGCATGGCAGGCAAATGGAAGCCCTTTTTCATGACAGGGGACAGCGTGGCTCACATCCAAAGTACTGGGAAGCCATAATATAGACCCCTGAGGCCACCTATATAAGGACACCCTGGGTTACACAATCTTATGCATCACAGCCAGCATGTACATGCCTTCAGGTGTCGCATTTGTGCTCACCTGAATTACTCAGTCTGACGGAGGTTTGTTTCCTGCACATCTGTCTTCCTGCCAGCAGCATGCTGTAACATGAGTCACTCTGCAGTGTGACACCTGGTTCCGACCTGTGTCTGCTCAGAAAACCTTTACACCTCTTCAAGCTTCCCAGAGAGGCCAGCTTTGTGCTGAGCCCAATGCAATACATGGGGATACGCTGCGTGAAAAGAGTCAAAGCAATACATCCATGGGGGTAGCTCAGGGCTCCAGAAAGATCTCTGCAGTCAATGCAAGTTTCAAAAGTGCTGGTGTTTCACTTCACTCAGAAGTTGTTAAAACCTAGAAAGGGATGAAATGTACTACTCATGAGAGGAAAGCATGCTTGTTTACCTTTCAGTGGTTTATTTTTAAGGAAATGACCACGAGGCCCTTCTTGAGCTGTTTAGCAGCTGCTCTTTTTCCATCATTTATTTTGCTTTTAATATTTTCCAAAATTTAAAGAATAAGTCATAACCTCATCACCCCAAGAAGAAGAGCGGTATGAGACTGGTTAGGATGATTTAGCCAGTCCCCTGCTTTCCCAGGCAATCAGTGCAGATAAATTGGTTGATGAAGCTGCACCCTCAAACCCAAAAATCTTCATCGAAATGAGTAGGAAATAATTCATGTTTGGCTTATTCAATGAAGCCAGATTGTCGCCTGCATGAGCTTCCCTCTTAAAAGGGAGGGGAAGGTTTGGCTGTCTGGGAGCTATAAACGTGTTCCTGATTCACCGCACAGAATCATTTCAGCACACGCTAAATAACCACTTTCCCTTGGGGACTGACTGCAACTGGCGGCTGGCAGCAACTACCTCGTCTGGTGCTTCCTCCCCTCTTTGGCAGGACTCCCAGCCCCAGGTTTTTAGGGGACCCGGTGAGAAAGAGGCATTTCCTCCCCCTTGGAGATGTAACCAAAGGGAGGCGAGCGCTCAACTTGCAGCTCTGACAATGTGCAGAGGACTGACGGCAGCAGGGCATTTTGCTTGTAACATTTTGGGGTAGGTAGAGGAATCATGATATGAGGAAAATGATGCTGCTCTCCAAGTGTCGTGCACTCACTTGTATATGTTACCAAAACCAACAATAAACACTAAGAGGAAATTCTGGAAAAAAAATATCCCAACTCCTGCTCTTCCGGCACCTGAAAGTTGCTGTCTGGAAAATACAGATCCAGTGGGAGCACCTTCGTCCCAGCCTTTCAGATTAATGTGAGGTTTCATCTCTTCCAGCAGCATAAGAAGCTAAATGCAGATTGGTATTGCACTGCTGCTTTGTAGAAACTGGGGGGAAAAAAATGAATTAGTGGACACATGGGTAAATGTGATGTGCCATGGAAGAGCCAGCATGGCTTTTATAAAGGGAAGTTCTGCCATATGGTCCCACTGGAGTCCTCTGAAGGTGTCAACAAGCCTTTGGATAAAGGATATCCTGTTGATATAACCAGCTTTTATTTCCTGAGAGCTGCAGACTGCATCTCTCACCAAAAGCTTTTAAGGAAAGTCAAGGTGTAAATGGGAAGGTCCCTGGATGAATAAAAAAGGAATGAGTAAAAAACCTAGAAAACAGAGAGTGGGAGCTCATGGTCAAGTCTTGTGGTAGAGATTGATCAGCACTGGTGTCCCCTGGAAATACGTGCCTTTTGCTCAGCATGCTGGAAAGGAGTAAACAGTGAAGTGACAAGCTTTAGTCACGATACAAAACTACTCTGAGTATTAAAGATGAGGATAGACTGTGAAGAATTGCAGAATCCCAATGGACAGCAAAATGATGCACAAGGGGAAAAGCAGCCCTCAGCTCACATGTGGCCCTGAGGTGGCCATTACTGGCCAGGAGTGAAATCTTGGGGCTATAATAGATAGTTCCATGAAAATGTCAGCTAAGCATTTAGTAGCAGTCAATGAAGAAAATAAAATGTTAAGAATCGCCAGGAAAGGGAGAGAGAACTAAACAGAGAACACTGTTACATAACTGCATAAATCTGTGTCTCTTCTACCTTGAATCCTGTGTGCAGCTCTGATCCTCTCACTTTAAAAGGAGGCAATAAAAAATATCAGATGAGCATAACAAGGATAACAGGAGTATGGAATTACTCAATATAACGAAGAAATAAATAGGTTCATAGCTTCAATCTAAGAGATGACCAGGATAAATCTGTAACATGAACATTATGAAGAAGGTGAAGAGATTGATTTTTCATTGCATTTTCCAATAAAGGAATAAGGAAGCAGCAATTTTAAGTAGGAGAGGACCAAGCTCAAAGCAAACGGAAGGAAGTGACTCTTCATGCCTGACTTAAACTTTGGAACTTCCTGCCACAGTGTGTTGTGTGAACTAAAAGCTGATGTGGCTCCAAAAGCATCCCTTTAAACAGCCTCTTCAAGGAAGAGAGAGAGAACTGAGGGTTATTAATATACCGAGCCCACCTTTTCAGGAAGTCCCTGAACTGCAAATGATTGCAAACTGGGAGTCTGCTTTGTCCAATTCTTACCTTCTTCCTGAAGCATCTACTTCGGGTGATGTCAGAGAGGGATTCTCAGAGACATCAGAGATTGGTCCTTGGGCTGCACTAAATCAGGGAATAACCTCATGCACTGACCATCAACACCCTCACAAGGGTTAGAGTATTGCACATTTTTCTCAGCGTTGCTGTGCATTTAAGACCTCAAGGATCTGGCCTAGGAAGCAGACAAAGCAATGATCTCAGATACTCGGGTGATTTTTTTTCTTTTTATCTTATTTCCCAGAGCCTGTGCTCACTCACTGTCCTTTGGCCTGTTATCTCCAAATTTTTGTTTCTTCTTTATGGGAACACCATTTGCAGTCTTTAGCAGTTTGAGGATTTTGCTACTATCCACTGCATAAAAAAGGTAGAATGAGCACAAAAGACATGAACTCTTAGGATATTATTTCAAGTGCTATATTTAACTAAATTACCCCCTTTTTTGGAATTGTTTGTTATTCCTTTGGTGATAGAGCGGCATCCTGTTTGCCTGCACACATTGCAGCTGCAGAGTTTAGTGAAATCCTCATGGGTTTCTTGAAATAGCTTTATAACTGAAACCTCCCAAACCCTGCACTGTACTTCTAATTTATTTAACCAGATCCTAGTATGAACCAAGACTGTTCCTATCACATTGTTGTTGTTCTTCAGAACGCATGACCTTAAAGTTTGTTTAGTGCAAGTGCATAAAAATACTCCCGAATTATGTAACTTCACCAAACTATGTGACTCAGATTGGGCAAATTCCAGAAGGTATGTTTGCTTCCATAACCTGAACTCAATTACGCCGCACATCCTACGTGAATAATCCATTGTCAACCACAGGAAATGTGGATCTTGTTGAACTACCACAACCTGATTACAGACAATGATCCACAGACTGGTAGTTCTGAGTAATATTAATTGCTTTCCTGAACATTTGAGCTTAGATATATGACTAGGTAATTAATTTAGTACTAATAAATTTGAAGAGTTTGTAAGTGTCAAGTTGTGCCACCATTAGGGCAAACAGCTATGTGTTCCAGTAATATTCCTTGCTTTCTGTATTCTACAAGTATTTCCCTACCTCACAGGGGGAGACTGGGATTGCTTCTTGCTTTTTAAAGAGGTGATCTTCACATTTAGGTTTTATTTTGTAAACACAGAATAGGACTCGGTCCAACCTAAAGCAGGCTTAGAGATTAAGGATTCTGGTGTTAATTATACCTAATAACAATTGGGTAGCTTTGGATAATATTCAGAATCTGAACATCTGCTGCTACATAATGGCAGAAAGCAGAGTTGAAAAACTGGCTGGTAAATGAGCTAGCCCCCAACTGATTCCTGGGACATGAGAAACAGATTGGACAAACTGCCAGTGCTAGAGGTTTCACAGTCTTCCTAGGCATCTATACATCGTCCTCTCCTCTATCAGACAGATTTCTATCATCTCTAACTTAACTCTTCTGTTTCAGTTTAAACTCATTACACCTGACCCACCCCCAGGGGACATGGAGAGTACTTTACAGTCTCCCTTTCCACAGCTACCTTGCCCACTGTCATACAAGATTCTCCGAGGAACTCTGGGCATGAGAACTCGCCTTCCTTATAAAAAGAAAGATGAGAATGAAGATGTTGGTTGATTGTTCAGTGTGTTACACAGATATGCAGAGTGGCAGTTTGTTGTTCTTTGGTTGATGGTGTAAGCCTAAAATTAAAGCACAGATATAGCCTATCTTAAATCCAGACTACTGTCCTCACCCAGGATGATGTTTTTCAAAGGTATCCAGACACCGGAATCATCTCCATGCAGAGGCTCAAAATTGTGTCAAGAATAAAATTAATAAAACATTATCTGCCTGCAGTCAAAAAAATCCCAACAGCAGCATTGTAATTCTGAAGAAGAGCTCACTCCATACTGACATGTCAACATGCTGGGGTAAATATTTAATCTAGGAGAGCAGAAGGACTTCTCAGAATGGGAGCTAATGATGGTGCTTTCTGCATGACACATGATTTCTCATATGGATTCCATCTGGCCACAGGCAGAACCACCCATCCAGCTGATTACAATGATCCTCAGCTCTGCAGCTCTGCGCAACTCCAGCCACTCTGCCAGGACAGACAGGTTTACAACTAGTACTTAAATTTTTATTACCTCTGTCCAGCAGATTAAAGAAAAAAGAAGAGCAAATTGTGGAGATGCAAGACTCTAAAGTGCATAACAGCTGACAATATAGAGGTTTAGGTTTGTTTGGTACATCTGTTGCATGAACATACTGAGCAGCAGTGGGAGAAACAGGAACCACTTCCCAGATTATTCACCTTATTTCAGATCTTATCATTTCAATGTACAAAGATGCAGTTCCCAGCACAGATCTATGTATAAGCACGGGAAGCCCATGTGTCAGCATAAAGCTCTGGACCTGCACGAAGATGAACAAGAGCACAAACACTCAGAAAGCACCATCTTAAAGGACCAGTCTTGGACTATAAAACAGAAATTACATTGCAAAACTTCATCAGAAGAGATCCTGGCTAAGATCTGGGCAAGAACCTTGGAGATCCCTGAAATACTGTAACAGGGGAGGAAGACACAGGCAAATAAAAATACAGAAGGGCTCTAACCAAATGAACAGGGGAGTCAACTTTCTCCTTTGCCAGGTGAGAGCAGAGGTTACAGATAAGCAGTTGTACTGCTGAGCCACAGTTTTTCTAGAAGTTCTGTGTTGGAGGACATTTCCCATGTGACAGGCTCAAATCCTGCATCTCTTTCAGAGTATGTGGGGGCTGCCCCTGTTCCTTCTGGCACCCTTTTGGGCTGCTTGGGGAACCACAGTGGAAACCAGAAAAGCTGAGAAGGGTGTTAGGTTTCTGCCTGGAGTTGCATGGCACTGTATGTATGATCAGTGCACTCACTGTATATACAATTAGGGCACCATACCCAGTTGTGGTGGGCTTCCATGTACTTTCAAGTCTAAATTTCTTAACCATAAGTTGAGGGGCACAGTCCTGGGTCTGCAGGTTGCAGGTGGGAGAGAATGGAGCACTGAAAATCATCACCTTCATTGAGTGGTATTTTGGTGAGCGTGAAACAGGGGAGTTGGGACTCAGCCTGGCAACCTGCAACTTGGTGGTAACTGATGGGTGTGGTAAGTACAGCCTCAGTGTTCACTTGTCTTGTTCCTGCTCATGTTATCCTGCCCCTTGTTCTTCTCAGTGATGTGTTTAACTTTGCGCTTTTTGTGTAGCTAATACTTGGGTTTTTTCCCCATTTTGATGGTTGTCACCACTGACACCAGAGTTGCAGAGCAAGAAACCCCAGTGAGTGCTGACTGATCAGGACTAGGTGGCACCTTAAGTGGTTGGCAGAGACAAGGCTCAGACCAAACACATCTCCTGAGCAATTCACCTGTTGGGATTCTAGAGGGCTTTCTGCGAGAGAACGGACATGTGAGCAATCCTGCGTGAGAACAAGACTGACAAGAGCCTCAGCCGAGCAAGAATGCGATAAGGATGTGACCCTGAATGAGGGGGGAGAAACTCGACGAGGCAAACAACCCCCGGAAGGGGTTGGGACGGAAGAGGAAGTTCCACAAGGCAGGTGCCTGGCAAGGCTGATGTGGCACTTTTTATCCAATCATAAGAAGGTTTAAAGCGCGGGCTAAGTTAACTGTCCAATCTTGAGGACTTGTACTGCATGCTACTCACGTGTGGGGGAGAACATTATAAAAGGGCTTTCTTAGTTGTAATAAACGGGCATTGCTTGATCACATTGGTCGTGTGCGTGCTCAGCTCTCCCGCATTCACCCTTCACACAAGTGCTGCCCTTGCCTCCGACCTAACTTCTAATGAACTGCAAATTGCAAACAAGGTTACCAGCAGCTTATCACTTGTGTAAAGTGCTGAGGCTAAAGAAAGGTTGCAAGGAGTTGCTAGGAAATACAGGAAGAGGCAGAAAAAGTGTTCCATTAAAACAAATTAAGGGCAAGGAGAGACTGGTGGTTTCTAGGGCTATACTAAAGGGCTCTGATGAATGGCAGCTCTCAAAGGATGGTATCAATTATCTATTTCTATCCTGGGCAAACTTGTTGCTGTGTCAGCATCAATGCACACACAGTTTTTCTGATGTCATCCTAATCCACATTAGAACAGTCATCTCTTCCTTCTTTCCTTCTCCACCCCATTCCCTGCAAAGCTTCATTTGCACTCTGTTTTTCTTCCTCACCTTTAACATTTCTCTCTTTTCTGACAACCCCCTACCATAACCTCCGTGTACTCCCACTCCTTGCAACCATCTTCCTTCTGTCCTTCTCTTTTGGTCGTGCTGTCCCTGGAATCCTTCTTCTGTCATGGACAAGATCACAACTACCCAAGATCATTTTCCAGCTCTTCGAGTCTCTAAGACTTCAGGGAAATCTGCCATTTGTCAAAAAGGGAGAGGGCAGCAGAGTGAAATTTAAGGGCTGTGCTATACAGGACGTCAAATCCAACACTCACATCTGGCTCTATTTCTGGTATCTTTCTCTCTCCACCTTCTCAAGAGGTCTTGTCCTCTTCATCTGGCAGTTTTTCTCTTACAGAGTACTCCCTCCTGGTACTCCCATTCTGTATCAGTAAGAAAAATGTTGAACTTTTCTCTACCTGCTGCCTTTATCCATCCCAGTTCCTCTTTCTACTCCTTCCTCTTCTGAACAGTTCATTCATTTGATACTCTTCTCCCCTCATCTACCCATGCTACTGCTTATCTGTAACTGCCCAGCTTCTCTCCATCACATGTCTTTTTTTTATTTCAATTTCTTTCCTTTGTTTCTTTCTCCACCATCTCCCCACTTGGTTCTTAATGAATTTGTTACTCTAGATGGGAATTGGACACCCACTGGCTTTTAGGCCCAGACTTTTCAGGAATAGCCAAAACAGGACAGCCACAATCTATTTTTTCTTTTTCTGACTATTTGCAGAATAGATGTTCAGTTCACTATTTCCTCATATTGATTTTCTCAGGAGCTATTCACAGGGTTTATTGTGTGAATTGATTCAACATTAGGGCTGTGTTACTTCCACCTAGTCAGAGAAGTAACGTGATGCTGTTTCCATTCCCTGCATATTGAAGGGCATGAAAGATCAGGCATGAATATTTGTCTGCAAATGAAACTCTTAGCCATTCATTCTGAATGTGAAATGTGCTCCCTATCAATGCTTTTACCTGAAAAGAACTTTATAATTTGCAGAGTTGTGAAGTTAGACATTAAATATAAGCACTAACTTTTCCACTGTTATATCTAATATTGATTAAAATTGGAAAGAAATATTCAGAAGCAGTTATTTTTCATACTGCTCCCTTAACTGTAATTGCTTCTTTCTCTACCCAGACAATAAATCCACAGCAGAGCTGATAGTTTCATGATTTCTAGTCCACAGACACTTTCTCCCATGTATGCAAAAGAATTAATAGAAATGGAGGAAGTTCTGTGGCTTTCTTCCCTAAATCAGGTAGGTATGGGCTACTCTTTGAACCTGTTTTAATCTTGAACTGTTTACCTCGTACATAATAATTTTAAATACGTTCCTGACATATGGACTGGTTGCTAAGGAAACAATTGGGAAGCCCATTTTGGGTTGGATAGTTTGAGAAAACAAAAAGCTAAACCGAAGCATGTTTAGTCCTAATGGCTACTTAGCCTGAATGCATTTACCAGAAATGTGTCTGTGGAAACCTCACCCACAGCCAGTCTCCAAATCCACTTTGACTCTGGGTTGCCTCAAGCTGCTGTGCCTCCGGTGTGGAGGGCAGCTAAGCTTCTACCCCTGGTGCTTTCCTACACCTTTGTTTCCTCCATGGGTCTCTGTACTTGGATATTTACATGGTCTCCAGATTTTTCGAAGTTGAACATCCCGTAATATTGAATGGTATCTTCCTGCTGGAGAAACAGGATGTTTTATTAACCTCATTCTATTAATGTCAAAGTTAAGGGGCTGCTAAGTGACTTGCCCATGGTCACAGATAACACGTACCTCACAGACCAGGGCCATCATTTAAACTATTGCAGAAAAAGCATGTGGAGATTCTTAAGTGGAAGGCACTCCGGAGAGAACAGTATTTATCATAATTAATTACGGTAGTCATTAACTACTTTCTTCTTTTAAAAACCAAGCACATGGTTGGGTCCTAGTCATGATGTTCTAGCAAGTGCTCATCGGTGAACTATCGTGGCTATTGAGTGCTCTGCAGTGAGGACAGTCTCGTTCGTCCTCGGGGCGAGTGGCTCCGCTGCTGGCATGATGGGCTGCGGGGCACGGGGCGGTCTCCTGCGCCGGGGGAACTGCGGGGAGCGGAGAGACCCGCCGGGCCCGGCAGCTCCCGCCGCGGCGGCGGCGGGGCCCGGGCGGGGCCGGCAGCCATGGCGGGAGGCTGAGCTGTGCTGTCACGGCAGCCAGCCCCCAGTCACCGAGGTGAGCGGCTGCGCTGCCAGCACAACCCACACCGATAAAAGCAACCCCTGGGGACCGCTGGTGACCGGGGTGGGCAAACAGGGTGCGGCGCAGCAGGGTGTTGTAGCTCTGCCAGCTCGGGCGGGGAGCAATGGCACCCACCCCGGCCCTCGGAACTCCGCACCCGCCGGGCTGAGGCAGCTTCGCAGGCAGAGCCCCGGGGGAACACGCTGCCCCCGGGTGCCAGGCTGCAGGGGGGGCCCTGCTCTCCTCCAGCGCCGGCCGGCAGCGGTGAGCACGGCTGTGGGAGCTGCGCCCGGGGAGAGGAGCTCCTCCGCTCAGGGACAGAGCTCCGGGAGGGGCAGCGGGGTGAGGGGGATCAGGGACAGCGAGAGGGAGACAGGCTGCCGGAACCGCACCCGCCTGCCTGCGACAGGCCGGCCAGGCCAGCGGGACACGGGATACGGACTGTTCACGGTATCATAGAATTGTCTGGATTGGAAGCGACCTTAGAGATCATCTACTTCTCACTCCCCTGCCCCGGGCAGGGCCACCTTCCACTAGCCCAGGTTGCCCAAAGCCCCGTCCAACCTGGCCTTGAACCCTTCCAGGGAGGGGGCAGCCACAGCTTCTCTGGGCAACCTGTGCCAGGGCCTCACCACCCTCACAGGGAAGAATTTCTTCCTTGTATCTAATCTACATCTACTCTCTCACTTTCTTCTAGGATATGTTTGAACTGCCTGAGCTCCCTCTGCCGCTTTGTCAGGGCAAATAAGTGACACGGTGTCTGCACCCACATGAGGGAATGAGTAAATCAAAGCCAGGAGCAGCTGGCATACAGCACAGATGTGCATCTGAACTAAGAAAACCCAGCTCAAAGCGTCTGGGCTGAATGTGAAACAATATTAAGTCCAGGAAAGAGCAATCTGACCCACCCTGCAGTTGCTGAGTGAAATAAATGCTCTCATCAGTGTCCCAGCAAGTCCTGCCGTGGCCGAGGCTCCTGGCACTGAGCAAACCTCTCAGACAAAGCTGTCCGGAGATGAGGTGTCTTCAGCATCACAGTGTTTCCAGGCAACCAAAGCTGAAATTCAGATCTAATGAAAGTTCACCAAATCTGAGCTCTTTCAGACATAATATTTTTCACTGGCTGAACTGGCATCTTTGAAAGTTGTTTCTGAACAGTGGCTCTAGTGTGCGCAGCCATGCTAAGTATCAGCAAGGGCACAATAGGCAGACGTTACACATTTCTGGAAATAAGAGGCAGCTCCTTTGCCTTCAGTGCTGTTATTGTTCCTTGGGAACACAGACATCACTGTACTGTTGGATGCATAGCCATTTGGTGGGAGAGCTTGTTTCTGAGAGGGTTAAGTAATGAAGACATCAGCAGAGGGTGGAAACAAGCCCTAATATCTCTTTTTCCCTGATGGTGTAATATCAATCCCCTATATATAATAGATACCAAAGCATTTATCTCCCTTCTGGTTTTTCAGTTTTCAGTGTTGCAGCTGCATATGTTCCCGTTATCACATCAAGATTTCTCCTGGTTTGGGTTTTAAGTAAATTCCAGAGCTCCGTGGTTTGTAATTACGTTGAGCAAGTGCTTCTGCTGTAAAATCGTAATTTGCTATTTCTCATCTATTCGAATCACACTTTGCTCTTTTACTATATGAAAGGGAAAGCAGGCATTCTTAATCCACATGTCCTAGGGTGTTCCTAGATGTGATAAATAACATCTTATCCTTCCCAGATAAATGGCTCCAATCCTTTTAGGTTTTTTGTTCATTGCTGTAAGAATGCTGCTTGTCCGTGAACTCCCCAGTCCTGTTACTTATTTTTGAAACAGAGTAACAAGCACTGAAGACAGTCTTTTGCTGACAGCAATCACATACATTGTGTAACTGAATTATATAACCCTTCATCCCATCCTTTATATAGCCTCATATATGTGGCCACACACTGAACGCAGTTCTTAACTGACCTTTCTCCAGTAACAGCCAAGGACTTCTTCCAAGTTAGTGCTTGTACTAATTTATTGTGGCACAAAGGCACAGTGAACTATGACAGCTCAGTGGCATAACTCCCAGCTGTGCACACGTATGCTGCAGCAAGTCCTTCCACAGATAGGGGTTATCCCAAAATCTCTGGAAAATTCTCCCATGTAGATAAGCCCTAATTTAGGGCCACATTCCAGTCTCAAGAGTCAGTTTGGGAAGAATCATGGAGATGCATAAAAGGAAAAATAAATGTATGAGCCATAAAGGTTGCCATGGATAGTGGAACAGGGAGTACACAAGGCTGGTATGACGGGGTAGCTAAATAAAGTGGAAGTGACAGAGTCAAAGACCTTGAAACATACAGCACAAAATAAAATATTTCCCCAAAAGACAGATCACTCAATTAAAAAAGAAAAAAGCCCAGTTTCTAGGCAGGATGAGCTGTAAATTTCTGTGAGAATAGAGACAGCATCGTTCTTCTCAAGTTACATTGAAGGGTAATAAATCTGCAGGTAATTCTCAGAGCGACCGTTCAGCATGATGACAGACAAAGGTCTGCAGGGCTCTGCAGCATGGCTTGCAGCTTCTCCTGCTTGTAGCACGGAGATGCAGCCTGGAGAATATACACCAAGTCAGGCTACTGGGATTGCTTTTGGGTACTGCATGTTAGAGGCTGCTGCCTCGGCAGATGGGACCTAGGTACTGAAGATACAGGTGATGACAAATGTATGTGGCCTGCCAGTCCCAACAGACTGCGTATGAGAAAATTTAAGAACTGAAGGTTTCAGCTGAAGCATCTCTGGTGAAACTCAACAGAGCTTTGACAAGCACTGTAAGCTCTTTCATAGTATGCTTAATTATCTGATGTCATTTACATGGCTGGGGAGCTGCAGCTGGAGGGGGAATCAGTGAATCTCAGGCAGACAAGGGCGTGTGATTTCCTTGGGAGTTACTCAGGACTGAATTTTTCTCAGCACCATGGCTAAACATGCCCAGGACTGCTGGAATTTTGACTGTTACCACACTCCTTTGTGCTGTCCTCAAACTGACAGCAGGACAACCCTTTCTTTCTGCTGTATTTAGGAGCCTGTATGGAAACTTATTCTTCTAGGAAGGTGGAATGATAGTGGTCTCTGTGGCTTGGGAAACTCCTGCCTACCGCTTCTGAGTCCAGAGGCCATGCCAAAGAGGGAGGAGAGGAACCGATGAGCCTGGATGGTTTCTTTATGTGATGTCTATCGCCTTGCTTATTGGGAAGCTTTAGATACAGCAGCATTTCCTTTAGCAGCTGCAGTAACCTTGTCCCAGCCCGTATCTTCAACACAATCAGGTCCTAAAATAGCCTGTCCCTCTGTACAGAAGTAGGAGATCTCATTTTCAAAGCATTTCCTCTGCTGGTAGTCTCCCAGCTTTTACTCACAATGCTGGTATCCAGTACTGCTGCGGGGAATGGGCAGTGACGCCCATGCTGAGGGAGGAAGGGAAGGACCTGAGGAGAGGAAAAAATCAGCCATAGTGCAGGAAGCAGGGAGAGGCCACGTGCCAAAGGGCCACCACACAAAAGATGAGAGGTCCGGTGGTGCTGGGAGAAGGGTGGCAGGTGGGGCGGCTGCTCTGGCAGGGAGCTCGGCACAGCCCATGCAGGGGGCTTCTGCACATCGTCTGTCAGCTCACAACCAGAAGCAACAAGTGCTGAACCTTCCAGAGCCTCATTCCTGGTGGGCGGAAAGAAACACATTTGTAAATCGGGGAATGAGTTTACAGCAACAGCTCAGGTGGGAGACTGCTATCTCAGTTGCAGGGGAAAGGATAGTCATGCTCAGGCATATCTGGAGGAAGGAAATCTCCCAGGTCTTGTCTTGTTGCAGTGTCTTTTCAGGATCTTTAGCTCAAATCCTTACTCATCTCACTCAGACCCTTTGGTCCAGTCATCCATCCTTGTCCAGCCCATTTCCCTCACCTCCCATTTTCACTCAACTCCACTATAAAGTTTAAGCAACTTAAAGCTATTACAGACATTTCTTACCACCTCTCTGAAGTGTAAAACATTACATATACATATAGCTGTAGATTCATATGTATGACCACAGAGTTTCTGATTTCAGCCCTGAATTTTAGGAGCAAATTCTCCAGCACTGCAGAGGACTCTAGTAGATGCACCCTAAATGGGATTTATCTTAAACTCCTAAAGAGCACACACACACAAATTAGTATTCATTACTAAATTAATATTCACGCTCTTTCTCTGAGGTGATTTATCTTCATAGAGATGGTTTTGGCACTGTCTGTTTCCTTCACTCGCATCTGTCTGTTGCTCTCCTCCTGATGAATGTGTTGATATGAGGCTTCAGGTAAACGGCCAAACTTTCATTTATCTGTCCTTTAAACTAATTGTTTCTTCATGGCTAATCAGCTCTGTCTTTATTATGAAAATTTTATGGTATTTCATGCTGTTGGGACATTACTGCTGGCTAAGTATTGCCTCTGTATACCATAACACCAAAGAACGTGCCATCTTCCGAGTCTGAACTCCCGTATCCTGGTCCAGCAGGAGCTCACCTCCTCCTCTGCGATCCACCTGCACTGTGTGTGACAGACAGTAATGGATTATTCACCATGGGAAAGACAATGTGAAACTTTGTGCTTGCCTCTTCTCTCTCTTCCTCTGCTAGAATAATAATTTGAAGTATTTTTGTAAAAACCAGTCACTTCCCCTGTGGGTTTTTTGTAGCACAAATCACTTTGTAGTAAAGTGCATCTTTAAGACTGATGTAAGGTTTTGCCAGGCTGTTTAAATGCAGTTCAGCTGTCAGAAAACAAAGTTCTATCCTTTATTTTTTAAAAAATCCACCACCTCCTTTCCTCCTTCAGAGTCCCTCTCTGGGCAACATCTGGAAACAGAGTCTAATTACTGCTCCTGAACGTAACCTGGTGACATCCTTCCTTGGCAGAGTACTAGAGCTGGACTGTAAACAGCTCTACGAGTCTCCTTACTACAGCCAGATCTTTGCTCATCCCACAGCCTGGGCAAGGCTGATACAGTCACCCAGCACCCTTTGCTGTGACTATCTCCCTGTAGAACCTGAGAGCAGCCTCAGCAGTGAGGTAGCAGCTGCTGATGGTCCAGGAGGGAGATGAAGAATTGCTTAGGAAGTGGTGGGACCTTCACATCACACCAGAGCCATCTGCATGCCAGGAGAAATCCCACCGGGGGTGAGGAGGTGACTTCCTTCCTGGCAAAATATCCTGCTCCATCTGCAGCATGAGTGGTGAGAGGTGGACACGTCTGGCACTTGTGTGCGTCCTTTTGACCTCATCTGCATGTTGGCTTGGCAGTGCCTTGGCTCACATGACCTCCCCACAACCTGCAAAAGGGACATTTCCCTTCAGGTTTCCTTCTCTGTTGTACAAGAGTGCCATAGCAAGGACTGTACTGCAGACCCACACAGCATGAAAACGTTTGTGGTGATATAAAAATAGACTGATGCAAAAAGAATATATCTCACATTCTTGAAGCTTCCCCCCATTAGAGGCAGACATGAGCACAAATTGAATTTTCCAGAAGAGAAGTGATTAGTGCAGAAATCATGGAAAACAATTGGGGTGTGAAGAACTCAAAAGCTCCTGGATGAAGGAAATATCCAGCAACTCTGGCTCTCAAAATGTAAATAGGAAACAGCACAAAACCTTATCTGTATTTTGCAGCTAATGAAAACACTAGTCTCTCCTGGGAGCCAAGTCTTTGCTCTAATTTTAATGCATTTTCTTAGCTTTTCCTTAGCTGTGACTAATTTGCACTGTCAGGTGTGCCTTTTTTGAAGTTAAAAAGCATATCTGAAGTGCTATAACCTCTAGTCACAATATTTAAATTAGTGAGTACCCACTGAAACCACATCTCAAAGCCTGTCAAGTGAGAGGATGGCACTCAGATCCCCTCATGCTCTGCTGAGTGATGGATACAAGCAATCTCTGCTCCCATGGGAGCCTGGAAGCGATGATTCCTGGGTGACGTGCTGTTTGCTGTCTTGGCCCCTTACACTATTTGGGCTGTGCATGAACAGCACTTCGACTGTCAAGCACAAAATATTTCAAAGTCAGATCTCAGCAAGCAGTTTTATCAGTGGGGTATGCAGTAGCCTTCCCCTCCCTGAATCCCAGAGTGCTGGTAACTGCATGTACTTTGGAAAACACACTGAATCACACCTACATTTTTTTAGGCTATATCCTAAAATAGGTCTAAATATATATAATTACATACATTTAACCATAATTTTACTATAACATATAACTTTAAAGACATTGCCCACCTGTTCACTATGGCTGTGTTCAAATTATGTATTAAACCTGAGCCTGCTGCTCACACCATAAAACCTCTATCCCTAAGCCACAGTGACCTTCAGCCACGGGTCAAAGCCTTGAGGAGACCCCAGGGTTAGAACTTGGTGGGCTGGGCTGGCACTGAGCAGCTCCTAATTGCTGTTCAGCTGCTACTTCCTCTGGTTCAGCTGATCCTCCAGCTTAGCTCTGCTCAGTGATCCAGGAGACAGAGAAATGAGAGGGCTGGAGGAACTCACAAGCAGACACCAGCCTCAGCTGGGCAGCTTACCCTGCATAGCAGGCTTAATATATAGGGTGGACATACCTTATGGTGCCCGTGACAGATGGAATAACACGGGATGCTGAGTTTGTGAGAGCAATTCAGGCCACCTGCTACCCACGACTACTAGGCCATGGGGGCCAGGCTCTGCCAAGCCTGGGTAGGAGGTCCCTGAACTGTTGTTAGAAGTAATTTAGCATGCTGTAGTAATGTAGTAAGATGCATAAATGTGCTGCCTTCTAGATGTAATTTGGGATCAAGATGGCTGTTCCCACCTGTGTGCTGGCAAAGACCAAAAGTTACTTCAATAAAACTAAGGAGAGTTTTGATTTAGGTATTCAGTGCCATCTAATGTTGTATATTTGTATATGGAGGGTAAGCAGGGATTTGGACAAGGGCCAGAGATGAGTTTGCACATGACTTACACTTAATGTTAGGCATGTGACTTGCCGCCTACAAGGGGAGGTGTTGTTTGCACATAACTGTGTCTGTATTGTCCATGCAGCTGAGCATAAACAAGTGATTGTGCATTTGTTTGCAAACATTAACCCTGCAGAGAGCTGGATCTGTGGCAGCAACTATTAACTCCTTGAAAAGCACAAAAACATACAGATGTGTGTGACATATGAATGTTTTTCTATTGGGAACGTCGCCAAAGAAGGTTTCTTGTTGTCTCCAGAAAGTTGTCAGCCCTTCTCTCTGTGCCCCCTCAACAGAATTTATTTTCTCTAAGCAGGGTAATAAGAAGCAGATTTTGCAGATTTACCTATCTATTCTTGATTTTTGTGTTGGAGATCAGATAAAAACCTAGGTGCTTCCTGAGTAAGCAACAACATATGCAAGCTGAGCAAAAAATGCAGTTGGTGCTGGATTCCAGAGGAAAAGGTGGCATTTGGATATTCTGTGCTGCCTAAAAAGAGACCTTCACCAAGAGTGAAATGGTTGCTATTTTTTTGCTGTCAGAGCATTTTCATTCTGTTTCATGAGAGCTGTGTCTTCCCATGTTTCTGTGATGCTGGCTGGAGTTTAATTGTTTATTTTCTGATTGCTTTCCTATGGAGACTTGCAGAACCATGATACCTGATGGATTTCCCTCATCCTTCCTTCTCTTGCTAATAACATTTAAATCTGTTTTCAGTCAAATATGACAGAATGGCAAAACGTTGAACACAAGTTCATGCCACTTTTGTGAAAATAAGCAGATGGGTAGAAAATAAAGCACCTGTAAACCTACTTAAAGTATGCTTACATAAAGGCTGGAGACTCATGCATCGTTACAGAATTCAGGTGGGAGGAACACCTTGTAGATGCTGCTATTGTGGGAAAAGCTTCATTTGGTGATTTTGCTTTTTTAGATACGGAAGTCAGTCAATCAGGGCTCAGGTCTCCAGGAAACCCGGATTCACTGGTGCTGGTGATCAGAACTTACTTGTGCAAGTTTTGCAGATTGCTAGAAAGACTTCTCTGGGTAGCTAGTCTAAAAAAATGTAGTCCACAGCCATGACAGTGCTTCCTTTTAGAAAAGGCTGTCAGTGTGTCAACATCAAGTGATACAAATGCAGTCTGATCCTTGAAATAATTCATGTTCTACTTAACAAAACATCCAAATTTACCCCTTTAATCTAGGACGTTCTCAAAGCAGTTTGGATATGTTAGGAAGCGATCCCCACAGATGAGGGGAGTATTCTCAGTCTCTTTACAGAGGAGAAATGCGTGGCAGGCCAGTAGAATGGTTTGCTCAAGGTTATATGACAGGCTGGGAAAGGGGGTCCAGCCCCTAAGACACATGAGGAGCATGCAGTAGACACAGAATCTTTTGGCTAGTGTGCCTCCATCGCATTGCTGCCACAGACTGTGGCCTGGTCCCACCTATTTGGTCTTCATGGTTTGGTTGCCCAGCAGAAGTTTTCAAGCTCTGGCTCTGCAGTCGTTGTAGATGAAGAGCAGAGAACTGTTAAGTCATGTAGAATGAGCTTGTTTTATGTAGCTGTTACACCTCAGTGAAATACATGAAGGTTTGTGGCACACCAGAGGCAGCAGGGTTAAGGCATGGTGACTGCAGTAGCCACAAGCCCACAAGAGAGAGATGTAGCAAGCACCATATCCAGCCAACTATGATCAGGTATAAATGGACACAGCTGACAGCTGAGCCAGCTGACTTTCAACTTTTTTGCCAAGCAAGTTTCAAACCTATGTCCAAACTGTAACACACTGGCCACTCTGACACCATGCACCTCATTAAAGATGTCTTCAGTGCTGCTTATTCTCATACCTGCAATTTTGCAAGTGGCATTTGGCTTATACCTGTTGAACTCTAAACCTCATGGGATCAAAGTTCATCTGCAGGTTATTTAGGTGTTTATTAAGTGCTTGTTCTTTATATGAGGATCACACAGCACTGCAATCCTGTTGCATCACACAGATGTTAAATACCTCTCAAAGCGTCAACTAATTAATCCTCCTTGCTCACATCTGTAGTAGGCTGGGAAATACGAGATGATGTGTTACAGCTTCCAGGGAGGTGGCTAATGTAGTGAGGCTGTGGAAGGTGCTATAACAAATTACAGCCACAATATCGAAAAAATTGTGTATGCATTTTTAAACACTGATTTGTTTATTATTTACTTCCTTGGATGATGAAAAAGTGAATAAAGGTTTGATTTATAAAGAATTTTCAGAGCTTTTCAATTCTGTACAAACTTGTGAATTTGTCATGCAAACTTGTGTGTGTGTGAAGTGGTTAGACTGGACAGAATTTCATTTGAGAAAAGTGGCAAAGATCTCGACCTTTTGCATTAAGCTCCTCATATTTTAAGCCTGTTTGGTAAAACAGGCAGTGGGTAAAGGGATTCCAGTCTTTCTGCAGCTGACCTAGCATGCTTTTCCGACGGCATTTGTGATATCTGAGCTTTGAAGTGGTCAATATCACAGGAGTGCAAAATCCCCCGGAAGAGACATTTCAAGCTTTGCAAGAATGAATATTTAAAACAATCAAACACCCAATGTCATCAAGTTTTCAGGCAAACTGAAGGCAAAAACATGTATTAACTCACAGCGACTAGCAATCCTAGCCAAGCCATGTTTGTCCCCTTTCTAGAACTTGGTGGAGTCCAGAGCTTTGTGAAAACAGGATGGGTCATTAATGAGAATGGGCCCTTTAGCTGAAGTAAATTCCCCAGAAGTAGAAACTATAGCTACAAACCCCTCTGGAATCAGAAAAGCCTATAACTCTCTGCAAATTTTGCTGAAAATTTTTGTGTAATATTCAGTGGAACCACTTCCCCACCCTCCATCACTGTTCACAGAATCACAGAATCATGTAGGTTGGAAAAGACCTTGAAGGTCCTCCAGCCCAACCATGACCCTCCCCCTGACAGTTCCCAACTCCCCCAGATCCCTCAGCGCTGGGTCAGTCCGACTCTTCAACCCCTCCAGGGATCCCGGGGACTCCCCCCTGCCCTGGGCAGCCCATTCCAACGCCCAACAGCCCCTTCTGCACAGAAATCCTTCCTCAGAGCCAGCCTGACCCTGCCCTGGGCAGCTTGAGGCCATTCCCTCGGGGCCTGGCGCTGGCTCCTTGGCTCCAGAGACTCATCCCCCCTCTCTGCCCCCTCCTGGCAGGGAGTTGCAGAGGGCCAGGAGGTCTCCCCTCAGCCTCCTCTTCTCCAGACTGAACCCCCCCAGTTCCCCCAGCCGCTCCCCAGCAGACCTGTGCTCCAGACCCTGCCCCAGCTCCGTTGCCCTTCTCTGGACACGCTCGAGTCATTCAATGGCCTTTTGGGGTGAGGGGCCCAAAACTGAACCCGGGAATTGAGGTGCAGCCTCACCAGTGCTGAGTACAGGGCTCAGATCCCTTCCCTGTCCCTGCTGGCCACACCAGTGCTGACACAAGCCAGGATGCCATTGGCCTTCTTGGCCCCCTGGGCACACTGCTGGCTCCTGTTCAGACAGCAGTGATACTGGCTGTCTGTGCTGGGCATGATGGATTGCACTGGGACAGTGAGGAAATCTAGACTGGAGGATAAGTACCTCTTCATGAGTTGGTTAATGATGGACGGAGCTTATGTCTCAGCTCAGGCTGGGCCATGCTGGGCACTCCTGGGCGTTTTGGGAGCTTGGCAAACTCAAACACAAGGATGGATGAGGTGTAGGTGACTGCAGCATCTCGCAGCCCTGGACCACTGAAGATCTTGACTTTAATGCTAAAATTTGCCAGGTCCGTTATAGGTGGGAGATGGTCTGAATACGGCTCCTAGTGGTTAAAGGCACCCATGACATGTTTTATATGAGCTTCGCTAGAGTTTTGAAGCTCTTGGAAAACTGGATGAGTAACTCTTCCCTTTCCCTAGAATTACCCATTGTAATCTCCCTTCCTCTTTTAAAGTCGATTTTTCATCCTTGCTACAATGCTTGGACTCCCTCTGTAATGAGAAGGATGACAACTCTGAGAAAAAAGGATGCAAACACAGAAAGATGGATATTGCCCTGACTCCTAGACATCACAGGGTATTTTAGGCAAGACATTTTTACCTTTTCCTGTCTCCCCATTTTTTTCACTACTGTGCATGCTGCGTGTTGGAATTTCACAGAAAACGATCCCATTGTGACTGAAGCAACAAAAATCTGAAATGGAAAGATAATCCTGCCCCAAATTGCTTCTGAGGTGTAAGACAAGAAAAAACAGATGGATACAGTCACAGAGGGGAATTTAAGGCGTGAAGCAATACTGATTGGTGTGATAGGCAGCCAGCACAGGGTATAAGCTGTTGCCAAGGCTTCTGTATTGTGGCAAAAAAATTTTAATGATGGATTTGAGAAAAGCTAATGAGAGAGCTCTGTAAATATTTTTGCAAGCCCAAAGCATGAGAGAAAGCATGAAATTGATTGTTTGAACATCTAACAGTAACTAATTTGTGTAGTAAGTATGATACCCATTAATTTGTAATGAAGGTTATGAAGGTTAATTCATAAGCATGTCTAAGTGTATTTAAATACCATTGAAGAGCAGAGTATTGTTAAATTAATAATTCCAGGAAAAATCTTAGAATCATTTTAAAGAGAGGCAGCATGATTTTAGACAGGCAACGAACGAAGAAATTGGAAGCTGCTAGGCCATAACCTTCTGATATGAGCAGAGAAGGTCATTAACATGAAAATTGCCAAAGGGATTTTTTAGCAATTGCAGACTTTGTCATATCAGTTTGGGTTTTATTCTCATTTGCAGTGGCTAAAATACTGTTTGTGGCTTCTCTGACTTCAGTACTAGTGTGTGTGTTGATTTCAGGAAGTATTATAAAAGACATTTCACTGAGGCTGAGAGAATTACTTACCTACTAAAATACAGAGCAAGACTTACAGCCAGCACATCCCTGTCAAAGCAGTTAGCCTATTTTGGCACAAGTGAGGTAACTGTAATGAAGGAAGCACCATATCTAAACCCACCATTTCTCTTAAGAATGTCTCAGTGCCATGCAAAATTTGATTTTCAAACTATTCTTTGGAATAGAAAATAACTTTTAAAGGACTCCAACTTTTAATCTCACAAAGCCCCTCAGTGTCAATTCCTGACACAGCACACTGTCAGCTCTTGATCTGCTCTCTGCAGTGAAGACAACTAGGAGAACCACTGTGAAAAGACTTTGTATGAAGTTACAGTTATCTGTGACATACAACATCAGCTAAATGAAAAACAGATCCTCTGGTTTTGCATCCTTTTGAATTACAGCAAAATTTGTTTATTATTATTTTTTTGAACTTATGAAATTTTCTCTGTCCTAATTTTAAGAGTTGAATTTGAGGTTGTCAAATCTGATCTTTTTCAAGAAGCCTTTAGAAAGATCTTTCTAGTGTGATTTGTGCAAGATGATTCAGGCCTGAGCAAATGTGACCCCTCTGTGCCCTATTCCTGCCTAGACAAAAGCAGTTGCCTGCAGCTGTGTCCATCTTGCCCTCAAAGGATTTTTAAAATGCCACTTGACATGCTGAATGTATTTGAATGAATATTTTCTGTCATTACCAATTGAAATAACTCCTGCTTTCTCCTCATGACCTTCAGAGCTGGAGCCCTGTAGAAGAACAGCATCCTTCCTCTTTCAGACAATTATAAGCCTGATCGCCCTATACCAAAAAGGAAGTTTATGACATGGGAAATATTTCCTTGTTCTTGAAGAGAGGCCGTGGGTTAAATGATCAGTGTAGACATCATAGGGAACTAATTTAACAGTTTCTAGTTTCTAGTCTCAGGCTAGCTCAGAGGTGAGCTCACTCTGTGGCTCTGGACACATGTGTTGGGGTGTTTTATGAAGTCCAAATTTTTTAAATCTCTGTGAAACCTAAACCAGGATTGTTGCATCTCAGTGAAAATCAAATAGACAATTTTTCCAGAGAATCTGGAACTAGGCCTACAAGAGTTAAGTGGCAGTGGACAAAAGGAGCTGGGGCTTTCCTCAGCTGGAAGATACTACACATAAAAAGGAAGATAAAAGGAGTACTTTGTGGTGGGGGAAACCCTGATCTTGGTTATAGGAAACAGTTCACTCCAAGTAGGCCCTTCGGAGAAGACAGGGTTTTGATTTCAGTCTGTACACATGCTGGCAAGGAACACAATTATAGCTTTGTCTCCTCTGTTATCAGCAGTACTAGGGAAGGGAAGTCCACAGTTCACCAGCATTTTATCTGACTTCTGTTTTTCAGAGAAAGGGTAAGTAATTTTTGCCCAAGCTTCCTCAGAGACATCTTTGACTGCCAAGAAGCCATGCTGGCCGTATACCTCCAGTTTATATTGAATACAGCCGCAGTCAAAGAGACGGAATTTCTGAAAATTTCTCTTAAACTACTTCAAACTCAACATATAAAAACATAGTCAAAATCAGTAGCTACTTCTGAAAATCCTTGCCTCTATTTAGGATGTGCTTACATTCCAAAGAAAGAATGAAAGAAGAAAATATGCTCTCCATTTGTGTTAAGATAAAGATAAGTCAGCTTGGCTTTTAATAGAGGGAAGGGGATTGGTTTTATCCTCAAGTTTCCCTTTTAAGTATTCACTTACTACTAATCCAGGTTAAAAACCTCAGCTGCCACACTCATAGCAGTTTTAGCTCAAGGTGTCCAACCCAAGCTATGAATACACTTTTCCCCCCAGAAAGGGGGAACTGACATATTATGAGTTGTCTTATTTGTGAAATGGTTGCTTCTTACCTGTTCCTTCATGGGTATGTTTATGAGTTAATGCTTGAACAGAGCTTGAAAAAAGTCCTTGTGTATTAAATTTGAAGATCAGGAGTTGCATAAAATAGAACAGACATAACCACCTCTACATCTAGCTCAGCCTCTCACCTGTCCTGTTTACTATGTTTGTTTGCTTTGAACAGATGAAGCAAGGTAAATAAGCTGGTTAAAAATAAATCTTGTGAAGCTATTGTACCTGCTTTTTCTGCACAGAAAGTGAAATGAAGCAGACAGCTCAGGTCCTGAATGTCAAGGCATGATGGCAGCCAACACTGCCTGCTAGAGAAGAAAGCGGTGAACTGAATTTTCCTATGTGACTTTACATGGTGAAGAGAGGTGCTGATACAAGTATTTTATTTATAAACTAGAGAAATCAAATAACAGCGTTACTGTGTATCATACAGAAAACACTCGCAGGGAAGGGAAATCCAGCTTGTTATTTTTTGTTCATCTGAACTATAGACTTTGGAATAATCTTTCAGGCAGTTATTTGCTAGTCTTAGAAACTTGTTAGCAGTTAAAAACAGGTGAAAAAGCCCTACATAATCTATCATCTTCTCAATCATTCCGGTGAGAGTCTAAGCACTGAATGCACAGATGACATCAAGTTGGGATTTTTTTCTCCTCAGCTGTAACTGGAAAGATGCAGATGTGTAAATGCTTCTTGAGAAATTTACAACTTCCTATATGTATTTATTAGTTATTCTTGTGTCTCTGTACTCTTATTAGAACAATTAAGCTGAGGTTTATCACATCAGGCTTTAGGTAACAACTGAAGTACCTAGGCTGAAATCCAAGCTCCTTCTGATCTCAGGGGTTTCCTCTATCCCACTCTCAATTTGAATCTGGGTCTAAGTTGCTCCACAGTCATTAGGAGCAAGGTAACACTTTCAAAACCAACTGATCATATTTATATACTGCTGTGTATAAGCAAGATCTACAAGCCTGAAGCAGGACCTACAAGCCTGAAGCACAACAGGCTGAAAGGGAAAGACTTGTTTTGCTCTGCTAACACATAAAATTAGCAGCAGTGATGCTCAGAAATTCAAATGCTTATGGAACATCCTTAACTGTCACCAGCTTTTTCAGAGCTGGTTCCTTGTGGGTAGTCCCAGAAGACATGGAACTTCTGGTTACAGAGCTACTCATACCATGTTCTGCCACACCACTACTAGCCAAAAGCAGAGCCTTCCACCTTTGTTTACAGTTTCATGGTCTGCATCCAGCATGTTTGAACACATTTCAAAGACAGGTTCCTTCCAGTAGGAACCTGCATGTCTACAGTGTGTCACAAACAGCTGTCCTATCTGTCATTTTAAATACATCCATAATAATAGAGCATTTCCCCTCTCTTCCCCAGGAAAAGTCAGGTTTCCATCCAAGTTTTTTTTACCAACTCACCTCCTGTTTTTTCTTACTCTGGTACATGTTACAAGCAGTGGTGGCTAGATTTGATGTTGCGAATCTAATGTGACACACTTCATTTGGCATTGCTAATTCCTTCCCTGTCATCTGGGTCTGTAACTCTGTTCTGCAGCTGCTAAGTTGCTGGAGCATTGCTTTTGTTTGACCTGCAAGTGCCCAGTTTTGAAACATTCAAAGCATGTTTTATCAACACATGAAGAATAAACACTACACAGTACTCACTAATAAATGTGTGCAGCCTTTTCCCAAGCTTGTACTTTCCTTATTCCTTCCATCCTCACTGCTACCAGAAGTATTTTTTTTTTTTCTCCTTCTGGAAAAAAGTGGACGCTAGTGAGAGCAGAGGATTAAAATGTACAAAGAAAATGGCTGCAGTGGAGGAAGGGAGATAACAATGACTCCTGCTCACTTTTGTGTGTGAAAGCAATCGGTCCTTCAGTTTGCAGTAACTTTAGTTTGCCATCATTTAGTATTGCCTTACTACTGGGTTTTCTTGTTTTCCTTAACCCTGTTGAGAAATAGTCTGTGTTACATTTATGTATTTTTACACCTATGTATTATGCTTATTCACCCAAAAGATCAGGAATTAAAGCAAAGAACTTAAATTGATAATTTAAAGTTTTAGTTTCCTAGTTAAACAAGGAAATGATTAAATGGTTTGAGTGATATTCAATTATTTCAGTAGCCTAACTGTAAACAGAAAAGCCTTGCTGCAAGATTTTCTTTCACTCATGTTATCCTCAACATTCTATTCAAAAACCACTGGCATCGAAATAATTTCAATGGTTTCATAGAGGGATAGGTTTACAATTGTACCATGGGAGACACATGTTGTTTTATGTGTTAGCATTTTATACTGTGAGTGGCAGAGTGCAACACTTTCTGAACTCTGCTGTGCACAGGCTCAAGGGATTTTGTAGTGCTGGAGATCCAGTACAATCATTAAAGGGCATATCCTGATGCCTTCATGTACTTGAATAAATCTCTCTATGAATTCTATAGTGTTGTTCATGTGCTTAAAATGATCAGGGTACGCCTGCAATTGCTTGTAAAATCACTGCCTGCTGCGGTGTGTTTGACCTTGGTCAGCTGCCAGACCCCATCCAGTTGCTCTCTCACTCCCTCCCCTCAATAGAATTGTGGGGGGAATAAGATGAAAAAGTTCACAGGTCAAGTTAAAGACAGAGAGATCACTTATCAATTACTGTCAGGAGCAAAACAGACTCGACTTGGAGAAAACTATTTAATTGCCAATTAAAAATAGAGCAGGATCGTTAGAAACAAAGATTGTATTGGGTTTGCATGGCAAGGTTTTGTTAGCGGGGGTCTACAGGGGTGGCTTCTGTGAGAAGCTTCTAGAAGCTTCCCCCATGTCCCACAGAGCCAATGCCAGCCGGCTCCAAGAGGGACCCACTGCTGGCCAAGGCTCAGCCCATCAGTGATGGTGGTAGTACCTCTGGGATAACAGATTAAAGAAGGGGGAAAAAAACCTGACACGAGTGGAGCAGGAGAGAGGAGTGAGAATATGTAAGAGAAACAACTCTGCAGACCCCAAGGTCAGTGAAGAAGGAGGGGCAGGAGGTGCTCCAGGTGCCAGAGCAGAGTCCTGCATGAACACATCCAACGTGAGTCCTTCCCACAGGCTGCAGCTCTTCACAAACTGCTCCAGCGTGGGTCCCTCCCACGGGCTGCAGTCAGTCCCTCAGGCACAGGCTGCTCCAGCGTGGGACCCCACGGGGTCACAAGTCCTGCCAGCAAACCTGCTCCAGCGTGGGCTCCTCTCTCCACGGGGCCACAGGTCCTGCCAGGAGCCTGCTCCAGCGTGGGCTTCCCACGGGGTCACAGCCTCCTTCGGGCATCCCCCTGCTCCGGCGTGGGGTCCCCCCCGGGCTGCAGGTGGGTCTCTGCTCCCCCATGGAGCTCCATGGGTGCAGGGCACAGCTGCCTCACCACGGGCTGCACCACGGGCTGCAGGGGAACCTCTGCTCTGGGCCTGGAGCACCTCCTGCCCCCCTTCCTCACTGACCTTGGGGTCTGCAGAGCTGTTTTACAGTTTTTTCACTTCTCTCAGCTGCTGTGCAGCTTTTTTTGTCCTTTCTTAACTATGTTTTCCCAGAGGTGCCACCAGTGTTGCTGATGGGCTCAGCTGTGCTCAGTGGCGAGTCCATTTTGGAGCTGGCTGGAGCTGGCTCTGATGCAGGGGCAGCTCCTGATCTCCCTGAGAACACCCCTGAGCATGGACACCCAATACACCTGCTTTTATAAAACGTAGAATCAGAGAAAAATTCAAGTTGGAAGTGATCGCTGGAGGTCTCTAGCCCAATTCCCTGCTCAAAGCAGGACTAACATAGAAATGAGATTAGGTTCCCCAGGAATGGGAATTTCACCACCTCTGTTTGTCAGTTAAAGTAAGAAAAACTGGATGGGTTGATGATTGCAGGAGTGGAGACTACAGCCTAGCTTGCAATTCAGACTTAGCCATTACTGAGAGTGGCTGAATGCCATGAAATTAGTACTGTGCTTAAAGAGAAATCAGTATTGGCATCCACACTGTTCGAAATGGAAACCATATATGTTCACATAACAGCAGGCATCATTACAGCCACCATTAACTGCTTCCATTCTGCCTTGGGGGCAGAATATGCAACGAGGGTGAAGAAAGGTGGAAAGTGAAGGTTCCCTAAGGCAAAGACTGCTGCATTTACACCGCATTTAGCAGAGTCTGAATCCTGAAGGCTTTAGGTACCACTGGAGTACAAGTACTAATGACTTCTGTAGGAACCATTTTGAGCTCCATTACTAAAAGTACAGGTCATGGCAGTCTGTAAAGAAAACTATGTGTAACTGAAAAAATTGATTACTTCAGTCTCCCTCCTGACCATTTTCTTGCACAGAAACATTGCATGCTTCCCTGCTGCAAATCAGGAGATGTCCTGTAACATGACAAGGAAAAAAAATGATCCATTGGGTATTTCCATGATGCTTTTGAGTGGTGCTACAGCTACAGGGTGAAAGCAACATTAACAGATGTTAAACACTGAAACTAGAGGATACCTATAAACCCCCTGTTTTTCAGGGACAGATAGTTCAGGGTTAACATCATTGCAGGCAATCTGAATACTGTCATCCTAAGGAGCGAGGACAGATGCCTGAGACTAAGAGCTTCCTGGCATAGGAAACCAGATGAATAGGTGAAGGAGAAGACCTGGGCTAGAAAACTCATGGGAAAATCGTGAAGAGCTGGGCTTGCTCTTTCTGCCTTAAAAAGAATGGAAAAATAGAAATCAGTAGCTGTTGCTTATATGTTAGCAGCCTCTGAATTTTCATCTCCCTTTTCCTTGCTGGCAGCTGGAGGGGTAAGCACAGCTTTTCAGAGCTCTGTCATAGACTACAGAGGTAGCCATGGATGTTTTGTTATAGAGTTGGCATGTATCTGGAGCTGGCTTTGCTGTCTGAAATGAGACTGGTAGTGGAAGATAATAAGTGGAAAACGTTGCCTGATGATGTAAGTGAGATGCGGTTAGCATTAAGACGAAAGCAAGGCTGCAAATTCTGCATAATTATGCAATCACTTGTCTAGAGGATGTAGCTGTTATATTTAAATTCTGATATCTATTTTAACTTAGCAGAACTGAACACCATCTGTACTCAGAAAATAAAGACAAAACAAGCCCATGTTGCTTGGCTGTTGGTTCTGTAAGCTCTTTGGAGAAAAGACTATGCCCATGGGTCCATAGGGCACCAGGCTTCAACGGTGTTTCAAGCACCTATGGGGTATCTAAGGTGTTTGGAAAAATAAATCAGAGTACAAAAATATTGTATGGGGGATTCAATAGCTGGCTTCATGCTGAATTGCAGATCCTGCTTAGTGCCGAAGCTTTAGTGCTGTTTATGTTTAAGGTTTGCTTTTTGGCTGAGCTGAAAAACAGAAGGCATGGCTGTTGTTATTTCACAAGATTTAGACAGGTCCAGATCACTGAGAAACTCAATTTGAGGGTTGCTTTCTCCCAAACAAAAATTGCTGCTTTTTAAAGATGTTAATTTTGAAATAAATGCAGCCTTTATAGCATCTTGTAAATATATACTGCAGTACAGTGCCCTGTAGCACTTTTCTTGGCATTGCTTTATTAATAGCCTCTTTGATTCCTTCCAGGTTAACTCAGATTGGTCTTGCTGCAGTAAAGCTAAAGACTTCCATGTTGAGATTCAGGTTTTGCTCCACATCAAGAGACAGAATGTTTCTGGACAGTATGTAAATAAATTACCTTCTTTCCTTTGAAATCTTTATCATAATTACATGATTTGCAGGGGTAATCATGCATATCATCATACCTTGTTCAAGTCAGTCAGCTCTCTACTGGTGCTGCAATATATTGGCAGCAAATGGCTGTAAGAAAGTCTCCGTGGAAAATCTTGTTAAATCCAGCAGAAAACTCAGGGAAATATGAAGTAAAGAATAGACTTAACAGGAAAATCTGTTCATAGATTCATTTATGAATTCCACTAATGTGCTTTAATTAAACGATGCTGTTTTCTTGTAACTATAGGAAAGACATTGAATCAGCTTTTCCTAGAAGCACATACTCTGGTCATTAAAGACACATGGATTCTATCAGTGTATGATCAACTTTTTGACCTATGAGCAACTTGCACTGCCTGAAGAAAGGCCTGAAAGGGAATGCTTCACATGGCTGTGCCAAACTACACATTCCTAGCATGCTTTAAAAATTACCTCTCTTTTGGTGCAATACGGGACAGTGCAGAATGATGTATTTCACAATTTAATGTCACTTCCAGCCATGTTTGGTGAAGGGACCAAAATGCAATCTGCTGAAAGATGTAAACCAACTTTCCTTTAAAGCAATGGTAGAACTTTAACAAAGGAATACCAGGAATAAATTAGTTATTGTCGTCGTGCTGATATCCGCATGCCTTGGATCAGTGCCCCGCTCTGTAGGATAATTGTATTACACTCAAGAGAAACGCCTCCTCCCCTGAGGCATTACCAGTCTAGGGTTGCAACGCAATAATGAGTTGTGTGGGCTTGAATCTGAAGGAGAAACTGAGGGCTGAAGGCTTAATTTTAGAAAAGATGCAGCAAGTGAACTTGCAAACACATAAAATGTAGATGAGAACAGAACTAATAAGAAAATGTTATTTAAGCCTTTGGACTGCATAATGTGAAAACTCAAAAGAAGTCTGTCTCTTTTAGTCAGGACTTAAAAATTCTGAAAATTCTATATTGACTCTGAAAACTCTCTATATTTTTATATTACATAATTTACCCTCAGTAGGTGAACAGCTGTGGTGACAATATTACAGAAGCTATAAGCAGTGTCTTCTGAGTCATCACTTGTCTTAAGAGGAAGCTTTCCCAAATGATACAACAAACTTTTTCCACTCTAGACTTCAATAATTGCCTTTGCATTCACAACAACTCTTCATAAAATAAAAACCTCTCTTTTTTCACAATCACCATGAGCACCCCTGTAACATTATTATAATAGTACTTGGCAGCTGACAAAACTGGGCTCCTGATGTGTGCTCTGCAAACACAGAAAAATGTCAGCCATCTTACACTAGGAAGGCCAGAGTTGTCATAAACAGTTTGCTTTTTTTACCACTTGAAAACTGGACGTAAGGTTAATCTTTGTGGAATATGAACCTACTTTTATAATTTTCAGTCATTTCCATTTATGTCAGATTATGTTACTTCACCAAGCTGAAATGTTATATTTTGGTGGGTTTCTCCTACTAGAAGATTAGAGGTAAACTGACTCTGAAAAATTCTCCAAACACCAAAGAAAAATAAATTAAAATAAGACAGCATTAGATTCAGCTGTGCCAGAAAAGAAAGACTAAATTGCTTTAAAAATTATTTCTTAAAATATCTTTGATGAATAATTCACCTTTGTAGATAAGATACTCTCTCTGCTCTTCAGCTAACTGATAATCCTACAGAAAACTGAAATAGCTATTATGGAGGAATAAACAGGAACTGTAGAAAACAAGACAGTGGGGACACACAGTCCATTAAGTTTTTCAACCCCAAATTTGGCAATTCTGTTTTTTTTTGTATTAGAAGTGCCACATGGAAAGCAAGCACAGACTGTTGGGTGGTGTTTGTACTGTTGCAATTCTTCTTTACATAGTCAGCTATTCAGAATCCTCCTCAGCCTTGTGGCAGCACAGCGTGCCCCTGCTCTCATAGTAGAAGTTGCCCTGTGATGTCCTCATGCAAATCAGGGATTTTTAAGCAGTAAATGGGAGTTAATTATTTACAAGAAGTTACGTTCTGTCCAGTGTCAGTCATACATGATACAGCAACATGTGCCTGATTGCTATATTTGACGTGTCAGGCAGTATTTAAATAGACTTCTTTTATAGTGAAATAGAAGTACACCTAAAAATGTGGATATGTTTAGCTATGCAAATGGTTGAACTTGGTTCCCTCTCTGCTGCACTTTTAAATCTCTAAGGACCCTTGAATGCAAATAAAACAATATGTGCTTAATTAATTACAGAATCAAAGACCAATGTTGTTTAGAATGGACCTTTGGAGGTCTCTAGTCCAACTCTTTGCTCAAAGCAGCAATAACTTCAAAGTTAGAAACGGTTGCACTGCTCCTCATCCAGTTGAGTTTCAAAAATACCTAAAGAAAGGTTACACTGCCTTCATGGGGAACCTCTTCAAGTGTTTAATCACTCTCACGGTGAAAACCTTCTTCCTTGTATTCAATCAGAATATCCCTTGCTGCAGCTTTCAGCTGTTGCCTCTTGTCCTCTCACTGTGCACCTCTGAGAAGAGTTTGTGTTGGTCTTTCTAACCCCTCTTCAGGTAGATGGCAATTAGATCTCTCCTTAACCTTCTCTTAACGGCAGCTCTGCCCTTCAGCCTTTCCCTGTAGTGGCATCCACAAGGTTGCTGAGGATGCCTTTCACCCCATGGTCCCTGTTCATGATGAAGATGCTAAGTAGTCCCAGTATCAAACATTGAGGAATGTCACTCATAACCAGCCATTTCAAACTGTTCACCCCAATCCTTTGAAACTGATGGTCCAGATACCTTTCAATCATCTTGTGGTCCACCTACCTAGTGCATATCTTCCCAGCTTGGCTACAAGGATGGGAGGCTGTGTCATGCCTTGTGAGAAGATAAATGACATCAATTTCTCCCCTCTCCTCCACAGAGTTGGTCATCAAGGAAAGGCACACGGGTTGGTAAGGCATGATTGCCCTTGGTAAACCCATGCTGTCCGCTTCTAGGCACCTTCTGTCCCTTCTGTGCTTAGAAATGGTTTTCATGAGGTCTTGCTCTGCAATGTTGCACTGCCTGCTAGAGAACAAGGAGCATCAGCATGAAATGCTGTCATGTTAGATTGGTCTCATGTTCACAGAATCACAGAATCATCAAGGTGGGAAAAGACTTTGAAGCTCCTCCAGTCCAACCATGACCCTCCCCCTGACCGTTCCCAACTCCCCCAGATCCCTCAGCGCTGGCTCAGCCCGACTCTTCAACCCCTCCAGGGATCCCGGGGACTCCCCCCTGCCCTGGGCAGCCCATTCCAACGCCCAACAGCCCCTTCTGCACAGAAATCCTTCCTCAGAGCCAGCCTGACCCTGCCCTGGGCAGCTTGAGGCCATTCCCTCGGGGCCTGGCGCTTGTTACTTGGTTCAAGAGACTCATGCCCCCTCTCTGCCCCCTCCTGGCAGGGAGTTATAGAGGGTGATGTACATTATACATAGCCGTACTGGCTAACGCCTGTGGATTCCCTGCTTTCTGTGTTTACGTGAGCCTGCTATGAAGGATACTTGCTGTATGCTGCCTTACTGGGGTTCCTGATACATTTTTTATCTGGGGATAAACTGAGGTCACTTGGAAACATTTTCTTTTATGTGGAAAATAGAACTGTTTGGATCCAAACATGTATTAAACTTATTCAACAACCTTCTGATGTGAATATTTAAAAATTAACAACCTTATCATATTTAAACAGTTCCCAAGCTTAGGGAAGATTAGTTCTTACATAACAAAGCTAATTTTATTTATATATGCTGTTTTTTCATAAAGAGAGTGGTGTAAGGGCAGCTACAAAAAGATCAAGAGGCAAAGCATTTGGCTTTTAGTATGTGTTTCACGAAGCTAACATTAATTATTGGCAAAGTTTACTATATTGTGCTTTTGCTATGAACTGCTGATAGATCTTTTCTGAACACAGTGGTGCATCCCAAGAGATTCTTCAGATTCCAGGGACAAAACCAAGTTTACTTTATTAAAAAAAAACCAGAACAGTTCATAGTTATGAATTACAGTATCTGTGTTTATGTATTTTAAGGTTTCTTACCCTGATGTATACAAGAAGCTATTACACAAAACCAGTTCTACCTGAAATTTTATTTTCTGTATCTGACTCTCTGTGAACTAATTGACCTCTCCTCTCTCTTGTCCCACTGCTTCAGTAATTCTGAATCTGCACTTCTTTTACAGCACTGCAGTAAAAAGACAAATGTTATTAAGTTTTAATGCTACTATAAAAGCAGCTGTAAAATCTCTTTGGCTGCCTGAGATTGTGCCAGATGGTAAAGAACTGGAAGTATCACAAATGTCATGTTAAGCAAGTCTGATTTGAGGGACATGTTATGTATCCCACATAAATAAAACACTGCTAAAACTGACCCTAGAGTGGTTAGATTCAGGAATAAGCTCTTCTGTAGCCTCAGGAATATCTCACAGTAACTACAATGCAAAGTGTTTCTAATATTCTCACTCACATTAGTCTGGTTCTTTGCCAAGGCCTGACAGCTTAGCATTGCTACATTTCTCTAGATGCGGGGATTGTGATAAAGCTCAGCTTTTTTTTTTTTTCTTCCTCCCAGGACTTTCAACAGAATTTTTTTCTCTCAGAAAAATAAAACTACAGCCAGTGTCCTTATCAGAAATATAGAGACGATGAGGAATAAGTGCTGCACTGACACTCAAAGCTCTTTCCTTGAGCCTCAGTTATCCCATCACAAAAAATTATTTGTGTTAAATTGAAAGGTCATTGACCGTACAACTGGCTGAGGATTTTCCCTACTTGGTTGACTGGAATTTTAACATTTTGTTTCCTTGATATAAAAATTTTTAACCCTCTTGCTGTATTTCTAGAGTCCCTGAGAATGAGAGAACCATGAAGGTCAGAAGGGACCTCAGGAGATCTCTAGTCCAACCTCCTGCTCAAAGCAGGGTCAGCTGTCATATCAGACCAGTTTGCTCACGGCTTTATTCAGTCTCCTCCTGAAAACCTCTGAAGATGGAGACAGCACATCTCTAGCTTCTGCTCCAGTGCACAGCTGCTCTCAGAATGAAAACTATTTTCCTTAGATGTAATCAGTACTTCCCCTGTTTCACTTTATGACCGTTATTTCTCCACCCCTGGCTGTGCACCTTGGTAAAGAGCCTGGCTCTGTCTTCTTGATGACCCTCCTGTAGCTACCAGGGCTGCTACTGGTTCCCCTGAAGCTCTCTCTTCTCCAGCCCTGGTGCCTCAGACTCTCCTCACAGGGCAAGTGCTTCAGCCCTGACCCTCTTGGCAGGTCTCCACTTAATTTGTTCCAGTTTATCAGTATCTTTATCCCAGTCTTGCACTGGTTATCCTACAGTCCTTCACGGCAGCTTTTGTTAGGTTCTGGGATGACAGTGGGGCTGAGGAGACTTTATTCTCCTCATCAGCGCGCTCTTTTTCCCTGGTGGAGCGCAAACACCAGGTCAGACGACACAGCTGCACGTGTGGATAGCACACTCTGCTCTCCCTCCCATCTCCTACTCTCATTCCCAGTGTGGCTTGGCCTATCTTTATATTTAAAAGGAGAGGGCAGATGTTAAGGTAATTAATTACAGCCATAACATAAACCAAAGAGTATTCTGCATACAGCATATTAAATTAATCTGATATTTTTGCAGGTTAAAAAGACTGCTGTTGATGGTTCTAGGATATGTCTATAATGCACACCACAGTGCAGGGTAGAGGTACTAGCTCAGGTACTTGAAGAGCACTCCCAGGGTGAAATGGCAGACTTCACTGCTGTCTGTTTTAGTACTTGCACTATTTAGAGAAATACAACAAAGTCCTTCAGCGTATGTGGACAAATCACAAGGATCTGAGCTTTAAGGGGTGTGTTTCCCTACAAAAGTTTGAATTAGGGGTAACTTTGGATAGCTTGAGAACTGACAGTAGCTGACTTCCTCCAGCACATGGGCAGGTACAATCTGTGGAGAATACAAAACCCATCTGGTGATATGTTGTAAAAACTGATCTCCTGCTGGCATTTTTCTGTAATGTCAATGAAACACATCTATGTATTATCAAAGAGATGCATGCTAAATGACAGTTAACGTTGCAAAAAAAAAAATGTATTCTGGTATACCATAAATAGTGGCAGCACAAACCAGACAAGCCAAGTAAAAAAAAAAGAAGATGCAAATAGTACTGGTAATAGTCACAGAGATCCCTGAACTCTTTCCCTCTGATACATAATACGCTGAACCTGGTCACCTTTTATAGAATAATATTGGGGTCAAAGTCATTGCACTCAGCTGGACGATATCTGGGACAACAAAGAATTTTCACAGGTTTTTGGGGCATTAAGAATGGGAATAAATGTCTGAGACACTAAGAGAGGAATTTTAAGACTGTGCAGAGCTCTAGTTTGAAAATAATGATTCAATTTGCATAGGCAGTACCAAGTTGTGGCTTGGTTGCTAGTATCAGTGTAAATTTAGAAAGTGTATTGTCCTGCACTGAAAGAAATGTTATATCTGCCAATAAAGATCTTTCTCTGTAGATTCATGGAATTCTGCTTCTGGAAGAAGGAATATAAAATGAGAAATGCTGAAGTTGGAGAGAATACGTCAAGCTGACCTCCCTGAGTGTTGTTCTAAACAAAGCCTTCCCTGATGAATGATCTCGTTAATAAGAACTGATTTTAGAGACAAAGAGTTTAAAATCATGAGATGCAGTGTTTTTTCATGGACTTGTCTGATACATACTAGAGCACCATACTTCATGTACAGCCTGTCTTCTCTTTGTCTAGAGTGCACAGTTCTTACCAGACAGAATAAAGGCTTCTTATCTATGCAGTCTTGCTTAGCATAGCACAGAAATATATATATTCCTGTGAGCCTGAAGTGCTAAGGCTTGGACAACCGGCCCAAGCCAGAGTTGACCGATAGATGAATCCTGTGTATTTTATAACTGATAACCATTGCCCTAGTAGGTATTGTACTAAGTTATAACAACCCACTTACGCTGATCTAAAAAGTGCTAAAGCATTGAAATACTGAAGCCTGAACAACAGGCCCCAAGCCAAAGCTGCTAACTTAGTGTGTAATCATTAACAAAGTATGTAAACTCGGTGAAAGATGCAGCTTAGACAAAATATAACCAGTAGTGAGGAGAGAATGTATCCAACTTCCCTTGTTTAGCCTTGTTCAAGGCTGAGAACCCACGTATTTGGCCTTGTTAGAAAATCCCCTGGTTCCCCTCCGAGCCCTGGCCAGGCTTTGGGTGGAATCCAACAGGAGAATGAAACCAGAAGTTTTCAGCTCAAAACAAAGGTGCCGGCTATTCTGGCCTGTCGATCTCTGGTATATAAGGCTGGGCCTGTTTGCAGTGACTTTGGATGCCTCACCTATGGGTGGATGCACCGCGCAGGATTTCCCACTTGCAGGGACAGGCTCTGCAAATCCTCGCTGTAACCGGGGCTCCTCAGCATCTGCGGATCTGGATGATGGTAACATATGCAAGTGGTGATGTATTTTTCTTGATCACTGTTCTCTCTCTCGTGTAGTAATGATTTGATGCATTACCCTGTATTTTCCTGCTTGTTGCTTTAAGTGCACTATTCTGCTCTTTCTTACTGCATTTTCTGTATTACACTGTTACATTATTTGGTTATCACCAGTAAAATACACCTACTCTTTTCACTCTGGTGTCTGAGTTTAATTGGTATCCTTAATCAGCAAAACAGAGCCAGGTAGTGGAAGTAGTGGTCTGATGTTCATTTCTCACCTCAAGATACTGCTGTGCAACAACCTTATTCTTAAGTGAAAGAGGATATTGAACTGAGCAACATATCAAGAAACCTGCAGAATACAAATAATGTCTATATTCAGTTTCAAAAGGAAATTCCTGTAGTCCTTATACACATCATGGTGAAACCCTGCAGGAGTTCATGTACAAAGTCCTGACTTAGCCTACATATAGTTCTCAACACTATTTGAAAAGATACACAAGCATGAATAAAAATCAGCACTAAAAGAACATGCCCAATAACCATAATATTTTGAAATTCCTTAAGTCACTTAGGCACCTTACAGTCCTAGAGCTTCTGGAGGGCAAATTCCTTTCTCAGCTTCACTCCAGAGCTCTTGTTATCAGGTGGTTTTATCATATCCACTGGGAGGGAACAGATAAGGGTTGAGGACTCAGTCCTATATTATGTCTATCAAAGATAAAAGAAGACATATATATGAGGGAAGGTGCTATGATGAAGATATATCGATGGCTTTACTGTTACATGGGCTAGGATTCATTTCACTAAATAGAATCATAGAATGGTTTGGGTTGGAAGGGACCTTTAAGGGTCATCTAGTCCCACCTCCCTGCCCTGGGCAGGGACGTCTTTCACCAGATCAGGTTGCTCAAAGTTCCGACCAGCCTGACCTTGAATGTTTCCAGGGACAGTGCATCTACCCCCTCTCTGGGAAACCTGTTCCAGTGTCTCAACACTCTCATTGTAAATAATTATTTCTTATGTCCAATCTAAACCTATCCTCTTTCAGCTTAAAACCATTGCCCCTTGTCCTGTCACTACAGGCCTTGGTAAAAAGACTCTCCCATCTTTCTTATAAGCCCCCTTTAAGTACTGGAAGGCCACTATAAGGTCTCCCCAGAGCTCTCTTCTTCAGGCTGAACAACCCCCACTCAGCTTTTCTTCACAGCAGAGGTGTTTCAGCCCCCTGACCATTTCTGTGGTGCTCCTCTGGACAAGCTCTAACAGGTCTGTGTCCTTCTTGTGCTGGGGGCCCCAGAGCTGGACATAGCACTGTAGGGAGAGAATCCCCTCCCTCAACCTGCCAGCCATGCATCTTTTGATGCAGCCCAGGACACGGTTGGCTTTCTGGGCTGTGAGTGCACATTGCCAGCTCATGTCCGGTTTTCCATCCCCCAGTACCCCAAGTCCTTCTCCGCAGGGCTGCTCTCAATCCATTAATGCCCCAGTCTGTATCGATACTGGGGGTTGCCCTGACTCAGGTGCAGAACCTTGGCCTCGCTGAACTTCATGAGGTTCTCACAGGTCCACTCCTCAAGCCTGTCAAAGTCCCTCTGTTTGGCATCCCTTCCCTCAAGTGAATCAACTGCCCCACTCAGCTTGGTGTCCGTCAGTCACAAAATTGCTGAGGGTGCACTCAATCCCACTGTCTATGTTATTGATGAAGATATTAAATCATACCAGTCCCAGTATGGACCCCTGAGGGACACTGCTTGTTACTGGTTTCCATTTGGACACTGAGCTATTGACTGCAACTCTTTGGATGCGACCATCCAACCAACTCTTTATCTGCCTACCAGCCCATCCATCAAACCCAAATCTCTCAAATTTATAGACAAGAATGCTATGTGGGACCATATCAAAGGCCTTACAGAAGTCCAGGTAGATGACATCTATAGCTCTTGTCCACTGATGAAGCCACTCCATTGTAGGTCACCAGACTAGTTACACAATTTGCCCTTGATGAAGCCATAGTGGCTATCTCTAATCACCTCCCTGTCTTCCATATGTTGCAACGTGTCTTCCAGGAGGATCTGCTCCACGATCTTACTGGGCATAGAGGTGAGGCTGACTGGCTGGTAGTTCCCAGGGCACTCCTATTTAAAGATGGGCATTCCTTTTTCCAGTGATCAGGGACTTCATCTGATTGCCATGACTTGTCAAATATTATGGAGAGTGGCTTGGCAGCTACTTCAGCCCATCCCCTCAGGACCCTGGGATGCATCTTGTTGGGTCTCAGGTATTATGTATGTTCAGATTCCTCAGGTGGTCTTGAACCTGATCTTCACTTACGATGGGAAGGGCTTCATTTCCCCAATCCTTGACTTGAAGTTCAGGGGCTTGAGAGATACAGGAAGAGAGAACCATTGAAAACTGAGGCAAAAAAATTGTTGAGTACCTTGGTTTTCTCCATGTTGGTTTTCACCAGTTCTCCTTTCTTATTTATTCAGGGTGTGTGTGGGGGTACTCTTTCTTTAATCATCCAGTTTTGGCCAACATACCTATAGAAGCTCTCCTTATCATTCTTTACATCCCTTGACAAATTCAGCTCCAGCTGTGTCTTTAGATTTCCTGACCCCATCCCTATATATCCAGGCAGCGTCCCTATATTCTTCCCATGATACATGGCCCTCGTTCCACTGCTTATGATTTTCCTTCTTACACTTTAGTTGGACCAGGAGGTCCTTACTGACCCATTCTGGTCTCCTGCCTTCCTTGCTTGACTTTTTACATATGGGAATTGAGAGCTCTTGCACTCTAAGAATAATGTCCCTAAAGAGCTGCCAGCTCTTTTCAGCTCCATGAGAGAAGTTTCCAAGGGGGTCCCATTCACTAAGTCCTTAAACAACTGAAAGTTTGCTTTCCTAAAATTCAGGGTCCTGTCTCTACTCTTCACCTGGCCCACAGCCCTCAAGATTGAGGTGTTTGCAGTATAGACGTCTACAACTCAATGAGTTACTCAGAGCTTCCTTCAGGGTTGATGGAGAACTACTCAAACATTTCCACGTAGTCTACAGCATGACTGCCAGACAAATCCCATTCGCAGTTCCTAATTCACAGCAGTAATTTGAAAGAGGTGAGGGTAGAAATTTGGAAATTATTTTGGAAGGTATTTCAAATGTAAGGCTGAACATGGAAGGCTGTATTATATCACTTATGAGTATGGGATTTTGAGGGTGGCCATGTTAAAGCTAGAGCAGGCTCAAGGCTTCTCATCTGATTGGGTAGGTGATATTTTATAAGCAAGATTGCATTAAAGAAACATGTGACTTGTAAAATTATTTTCTCCTCTTAACAGAGGCAGCCTAGCTAAAACATAAACACTTTATTTGGAAGCTGAATTAGATTTCTATGTCAAGGGAACTTTAAATTATTCAGATATGGCCCTCAGGTCTGATAAAGCCTTACCCATGTTGAGGATATATCAAGATCAACAGTTTTTTCTGCATATAGCTCTAAGCAGCCGAGTACCACATCAGAAAGTTAAACAAACAAACATTTACTGTATTTGTGATCTTACAAAAAGAAAACACATAATAAAAGCTGGCATTTCTTCATCAGCTGACAATATTTCTAAGGGAAAAAAATATTTAACTATATGAATCTTTTTGTAGCACAGAAGCATCCTTCTCTATGCAAATTGTTTTGTCTCTTACCAGTGACCCCATAGAACAAGTTTGCTACTTCCAGAGTTCTTGAGATTTTATCAGATTTGCATTAGTACCTTTCATCTTGTAGTTCTGTTTTGATACTAACTTCACTATATCCTTCCTTTGAGGGCTACATTAATTATGAACAAGAATCATCCAGTATTTATCATTGCATATAGCAGAGAAATCAGAAACTAATCATGATATAGATTAATTAACTACAGGATGAACTGGATTGCTTGATAGTCGGAGTTAATTTGTAATTTTCTTTTAATGTGGTCAAGTGCTAGATCATAGTCATAGGTCAACGAATATAAGCTGTAGTAGGACTGTCATGTTGGCAGTAATAACCCTAAGAAAATTGTACAGGGTTACATTGGATAACCAATTAAACATTACACCCTTTTTGAATGATTCATATGTCAGTCTTTCTCTAATTAGGTAGAGATATCAGTTAGAAATAGCAATGTGACTTACCACTGTATATTCAGCAATAGCAAAGCTTATTTTTGGTGTTCATAATTCAGAAAGAATACTGGAAAAATCTGAAAAGGTTGAGAAAAGATAAATACAAGTGATTAGGAAAGAAATGTTAAAAGTATGAGTTGTATAATCTCTTAAAAAAGAGATGAATAATCTCGAACTCTGCAAGGAGAGATCTTTTTGTAGTAAAGAATCTGTTCAAACAGCAGACAAACCACAAGATCCTATGGCAAAAAGCTAAGCTAAACAGTGAAACTAAAAATGAGATGCCTAATTTAACAGCGACTGTTAGCAATCCCTGTTACTGGAACTCATGGCACCAGCCAGAAGTTACATTTTCAATAGGAATCACCCGTGGCCTGGGCTACACAAGCTGAACAAGATGCTTTTAACAGTCTGTTATGACCTTGAAGTTCATTAGCATAAATCTTTGAGGCTATGATTTTCTTCCATGTCTTTGAAGAAGTGATCCCTGAACTTCCAGGTTTTCAAGAGTTTCCCTCAGTGCTGTATAAACATAGTTTCCTATATTCCGCATTTGTGACTTCCTCTAAATAAGTTATTTGAGAACACTGGAAACCATGTAATCCTGAGTTTTAACACCACAAAAATTCAGATAATAAAATCCCCATAAAGACCACACCTTGTGTTTCTGACGTTCTTTGTGCTTTTTGAATAAGTCTGTTCTGAACCCTGTACTCATGAAAGCATGGAGCCATTTATACTGGGATTTTTTGCATTTAAAATATGAGAAAGGACGTCGGCAAAAAGTCTGTGGCTGTGATAAAACTACATACCTTCAGTTTCAGAAAAACTGCTCTCTACAGTGTTGGGTACTTTATGCACCAGATCCGGAGGAAACATATTTCTCTCCGTGAAGATCTACACAGAGGCAATACATACTGAGTGACTCATTGTCTATTCAGATTAAACAGCTCAAAAAGAAATCCTGGAGTGCCCTAAATTGTTGCTCTGCCGTACAGCCAGCTCCGGAGGTGAAAGCACCACAGAATCTGCCGTCAGCTCTGTGCTTACAGTTCACTGAAACTATGACCCATGATAAACATAAAGCTCTTATTTAGTGGCAGTGACATACCGCTGCTGAGTCACCTGGAGCAAACAGGAGGGAATGGCACCACTTATCAAAGCACCAGGCCGTGGCTTCACCCACCTCTGACGCGCCCGGCGGCGGCGGGCAGCCCTGAGGCACCTCAGCCCCTCTGGGCCAACCGGGAAATCAGCCCGTGGCTGACCCGGGAGACAAAAGAAACTCCTCTTTGGGTCGGGAAGCGTCTTCCCCAGGGGCTCACCCGGCGGGGCAGGGAGATGAGCTCAGGAGAAGGGGACTAAGGACAACGCAGCGCGGGCGGGACAGGCGGGCTCTCAGGCGGACCCTCAGCCCTGAGGCGGGCGCGTCCCGCCCCTCCGACGGGCGGTGGGAGGCGACGTCCCGCCCCCACCGGCCCGCCCGGCCGCGACAGACACGTGCTGCCGTTTTGATTGGTCGTAGGCCCTCAGAGCGACGGGAGAGCAGCCAGTCAAAGCGCGAGTTACAGCGAAGGGCGGGGAGAGCTGCTGTGCGCGCGCCTGCCTGTGTGAGGGAGCGGGCGCTCCCCCCGCCGCCCCGCCCCGCCTGCCCCCGGCCCGCCCGCGGGAGGGGCCGAGCGGCCCTGCGGGAAGGCGCCGCCGCAGCCGAGAGGGAGTCCCGGTGTGCCATGGAGGACGTGCTGCCCGCGGGCCTGCTGGAGATCTGCCTGCTGGTCGGTGTGCCCAGGGAGCGGGTGAGGGCGCTCCTCCAGGTGAGAGGGGCTGAGGGAGCGCGGGGCCGGCGGGTGCCCCGGCTGGGCTGTGGGGCAGCTTCTGGCAGCCCCCGGGGGTCTCTGCGCCGAGGTCTGACCGGACTCTGAGCCGGGGCAGCTCCTCCCTGGCCGGGCCTTTCTGCCCCCGTACGGACGTGAGTAGAACTAAGGGCTTGCCTTGTTGCTGTAATAATCAGATAGAGCAGCGATACTTTAAAGAAAACTTGTTTTGGCAGGCGAGCATCAGCCAAGTGGGATAGTTTGGTGGTGGTGTTAAGGAATAGGAATAGTTTTGGTAGTGGTGTTAAGGAATTTCACTTTTTCAAAGGTCTGAGCTTAGATGGAAAAAGCAGTGTAGGCTTTAATAAGCAGGAACAGCAAAATGCTTGAACAATGCATACGCTTTACTGGATGATATCACGTTTCCCATCTTCCACTGGAGATAAAAACTGAAGATAAGGGAATAAAGCCTGGTAACTTGTATCCTTAGGACAACACAAGGTCTAAATCCCAGTGAGCTTATTGCTTTGAATTTGGCACCACTTGAGCAATTCAGATACGGCAAAACTTGATGGCTTGGTTTCTGTTTTGAATATGTGGTTTATAATTTGTTTATGACTGGAGCCGCTTCACATGTGAGTTAACAATTAAGCTCCTCTTCCTGATTTTGCTTTGTTAAAATGTGCTGATGGTTTGGTTCCATACTTAGGAGCCGCCCTGCTGTGGGAGTAGCGGTGGTGCCAGCACGTGCTGAAAACCCAAGTTGCTCCCGGGGATCTCTCTCGGTTGTCTCGCTTGAACTTGAATTTGATTGCGCTCTAATAGCATTAGATAAAGAAGTCTTTGTTAAACTTGTTGCTGCTCACTCGCTGAGGAGACAGCTTTTGCTGATGTCAACTTCTTAAGTGATGTCACCTAAGCAGAGATTCAAATTTCACGATCTCATTCATGTATACATTCAAATTGGGGAAATAGTTCTGCCATAAAAGTCACCACCAGACTTCTGAAATCAGTGTGCATGTGTTGTTTTGACGTCTGTGTGAGACGTACACTCGAAGGAAGGGGAATTTCTTTTTCACTCCAGTCTGCTCAGTTTGATCTCATTGCTTACAAAAAACCTGTTGAACAGCAAATGAGAAAGTGGATACAGAAAGTAGAAGCTGTTCCGATATCTGCTCACACGACCAGTTTTGAATTGTTTCTTTGCTCAAGGTGGAAAATGGAGTGTCAGAAAGAAAAGGAGTCCCTACGCTTGTCAATGTTAACTGTAGTAATGTCCCCGCAAGCTGTTGCACCACAGGAATTTCAATCACTGTCTTAGGGCAAGTTTGTAGATTTACTCCACTACGTTTTCTTTCTGCAGCACTATCTACTTGAGGAGATGGTGGAATGTGTTTTGTGTCTTAATTTCAGTGAATGTAGAAAAAAGAGACCTTATTGACAGAAAATAAGAACATTTCAGTGAAAAGTAGTGGATCTCTGATGATATTTACAGATGAAACAGCAGGATAAAGATCTTGATAGTACTTCAAATCCTGGTCTTGAGAAGCGTGTTTGTGCATTCTTAACTTTATTGCAGTGCGGAGTAATAAAATCAATGAAGTCAGCAGGAACATGATGTAACACACTCCCAAAGTAAGAAAAGTGTTATATGACTGACCTGTTGTCAATGGGGATTCCAGGAAAAGATACAGTTTTGCACTGAAGCTCCTGAAACTGAAGTTTCTGGACTGTCACCCATCAGTTGTCAGTATTGCCAAGATAATTGTCACTCTAAGATTTCAATATGAAGAGATCAAAGGCTGCTATTTTCAGCTAGAGAATACTTTTTTAGTGTTGGAAGTGTGTCTTTTTTAAGACTAAGATGTGCAATAGTGGAGATCGTACAGCCATCTCTGATAAGACTTCTATCCCCTGAGTGATCTTCAGCTGTAAAGCTGGGTTTTGATGTGCCAAGTATGATGTGGAAGCTGTGTGTGAGATGTCTCAGATCTTCTTGGTGGCTCCATTCCTGGGTTCTGTATCAACCTACCACGGTCAGTGGTACAGATTTTGTCTCTCACAGTGTCTGCATCATGCTTTCTGGTCCCACTAATGCAGACATAACCGCCAAACCAATTTTTTCCTTCTTCTGTAATGCTGCACTGGCTGTCAAGGGTGAAAGAAATGAGGTGTGATCAAGTTTAACACTACTCAGCAGCGTGCACTTGTGGCAGTGAAACGTAACCGTAATGGCCTGCATCTTCAGGACCTTAGCTCACAGGTGATGGGATTATTACTATTGTTGTTATTACTCAACGCTCTTGAGGTCACATCTGGAATACTGTCCCATGTTTGGGTACCTTGACACCAGAGAACTGCTGACAAACAGGAGTGAGACCAGAAGAAGCTAAGCTATGTGAGGGCTGGAGCGCACGGGGGGGCAGAGTCTCCTTCCTGTGGGATTTCTGAAACTTGACTGGAGAAGACCCAGAGCAACCTGATCTAACTTCAAAGCTATCACTCCTTTGAGCAAAGGGTTGTGCTAGAACCTCCAGAGGTCCCGTCCAACCTGATTTTTCTAAGGCTTCATATTTTTCCCTGCCCAATTATTCCTTAAAGAAGCCAGTTCTTTCATGACGTTCAAAATGAAATTAACTTCTTCAGTGATGGGAAGAGGATAATGAGATCAAGGAAACACCACGTAGCTGACACCACTCTGCGAACTGTGGTTTCAACACACTACTTCTTCTTTGTGTCTAAAATAGTGCCGTCATTGTAAGAAGTCTGTCTCTTATCCGTGTCAAGTACAGCACCGTTGTTACAGGAATGTAATCAGTAAATGGGGATGGAATAAAATCCTTGACTTCTGGAATCTTGCAGAATTACAGGAAAGAAAAGGCATTAGTGTTTATAAGAAGCTATGTATGATGCAAGGACATTTGATAGTAAAAAGCGTGAGAAGAGAAGCATTTCAAAATGAAGAAGTAAGAGTGGAAGTAGAGAATATAAAATGTTCAAAGAATAGTAGAAACAAGTGAATATTGTTCTGTTGCTGCCTATTCATTTATCCCTGAACTGAAAGGGTAAGAAAATATGACTTTGGCTGTAGACATTAATATGAGCTGACTTGAATGCTGACGACTGAGACACTGGGTCAGTGACAGTGCTGACAGTGCTGTTCTGTGGGAAAAAAATGGTGTCTAATGTCTCTGTTGTAGTTCAAGACATCAAGGACCTTCCATTTTAGAAGCTGTTACGCTGTGAGGCTATTAAATTGCTGGCTGTCATCCAGCACTTTGTAGCACAGAGATGCCTTCAGTGTAAGCCAGGGATTGCACTGTCAAAGCAACTTTGTATGAAAACCTCTGCAGGGCCAATCTGCCAAGTTAAGATTGCTACTGTTTGAGTAGGTCTGTGTTTTTCTTGCATAACAGCCTCAGGGCTGAGCTTTAATTCTTAATTTCCTTCTGAAATGTTTAGCTGCATGTTGTTTTGAGAGTAATCATGTTGGATTTATCTACATTTCCAGTTTCTTCACTTCAAATGGATGTCAGCTGCCGGCTAAGGAAAATGACACCTGGAAGTTTTTGGCATGGCAGGATATGGCACTGAGTACCCCAATTTGTAACATACTTTTAAAAGTCATTGCTATCTTTTGAGTATCCCAGTGGATACTTACTTGAACTTTTACCTTTTCCACTCTATTTTCTTTCTAGTTCAGTGTCTGTGTCAGTAAAAGAGTGTTTTTTCACTTCTTATTTTTGAAGTTGAATTTTTACTGAAGTTTATTGATTCTTTCAAGTATCCTATTATAGAATATAGTAGATCTTAAGATACAGTAACTAATATATCATGAAGGTAGGTATTCCTTCTCATTTTTCCTATGATGCTCAAATGTGAAGAAGACTACTTGTGGAGTTGTCTACTAGGACAAATAAGCTGAGACTTTCTGTTCCAAAATTTGGATGGTGGAAGATTGGCTTCAGTGAAGCAATAGAGCTTTGTATGTTGTAGCTGTTTTAAAAAGTAAGGAAGTGATGAGAGAGGCCAGCATTGGTTCTCAAGGAATATCTTAAACACAAGTAATACTGATGCATCATCTCTGAAGGTAAAAGCAGCACGTATGCTTCATTGATCTTTGGATCAGTTACCAAAAAGTTGAAAGCGAAACAGCTTTTTTAGCCACAGTGAGTCTCGCCTTTCCTGTTTCCAAATATCCGTTGCCTAAACAAAGCTTTTACTTGCTGTTTTGACCTTGCAGGAAGAACTAAAATTTCAGTGAAGTAATTGAAAATGCAGCTACTTACCTCTACTATGTGGTCAAGAATACAAAAAGTGCTTCTGAGTACAAGGAATTCTCCTCTTCTGATCACAACCTCTGCAGATTTTTCATAGCGAGGTAGCAGGGTCTTTCAGTGCAGTAGTACTTTACAAAGCTGCCTACTAAAAAATGTAATTTTTTTCATGCTCTTGGGATGCCTGTTCCACTTAGTCATCAGTATATGGAGAAATTTTCACAGCTTCATGTTATATGGTGTCTTAAAATTGTGTTTATTGTAACAGTCATTGTTGTCTTTAATTGCATTTTCTTAATTGCCTTATAAAATTAGGAGATGTCTTGTGAAAGCTTGTGTGGGGTTTTTTGGGGTTGTTTTTTTCCCATAGAGGTTGCTCAGAGTTAAAATGTAGCTTTTCCTAAAGTTGAACAAAGATTTATCTAGGGAGTTCAGCTGTTTTTCTTTGTTTTCATTTATTTGTTGCCTGGTTTCTCTTGCTACTGGTGTTTAAGTATAGCTTAAGTATGTCTTAACACTTCAGAAAAGGAAATATCTTATTTGATATTTGTTAGTTTTCTTATGCCATAATATTGGCATAATACTGATATGGTGCGTTTTGAATTACGAGGAATGATTCTTTGCCTACTGAAAATGCCCAGAGTATTCCCCTTGCATTAACATACATAAAGCAAGAAATTAGAAGGAAAAACTTAATTAGGACTTATTTAGGAAAAACTTATTTAGGAAGAAGAAAAATTTTTTTCTAAACCTGCAGTGCTAGAGAGAAAACAGGGCTAAAAATGGTTTAAAAAACTATCAGTATGAGCATCAACTTAGTGGTTGAGTGGTTTTGTTTGTTGTTTGGTTTTTGTTTTTTTTTTAGGGTACTCAAAGAAAACCCAAAAGTCTTCCTCCTCTTGATCCAGAAGTTCTTTCTGTATTTGTGCCTCCATTTATCAGCAGAGATGATATTCAGGTGATTAACGCTGGTCATAACTTAAATAAAAGTAAACGCCGGTCTTTCCGAAAGAAAAAAGAGAGACCAAAGATTGAAAATGTCAAGAGTCTCAACGGGGAGCAGAAAGCACCTGACACTGAAGAGATTACAGTTCCAAAGGACGTTGATCTTATTGGCTTGCCACAGCTATGTTTCCCAGGTATGGTAGCGTTCACACTTCTTCATGAGAATTGATTTCATATATATTTCTTAACCCATAGTACAGCTTTTTTTTTTTATTATCATCTTCCCTATCTCTTTGTATTTCATGGTATAAAAAAAATGTGTCTATGTGAGGAGGTCAGTGGTGCAAGCAGCTGTTACCTGAATGGGGTGCCCTTTGCGTGGCTCTGTTGTGTGAAACAGATCTATTAGCAATAGTAGCTGCAACACCTGCAAAAGAGGAAAACCAAAAGTCACTTTAGTCCTCATTAGCAAATCTTGGTTTGAGTGAAGTGCACACACTTTTAAATTTATTTTTTTTTGCCCCCAGAATGACAGAGTGCTCTTTCACTTCTCATTTGTTATTGAGATATACCTGAAGTAGTGACTGTTTCCTCCAAGTTTAATTGCAGAAATTTTAACATGCATTTCACTGTTGCAGATCCTATAAATATCTTGAAAGAAAAAAAAATGTTAACAAACCCCATCTATTGTATTTTGCCACTTAAAATGCAGAATAATTATATAATATTTTTGCTTCTTCGCTAATGTGCAGCTTACAGGCTTTGTAACAACCCTTAGATAAAATGGACTGTGTATATGCATCTTAATCCCTTAAAAATGAGACATTTCTCTTGAAATTAAGTGGAAATGTGCAGTATTTGTCATGAATCGCTTTTCAAGCAGCTGTAATTAAATATGTAGTTAAGAAAAAGGTTTCTTCCTTCATTGCAGGAGGACTTTATGTAACTTCTGAATCAAAAGAGGACCACATTCATTTCCTGGTCTTCACAGATGTCTGTGGTAACAGAACATACGGTGTTGTTGCACAGTACTACCAGCCTATGCAAGTATGTTATTTAACTCATGCTCTTATTGAAATATATTAAAAGACAGAAAATAAAACAAACCACTTTGAGAATAATGTCGGGTTTAATTTATTAATTTATTAAATTAATTAACAGAGAAGTTTTTATGTTAGTAGGAATGCAGAACAAATCATACTTTATATTGCCATTGTAAATTAAGTACATTGGACAGGATTGCATTAGGAAAAACTGTTATGGATTTCAGTTAGGAGTTTGGAATATTTAGGAGCAGACTTTACCCCTTGGATGTTTTTTCTGGTGAAGACTGTACCCTGTGTTCTTTCTAAACATCTTTTATACTGAAATTCTTTTTAGTACATATGTCTAAGTCTTGTAGGTTGACATTTTTCTGAAGAGCTTAAGGGAGATAGCCATCCAAATGCCCTTGAAATTTAGAGGGAATTGGGTATCACATCTCTAGGGCTGTCAAGAAAATATCAGCCATAAATTTGTGGTGAACATAAACACATTAATCTGTAGTTTTCTTGCAGGATGGCTGTATTTCCTCGAATGGACAAGCCCATTGGGAGTCTGCACAGACTGGGAAGATGCCTCTCTGTTTTGTACCATTTGCTATTTGTGTTATATCCAGATATCCATATTTTAATGCCCTCAAGGACTGTCTCTCTTGGTAAGGCTTGCTGTCCTGTGTGCTTCTCCTGGAAATAACAGGTTTTAATACATCATTTTGCTTGTCATGGTGAGGATAGCTGCATAATGCTAAAGCAGGCATTAGTTTTATGTTATGGTAGCGTAAGATGTGTGGGAGAAGAAAAGAAGAAATGTAATATGAATGTTACCCAGACAGTAAGCACAAATACTAAATATCAAGGAAATTAGTTATCATGTCTTCGTCTTCTTTGAAGCTTTTGGTAAGTCTAGAAAAATACTAATTTGCAGGGAACATATTTCTTAAAGGTTTTGGGTTTTTTTGAAGGAGAGTTAATTATAATTTTCTCATGATGGCGAAAATCACTTTGAAAGCACAAAAAACCTCTTAATAATGCCCCAAAGAAATAATGTGCTTAAAATTTCTGGATCTTCCTTTAAGACCTTCTTGTAGATGGGCGTGACATTAGCCGCCTTCCAGTCTCTGGGACATCCCCTGATCTCTCTGACTTCTCAAAGATCATGGAGAGCAGCCTCAACATGACATCCGACAGCTCACTGAATACCCTTGGGTTTCCCCATGCTGTGCACCTCTTCTTTTTCTCAATTCTGTGGGCTTGGATCTGGTGGGAGCACTGACTGGCTTTCCCTGGTTTAGATGAAGAAAGCCCTGGAGGAACAAAGCAGTGCCTTCCTCTTGGGCAGCTCAGATGTTGCCTCCAAAAAAAAGTGGTATCAGAAACGAGTCACTCTGGCAGCCACTGGTACCCTTCACGCTACCTCTGCTCCATCATTTTCAGAGCCTTAGCAAAGGGGTTCAGTGTGGACTGAGGGCTTTGACATGATGGAAACTAGGTATGTAGTGTGAAACTGAGATGATCAGTAAAATAAAAAAGAAATGTTTGTTTTCCTGTCTCCTTTCCTGCTCAGATCACCTTTTCCACTCTGTTTAAGTCAATTACATCAGCCGTTGGTATTACAGGAGCTAATTCATTGCAGCATTTTTATAGTCTCAAATCTCAAGTAAATGTTAATCTGCATATGTAACTCTTATAGCTATATACTGAGCTGCGGTGCTTTTCTGTTTATATCCAATCTTTAGAAAAGGATTCATACTTCTTTTATGCTCTGAAATTAACCTGTATGGTTGTTACTTCACAGTAGCTTTCCACTGGGTGGGAAATAGCATAGACTCAGCTTTACACTTGTGGTGTTCCTCAGTGGGTTATATAGTATATTCATAAATAATTTCTTCTCTGAAGTGAGACAACTCTGAGCTGGGAGAAACAGTCAATTTGTGAATTAATTTTTAAACAGCCCACTAAGGGAGAAGTGGGAAAATGTTCTGGAAAACCATGGAAAATTCCAGACAAAAATGTTTCTAGGTCTCATATTTGTTTAGAGCAAACAGGAACTAGGTGGAGTTAACTCTCTAGAGTTAACAACTTCTGCCTCTAGGTGGCTATTTTAAACATTATAATTAAACATCTCTGCCTTGATCATATATAGCAGGTTTTTGCACCTATTTAAATTATTAACATCCAAGCTAATTACTATGGACAGCTTTTCCTTTTAAGCTGAGTCTGTACTGGTTTCTAAGGGGAGTTAGTTCAGTTTTATCAGTAAGCTACTATTTAACCTTTAAGTGAGTTGTAAATATGTGAATAATTATAAGGGGGTTCAACAGGACAGCAGCCTTCCACATTAGTACTGTGTTGGCCTGGTCATTTAACAGGGGAATGCATCATACAGCTGCACAGCTCTTCTCTCTCCTTTTTGCTGCTGCATCTGGATTTGAAATGCAACTGTGTGTAACGGGCAGGAGAGGGGGAATGCAGGTGACAAAGCTGCATTTGGTGCTGGCATTTCCCACTGTACTGGAAACTCAGCTGATTCAGTTTCTATTATATTTTCTTCTGTTTTTTTTTTTGTTTTTTTTTTTAATCTTATCATATCTTATATGACATTTTTTCCTTGGTACTATTTGATAAATAATTTGAGAGTATCTGGGTTTTTTTTATTATTTTTTATTTTATTTTTACTGTGCCAGAGTATACTTGAATGGGCTAAAAGGAAGGGGTGGAGAGATACCATTTTTCCTTATTTTGGGTGTGTTGCTGAAATCTTTCCATATGGCATGAAAGAGCTGCTGGGATTTGGGGCTGTCCTGAATGGAATATAAGCTATTACAGTAAAGACCTCAATATATTTTAAGCATAGTGTCCTTTACAGCTGCAGATGTTTCAGCTTTTTGTAACATTACAAAAGTTGACATTGTTTTCTTGTAAACCAGAAAGGGAGTTATTTTCATTTTGGATGCCTGTAATCAGGTGGCCAATGGGTTAAAGATCTAATGAAATGTTTTTGTTGACAGAGTCTACTCAAGTAGTAGTGCCTCCTATACTTAACAAATAATAACACGTTCAACGGTGCACTTGCATCCTTGGTATGCTTCAGTGGTGTTTTGCAGGATGCTTCAACTGATAAATCATTCTGTGAGTCTGGGGATTTGAAAACACTTGCTGGTGGACCTCGAACCACCTATTTCTAGTGTGGTGTCCTTTCCTCATGAGAACTAGTGGAAGAAGACTATCTGTTATTTAATAAGGCCTGATGCTGAAGTAACATCTAAAGGGGTTCTGCTTCCATTCAGAACCTTTTTGCAGCAGCAGATTTAATTTTCCTTCAGAATTCTGCTGTGCATAGCTTATACTCTCCAGGACTGCTTATAGGTGGGGTAGTACTTTTTTTAATTCAGAAGAGTCCTCAAAGGTATTTTATTGTCATAAGCATTCCCAGATAAAACCTGGGATCCTAAATTCTTTCAAATGGCAGAGTGTAGTAGAAATCACAACGAAAAACTGAGACCAGACTGAGATACAAAGTAAATGTCAAATTATTAGTCCATGTAGGTGCTTTGAACCATAAGGGCAACTTGCAAGCTTTCATCATAGTAACGAAGGTCTTCATTATTCTGTGTAATTAATTTTATAACTAATTCACATATTACTAGCTTACAGTGCTTCCAAATCCAGAGCAATTTGAATGGAGTGTGTCTGCCTCTCTCCAAAGCAAGCAGATGTGCATCTAGACCATTTCAAAACACTGCAGCTGTTGGTTTATTCTACATCATTATTTGAAAAGGCTCAGTTTTAAATTGAGAGGCTTTGGCACTTTGCACAGGTAGTTTTACCTCAATCTGTTACACAACATGAAAAGTGAAATGTTTCTGGCAGTAATCTCTTTCTGGATGAACTCCTGTCTTGGATGGATGAATAGGTTCTATTCAGTGAATCATCCAGCCTGTGTATTAGTCCTTTCGGCTGCCTTGAAAAAAGGTAGAAGTGTGCAAATAGCTTACATCATTGAGACAGTACAAAGGACCTATTCTTAGATGTTCTGGCTTTCTGAAACATCTGTCTGTGGACAGTTAATAGAGGTAATGGAAGGTTCATAAACTTTTTAGTCCTCCGCTTTAATGTTTCAGAGATTACTTCATTTATTTCAGCAGACGTTTGCAGTGCAGAGCTGTCAGCTGCTATTACTTTGCATTAATGGGCACAGTGTACTGATTATAGAGAGCTCTTACCATCCTTTCTGTACATCTGCTTTTTCAGCATCAGGGTCAGGTTTTTTCTGTTATAATATTTACTGGATGTGTTGGTATGTCCTTTTTGTCTCAAAAAAAAAAAAAAGGAGAAAAACAAGGCAGGTTTACCATGCTGTTAGGCCACATCAAAGGCATTGCTAAGTGTGACAGCATATTTGTTTAAACTCTACTGTCTGGTTTTCTTGGATAATTCTTAAATTCCCCCCTTCCCCGCCTTCTCTGTGCCCTGAAATAGCTGATGGGCTTTTTGGGGATATGCGTAACGCCCTAGTACTCACGACAGAGCAGTTTCCAAATGTGAATTTAGTAAACTTAAATGTCTCATTGATCCAATTAAAAGTTCTGTAATATATAACAGAATATTTTTATTCAGGAATCTAAATGCCATACACAAATATGATGTCCTGGATTCTAATATATCTCTTGTCCTATTCAGTTGCTTTCTAGACCACTTTCTTCCTGAAGAGCAAGTACTCTTCTGCAAGAAATCAGTAAAACTGCAAGCTCAAATAAAACCTATGGGGAGAATATAACCATATTAAGTTCCTAGCTTCTGTATACATAGATTTGTAGGCTTAAATTTCTGATTTTGTAAAGGTTTGTTTTGTGGTTTTTTGCTATAAACATGCACATGAATCTTATATTGAACAAAATGCCCTTTCTGATGACAAATATCTAATTTCTTTATTGTTACATTTCAGGAATGCCATTGGATTTAGCAATTTGCAGTCTTAATAGTGTGTGTTTAAATGTTCATTAATTGATCTGGCATATATTATAAACTGCATGACCTTTGTGGCTTTGGCACAGCTCGGGTAATACAGTTCTATACCAGAAACATGTGATAGATTTGCACAACTGTATTTGTTCTTTTTATGGGTAGGAACAATAGCAAAGGACCATGTTCATGGAGGCCTGGGCCTTATGCTAAATATGGCTCTTGCTTCACATTCCTCTGCAGTTAAGCCCATGTCCACATCTTCTCTTTTCCTTGTTTTCCATCCCAGAGCTGGTGTTTGATGCTGGGATGGGAATCATGGCACTGTGTTGCAGCTGTGGGTGTTTTGTTCCTCAAGCAATCTCTATAAGATACTTTATTTAACTGCATCTCACCTCTAGGTTTTCTTTGCCATCATGAGACCCCATGTGCTCTCTGCATTCTCCGATATATAGGATGCAGTAGTAGGTTATGTATGGAAGTAAAAAAACCTGCTTCTGACACAGCAGCAACATTCAAATTAAATGGAGTTGCTAAAGTATCTAATAAATTAGAAATTAATTAGCTGGAAAAATAGCTTCATTGCTCCTAATATTTTTTAGTTCTACATTATCAGCAAAAAGTCTCTTTTTTTTCTGTTTGCCTGTTACTATTTATAAGTAATTTTCTGTAATTTAATTTCAGCTTACTAGTGCAACTGCGACCTTTCAAGGATTTAGATGTTGAGGAGCACATAAAAGAATTTGCAGCAAAATTATTTTTAATACCCAGCCCACCACCAGGACCACTCCATTTGGTAATTAATGATGCTGAATTTCATAATTACTTTAACATTATGTGTTATAAAGCACTAAGGTGATGTTTTCTATAAATTGGGGGACATTTTTCACTGTCAGGTCAGAGATTTTACTTGATGATATAAAACTGATGTCAATACCTGTGCTTTGAAATTAAGGCTTTGCATTATTAGTACATGAAATAACAGTGTGACCAGAGTGCAGGCTTGAGCACTGGCATACCAGTTGGTCACGCTGTTTAATTTTTAATCCTCTTCTAGGAAGGATTTGGCTCAAGTATTTACTGCCTGAAATGATGCCTGAGTAGGTCTGGGAACAGCATAATCTAGTTTTTGGTTTCTAGAGGGACAGCCCACATAATCTGCTAGAAGCGGTGAACAGTATGCCGTTGCCATCTCATTGAATGTACACGTATAAACTCAAATAAATCATGTAACTATCACTCAGCCAAGGTGTGGGAGTTCCTCATCTGGTTGGGAATTTGCTGGATTGTCACATCCAGAGGGTGGTGGTCAAGGACTCGATGTCTGGATGGAGATCAGTGATGAGTGGTGTCCCTCAGGGGTCCATACTGGGAGTGGTACTGTTTAATGTCTTCATCAATGACATAGAAAGTGAAATCGAGTGCACCCTCAGAAAGCTGGCAGATGACACCAAGCTGAGTGGTGCTGCTCATGTGCCTGAAGGATGAGATGCCATCCAGAGGGACCTGGATAAGCTGAAGAAGTGGGCTCATGTGAAACTCATGAGGTTCAACAAGGCCAAGTGCAAGGTCCTGCACATGGGTCAGGGCAACCCCTGGTGTCAATATAGGCTTGGGGATGAAGGGATTGAGAGAGAAGGGACTGAGGAGAAGGATTTGGGGTTTACTGGTGGATAAAAAGCTGGACACAAGCTGGCAATGTGCACTCAGAACCTAGAGACCCATCTGTATCCTGGACTGCATCAAAAGACACATGGCTGGCAGGTTGAGGGAAGGGATTCTCCCCCTCTATTCCACTCTTGTGAGACCTTACATCGAGCCCTGTGTCCAGCTCTGGGGTCCTCAGTACAAGAATGACGTGGACCTGTTGGAATGGGTCCAGAGGAGTCCACAAGAATGATCAGAGGGATGGAACACCTCTGCTATGGGGACAGGCTGAGACTTGGAATTGTTCAGCATGGAGAAGGCTCCAGGGAGACCTTAGAGCAGCCTTTCAGTATTTAAAGGGAGCTACAGGAAAGATGGGCACAGAGTTTTTAGTAGGGCCTGTTGTGATAGGACAAGGGGTAATGGTTTTAAACTGAAAGAGGGTAGATTTAGATTAGATATAAAGAAGAAATTTTTTATGATGAGGTTGGTGAAACACTGGCACAGGTTTCCCAGAGAGGTGGTAGATGCCCCATCCCTGGAACATTCAAGGTCAGGCTGGACGGGACTCTGAGCAACCTGATCTAGTTGAAGATGTCCCTGCTCGTTGCAGGGGGTTGGACTTGATGACCTCGAAATTTCCCTCTAACCGAGCCTATTCTGTGATACCGAGACACACTGCCTGATGCAGATGCTCACGGCTGTTGTCTTGATTGTATGATGGGTGGATGTGCTGTCATGTGAGTGGGAGGCAGTTCAGCCCCTGAGAAAGGAAAGAGGCCAAAGTACATGTTTCAGCAACAGATTTCAGCTCTGGACTTGTTCTTTCATTGTCTCTGGCTCTGGGGAAGCAGAACAGTGTGTAGTGGGTTAAATGTTCTGGTAAGTAGATTAAATGTTCTGTATTGGCTGCTGCCTGGCTAAGACCTAGCTGAGAGGAGAAACTCACATAAACATTTGTCTTCAGTGTAGAAGCTGAGATGTGTGGGCTGTATTTTCTTCTTTATAACATTTCCCAAGTCAAGCTAGATGTTAGCTGAGTCAGTGATTTCAGCACATTCTCTCTTTGGTCTACTAAAATGGCTTCTAGGGAAGCAGTGCTTCAGCCATGGGCTTCTCCTTAGCTGCTTTCCTTGACCCTGGCATGAGGGGTTAGGAGCAGAGAAAAAAATAGCATAGCTGGAAGATTGTCTGAATGATTGGCTAAACCAACTGCTAAGTGCTGAAGTATGCAGCACACACAGGATCTGGCCCCCAGAGATTTCAGCTGGAGTATTTGAAGAACTGAAAGAGCACATTTGTTTTGGCTTGGTCTGTCGTCTTAATGTGAGCACTGATGCTCTCTTCTTTGGCTCATATTTTTTCTAATTCCTGTATTAATTTTATCAGTACTTTTGATTTCCCAGTTGTACCTACAAATATAAATTCCATTATTTTATTATGCTTGTAACAAAGCCAGTTTAATTTTGTTAAAATAACACATATATAGTTAAAGTTTTATTGGCTAGACAACCTCTAAGAATTAAAGAAGTCAAAGTCCATGTTAATCTTTCAAAGTAGTTATTATGTCTTTTAATATTTCCTTCTCTATTCCAGTTTTCTGCAATATGCAAATATCTGTCTTCTTGCTCTCAATTAATACGTTGTAGTTGGAACTAAAATCCCCCATTAAATGTGTTGTGGGAACATCTTCATTAAGAAGTAAATGGAAAACATCTGTTATTACAGGTATTTAATATGAAACCACTTCAAATAATAATTCCTTCACGAGAGGATCCGGACAGTCCTATTATTGACTTGGATCTTCATCTTCCATTGCTGTGTTTCAAGCCAGAGCGGGTGCTGCAGGTAAAATTAATGGATACTTTAAAATGTATTAGTGATTGACAGTGCTGGTAATTTGTGGTTTATAAAAAATCAAGATGTTTAGTTACCAAAAAAACATTGTAAACTCAGGAATTCAGAATAGTGTTAGTTCTGAATATTAGAAATATGGCACAATAAAATATACGTCTCATTATGGTATTTTTTTTATTTATAGACCAGATTAGACTGAGTCATACTGGATTTCTTTCTCCTATGGTTTAGCAATAGGTGCTAAATTTCTTAAGTGTATATTTTAAAATGTAAATACCCAAGCTAAATTGACACATTTTATTCTGAATTGTCATTACAGGCATTTTTACAAGATTCATAAGAACCTTTTTCATGTCTAAGAGAGACCTGTAGGATGGATTGGTAACAGTTGACGTTCTCATAGAAATAAAGTGTAAATGGTGTAGAAAGACAAGAAAACAGAAAAAGCTATTTGCAAAGAAATTTTTCAGTGCTTCATAGGATCTTACAATTGGTTTGGCTGGGGGTGTCCTTTGCAGATTTTCTGATCCAGTTCTCTGCTTACAGGCCACCTGTGGAGTTAGATTAGGTTGCTCAACATCAGCAGTATTATTGGTGCCACTTCCCCTAAAAAGAGCAGGTTGGAGACCTCTTTCCAGGGATAATTGTAAACCTCCTCAGTCCTGAAAGCAGGCAATATTGCCTTATTTTTTTGGATATGCCCATTCTTCCACCCATGTGGGCTTCTGCCCATATGTGCATGTTATGAACAAAACTTCCGACTGAAATTGTCTATTCTATTCTAAATGGTCCTCTACGACTGGTGCATCTTGAGCATGGAATTTGTTAGCACCTCTGGGATGTCCCACATGTGCCATTAGTCTTCTTGGCTTGGATTCATCCCACCTAACTTGAGGTATCTGAGTCTGGTGCTTAGATGCCATTGGGTCCCTCTCTAAGTGGAAAAGGGTGGACGTCTTCAGATGGCTTCTGAATTGCTCTGTGAAAGCACAGCTCTCCGGTGGCACTGTAAGGAATGTGACTAGTTGGAGTCTTGAACAGATGTTTGGCTGAGATGTCTAAAACCTACATAGTCTTTGTGTTCATCATCAAAGACAGGTTTGCTTATATTTTTCATCTGAGTACTTATTGCAGGCATTTTACAGTCTAATACTGTGGAAGAAAGGTGGCAGCTCTTCTCAGTAATTCCAGCTGAACCATGCCACATTGGTGGCAAAACTGTCATTGACTTCCAGCATCACTTAAATTTTCTCTCCTTTTCTTCTTTCTTCTCTTAATTTTGTAAGAATCCTTAAGTGGATGTTATTTCAATTTACACATATGTAAGGTAGGCATTAGAAAACAGAACACATGAGCTGAGTTTTGCAAGCAGATGAAATCTTTGCACATATCTTGTATGGTCTAGGTATAACTCTTCATAGCTGTTTAGCATTTTGGCTTTTTTTTTTCCAGATAATGACCTGTATTTTGACTGAGCAGAGAATAGTTTTCTTCTCTTCTGATTGGGCTCTGCTGACACTTGTTGCTGAATGCTTTATGTTGTACCTTCATCCTCTTCAGTGGCAACACACTTTTGTGCCTATTCTGTCTCGTCAAATGCTGGATTTTGTAATGGCCCCTACATCTTTTCTTATGGGATGTCATATTGATCATTTTGAAGAAGTTAGTACGGTACGTTTTATGCTATTACCACTCTTGTTGTTCATGTTCAGTGCATTTGTCACTGCGCTTCTTTCAGATGCATCTAGAAACTTGCTTTTGTTATTTAGTTGTGTGAGAAGTGAAGAAATTAAAAGTAATGGAGCCATACTAATGTGTCCAGTGGCTTATTGGAAAAAGCTTATTGTTGTATCCCTTACTTTTCTTTTCTTTGCAGGATAAGATGATTTTTTTCAAGTTCAAGTTTCATTTGGGGAAAAATTCTACTTACATGTCATTTGTATCATATAAATAGTTTCCTTTCAGATTACTGAGGTTATTTTTTGCTCAGAGAATTGTGTGTGATGAATTAGGTCCCTTTTCCAGGCATCTGGGTTAAGAATTGAGCATGCATTTGAAAATACTCTTAATGATGCTGCTGTAGCCCATGGTGAATTATTTAATAAAATAAGAAATGAAAAGCAGTGCAAAGAATATAATCTCACCATTTTTCTGAGGGTTTTTCTGTCATCTTTTTTTCAGAATCTTATTGAACTAAGCCTCTTTCAGAGGGTACCATTAATCTTGGTTGCCCAAAAAGTTTTGATAAAAACTCAGCTTCATTGGGCAGGGCTAACGAAAACACACTTTTTTGAGGGTATCTCACAGGTTTTTCTGTGAGTGTTTGAAACCAAACACAGAAAAACCATGCAAGTCTATATTAGATTAATACAGCCGACTATCAGACAAAGTTAAACTGGTCTATCTAGTCAAGTCCAAAATGAGCAAGGAATTAAGCCAAGATGAAATAGATAATTTTTTTCTTTTTGGTTAGCAGTAAGATGAAGTCACTATGACAAATAAGTACAGATTAGAAAATACAATCTTCTTTTGATATACTTTGTAAGATTTTATGTTTGTTTATATATACTGTGTTACAGTCTGATCTTTAAGGTTATTAAAATTGCAAACTGAGAGAGCAGCATGGACTTTACCTCCATTTAGCTTTTAGGGAATTTCTTTGCATACATATATATTTAGTTTTGTACATATCTTTGTACACCTTTTCAAGGATAAGCTTAGATCCAGTATTAATTTAGTATCATATGGAGAATATATTAGGTTACCAACTGTTTGTGTACAGAGATTAGTATCTATTAATTTAATGACATTTATTCTTCTTGAAATTAATTGTTTTGTTATCCATATGATCTTCTAGTTGGGAGGGAAAAATATCAATTTTCTGGTTTATCTTCTCGCTGAAATAATTCATTGCTGAGGACTACATAAAGGAGTAGTAAACCTTTTTACAATATAGGTATATTTTGGAGTCATTCTGAGTTTTTTTGTTAAAAGGAAACTGAAGACTTAATTCTAATTAATATTGATAATGGAGATATTACACATTCAAAAATGGCTGAAGAGGAACCTGAAATTCCAGATGTTCCAGCACAAGCAGCAGAAACTTTCATAAAAAGGTGAAAAGATGTTGAAGTTGTGTTTATCGTAGTGCAATAATCATGCCTGACACTCTTTTTAAGTTTTTTGTTTTATATTATTTATTACTATATTATTTCGTTCATATAAAACCCACTGTATTTGATAAGGGCAAATTGAAAAATTAAATTAATATACAGGTAACTTTATGCAGTTGTAATCATAACCATATTATTTTGCAATACCTGGAATGCACGTTTCTTTTTTTTATTACTGATACTAATTATTCTCTTGAACTTTACTTTACACAGAAGACTGAGTGTACTGTGATTTATATGTATTAGTAGGACTTCCAGGAATCTTGCTAGCTTGTCAACACTTGCAAATCGATCTTGCACTTTGTCTAGCTGAAAGATGTGTGAGGCCTAAATGACTTTTTTACTTTAAAAGGTATGAATGAAGGTGTTAGGGTGTAACTTGATAATTTTCTTCTCTGTGTAGAGTGGAAAGCCTTCAGCTGCATTATGATCTAGAGCTCTGCCATCTCCGAGCCAGCACAGACCTTGGTGAACTCCAAATGCGTAGAAGGGCTTGGCAACAGAAACTGAATACAGAAGTTCAGCAAACGACTTTGCAGTTAATTGTTAATATTTTCAGGTGAGTGGATACAGTATTTTTTATTACAAGAGCATATGCTGCTAGCTAAGACACTTTTGTCACTGAAAATACTCTTACTTTGTTTATAGATACTTTTAAATCTCTCAAGTTTTGTGAGAGAATATGAGAAGAACATCCTGTTAGCCTGCTGGATTATCAATAATTAATGTATTCAAGTACATATACATTGCTAAGACATCTTAGATAAAACTGTTCTAATTTTGAAATTGTATGTGTCTCGTATAGAGATTCCAGGAGGCAAAGTGCAGTCCTCGTATTTTGTAAGTAGAAAAGCTTTAAGCCCAGTGGGGATATCAGTTTGTAATTAGACAGTCTTGGTCACTCTTCTTAGAGGAAAATGAATACTAACTGGGACAGGGTAGAAGACCTGAAAGCAGGATCAGGAGCTGAGAACACCCAGGTGTGTTTTGGCTAACTGAACAAATGTTGATAATGGATGAGACATCTGGAGTGTTCAACCACATGAGAATGAAGGAGGGAGAGGAGCTCTAAGCTCAAGGTCACAGTGTTGCAATGAGAAATGTTGGATATCTGCTGTGGTTGAGACAGACATTATAACAGTGATGTGGAGTAGGTTTTGGTATTTTTCTCTAGAAAAAGGTCCAGCTATGCTAATTTTCCTTGTTCTTAATCTAATGTCATGCATTGATACCCACAGTTGCTTTATCTTATCAGTCTGGGTACTGGTGGTAAATCTGCTATTATTTGCTTGTATTTGGGGAGGACATGGAAGCGTGGTAGGTGATTTGTAAAAAAAAATGCAGAAAATGGATGGCTGGTTTGCATATGCTTCACTTTTTATATAGTCACTATATACTCAACCATGAAAATGAAACTACTTATAAAATATATATATGAACTAATTATACATACAAAGGTCTGCAAGTAGCTGGGCAGATAACCATCCCCAGCTATTTTTTGCTGCCTCTTGCTGGAGATGGTGGTTCCCTTTGGATCAGCTACCAAATTGCTCACATGAATGCTCCCTAACACTTTCAGTCAGAAGGTACTGGGTTAATTTATATAGCCCAAACACCAGGTCTCTGTTGACCTGCTGGCTTTTGTTGGATCAACTTAGGAGTGTTGATACAAGTGGCTGGGCCCTCCAGGAGGACAATAGCTGCTGGGTGTGGAGGACAGAGCAGACTTTACAGCTAGTTGGGTATGGAAACTGAAATGCATTTGCAACCTGATGTGCTACCACTGTGGGATTTGCTGGATTTTAGTGTTTGGCAGCAATATGTTCCAGGTAAAGGTGAGGAGAAATGCATTTTGCTGCTAAGAGCCTTGCACTCTTTAATGCACTAAACACTTGGCTACAATGAACAGATGCTTTGCTCTCTAAGAGATAATACATTTTGTGAAGGGGTTGATTCTTCTCTTGCTTTCTTTCTCCCTTCCTTCAAACTTTCTTTTTTTGTTCTTTTTTTCAGCCTTGTTTCTTCTGTCTTCTAACACTATATCTACCAGCATCCAGGAGTGAAGGAAAGTAAATCTCTGATCCAACTATGCTGCCAGTTCTTACTGTCTTCAGTGAAGCCCTGTAGTATTTTTGTGTGCGTAGAGTTTCCATGTTTAAAGCAAACAATGCTAAATTATGTAGAATTATGTGGAACTATGTACTTTTACCAACCATCTTTTTTTCTGAACCCATAATGCTTGATATACTGTTAATGGGCTTTTATCAATGATCTATGAAAAACAAGAGGTGTATAGGCCTGTCAGTTCTCTGCATGGGTGTGAGAATCCCCTTTTATTTTTACACTCAAATTTTAGCTCACTGGTTTATTTTCTTCATTCCTGTGTTTTCGTGGGAACTTCTTACTCCTCAATACCCAGCATGAGTAGATGAAATAAGATGTAATAATAAGAGAGCACTGATTTTAGTCACTTGCACATATAAATACCTTGTACACATTAAATAACTTACCATTTCTTACTCACAGACTTCAGTTCAGAGAGCAGCTTTTTTTCTGAATAACTCCCACTTTCTGCTCCTAATAAACCAACTTTTTCTGGCTCACCTTTAGGACACAGAAGTTACTACTGATATCTGGTTTTGCAGGGATAGTAGAGGGCCTCTGCTGTGAGGCTATAGTGCCCTGCTGTGACCATGCATATTCCAAAATACGCATCAGTTCTTTCTTGCTTTCTCTTTTATTTCAGTAGTTCTGTCTCTCTAGTTTAACACGATTGCCAGTTATTGCTGGTTTTATGAGCAGAGTTTGAGAGTGCAGCAAAAAAATTACATAGTCTATAATATTTCAAGTGCATGTTACAGATGCAATGTAATGGGACAGCGTCAGGTCAGATCATGTATTTCAAATTGCATATGTGGGTAGGTACACTTGTCATTTTAGTGCTCCAGAGGGATTTTATGTGATGTAAATGTAATTCCAAGATTGGAGCCTAAATCATGACTTTATATATATATATATATTCTCCTCTTTGGGTTACTAAAATTGATCCCACAGGCTCCGAGTGAATTTGCTGATTTGAAATGGCAGTGGCAGCAGGTAGCCTGTCTTACACCTTCTAAGAGTTTGCATTCTTCTTCTATGATTCAGTAACTCAGACTTTTTCATTAAAGCTGAGTTTGCCTTCTGATACTGCAGCATGTTTCTATTTTGCCTTCTGATGCTGCAGTGTATTTCTAGTACAGTGGGCTGCTGCTACTGCAAAAGTGCAATGTACTTACAAATCTCTAAGCATATTTATCTATTTATTTATTTTTGTCTGCAGGGAGGTAAAAGACCATCTAAATTATGAACATAGAGTGTTTAACAGTGAAGAATTTCTGAAAACAAGGGCAATTGGAGACCAGCCATTTTACAAAAAGGTAAATTCAATGTTAAATATGTTGTGATTCCCTGTTATTAATCTGTATTTTAGGATTAATGCCAGATATTAATAGAATGGTCACAGTTTGATTCGTGTGATGTTGTTGAACCACCAACTTTGACAGAATGCTTTACCAAATTTATTTTATTTACTATAAACAGATAAAATAATAGACAGCATTTTGGAGAGCAAGGTACTTTGTAATTCTAGAGCAAATTAAATGTAATTCCTTGGGGATGAGATTAACCTCTGGCAGATGGTCAGTAAAGCTACATCAAAACTGTATTTTAAGCACAGGCACTTGTCCAAACTGTTTGGACTGAAGCCCATATGTAGATGTGAGTTTTCAGCAAGCCTGAGCACAGCAGAAGGGAGCTGAAACGACACAAATCGAAGTACCTCTTTTATCTGCAGCCTGAACAACAGGGTGTGGAGTTGAGGATGCCTGCTTTGCTCCAGGCCATGAGCCTGTTTCCCCCAGTGCCTCACAGTGCATGTGTGCTGCTGAGAGTGGCGCTGGTGTCCTTAGGGCCTGCAGTGTGACAGGGCTTGAGGGGCATAAGCACATGAAGCTAAATCAATTTTACCAGGTAATAGACTGTAACTTAGTGCTGGTGAAACCCATGAAATAATACTTAAATAGTGCATGGCCTCAGGCCACACCCAGGAGTGCCAGAGGACAACCTGAAATCCCCACTTAGTTTTTCTTAGCCCTCCTGCTAACTGAGCTTATGAGATACATTAGATAATTGGAAACCCTGTAGGGATATGGAGTTTTTCCTGTAAAAGCCCTGAGTCCCTTTTGCACCTGCCCTGATCAGCTTCATCCTTCCATTAGCATAAGCTTGATCTGCTGAAGATCAAGGAGGAGGTTTCCTTTGCCACTAGAATTTGGCAGTTGGCTCTCTGGATTAACTGTTTTATAACTGACAAAAAACTCGGCTCGTTAACATGAGCAGGTCATGGTTGAGAACACCTTTTTTCTTTCCTGTTTTGTTTCTGACTTCAAACGTGCTAAGAAAAGTTGCTGAACATCCATTTAAAGGAGATGCCAGTGTGCAAAGGAAACGTTCAGAAAAGTGTCTCATTTTACTTAAGAGGTAGCTGCTAAACTTGGCAAAATATCTGTCAATTCAAAGATAACAAACTGATTAATCCTAATTAGGAAATAGTATTTGGTGGATAAAGCTTCCAACACTAGCAAACATTCTTAGAAAAACAACAAACAAAAAGGAAAAATTAAAAAGAACCTGTTAATGTGTCATCAGGAGAAAAATTAATCAGAAATGTTCTGACTAGGATTTCAAATTAATAGAAATCATGAAAATATTTTCAGTAGCCATTTCTAATGCTATAAATAGTGGTAACTTTATTAATTGAAACTTAAAATTAATTTAAAATTCACATGTGCATATTTAAGAAGAGCTTTGAGCAGTTGACTCACTTAAACACTAAATAACATAGTGGCAGGTTTGCTTTCAAGTAAATCTTGGAAGATAACACAATATGGAGTTAGGTACTAGTGGTATCTAGAATTATATTAAGAGAACTCCAGAAACCATTAGAAAGAATTCTTTCCGTTCCTGCAGCTTATCTCCTGTACATACAATTGCCAACAAGATATGCCATCTACTGGAAAAATACTGAAAAGCAGAAACCTTAATGCTTTTGTAGATGCTATTTTACGTTGCAAATACGTTGATAAGAGGCATCTTGAATAAGAATGACCTATTTGTGGGTTAAATATTTCTTTTAATTTCAGAGTACCTAGATTACTTATAAATCTTTCTCGTTTGCTTTTTAAAAGCATCATAGAAATCCACTGATGTCTGATCAGCGGGGTTTTTGGGTTGTGTTTTTTGTAGGTTTGTTTTGTGTCCTGTGTTAAACTCCAAGACTAACGAGGGTACTTTAGGCAAGCCTCTGAGTTATATCATTAATCAAAGTAATTGTTCCTAGTTACATTCAAAGATACAACTGTCTTTCTGTTAGTAAGTTTGTAAAGGCTAGCAGTTGTATAAACATAAAGACAGGATTTCTGGTTATAACAATATTGTCTTGTGATGAAGTTTACATTTGATTTGCTGAATGGATTAGTTTTCTGAATTATTTCAAACAATACTAAAAGCCCTATGCTAGAACTAATATTTATATAGTACACATGTTGTATTGCCTCAGATCCTAGCTTTTATCTTGTTTTAATTTTTAATTAATATGACACTTTTTTGGTGTCCTCTATCATAAAAGTAGCAATTTGACCTTTTAGAAATTATTGCTGGATGACACCACAATAATTACTTGAATAGGGAACAATTAGGGGGGTTACCAAAAGAAAACATGTCTTGCTTGTCTTTTCACTTTGATAGCACAATGTTAGAGTGCCACAAACTTCTTACTCCAAACCATAGACAATATTAATCAGCAATTAGTAACAGGCAGAAAATATATTGTTAAACCTGTAGCTACAAGTCTCTGTTTTGCTCAGTGTTTCTCATTTTTCTTTGGTTTCATCTTCTGGAGGGTGGTCTGATATTACTGTTTGCCACTAAGCAAGCATCGTGAAAGTACAGAAGGTGGATGGAAACTGAGTTAGTTTTCTGTTGTTGAAGTTTTAAAATATTTTTGGTTTTGTGACTGCTGAATTGGAATTTCTCAGCTTTGCATGTGTAAAGGTAATAAAAATGATGTAAAGGTAATAAAAATGAGCAAAGCATGCTAATAAAAACTTATTTTGTAAATGATCCACAGTTAACTAGTTTGTGTCTCACAGGTTTTAGAGACCTACATGTTTCACTCTTTCCTTAAAGCTCGTCTGAACAGAAAGATGGATGCTTTTGCTCGACTTGAGTTGAGTACCCAGTCTGAAGAGGATAGGTAAAGTTTTCTTCTTCTTTATTCCGGTGATATCAGTGATAAAAGTCCTTTTGACTCTAGTGGTATTAGATCAGGTCATCTGTGAATAAGATTAGGACTAATTGATAGGCCATTTTGTTAAGATTACTGTAAAAGGGTGATATGATTGTGTCCAGCCATGGACATGGTCGAAATTGTAAATTGGTACTATAATTGTAATTTTATACTATTACACACACAAAAAAAAAATCAAGTAGTAATTTAGTGTGGACGTATACTGAATTTAAAACTATTTATATGTTCTTTTTATTTTTCTCAGGTTAAACTTGATGTTTCATACCCCGAGAAGACTGACTATGGAGAAAATGGCTTCTAAACTATTTAATCCACAGTACAGGATTAGTAGGCGTATGGTAATCAGTATGCCTAATCTGCAAGATATCAAGCTGCCAGAGGGCCCTACTAGAAATTCCTCACTTCGAAGAATAGAAACAGGTGTTGGTAAGGCAAGAATATGTTGAACAAACACAGTGTCTTTTCTGTTGTCTTTATGGGTGACATCACTGAATAATTTTCACAGGAATAGTGTCAGATGCTGAAAAGAAATGGTGAGTTGAGTCATTTTGAGCTGGGGCCTGTCTGTGCTTCTCCTTGCATGTCAAATCAGTCTGTAGCCTGCTGTAAATTTTGCTGTACCTCAGAAGCCCAATTGGTCACAATAGGATTGATATTGGAGAACTGCTTCATGAGTCAGTAACCATGTTCAGTCCTCACCCACCTTATGTCTAGTTCTCCACTACCTTTAAACAGAGGCCTAAGCTTAGCACTGTTTAACAAAGCAAGACCTATAGAAACTGCATGGGTTTTGTTTTTTCCTTTCTTTTAATATTTTTTTTTTAATTTCTTTTCCAGGAATTGAGATTATCAGGTTAGGGAATATACTGAAAGTAAGAACGATGGACATACATAGAAATATATTTGTGTCCCTAGCACAACTGTGATCTTACCTGAATTTTGTGTGATGAAATTGCTTGTGGCTGTGATGGGGATTCTTTTTGTTGTTTGTAGTATTGCTGGTTGTGAAGATACTTGCACTTTTACTTACTGCTTATACTAATCAATGTACTTTCTGTTTGTTTGGTTTTAGCTGTAAAAATGCCCTTCAAATCAGTCAGTACATTCAAAATACCAGAAATTCACTTTCCTCTGATGTTCCAGTGTGTTCACTCCTACTATACAGACTTCTTCAACCATCTCAGCAAAGCTATAAATACTTTACCACCTGATAGCTCAGCATTGCTGGCAAGGTACTTCTACCTCCGGGGACTTATTAGCTTGATGCAAGGAAAATTACTAAATGCACTTTCTGACTTTCAGAACCTAGATAAAACAGACTTAAGAATTTTCCCTACTGATCTTGTAAGAAAAATAGTGGAAACCATGCCTCCTTCTGAGCGTTTGCAAGCAGACCGCAAACCCGAGCTGAAGAAACTGATAAGTCGAGTGATGGAAAAACAGAGAGAAGTTATGAAAATAGATGACCACGTAAAAAATTTTGAATTGCCAAAAACACACATGCAACTGGATGATTTTGTGAAGCGAATCCAGGAATCTGGGATTGTCAAAGATATAGACACTATACATCGATTATTTGATGCCCTAACAGTAGGTGAGTAAAAGATACATTTTTAGTGACCATCTACCCTAGGGCAATGACAATTTCAAACCATTTTTTAATGAACCAAAATAAATTTTTTGTCTCCACTTATTTTTAATGATTATTAAACATATTATGGCCCTCTAAAAACTCACAGTATGTGAGATTTATGGCCAATTTTGTTTAATTAGAATAATTATGGATAATAGATTTAACGTGTACAGGAATGTCTGAACTTGCATCCACAATAAAGACAAGGCATCTACTTATATTTGGGCACACCCTTTACAGTTTTTCATGTTGTGTAGGTGAAATACTTTTGTGATCTGATGGTGTGCAGTTCTGCTTTGACTTAGATTATGAGTAAAGTGAATACAAGACCATCCTAATTGCCAGTGGAAGATACCTTTGTGTTGTAAACCACTAGGTAACATGGTAAGGTGTCAGTCTATTAAAAATGAGCTAACAAAATCCAGAATTCAAATAGCTACAGTTAAATTCCTCTTGGATGGTTGTCATAGCAGAAGAAGGGGTTACATATATATTTGAGAGAACTTTCCTCCTCCTGAATGAGATCCGAATCTTGTGATTGATTTCTAAAAACATAGTTTGAGAGTGCTTTTATAAAATATTATTAAATTCTTTTTCTGTGCCTATCCACTCTGGTAACTTATATTTTGTAGCCGCAAAAGATTAAACATTGGTTGAGATAGGAAGACTGTCTGAAGCCAGAGGTAGCATATGTCTCGCAAGAATTTATGTGTGTTTGACATTCTGCTGTCCAAACACTTGAATTCTTAGAATAATTAATTACTTACTGCTGAAGGCTTTAACTGGTATAACTTCAGCTTTTATCCCAGGTTGGCAAGTATGTAATATAATAGTATTCAATAGAATAAGGAACTGGACAGTTGTAATGAAAAGTATTCAGTAGAGAAGTAGAAATCCTTTCCCATTGGCTGATGGGATTTTGGACATGAATTTAAAAAAACAAGACTGGCACAGTGTTTGCTCCCTACCTCTATAGAGCAGGGTGGAAGGGAGGATGCCAGATGCATGGGACCTATTGCCTAGGCTAACTACAGAGCAGTCTTTCTATGTCAAGAGAAGAATTTTGTCTCTTAACCTTTTTCCAGGGCTTTTTTTTTTCTTTTTGTAGCTTTTGCACCTTCCTTACCCATTATGCTGTTAGAGGCACACTTTGAAAGTTAGTATCTTTTTAAAGGTATCTTTCTGTATAATAGTTTCTCACAGTAAACAGGTTTTAAAAATTTTTTAGGACACCAGAAACAAATTGATCCTGAAACATTCAGAGATTTCTACAACTACTGGAAAGAAACTGAAGCAGAAGCTCAAGAGGTGAATCTGCCACCAACAGTAATAGAGCATCTAGATAAAAATGAATGTGTCTACAAGTTATCCTGCTCAGTTAGAACTAACTGTGGTGTAGGAAAAATAGCTCTGACCCAAAAGCGCTTGTTCCTTTTGACTGAAGGAGGACGGCCTGGCTATGTCCAGATTGCTGCTTTCAGGGATATAGAGGTGAGCATCAAGTAACTTCTTGTTCTCTTGCATGCCTGTGGATATAGGCCACATTTCATTCTGCAAAATGATCTATCTCTCAACTCAAAGTTTCAGTAACAAGTGTAGGAAACGCCTCTGAAGTCAGTAACTTATGAGTGATCAGATAAAATTCTGGGTCTTCGTACCAGGATTTTCAGAGCTGATGTAGTATGGTTTGCTAGGTGCTAAAATGACACAGAATAAAAGTCTAGAGGTTGTAACCTGTAGATGTAGAGGAATGTACATGGGATATAAAGCTAGAGAAGTTTAATAACATGAGCATTAAGTGTGCTTGTTTGACCATGGTGTCAGTGGGCCAGATTGTATCCACTGTGGAACAAGGTCTGTAGGATGTTGCTAGGAACTTAAATTTTCATAAAACCATCTCTGCTTAATGGTTTGTATGGACAATTGAAATAATTAGCTGTAGTTAAAAATAGAGAAAGTTGCCCTGTAGGATGAGTGCTACACCTTATCTGTGATTGCATGGTACATCCTTTTTGTTTTCTTTTATTCATACCTTTCCAGGATGTTAAGAGCACAACTGCAGCTTTTCTCCTTTTGAGAATACCTACTCTGAGGATTAAAACATTATCTAAAAAAGAAGTCTTTGAAGCTAACCTTAAAAATGAGTGTGATCTCTGGTACCTGATTGTGAAAGAAATGTGGGCTGGAAAGAAAATGGCAGATGATCACAAGGTATAAATATGGGAATTTAACCAAATAAGTGTGAAGTATGTGCTTTTTGTCTCTGTTCTAAGTAATTTGTGCATCAATCTTAGAATTTCTAGGTTTCAGCTAAGTAAATAAACTTCTGTTTTTGCTGTTACTTCTAAATATAATACTTCAGGAATAAAAAAAAAGAGAGATTACATTTCAAAACATAGGATATTTTTTTCTTATCCGTTGACATGGAACTTTTAATTTAGTCACTCGTTCTGTGAAATAGTTTCTGAAGTTCACAATGTATGAGAATAATGATCTTAACTAACAGAAAAGTTTCCTTGTCTTGCTTCAAAATATAATGCTTAGAAAGAGTTTTCCCATGCTGGAACACTGGTGACTATAGATCCTTTCAACAGAGAAAAATGTATTCTTCTGTCATGGAAACCTTGAGAAAAAAGGATCATACAAGCAGGGTTTCCATTTAAACCATGTAATTCATGACTGCTGAATTTAATAGTGAAAATGTAGCTTGGTGGTTCTTCAGGAAGAATTTTAATTATTTTAGCCAAGACGAAGCATAATGCATACTTCCCTCCCATGAAGAAAGATCCAGCCTGAAGATGGGTTTCCATCCTACGTCAGCTGCGTGTTTTCCATTGGTACCATTCATGGTTTCGTTTGCACATCCGCTATCAAGATTGTGCCAGATCTGAAGTATTGCAGAGTGGGAAATGTGAGCAAATACCCATTGAGAGCTACAAGGGTGTTGCCAGAGTGTGCAGAGATGCAGTCAGAAAAACAGAAGCTCAGCTCAAATTGAAATTGGCCTGAGATGTCACAAACTACAAGAAAGGGTTCTTCAGGTACATAGACAACAAACAGAAACAGAAGGAAAACACTGGCCTGCTGTTAAACAGGAGAGGTGAATTAGCCATCAGCGCTGAAAAGGGAGAGGTTCTCAATGCTTTCTTCACCTCTGTCTTTACCAGCACTGCCGGGCCCCAGGCCTGGGGAACAAAAACCCGGGTCAATGCAAACACAGACCCACTGTTGGTGAAGGAAGAGTTGGTATGTGAACTGTTACAGGAACTTAATTCCTACAAACTGATGGGCCTTGATGTTACCCACCCGAGCATGTTAAGAGAGCTGGCTGACATTGTTGTGAGGCCATTCCGTAATCTTTGAGAAGCTGTGGAGATCAGGGGATGTGCCAGAAGACTGGAAGAAGGCTAATGTCACCCCCAACTATGGGAAGGGCTTAAGGGAGGATCCAGGAGATTGTAGGCCCATCAGTCTTACTTCAGGCCCTGGGAAAATTATGGAACGAATCCTCCTGTGGGCTATCACAATCAAATCACAGTCAAATGAAGCATGTGACTGGGAAAAGCCAGCATGGCTTCACCAAGGGCAAGTTGTGCTTGACAAACCTGATAGCCTTCTAACAATGCAGTAACCTGTTTGGTTGAGGTGGGGTGAGTGGTGGACTGTCTCTACCTAGGTATCTACAAGGTTTTTAATACCATTCCCCACAGCCTCCTCCTGGAGAAACTGGTGTGTTATGGTCTAGACAAGGGGCCTGTGCAGTGGGTGGGGAACTGGCTGAGAGGCCACACCCAGAGGGTGGTGGGAAATAGCTCCTTTTCAAACTGGGAACCTGGCACAGCTGGGGTCCCCCAGGGATCGATATTAACAATGTTGGGCCCAATATCTTCCTAAGTGACCTGGGTGATGGGATCAAGTGTGCCCTGATGAATTTGCTGATGATACCAAACTGAGTGGGGAGGTGGATACTTCAGAAGGGAGAGCCACCCTGCAGGAACACCTGGATAGGCTGGAGGAGTGGGCTAACAAGAACATTTTGAAGTTCAACAAAGACAAATATAAGGTCTTGCACCTGGGAAACCATAATCCAGGCGTGCAGCACAGGCTGGGATCTACCCGGCTGGGAGCAGCTCTGTGGAAAGGGACCTGGGGGTCCTGGTGGACAAGCAGCTCAATAGGAGTGACCAGTGTGCTGCTGTGGCAGAGAAAGGCAACGGGATGCTGGGCTGCATCAACAAGGGCATCACCAGCAGAGAGAAAGAAGTCATTATCCCACTCTGCTCAGTGCTCATCAGACCACACCTGGAACACTGTGCTCAGTTTTGGTCCCCGCTACACAAAAAAGCTGTGGACAGGCTGGAGAGGGCCCAGAGAGGGGCTGCAAAGATGATCAAGGGACTGGGCAGCCTGTCATGTGTGGAGAGGCTGAGAGAACTGGGTTTGTTCAGCCTTGAGAAGAGAAGGCTTAGGGGAGACCTTGTCACCATGCTCCAGTGTTTGAAGAGTGGCTACAAAGAAGATGGAGACTGACTTTTTGCAAGGAGTCACATGGAAAAGGCGAGGGGTAATGGGTACAAGTTATTCATGGGGAGATTCCGATGGGACACAAGGGGAAAATTGTTCACAATGAGAACAATCAGCCACTGGAATAATCTCCCCAGGGAAGTGGTGGATTCCCCACCCTTGGACACTTTAAGATTCAGCTGGACGGGGTGCCAGGCCATCTTGTCTAGATGGTGCTTTTGCCAAGAAAGGTTGGACCAGATGATCCTTGAGGTCCCTACCAGCTTGGTATTCTGTTCTTTTAGTGTAATGAATTCACACTGGCTCTTGGCTGCCTGCTCCATGGCCTTGCTTGGGAGTGTGGAACATGTTCTGTGGGAGTGGGGTTTGACTGCAAGTTGCACAAATTATGCTGCAGGGCAGCAACTGGCTAGTGCTTGTGCTAAGCATGACATGTGTTGTGACTGTTGAACTTGGAGACTTGTAAGAATAATGAGCAATAGATAAACTACAGTAAGTCTTTTGTCTTTAGGATCCTCAGTATATTCAGCAAGCACTGACAAATGTTCTCCTGATGGATGCTGTGGTTGGTGCCCTGCAGTCCTGCAAAGCCATATATGCAGCCTCTAAACTGTCTTATTTTGACAGGATGAAAAATGAAGGTCAGTCACATAGCAATGCTACAAAGCCTGCTGTTGTTGCATCATTTGTCTCAGCTCTTTCTGGTTATATTCCGGTTTTCATACTGATGATCTGTAGAAATATAAAAAGACATTAGTCTGTTGCACTTTCGCATAGTTTATGAAATAGTTATTAATAGAAAGCTAGGGCTTTCCTTCATTTTTTTTTTTTTTTTTTTTTTCTGTGTATCAGAACCTTAGTTGGTATGTTTATCTCCATGTCGGATGCTGTGGTTTTGTTGTGGTCGTTTGAACTGCTTGGGTGTTGTATTTATGCTTCTGCTACCAGAAGTGTCTGGGCTGTCCTAGTCAACTAAGGCTAGAGGGAAAGAAAAGTGAAAAATGTGGATAAATAGTGCAGAATTATTAGTTCATAAGAATTACAGATCTATTTCAGGCTGAAGTGTGCACTTTGTGACCTTTTAAAAATGTATTTTAGTGCCTATGATGGTCCCCAAAACAACTTCAGAGACATTAAAGCACAAGATCAACCCCTCAGCTGGTGAGACATTTCCACAGGCAATAGATGTCTTGCTTTATACGCCAGGTGAGTTGATGTATTGCTTGCTTTGTTAGCCCAGCTTTAATTAGCCTATAAAACATGTTATCTCATAACACCTGGTATTATGACTGCCTGATTTTGTTCACATTCTGACATGCTTTGGTTGTGTGTTGAATACTAAAACAGAAGATCATTAAAAAAGAACACTAATGTTGCATATTGATACTCCAAGGCATAGCTTTCACAGTCTTAATTTGTCTTCCTGTGTGTGTATATACACCTTATAATAGACTTCAACTATGTGCTGATTTCCCATTAGGATTTCTGCCTCATTTATTGAGCAGGGTGGATGAATGATGCTCCACCATTGATCAGTATTCATTGTTATTTTTTCATTTTTCAGTAGATTCATATGAGGGTGTTTGGTTGAACCACAGCACAAGGAGTAGTGTACCACCTCTTGAAATCCCAGCCAGATCTATATGCATGTGACTCTCACTGTATATAGTATGTGATCTAATGTACTGTTCTTTGCATGTATTTTAAGTTCATCCCTGAAGAAAGCATTAAAAATTTCCTTGTAAGCTTTTCAGTGATGCTTGGCACATTTGTATCCAACTAATTCAAAAAGCATTGGAGGAAAAAAAAGAAGAAATACTAAGGACTGTCTGTGATTAGGTAGTGGGTATGTTAGTACTGGAAGTTCCTAATTCTTACAGACTTCGTTACCTTACTAGTCTTCTATTGAAACTTCGTATGTAATTCGTAGTATTTGGGCAATTTGAGACAAAAGGATAAAGTTAGTGGAATTCCAAAGTTAGGAAAGTGGGTGGGAGCAACTCTTTGTGGGTGGGTAGGTGGTGCTGGGTTCAGTGGCGCTTTTCTTTCTTTGTAGTATGAGACTTCTGAGTGGAGCTGGAATGGAGCAGACAGAATGAGTGGAATCATTAGTTGTATTTCATAGGATTTAAAAGCCTTCCTGCAATCCGTTAGCTAAGTACTTAGTCATCAATGAAAAAAATTCCCTCTGTTCTGAATAACTTTGAAGCGTAAGAGTAAATCATCGGCGAGCTCAATAAATAAATGAGTATGAGCATGAATTCATTGTGAAAACCATCATTAACTGGTGATGTAAGTTCCAGAACAGATGCACTTCATTAGGAAGCTGCTCTGCCTAGTAAGGGTTTTCCCATGCATCTCCAAAAGTGGTTTGTTTTCTCTGACCTGTCTCATCTTCTCTATTTCATTTCTAGGGCATCTTGACCCTTCAGAAAGGCCTGGAAATGCTCATCCAAAACTATGGTGTGCTTTAAATGAGGGGAAAGTGGTGGTCTTTGATGCTTCTACCTGGTCTATTCAACAACACTGTTTCAAAATGGGCCGCTCTAAACTGGTAAGACTGACACATGTGTTGCAATTGCTGCTTTAGCTTGGTGGGTTTGTTGCTATAGCCTGTATGACCCTGAATCACTGTCGTTCCTTAAAAGTTGTAGAAAGACACTTGAGTTGTTTGGGCTTCAGTTAATGGAGAAATGGAGATTTTTGAGAAAAAGGGAAAGGAGAGAAAATGGATTCGTAACGAAACAAATCAACTGGTGAGAAGTGATGGATTGGATGTTGGGAGGGCTTCCTGGCCTAATGGCCTGGGTTCTTGGGGCAGGAAGGCAGGTTTAAAACATTTGAGATAGAATTAAGGGAATCAATTTATAGAGAAGATGATGAGGAGGAGAGCCCTAAGAATGGATGAAAAGTCACCTGTGCTGAAGAACTGGAAATCAGGGAAAGTTGTAAGGAAACCAGGTAGATGATATTGAAGGAGAGCTATCACAGAATCATCAAGGTTGGAAAAGACCTTGAATCTCCTCCAGTCCAACCATGAACCTCACACTGACCGTTCCCAACTCCACCAGATCCCTCAGCGCTGGCTCAACCCAACTCTTCAACCCCTCCAGGGATGGGGACTCCCCCCCTGCCCTGGGCAGCCCATTCCAATGCCCAACATCCCCTTCTGGAAAGAAATACTTCCTCATATCCAGAAAGATAGCGCTCTAAAAGAAGATGTCTCAGCCAGCAGGTTAAAGAGAGTTGCTTGTGAAAGTCTGCCTGAAAAGAGTAACTCTCTCGATGACAGGGGACGCTGAACCAGAGCTGCAGACTGAGTGAAAAACAGTGGTAGAGAACACACAGGAAAAGGGATTGGACAGGCCACATGTGTGGGAGAGAGTCAGAAAGGGACAGGTAAAGCTGATGGTGAAGAGCTGGGTGGGGAGAAGAAGAAAAGCCAGAAGAGTCACATACTGACCTATTCTAAAGGAGAGAAAGAAAAGAGGAGGGAAGTTTGGAACTGATGAGATTTGGGAGAGAGAGAAATGAAGATCTTCTGAATGAGAGAAGGATGTTCCAGAGACAGTAGAGGAGACAGTATTTCCTTAGACACTGCTTCTACCTGAAGTAGGAAGTATGTTTATATCAGTATGTTCCAATCCAGAAGAGAGAAATACACTAACTTCTGTGGTTTCCCCTGATGCCCTTTCTAACTTTTACTTCCTTTGGGCCAGGAAACACAGCTTTGAGTCAGTTACCAAGATACATTATTAATCCTATTTACTAAAGGATAAACTCTGCAAAGAGATCTGTCCTCTCTCATTATTTATAGAGCAGAGCAAAGGATAAAATACTGACGGGTCGAGTCTTGATCTCTTACTGTAATCACCAGAAAACTGTAGTATCTTAATATAGCCTTTTTCCACATTACATTAAAGAGTGATTCTTTTCTTCTAGATTTTATTTGATCCTGCTTTTTTTCCCCAGACTTGTATGATCATGGTAGAACAGAGTCAAGTGTGGATCGGTTCTCAAGACTCCATTATTTACATAATCAACACCCACAGTATGTCTTGTAATAAGCAACTAAATGATCATCGTTCTGATGTTACAGATATCATTGTGGAGAAAAAAAATGGAATACCCAGGTATATTTAATTACAATGTTTTCGTCTTAAAAATACATATACAAGCAAATGTGAAGGATGTCTGTACCAGCAAAAGAGTCGTGGACATGTGGAGAATCTTCCCGTGGTTAAAGGGAAAGCCATTTTATGTAGCTAGAACAGTATTCACCGGCCTGGAGAATTTGGCCCACAGTGAGCACAGGACTAGTTAAAGATCCAAACGATATAGTATCGTGCTTTAATTATTTGACTGAAATAAAGGCAAAAAGTTAACTTTGTCTCAAGGAAAAGGAGCCCATATAGGAAACCAGTGACTGATTTTTCTAGATGTTGGAATTCATTGTTTTAAATGGGGGGGGGGGGGGGGCTTATCCTGCTTACATAAGCTTTTATTTAGCCTATTTTTGTAGCTCCCATGTTGTATATGCTAAACTAAGAATTTCCTTTTTAAAGAAAGAGCATTATGGAACAAAGAGGATAAAGGAATGCTTTTTTGGACAAGGATGAGAGCAGCCAGGAATTGGCAGCATCCAGTGATGAATCAATACAGATGCAGCTTAAAGACCACTTCATTTTTGCTTTGAGTGCATCATTGACTAGATATTTACAGCACACTTCTGGATTTTTTCAATTTCAATAATACGTTTATTGTTTTGTGCAGGCGAAATGCTTTTTGATCTTTTGGTAGCACTGGGAAGAGTGTTGGTTGGGGGCTTTAACTCGCTGTCTTCCCGTGAGAGCAGCAGCTCCCAGGTCAGACCAAACACCAGCCATAGCTCTGCCAGTGGTGCAGCAGGCATAACTGGGTTTCAGGGAGAATTTGCTTAGGTGGTGCTGGAACCTTCTGAAAAAGGTTTTCTCATCTGAAGACAAGAGATGTTAAAGGTGACGGGGAAAAAAAAAGGGGGATAGTATAATTTGTCTTTTCAGGTGCAGTAGCAAAGAAAAACAGTTTTGAGATATTTTTGTGGAAGAAAAAAACCCCACTTTTGAGAACTTGAGAGGAAAAGAGAGAAAATACAACAGGCAACAGTGTTCAGGAGAATTATAGGGGAAGTTTTTGTTATACTTAAGTCCTCATGCACAATATAATGTGTGCTCTAGCTCACTTAGAGCTCTGAATTAGCCTGCAGTGTTTCCACTGATGCAGAGTCTGTAAAATATAATCTTAACAAAAAGGAGTACTTTGGTTCCAACAGGAGACATAAGCAACTTGCAAGTTGGGTGCCTGGCTGCAACCCAGAGCTGTTGGTTGCTTAAATGCACTTTCAGATGTCTGGAGCCAGCCAGCTGGAATATAGCGAGGGCAGGAAAAAAGAAGTTTAGGTCCTTCCCTAAGCATCTTGGTGGGCACAGGATGGACATGCTCCTGTCCACTCAAGACTGGTCACCTTGTTTCAAAAAATTGAACCAGACTAATTGTTCACTATTAAAATAATGATCATATCTGGCCTTTAAACCTTCTGGATTTCAGTCCATTTTCTGTTGGAAATTGTTTCTGTGCTTTACTCTTTCAATCTCTGAAATGAAGAATCTTAATTTGGTTTGCTGTAAATTTTTTTTAAATAAGTCTCTTTGTGTATGCACTCTTTTCTGAACATGAATGTACACTATACTATTGTTATTATTTTTTTAATCTGTACCAACAGTGAAGCATACTCAAGCAGTTTAGATGGAACAGTGATTGCTTGGAACATCAGCACTCTGAAAGTCAACAGCGTCTTTCAGCTGCCCTGCCAAAATCTCACTTCTATCAAGCTTCATAATGACCAGCTGTGGTGCTGTAAGTTCATTCTTCAAATAATTAAAAAAAAAATTTACATCTTCATATAATATGGTGTTTCATTAGACAGAACAATTCATCAATCTCAATCTCAGATTTATGTGTACATGATATTCTTTCCCCATGCTCCACTTAGTCTTTTTGAGCAGCCTTCTGTAGGTAAGGCCTCCAAACCCCTTACATGGGTGGCTAGTTTGGGTTGCTCCTGGAGGAATTGCCCCTGCTGCAGTTTGAGACTTCTGGCTATGCTGTATTTGTCTGATCTCCTCTGGCAAAGCCTGTAAATTGGAATGGAAAACTTTGAAAAAAGAATTTTAAAGTCTAGAGGAGCAACAGGCGGTTGCAAATTGCGTTGGGTATTTCAGCTAGACTTTGTGGTCTGATTTGGTAATCCCTGTTTTGGCCACTTGTCATCCCCTTTGTAGGAGTTTAAACGTATAAAGTGAAGCTTTGTGCTAGGGTAAAGGATCATCTTGAAGTCATTTCATAAATAGTGACCAATTCAGGAGTTTTGCACTGATTCTCAGTACTGCCATACACAAGACTCTGAATCCAAACATACCTTCACAGCACAGCAGCTGAAGCCTTGGGAAAGTCCTGGTCCACTGTGGGCAGTAGAGATGCTGCCATTCCTGTGGGGGGTAAATTCAGCCTTGTTAACTTTGGTCTCCGTTCTGTAGATGAAAATAACTGTGTATATGAGACGTCCTGATTTTAAGGACTTTGTTTCTTCTCATAATTTTTGGACTGTAAACTAACAGGTATATGCACTGCAGAAAAGCATTTGGAGAACAGATCTAAAAACCAGATACTTTGAAAGTAGTGCTGTGAAGAAGTAACTCAAAGATTTCACTCTTGGTTGAGAAACAAGACAGCTGTTAAATACATCCATTTTATTTTGCCTTTTTTCTCCATGATTTATGGAGATGGAGGAAGTAGGCACTTCTGTTACTAATGCTTTATCTTTTAATATTGAAGGTACTGGAAGTTGCATACTTGTAGTGTCAACTCATGAATTTCAACTACAGATGAAAATTGAGCATCACCTGAAGGATGTGTGTTCCTGTTTTCTCTGCTTCCAGCTGTTCCCTGAGGTATTGTTTAAAGTGGTAACAGAGTTTAAAGGAAGCATGACTACGTGGCATTACAAGCCACAGTTCCTTATCATAATATCAGCAGTGCTCACGTTAAATGTATCTTTCTGTGCTTTAGAGAGATGAAGTGTGGGCATCTTACTCAGGGAGTAGTGACCTGTATGTTTGGAACACCAAAGACTTTTCAAGTACACCTCAAAAGATTCATCTTCAAGATTGCTCTGAGATTACTTGTATGCTAAGAGTTAAAAATCAGGTGAGAGACGTTTGGACTGGTTTTGTCTGTTGTGGAATTCTTTTCTCAAGTTTTGGTTGTTTGCAGCTCTCGTGGGCTGTCATTGGTTGGCTTCCTTACTGGGTGTTTGCATAGATGCTGGTTTGAAATGTTGATTCCTCTTTGAAATCAGAGAAGCTAGTGACTGCCCAGCACAACTGGCTGTTGCAGGAATACCCCAAAATGCATGTCAGGCTAAAAAGCCTCATCAGTAATATAAATGCGTGGTGACTTTCATTAGCCATTGACATTTTCAGGGAACTGTAGAAACTGAAAGTTTAGGTCCCTTGCTATTTTATCTCAGGGCTCCTAAGACTAAGCCTTAGCAAAGGTTAATAGACAAACAATAAATGCCAATTAGCTGTCCTATTTTGGTAGATGACCTTTCTGTAGTTTAGCTACCACATTCCTAGCTCAACAGAGACCAAAGGAACCGACAGTTTTCTACCTTTGCATCTCATGTCCCTCTCGTTACTGGCCTCAGGCTGTCTACCAGCCTTTTCTGCATGGTATCAGTAGCTGTGCAACTGACTAGTGTGATACCACATGAACAGATTTAGGGTTAATTTGCAAATAACTACTATATATCTATTGGGATAGCAACTTTCTGGATCTTTTTCTCAGATTTTTCCCTCTTTCCTTCCACAAAAATGACTTTATTTTGTAAGGCACTTCAGGAAAAAAAAAAAAGGAAACTAGCTGTGTATTCAGCCCTTGGTTAGATTTATGAACTAAGATGGAAAAACCTTTTGAGAGATCCTTCCCCAAAGTAGAGGTGGATATATTTAACCCCCATTTTAAGGGAGTTGGAGGATTGTTTGGAAACCCCAAGGCATTAAGCTCTCTTTTGTTCTACTTAAGAACTTCGTTCCTTTTCTCTGCCACTTATTCCTCACTCAGCTGCACCTTAACTAACATTGTAGTCCAATTTATAGATACAAAAGGAACAACTGGAAAATATATCCCTGTATGATCCATCTCCTGAGCCTGAGTGTTCAGTGCACCATCTTGTAGCCTGCTGACAGCTCGGCAGCTTCAGTTGTCCAAGGAGGGGTCTGGAGCTTGTTGTAGTAGCTGGAACACCCATACTCCTTGTCTACACAGCGTTTACAGTTACTGAGAATGAACTTGCAGCCTGGTAAAGGTTGACAACAACATTGTCTGCCACAGGTTTGCTTTTAAGTGCTTTAATTAATAACAAGCCATTGTTTGTCTCTGAAGAAACCTGAGACAAACCCAACTGCATAACGTGCCTATCTGAAATAGGATGCTTTCTGGCTGGCAAGCGTTGCTGATGCGAAGCAGCGAGTGCTTCCCCTGTACAAAACATATGCCCAGGAAGACCACAGCTGTGTTGTGCTGTGCTGGACCAGGTGCATCTGACCCCCTGTTCCACCTCTAACAGTGACACTACTCAGGGAGAGCATGTGAACCTGGCCTGTATTCCCCTCAAGCTCCTTAACTGTCCATCAGTCTTGTGCACACTTTAGTTACCCCTAAACCTCTGCCTCAGTCTTTTGTTATCTATTTTTGGACCCAATCTCTGTGGATCTGACTTTATTTTGAACTTTCAGGTACCACAGCAGGTCCGAGAAGTTCACTGCCAGCCCTGTACAGAGAAGTACTTTCTTCTAAGTGAATCTGAACTCTTACTGGTTTCCACATGTCTCTTACTTCTCTAATTGTGGGGTGTGTTGAAGACTGGTTCTACATTCTTCTTTGCACTTTTGTGATTTTGCAGACCTTAATGTGATCCCTCCTTATCTGCCTTCTCTCCCGCTTAAGGAGTCTTGGCTCTTTCCATCTTTGCTCATATGACAGCTGTTCCTTTCTCTTGATAGTTTTAGTTACCCTTCCCTGGATTTTCTCTGCTCTTGCAGTGCAGAAAGCAGAACTGCATACAGCACTCGAGATACAGGCATGCTGTGGTTTATACAGTGGTAAAGTGACACCTTCTGTCTTATTTTCTGCACTGGGAACCAAAAGGAGGTTGAGCTGCTGAGGTGAGCAGCTCTAGTGCTGGCATGATCAGCTATGGAGTGCTCTAGCACAGTGCACAGGGGTTTTTCCTGAATGGAGGAAACCTCAGGGGAGGAGAGCAAGAGAGAACCCTCAATGTGGCACGTGAAACTCCTTGACTGTGTCCTAGACTGAAATGTAAAGTAGTGAAAATGACTGTGGTTTCGTTTTGATTTTTCTCCAGGTGTGGGTTGGCAGCAGCGGAAGATCACAAGGCAAAAGCAAAGGGAAGATCTATGTGGTCAGTGCTGAGAAGAAGACTGTGGAGAAAGAGCTGGTTGGTCACGGCGACACAGTAAAGGCGCTGTGCTCAGCAGAGGACAGATACGTCCTCAGCGGCTCTGGAAGGGAAGAAGGGAAGATTGCCATTTGGAAAGCTGAATAGTTAAGCTACTCAAAATCCATCTACCTGTGCCAGCAAAAAGCAAAGACCTCAGGCTGTGTTTACTCCAGCATTTTGCATATAATTCAACCACCTGTCAGTGTTAGCTTTGTATTTATTATTTTAATCCCTACGTTGTTGTAGAAAATCAAAGTAGAAGGGAATCTCTCCTCACACCTTACGCTGCTCCTGCACGTTGGAGAAAGAATCAGAAATGTGAATAGAGGGGTCGCTCACTTTAAACTTGACCTGTGGTGTTGTGAAGGGTCGGGGAGCTGAAGCCAGCTCGGGAATTCCACCAGAGCTCCTTTTGGGCAGTGCATGGATTGCCTGAAAAGTGGGATTTGATACTGTATTCACAGCTTTTAACGGCTGGAAGCCATCACCGAAAAGAAAAATCTGAGTTCATTTGTTGGATTGATGGAGTTACTGTAAGTGCTGAGTATCTTTTGAGCTAGCAGCTCCCCTTAGCTGGGAAGACTGTCCCTTACCCCGTGTGTATATTTATGGTGCTGTACTTCAAGTGTAGACAGACAGGCTCTCCCTGACAGCTCTGAAAGCTCCCTGCTGGTGAGATAAGATACTTGGATATTCTTAATGACAATTTTACTTTTTAAACTTGTTTTTCCTTTAAAAACAATGCACAGCACTTGGCGTTTGTAACCGTTTGTGAAACTGATGTGTTGGGTTTTTTTATCTGAAGCACTTAATTTATTTAATTTCCATATATATTATCCTTACTTTTGGAAACAACCTTTAATTACTGTGCAGACAACCCTCTCCCACTCCTCCCTTCAGTTGACGTTTCTGTAATCAGAGGAACTGCTGTTATTTTGTGTAGAACCTGCTTATTTTTTTAGTACTGCAGAATCATCAAACTCCTCTTTAATTACTGAAGCCAGCATCGTCGGATTGCAGCCCAGAGGATTCTCCTGAGCAGCGTTCCCTAACCCCTTCCTGATGTACCTTGTTTTTCCATTGAAGACAATTATCTACAAGTAAAACAATAAATCTATGCAGAATAGTTTTATCTGTATCAGTGCTGAGTAAAGCAAAATACAATATTTAAAATATTGTAAATAGAAGGAATAAACAGGCTGCTACTTTTGTTAATAAATATAAAAGAGTATAATGGAAGCATAAACTATTGGAAATAACACTCCATGTCATATTTCTAACTCTTTCAATGTGCTGATGAATGGTATCATATGATGGTAACTGAAATTTTAACTTTTTAGTGGGGTTTTTTTGCCAATTTAAGATTATTAAACACTATATTGATACTCTGGCCTTTTGTACTTGTTTTTTTTTCCTGGGTAACTCGATACACAATACAAAATTGATGATTTTTAGTGCTGACTTGCATCCTGTCTGTGTACTGTGGAGAATAATTGCCTGGGTTTCTCTCTTTCTCTCTATTCTTTCTAAAACCAGCTTGTTCTGGTAATGTGTCCTCCACCAAATCCCTCATCTGTAACTTTCAGGTTCCTCATTTCCTCCCCTGACAGCTGTCTGCTGGTGATGGTAAGTGAAATGAATTATTTACTGAATTAAAAGATTTCTCTGTACAGAGAGACACACGTGCTGCTAATAAAATTTCACTCGCTGCAGAGGTGAACCTGCCACCTGCCTCTCATCGCTGCTTTTGATTTTCATTCCTGCCAGACTCTTTAAACCTGGTTTTGCCTTTTTAACTGGTTTGCACCCAGCTTGTGAAAATTTCCGATGACAAAACTAGCAAATCTCAATTTTTATGCTTGTAAATATTTATTGATAAAATATGCCAAAATTATTTCTTGAATAGGAATATAATTTATTAAGTAGATGTCTCCTTTTTAAAAACATTGCTTTCTTTAATACCAGTTCTTGAATGCCATATGTAGGAGAAGAGCTTAACCACATCAGACCAAACCATGAGTTATAAAGATCCTTCAAGAAAATTAACGCATCCCCCAGAGCAGGAGGCCCAGTGACACCGACTCGACTGACTTGAGGAACACAAAGGCACGTTGGTTCGTCTCTCTGGTGTGACAGGAAGCTCAGGTATGTGTTCACTTGCCTTGTCAGCTTTGCTCCAGTGTTATCGCTGTGGAAATGAACCTGCAGGAAGAGCGCTGCAGGGTTTTGTTCAGTTTTCAGTGGATTTTCGGTTTTCCAGTTCCCATGGGCACCTTGGTGGTGGGGAGGGACCCTCAGATCCCTTGTGGTCCTCAGAGATGCTCTTTGCCACGACAATGAGAGACTTGCCAGATCTCATTGCCACAACGATGACACCAATTAATTATTCTACAAGGAATTAAGGGATGTCTCTATATCAGCTGCCCTGGTCCTTATGGGTGGTTTTAACTTCCCAGACACCAACTGGGAATATCACAGAGTCGTCACAAACATGTCCAGGAAACTTCTGAGGCCTGCTGAAGATAACTTCTTGGTGTGGGTACTAAGGGAGCTGACTAGAAAAGGTGCCCTTCCTGGATTTGTTCTTTGTAAACAAAGAGGGACTTGTGGGTGAAGTGGTGACTGACGGCTGTCTTGGTCACAGTGACCACAAAGTAGTTGAGTTTCAAAGCACTGGAGAGAGGAGCAAGACTGTGACCCTGGATATGGGGAGAGCAGGCTCTGGGCTGCTGAAGGAGCTGGTTAGGAAGGTCCTCTGGGAATCTGCTTTGGAAGGTATTGGGGTCCATGAATGTTGGTCACTTTTTAAGAGCCACCTCTTAAGAGCGTGGGACCAGACAATTCCAAGGTGTTGGAAGTCGAGCAAGTCGGGCAGAAAGTTAGCTTTCTAGAAGAAAAATGGATCTTCTTCTAGAACTTAGGTAGAAAAGGAAAGTGTGAGGACATCAGAAGCGAGGACAGGTGACACGGGAGGGCTACAGATATCAGCCCTGCGGAAAGAGATCTGGGGGTTTGGGTTGATGGCAAGTTGAGTATGAGTGAACAGTGAGCCCTGGCAGCCAAAAGGGCCAACCGTGTCCTGGGGGCATCACTCACAGCACAGCCAGGTGGTCAAGGGAGGGGATTGTCCCACTCTACCCGGCAGGGATGGGGCCCCACCTCGAGTACTTGTGCAGTTTTGGGTGCCTCAGTGTAACAAGGACATCAGACTGTTAGAGTGTGTCCAGAGGGTGAACAAGATGGTGAAAGGCCTCGAGGGCAAGACTTAGGAGGAGCAGCTGAGGTCACTTGGCTTGTTCAGCTTGGAGAGGAGAAGGCTGAGGGGTGACCCCGTCGTAGTCTACAGCTTCCTCGAGGGGGGCAGCGGAGGGGGAGGTGCTGATCCCCTCTCTCTGGTGACCAGCGATAGGACACGAGGGAATGGGATGAAGCAGCGTCAGGGGAAGTTCAGATGGGACAGTAGGAAAAGGCTCTTCACTGAGAGGGTGATCGGTCACTGGTCACTGGAACAGGCTCCCTGGGGGAGTGGTGACAGCACCAAGCCTGTCAGAGTCCAAGGAGCCCCTGGACAATGCTCTTAGTCATATCGTTTGGGTTTAGGTAGTCCTGCGAGGAGCAGGGAGTTGGACTCAATGAGCCTTTTTGGGTCCCTTCCAACTTGAGCTATTCTGTGATTCAAACCAAGGGATGGCAGTGTTTGCTTCTAGAAGTAACCTGGCTGCAGAGACGTGAGCTGCTTGGAAAGTCAGGCTGTCTTGTGCTGGCTGGGATCTCCCCAGCAGGGCCAACAGCCCCTTCCTCCGCCCTCCAGCCTGTGTTCATGAGCTGCCCTGGGTCTATCTGTCAGTCTAGGCCCCTTTTTCCCTCAGCACAGATTGAATCGTGCCTTTTGCTGCTGGCCCTTTAGAGTGAATGAGGCAAACCCCCCACCCGTCCTCACCCCTCGCCCATGAATTATTTACCTCTGTTGCTCTTCCTGCATCCATTTCCCACCCAGGGCAGGGAGGGGGCTGTTGTTCTCTGTGTGACGTTGATGTGGGTCCCACCTGCGACAGGGTCAGCTGCTCTTTGGGGGCTGAGGATGAGGTGTAGGATATTTGCTGCAGGATCTTCCCCCCTCCATGGTGCCTCAGCACAGGTCCCCCACTCCCAGCAGTGAGGGGGTGGCCTTTGTGCCACCCCAGGTGTCAGGACATGCCTCTCCAGCCCAGAAAAGGAGGCAAATGCTGCTTGCTCAGGGCTGGGAGCTGGACCAGCACCTGCCCCCTGCCCTTGGCCCCAGAATCTTGGCCCCACTGTCCTGCTGCAACTCCCCTTTCATGGCTGCGGCCCTCCAGGGCCGGTTCCCTGGCAGGTGCCTGCCCCCTGCCTCTTTTTTGGGGTGTGAAGAGCTGCCCACCCCCTGGCACCCTCAACTAGAGGGGGTGTTGTCTGTCCTGCCACCACCTGGGAGAAGGTGACACCCCGCAGGCACCTCCCCAGTGACCTCTGTGCTCAGAGCGGGCGGGAGCGGGGTCTGGGTGTGAGAGATGAAAAACGAGGCCCGTAAGGAGCACGGACTGAGAGAAACAGCCTGAGAAAGAGATAAAAGTTGAGGCTGATCTAAGGAATGCCTCAAACACTCGCAAGATGAAATTACAGTCATGGGGTGCACAGCGTGCAGGCGTACTGTATTGCTTGCCACAACTCGTTACATATTTAGCCAATTAATGTGTGTCCAATTAGTACATTGTGGGAAGCTAATAAATGTTTGGACTTTGAGACTTGTCTCACTGTTGTCCAAGCCGTCGGGGATTTGTGAATCTGAATCACTTGTCTCCCATGTCTGAGCGTGACACTGGGAGCACGCGAGGTCTCGGCTCTGCCTGGGGCAGCATCGCCCATCGGGCCGTTCCTGCGGGCTGGAGCTGGGGGTGCCCAGCAGAGCCTGCACCCTGCAGCAGCCACGCGGAGGTGGGGACAACCTGCCACTGGTTTTCCTCTATCAATACCTAATGCCAGCCCTGGGCAGTGGGTGCCATTACCGCCCCCTCCAGCTGGTGGTGGACACGGGCACTGTCTGCAGAGAGGGGGGATGAGTCTCTGGAGCCAAGGCCCCAGCGCCAGGCCCCGAGGGAATGGCCTCAAGCTGCCCAGGGCAGGGTCAGGCTGGCTCTGAGGAAGGATTTCTGTGCAGAAGGGGCTGTTGGGCGTTGGAATGGGCTGCCCAGGGCAGGGGGGAGTCCCCGGGATCCCTGATGGGGTTGAAGAGTCGGGCTGACCCAGCGCCGAAGGAACTGGTGGAGTTGGGAACGGTCAGTGTGAGTTAATGGTTGGACTTTGCCAACCGAGATATTTCTGTGAGTCTGTATGTGCCCGCAGGGTGGGAGAGGTGCCACCCCAGCTGCTGCAAAGGCTGTGGGGACAGACACCCCTGGGGCTAGGGGGGGAAGATACTGTTTGTTCCACCCTTGGTCCAGACTGGAAAGCGGGGGCAGGCTCCTCTCCGATCTGTTCCCAGCCACTCCAAGGCCGCTGTGAGCTATTTTCTAGCTGCTGCATTTAATTTGAACAATAGTTTGAGGAGTGACACAGCTCCTCCATCCTCCCACCGTGGAGGAACCCAGTGCCCTTGGCCAGGGATCAGTGTCCTGCTCCCACAGCCTGGGGTTAAATAAAATCTCATTGTGCTTTCTCTCCTCCTCCTCCTCAGTGGGGATCACCCTGCAGGAACAGCAGCACCTGAGCAGCTTCTCTTCCTGTCATGGCACTGGAAAGGCTGAAGAGGGGTGCCCAGTCCTCCCACTCCTGGCACAGGGGTGAGGCTGATCCAGGATACTCAGGAGATGTGCAGACACAGACAGGCTCAGTGTCACACCTTGCAAAGCCCAGCCCAGGGAGGTTCAGGTTTATTCCTTTGTTGCTTTCACATCCCTTTGCCTCTTCACTTCTAAGTGTGCCAGGAGAGGACAGGAATGGGGGACAGTCCCTGCCCCTTCATCCCCACCTCACTTCAGGCTCTGCCAGGTGGTTGGAATCCCCTGAGCTTGGTGGGGTGAAGAGGGGAGGCTCTTGCCCTTGTTGGGGTTTAACCCCAGCCTGCACAGCCACTCCCCCACACTTCATAGCCCCATACCAGCTACTCTGAAGAAAATTTAACTCTACCCCTGCCAAAACCAGCACAGCCCTCCTCTGGGTAGGGATTTGAGCAGCTCCTTCCCTGGCAAGGCAGGACCCACACTCTCCCCTTGGTGCTGGTGAAAAAACAAATTCATTGCTCAGGCCCAAAGTCAGGTTTATTGTGGTTTATGTTTTAACTTCTTCTTTAACCTCAGGTCCAGTAAGGAAAGAGCGCAGCAGAGCTGGGTCTAGTCAAAAATGAACCCAACAGTGTGTGCATCGACTGCTCTGATTGATACAGATTCTGAAGAAATACTGTCAGGAGCAGTCACAAATCTGTCAAGATTTTCCAACTGCTGGAAATCAAAGCAGGACAAGAGTTCTTCACACTGCAAGTTTAACCCTGTCAGCTGGCATCTGTAATCTGATACAGAGGCCCCTCAGCTTTCCCCTCTTCTGTTCTCAAAAGTGGTTAATTAACCACTCCACGTGGTTCATCAGTTTGGATGGGAACTGGTTTCTTTGTTTATGGTTGGTTTCAAAATAAAGCCTGACCTTATTTCCTCCTGAAATGCTCTCAGGCCCTCCTGTGCTGAGGATCCCACACCCGTGTAGCACTTTTAGAAGTATTAATTAAGCTCTGAGAAGCAGACAAGTATTATTTGTCTTGTAGAGCTTTGGGACGAGGAGAAGCAGCAGCATCACAGGAAGGACACGTGCCTTCACTCACGTTCCTACAAACAACACAGGAACACGAGCCACCAACTCTTACTGAAATGTTTATTAAGATCGAACTTCAGAACAACGGATCGGAACACAATGTCTTGTGGAGTAGAATATTTCTAAACTGATTTTTTTTCTAGGCATAAAGGAAAAAAAAAAAAAAAATCAAGATTATACAAAAAGAACAGAAAGTGCAGAACACAATAAAACAGTTCTCATGCAACAAATCTCTTTTTTTTTAACCTTAAAACAGAAAATAAGCTCAACAGTGTAGAAATAAAACCATACATACATTATGCCGTCTACGCACTCAAACATTCATCTGTGACATTACTTTTCTTTATCCCTTTTTCCTCATAAAACAACATTATGTGTTTAACACATGCTTATAAACATTGCTAAACTCAGCAAGAGCTATTATAGTGCCCCAACTTAATAAGTTGATAAAAAAGTAGTTGTCATATGGCCAGTTCACAAAGGAACTAAATATTCTCTCTTTTTTTTTTTTTCTTTTTTCTTTTTTCCCCACTATGAGATGCCTATATGCAGCTTTCTATTAATATGAGGCATTTAATATAAGCTGGTCATTTGGCTACCAAAAGGGCTTAGTGTTCATGTTACATCAGAAAAAAAAAATAAATTAGGAATTGCCAATTTGTTGAGAGAAAAGTTCTGGTTTTTGGGGGCTATTTACTACAATTTGGCTATCACTAAGGACCGAAAAGGTGCAGACTAAAGAAGGTGATCCCTAGTTTAAGTAAATGCTCCTAGAGCTTCACCCTCAACTTCAAAATTTAAGAAAAAACAAAACAAAACAGTGTCAGAGCATATAAAATTGAATCGTGCCCTGGCTTTTCGCTAAAGTTTTAGCAGGTCACAAGGTCATCAAAAGCCTTTTAATTTTAGCAGATGGGTGGGAAGGGAAGGTATTTGTCCCTCCTGAGCACCCCTTGTGGTCCCCCCATGCTCCCTGGGGTGAGGGAAGGTGAGGTTGAAAGTCTGCAAGGCTGCTTGGGTTGAGGAATCAAACCAAATTGGTTTTCCAGGAGGTGATCTTAATTTAAATTACAGCAAAAGCTGGAACATCTTTTTGTGATTAACTAACTTGATTTCCTAACTGTCCAGGCTGCTGAGCCTTGAAATCAAAACACCAGTAGATATTTGAGCTTCCGCAGCTCGCCTCTGCCAATGGCTTGTTCTGGATGCAACATGAGAAACAGAAAACTTTGGGTAGCTCCACTTTTTAAAAAATGACCATTTTCGACGCACTTTACAAACGTTCAGCTTTGTCGTTTAAGGAAGAATAACATCTAGAGGACTCTCTGTAACCATAAAGTTTCTGCAAAGAAAAATAAAATTTGGTATTTCTTCTACACAGTCATTAACAACGTTTCTGTGCAACATTTGGTGTTCGTTACATTTATTTGGCCTAGTAAAAGGAAACAAGGACAAAACAGCTGCAAATAAAACCCACTTCTCTTTCACAATAGATACTTCAGATGCCGAAGCTGCTACATGTGCTTGGAATATCATGCAGGAGGTTTACTTATTTATTTAAATAGGATACATATTTATAGCTGAGCTCGTCTCGCATCGGACTAGGATGAGGGAAACCTGGAAGAACTCAGTTGAAAACATTGTTGAGTACAGTGACGACGAGCACACAACCACCAAAGATATTTTGGCCCGAGCAGTGTGTATATAAATGCATATACACACAGATACAGATACACACACACACACGCACCTAAAAAAACCCCAGCTCTCAGTGACTGAACTACAATTCGTCGCAGGGACTGAACAACAGTGTCACACAACCTGGCTACGTGTCTACACAAAATTATTGAAAACATGAGCAACCGCCCAACACAAATGCTGACCCCTGCGATGCGCCTCGGGGAAGGAAACCACCCCTGAACTCCCCTCCTGCCCCGACGCGGAGGGAGCTCTCCCAGGAACAAACTGTGACTTTGTCCAGCTTCATCTGTAAATGGGACCTCCACCCACAGGCAAGGCCCCACTGGTAGGCACAAAAATCCTGCCTTTAATGGGGGGTGTCGGAGGAAGGCCAAGCTCACCACGGGCGGGCGGATGCGCTTCTAGTGATGGAGCGGAGGTTTTAATGAGGTACCTGGCAATAATCACTGTTGTTGTCGCTGTCGTTCCAAGTGCTGAGGGGAGTCAGAGCAGATGGGAAAGGAATGAGAAAGGCTCAGCCCTCACTTCCGTGCCTCCGTGGAAAACCTCACGCAAGCCGGTTTCACCACGGGGGCCGCATGACAGCACCGGCAAGAAAAACGGGAGGCTGAATTCACAGCTGCCTCCTTTCCTGCCCACCACGCCAGGAGTATTTCATAGCCTAGAAAAAGGCTCCAAGTGAAAGGGGAAAAGGACGTTGTGTGTTTCAAGGAGCACTAACCTCCGTTGGATTTACTGGCTTCCTCCCTTCTGATGATGAACAACCCAAATCTTTCCATAACTGCTTACTGCCAGCGCTAGCAAACGACCAGATTCATGTTATTAAAAGGCTATTTAGGTAATAAATCTCTATGAAAGTCATCTAACCAGCAGGAAGAGAAACATTCCTAAGAAATTATTGCTTCTGGAGTCTGAAATTGCCATCCATGACCAGCGCAGAGCCGACCGCACTCCTGCAGTAACGCAACGGTACAAAATCCACGCTACGCCTTTCCGAGCAGTTAAAGTTTGAGCTTCTCTGCTCTCATGGGAAATGCTTCTAGGTGTGCAGCTTACTGACTACAGCACTCAAGAATCTGAGCACTAACGGTGTCTCGTGTCCAAGGTGTTACATGTCACCAGAAGGACTGTAGTAGAATATGTGAAAATTGTTTACAGTATAGAGCAACACGGAATGAAACCACTAACCCTTAAGCCTACTGCAGTAAAGGTCCAAGGAGAAGGAGCACACAGGATGAATCTGACTGTACAGCAATACCACAAACAACAGATTATGCTTACTATCACCAGGAATAAAGCCCCTTCAACTCTCTCTTCCCATGATTTGTGCAATAAACACATAAAATCTTACTATTTTACCTTATAATCATGACCAAAAAAAAAAAAAAAAATCATTTCTGTATCAAAAGATAAGGTAAGGGACACATAAAGAAATGAATCAGTGCCCACTCTACCCTGAGAAGTGCCAGGGCTAGAAAGAAAACTCTCTCAAATTCAAGAAGCAGCATTACTATGAAAGGTGTCGGGAGCCAGCGTGGTGGTTTCACAGGCTGGCCAAGGTACAGGAGATACTTTGGCTGGGGCTTCCCCAAGTTTATTCTTCTGGCACTACTACAAATACTTCAGCGTGTTTACAACGGATAATTATTTCCTTCAGCTTTACAGGGGAGTGAAACAGAGCTTCCTGCTACAAGGCACTGTGCATACTCGCGCGTTACGAATGGTAACTAAACAGCCCCATAAACAGCCCCAAATATGGATTTTAATGTCAAATTCTTAGAAATGAGGCTATGCCAAATGCTGGCTGGGATAAAATTGGACCTGCCCTGCCTTGAATCGAAACCCTCTGGGTTCAAAACGTCCTTCCTCCCTCCTCGCCCTTCCTCTGACTGAGAAAGCTAAATAAATGTGTGTGAGCTCACCCCCCAAAACAGTTTCACATTCCCTGTGCTGGGTGTGAAGCGTGAGGGAGCTTCAACTTCTCCTCCCTCTCTGCAGCTAGACCTTGGTCAGCTCGATGGTGCTGTGAAAGAAATCTTGTCTTACGAAGGTGCAAAGTGAAGAAATGATGATTTGAAACCACACTGATCCATGAAACTCATGGGGAAAAAGGGCAATTATGGCTGGCACTGGCCTGAAAAATGCAGATTTTTAAACTGCAGAAGAACTTTTCCAGAAATAGAGATTAAAATAAGGAGTACTGGACAGCGTTCGTTTAACCAAGAGCAGAATCTTCAAGGAGCTTTAAAAATAAAATATTAAAGCCACTTTAAAAATGTCCAACTCAGTGTGTATTTTATATTAATGCCAGTTACAGAGTGAAATACAACTCATCTCTGTTAGATATGAACATCACCAGAATATATTAAATGTAACTGAGATGATAAAATTCACGGCAGAAGTTCAGTTAAAGTATTTCTCACAACTGATTTCTTCAAGAAGGTCTCATATTCTTCAGTAGTATTATTCCCCTGTCTGAACACAGTTCACAGTATGTGTTCTAAATAAAAATATATTCACCTTAAAGAAAAAAAACCCACAAACTTTCTCAAGACACTTGAAAAAACAAACAGCCAACCTAAGTGCTGTGTGATTACGTGTACTCTAGTGCTCAGTGATTTCACCAGCCTAAAACCAACAGTGTCACCCTCGACAGCACAGGGCATCGGCACCGACTGAAAGCCTCCAGCTAAGAAACCCACGTGTGCCACCAGGAATTTGTCAACGATGCTGGCCAAGACTGCGCGTTAACTTCAAATATACCAACACATACATTTCTTAAATACATTGACAATTCAAGTAATTTATTAAAAACTGCTTTTCGTTTTGAAATATATATTCTGTTGAATGACTATATTGCAGCATGACTTACACATGCATTTTAAAGTACTGTAGTATGAGAAGTTTGAGGCAGCAGAAATCTTACAAGGAGCTGCGATTTGTCTGCTCAGCACAGGGATTACTGCAGCCCAGAGGTCCATGCGAAAACGAGTAAACAGCATCACAAACACTTCTTATAAAGACGACAAACGGAAGTTCGGTTTCTAAAGTTGCTATAAATGGCTGCTGGATCTCTGAGCCTTGGCTGCCCGTGGATTGGGGCACACTGCTAGCGATCCAAATGCTATTTTAAAATCAGATTAGCACAACTCTTTCAAGCTCTTCACAGAAAAAAAAATGTCTTTGCACTACAGCTATGTCCTGAATCAAGGAAAGGGGGCATGGAGGTTGCGCTGATGACTGAGTACAGCAGCTCGGAAGAGCTCCAGCCTGTAATTCCTCTGACACAGGGACTGGAACAGCAACACATGCTAGTGGATTGAATTTTAAGGCCTAAAAACTGTTTCTGACACAGATTTTTATACACCCAGACTATGCCATAAAATGATGGAGGTAGGCCTTCGGTTTACCTTGTTGTACTGACACCGTGCCTTTAACCTTGGCTGCTGCATTCACAGCCAGGAGGTTAAAGGATCATAAAAAGTGCAATTAATCAACAATTTCCTTTCCCCACGAAAGAGAATCCACACGCCCCCTCCCACGAAGCTGACCCCTTTCTCCACGGCAGCTTCATCCAGAGATGATCAGGTTTAAATGCCAAGAAAACCCCCCGAGTTCACCAGCACGCAAAACTCCCAGCTAAAAATTGTCACAGCGTATTCCAACGACATTCATAAAATTCAGCACTTGTGATAAAAACCTGTCAGTGCTGGTCACCTCTCCCAGCTGCTGCTCCTTCCATCTACAGTTCACATCACACGCCCTCTCCCGACAAGCAGCAGACTTGGGAGTAGTTGTTGAACAGTATGACTAAAAGAATTCGTGGCAGTTTCTTAGAAACTGCAGTAATTGCTTTTGTTTTTCTTGAAAGAAACTGCAAATAAAACTATTCTGTAGTAATTGCACTAACAAAAACATGAAGTCTAAAATTAACGTTAAAGAACTGTAGCTGTCAGACCAGTAATATCATGCGTATGAAAAAAAATTGTTCAAGATGTCTAAGCGTTTGATTCAGCTATTACACTAGTGAAATCTGAAATGTTCAGACAAAAAAATAGCAAGAGACTATAAGTTAAGATAGCTTCCATTTTCAGTTAGTTTAAAAACAGCCGAAAACTTAATTTTTCTAACTGCTAATTGTATACACTGTGTCTCATGCAGATTAATAAAACTTATCCAAAATCTAAATGTATTCTTAATAAAAAAGTGTTCAGAAATGATGTTTCTAAGTTGTAGAGAAAGCAATTAGCATCATAGCTACCTGTTCAAACCTATATTAAGGACTACAGAATTTCATTTACATTTTTGCACGAAACTGCATTTTCTTCTGCAATTTTAGCTACAAGTAGTGAAGATCCTAATTTGTTTTCCTGGATTTTAAAAAAAAAAAAAAAAAAAAAAAAAAAGTTCTTGATCCTGCACCTGCACTCCCTGGAATGTGGGTGAACAATAAGTGATGCCTCACACAGCTGACTCGCCCTCCAGCTCTGACGCAGCAGTTCCTCTGTGTGTCAGCTTCAGCACGGTCGGCTTCTCGGTGCTCGTGCCGTTGCCCTCAGCTGTCTCTGGAGGACCAAGTCCTTTCTGTTCTTCCTTTGGCTCTTCGTTGACTTCGGGGTAAATCACCAAGAAGGCAGCTGTCAAAAAACCCAGGAAGGATCCCACTGAAGCCACCATGGGAATGACTCTGACTGTGCCAACCACATCCACCACACCGCCAAGGGCGGAGGCCACGAGGATCTGGGAGATGTAAACCTGACAGGACAGAATAGCACAGTCTATGCCAAATCCTCGCTTCGAGTTCCCGGGGCTGTGGTGAATGTACTGGAAAAAGACAAGAAATGTTGTGTTAGGAGGTAAAACAACAGATGAAATCCAATATTTCAACACTAGTATCTTCCTCGAATCTCTCAGCCACGTGGTTAACTTTATGCCATCCCTGTGCATCCCGCAGGCTGTGCGTGTCCAGAGTAACAGCCTCCTTAGCTGCTTATCCACAGCCTCCTCATCTTACAGCCAAGTTGTAGGCACTTACTGGGGCACTCCTAGTGTGGACTTGGCTCCAAGATCACAGAATCACAGAATCCTTCAGGGTGGAAAAGCCCCTTGGGATCATCGAGTCCATCCCTCAGCCCGACTCTGCAAAGTTCTCCCCTACACCACATCCCCCAACATCTCATCTGAACGACCCTTAAACACACCCAGGGGTGGGGACTCCACCCCCTCCCCGGGCAGCCCATTCCACTGTCTGACCACTCTTGCTGGGAAACATTTTCTCCTCCTGCCCAGCCTGACCCTCCCCTGTGGCAGTTTCCAGCCGTTCCCTCTTGTCCTGTCCCTGATCCCCTGGGAGCAGAGCCCAGCCCCAGCCTCTCTGCAATGTCCTGTCAGGAGCTGCAGAGAGGGATGAGGGCTCCCCTCAGCCTCCTCCTCCTCACACTGAACACTCCCAGCTCCTGCCCTGCCTCCTCACAGGATTGATTCTCCAGCCCTTCCCCAGCCTCGTTGCCCTCCTCTGCCCTCGCTCCAGCCCCTCCAGATCTCTCTGGGATTGAGGTGCCCAAACCTGGACACAACCCTCCAGGTGTGGCCTCACCAGTGCAGAGCACAGGGGGACTGTCACCTCCCTGCTCCTGCTGGCCACACTATTCTAATCCAAGCCAGGATGCCGTTGGCTTTCTTGGCCACGCGGGCACACTGCTGGCTCATGTGCAGCTGCTTGTCAGTGAGAACCCCTAGATCCTTCTCTTCCAGACAGCTCCAGCCACATCTCCCCAAGGCAATTACGTTTTGTAAAAAAAAAAAAAAATAATTTACATGAAACAGTAGGTGGAAATTATTTTTATGATTATAAAATGGAATTCCCCTCCCAATCCCAGTGCAGAAACATGTTAAAATAAATAATCCTCCTCTAATTTGTAATTCAAATGGAACAGTGTTAAGAAATGGAAAGTAAACCTGACCTTGTTTCCAGCAGAATCAGTTTGGGTTCTATCTCCCCAAACCTACAGCTGCATTTCCAGGCTCACCTCAGTATCTAAGACTGGGAAGAACCTGAGTAATGCTAACATAATACATCAGAAACAGTAGTAACGACTAGGTGTAGAATATATACTCCAATAATTATTTCATCTCTCTTCATTGGCACCCAAATCCTTTTATACCTCAGCACAGGGTGAAGCAATCACGACCCCACTGACCCAATGTGACGCTAATACCATTTGATTTAAATGGCAGCTCTTGCTATTTACCATCAAAGACTAATCTGTGCTTTGGCACACATCCCAACAAAGCTGGCATCTCAAATAATGGGATTTAATAAATCCCTTTTGCCACTGTGATCTTCAGAGAAAGGTGACTGCTCTGCCTTGGTTAAAATATTCAAAATATTCCACGTACCTGTTTAATATCGTGGTATTGTCCCAAAAGCGCGTAGGGGCAGTAGGAGATACTCATAGAGACTATTCCCATCGTGCTGATCATGATCATGGTGACATACACGTTGGGGAACATAGCCATCACTGCAGTGCCCAGAGAAAAACCCAGCGTGCCCAGGATGTAGATCACTTTTATACTAAGGTCATAGTTGTCCAAGTATTTCTGCAACAAGGCTGCAGAGATCAAGAATAAAACAAATATCAGTTTAACTGGTGAAGTTTTTGACGTGGCCATGACAGCTCGATATGCTGTTTAGGACTCAGACACTCACTGTCTCAGCCCTCGCTGGGAAAAGGACCTATTGCTATTTCAGAAACTGGGGAACAAAGGAGCTCAGAGACTTGCCTAAACCATGCTGCAAGTCTGGGGCAGAACAAAATACTCTGAGACTCAAACGTATCATGGTCCACTCAGCCCATTTAGTAATTTTACCTATTTATTCACTTTATCCATGCAGGGGCACTGAGCACAGAGGAGATTCAGTTTCTAATGCAAGCACATTCACTAATCAAAGCCATCAGATCACTGGTGTTTATAGCCACATTTCCATTTGTGTTCAGGAACAAGCTGCCCACCTGAACTTCAGCTGGACACGTCTCAACAAAGAGGCAGTCCCCACCACACTGATCTGTGCAGACGTGCCTGCACACATGCTGCAAAAGGCAGAATTTAAGTTTGGCAAAAGCTCTCAATTTCAGAGTCTATTCCATGCCCAAATTGTCTGTTATTAGAGAGCACAAAAGACTTTCAGAAATATATATTTATATTTCTGATTGTAAAAAGTCTTCGCAAAAACCCTCTTACATATGCTCGAATCCTCTAAAAAAGTGTAATTTTAGTTTCCCGATGACTACCTAAATGCCATTCAATATCCCTTGATATCATCTTGTGCTTTGTGCACTCACTTAACCCATCTGTTCCTATTTCCACCTCTACATTTGGAGGAATTTTTTAAATATCGATTCTTAAAGAAGCCCCTCCCTTTAAGACCACATGAAATGCTTTCCCAAAATAGCCTTCACCCCAAGCAAGGAGGTAGATGCTAATTGAAGCAGAGCTAGTTTTACCTTGCAAAGATGTATAAAAGGTGCATTCCACTGTCTGATAGTGCAGTCTCTTACCTGAACAAACAGCAGCAGTAGCAGCATAAATTACCAGTCCCCAGCATCCCATCTGAACTCCAGCATTATAGGCATGTAACTCGGTTGAGTTAGAAGGAGCCTGCAACAAGCACAAACACAAAGCTGTTTTCTTGTAACGAGTGCATCTCAAACGAGTAACTCTAGGCAGGTCTGCCAACGGGAACTGTTCTCTTACCTTTGGATCGCCCTGAAAGATGACCTGTCCCATGAAATCTGTATAGAACACAGCTTCAGCAACGATTGAAAACCAAGTTAAGAGGTGACAGACACACAGTCTCAGCAGCTCCTTTGGCATCTTTAGCATCGACAACCACAAGAGTCTGACTGTGGTTTCAGTTTCCCCCTCTTCGCTCTCCGTGTCTCCACTCGAATTTGTGGTGCCGCTCTGATTCCTGTGCCTGTACCTCTGGCGCTGCCGCTTCTGCATGTCGTAGATATCGTTCATGCTGCGGGAGGACTTTATCAACACGATGGCGTTGGCCCGCCGGAAGCGGTAACGGTGAGAGCCTATCTTGCCGTAGTAGGAGAAGGTGTAAGATGGCTGACGGTAGAACATGTGCCTCCGCCTTCGCATGGAGTTTGAAGTACTAGACTGCTTCATGCCTATTCTAGCGTGCCCATTGAGGAACTCTTTTGGTAGGGAGCCATTCACGTTGGGGACTTTATCTTCATTTAAGTGATTATCAAGCAACATTTCCTCCTCTTTCTCATTGTCCCTGAGGAAACCAGACAGGTGGTTAAGTTTTGACTTCATGATCTCTTGGCTTGTGTTGTGGGGAGTGTTTGGATATGAAGCATCCTGAAAAATGGAGGGTTCGATGTCATGCAGAAAAAGCAGCTCTGATTCAATTTCCAATGTAGCATCAGGCATGTGCAGAACTGAGTCACTTTTACTTCTTACAATGTTCACCTCGAGGAACTCCATATTGAGATCATGCTCTGACTGAACCTCATCGTGGAACATAGAGGCTCCATACGGCTCTTCCTCACTGATTACATTCAGTCGATTCAGAGGGGGGAGACTACCACTGAATTTGACACTGGAAAGCGTGTCTCCTTCGTCATCAATCCTGTCCTGCTGAGGGTTATATTGCTCTTCTTCAATGCTAAAAAGGTGGAGAGCAACGGAGACAGAGAAAATAATGGCTGCAAAGAAGAAAAGGACTTGTTCTTGAGATTTAAAAATATCACCCAAGAAGGTCTGTGTCCAGTCCAGCCCTCCTAACATATAACCGATTGCTCCTCCAAGACCTGTGGAAGAGGAAAAAAAGAGAAGTGAGTTCAGAAAAAATCAGGTCAGTCACAACTTGGTCATCAGGATGACTTGACAGCTGCCAAAAATGTATCGACTAACTCCATACCAGCTGAAAACGCATGGATGTTAAGGGCCATGTCTTGCTCTTCGCTGTCCACCACATCCAACAAATAGGCCCGAATCGGCCCTTCTGTTGCGTCAGCGCAGAAGTCCAACACCACAACACCAAGGACTGTGAGAACTATACCAATGGGCTGCTTGTCCGGGACATCGCCAATAGCCAGACCTGAGGAAGAATGGAAAGAGGAATTTGAGCCTGTCAGTCAAAAAGGGAAAACCACTAAGAGCAAGGTTAAGTTCCTTAAGAAAAAGATGGAAACATTCCTTTACAGAATAAAATGCCAATTTCAACCCTTGCACAGCTTCATAGGTGGCCTGAGATAAAGACTGTAAGACTGAAATTTATTTTTCAAAATGTTATTTTTAAAGTATCTTTTAAACCTTTGAGAGCACTGGATATTACTTCATGTTTCTTGCATGTATTTTCCTTCAAATGCTGAAGGCTGTTTTATAAAAGACAGCCACGGTGAGAGAGGAGAGCATCCAAAAGCAAGATGACATACTTCATCTGTTAGTTAAAAAACAGAGGTAACCCCACTGCTGACAGCGTTCCTGACATGGTGCCTAATAAGCAATGGTTGGATAAAGGGAAATTTAAACCCTTCGCCTCTCTCTTTGCATTTCTTATTCATCTTTTCTTTATCATTTTTATAAGTAAAACTTTTAATGATGAAGCAACACGAAGCTACTTTGCATTGCAAAAAGCATCAGTCAGCTTCTGTTGACAGCACGGGATGAAATGTTTTTTGTCTACAGAGTAGAAAGGCAGCATTAGTGTATAAATGAAGAATTTTTCATGAAATGAAACACTGACAAAAGCATGGATTACTTGAATCAGAGAGATTTAGAAGTTACACGTGCAAGACTGATAAAACCATTAGCGTAACTGATGAAAATGACTGTGGAAAGAGATGAACTGGCTAAGCCACCAAAAATCATCTTAAATCTCAAGCGCTGTGATTCCTGCATATTCATTCTTCATTTATACCAAGTCCTCTGAATGCAAAAGAATTTTATACGTGTTCCACGCTCGGCTGAATCTTGCAGCAGCAAACACCAAGGGTGTCAGTGCTTTAGATTGGCTGGAAACCTGAACAGCGCACACAGTGGAGAGGAGAGCCGAGTCAGATCTATACACAGGTGTTTGCCTGGGACGTGGCTGTATTACTATCAGGATTAGTGAGCCCCTTTTTTAGCATACTCCTGTGCACCTTATTCCCCTCCCTGTAACTCCCGTTGCCAGAGACCAGGTTATGAAGAAGGCTACGATACAACGGACCCCTCAGTTTCTGCAGCATCTGTAGCTCCAAACTGAAATTAGGATTGCAAGTAACTGGAGACTAAGGACAGGAAAGTGTGAACATAAAGTGGGAAGATAATAAAATCATATAGTGTCCATCTAGAAGAAAAACTGGTTACAAATGAGGCCTTTTCCTGCAAAACGCTGGACACCCCCTTTTGTGAGAGGCAGGTAAGTGATGCCTTTTCTCTCTGAAAAGTGACACAAACCACCGTTTCAAAAACTTCAATTAAAGAGACATTAAAATTGCTTTATCATATTGTACATCTGCTCTAAATAGTAGCTCAATGATAAGCTCAATGATAAGCATCGATAGCTCAATGATAAGCAATGACAGCTCAGTGATAAGATGCTGTCTTATGCTGATGTAAATAGAGTGTAAGTGGCAAATCTCTGTCTTCTAGGATGGAACTAGAGAAGACCATGGAACAGCTCTCACTTCAGTTTGCTCCAGGCTCCCCTGAGAGAGGCCCAGCAGTGTTTAAAGTGCTCTTCAGGAGAGGGTTTTCATTCAAAATCTACCACAACCATGTGCCAGGAACAGATGCACAAAGCACACAGCTCACTTCCACGGCTCACTGCAACAGCCTCTGTGTTTTAAAGAAGGTTCATTGCACAAAAGAACCACTGGAGTATCTGGAAAGCACAGGTTTTCCAGAAAGCTACACAACAGACTGTATTACTGTGCAACAAAGAACTAGAGATAAATTGAAGACAGTATTTTGTGCTGATTTACTTAGGAGGTGAGATAACTCAAAATATGCCTGTAAACTCTGTGTGAGGTTTGCTTGCCATTATCAGTGGCTACCGACCCAAACTATTGCGTGGAAGTAAGAGCTTGCTATCAATTAAAATCTTGTAAGAGGGCTGCAGTCTAACATCTTGCATACATCTGGAGGAGGAGGAGTAAGTCTTGGAGACACAACAACAAAGTATGATTATTACCATATGATAGCAATTCAAATAATTAATATTTATTGCTTGGGTAAATTAAAAAAAGCATAAGCCAAATGTTATTCATCTGAACAGTTTGTCCACTGCAGTTTGCAGCAAATTGAAAACCATCATATGGCATCCCAATCTGGCTTTAAAAAGCTAAGATGCTGAGCCAAGGTAATGTTCCACTCATTTCCCTCAATTAGTAAAACTTTTTCACAATAGAGCTGCATCTAACCCCAAAAAAAAAAGAGAGCCAAGAGGATATTATTAGGTGCTAAGTTCCTTTCATTTGCATCGGTCCAACCATGATGTAAACATTTCCCCAAGTGTACTTGCTGTCACCTCTCCTACACTAAATTTACAAAGAGATTGTAGATTGTAGATTAAGTTCTGTAGTAAACTATGTTCAAGGGAAACTATTTTTACCAGCTTTGATGGGGGCTCAGGAAAAATTATTTTCCCACATAGTTTTTGATAAACAAATATTAACTGTGTTCTGGACTTTTTCAATACCAGGTCTAAGAAAAGCACAAGAAAAAGTGAAAAGATAATTTTTGAAATAATGCTGGAAACAGGATGTGTTGCCAGATATGCATTAAAGGGAAAATGGATCACAACAGGAAACATTTCCCTGTGAACAGGTTGCTACAATTTTCCCATGTCAAGGATCGACCAAATTCGTCTCAGCGACTGCAAACATTATGCTGGCAACCATTGTATTAATAACACTGTATTACCAGTTACAGCTATGATTGCACAATACTTCACACAGCACTGTAACCTTCGAGTAAGAATCCAAACATGCGAGAGGCATAGCTCAAATGTGGTGCTGCAGAGATTTCTAATCATTTTTAAAGCTAAACATCAGTTAAATCAGGGGCATATCATTACCTTTACTTCCTACATAAAAATCTTAAAGCAGATACGTTCGCAAGAGATAGACACAGGTGGTTTCCTCATTATTTACCTATAACAGAACCATTAAGGAAAAGTGCAACTCCAAAGAGGACACCAATGCAGAGAGCAAGGATAAAAGGCCGCCGGCGGCCCCAGCTCAGCGTGCAGCGGTCACTAGCCGAACCTATAAGCGGAGTGAAGATCAAGCCCAGGATAGGGCTAAGGAACCAAGTGAGGCTGTAGTACTGTTCAGGAAGACCTAAAACAAAGAGAAAAACGATATAAAGGTTATGTGGTAGACACCAAACACTTCACTTTATACATGAAATTTTGTTAGATGTTTGAAAACTGTAAATCGATCAGTAATTTACCTACAGGAAATTCTGTCCCAGATTAACAACTCGGGTAAAATTTCTTATCAACGGTTAAAAAAACAGTTAAGGAAAGCACAGCTCATAAACTTTCAAATACCTGGGCAATAAGAAGGTAACAGATATATTTAAGTTGTTGAAATAAAAGTAAGAGATTTAGAAGCAGAATCACTCGTTACTAACGTCCAAAAATACAACACTTTAAATTTTGCTGAGTGTGCTGAATTTTATTTTGAGGGACTGTTGGTGGGGAATGGCCTCTGTGAAAAACTAGCAGCCACGATCCGCTGTGTAGAAGCCAAGTAACTGTTGCATCCTCTATGTGGTTGTGGTCAATAAAAACAAAGATCTTTGGGATGCTTGGAAAGCCACCTGGTTGTTGAATACACATATCCCCTTCCCAGCACATCTTTGAACATTCAACAGGAGTCGAACACTATAGTGGGACTGTTTGTCTAAGACCACCACCATTTTTTGGTGGTGGTGGTCTTAGATTTAATGGACTGAGAATGATGGACAAAATTATGGTCTTAGATTTAATGGACTGCGAATGATGGACAGAATTTCACTGTCATATGAAATATTCTATTTCTATGCATAAAAACCTTTTACTTATAAAATTGAACAATGGAGAACAGAAGAAAAAAAGAAATTATTAACCTCTAGAGAAATCTAAGGAGGCTTATCTCCACTGTCCTTAGGTTTTTTTCAGAACTGAGGTGACTATTCATAGGATCAGATGGAAACAAATTGGATTTATTATGTACTATTTACAAAAAACAAAAAAAAAAGCAACAAAACCCAAACCTTTTACAAATAATTTCTGAAGAAGGAAGGAAACCCCCGAAGCCCTGCTTTACACCTCTGCGGCATGGAGAGCAATGGCCTGCAGATGGCAGGCTGGCCCAGGAGAGCAGCTCCACCCGGGTCCTTGGAGATCTGTCCCTCTCTCAGCTTATCAGCACAGGGCAGGTAACCACTGTGTTTCTTAGCAAAGCATTAAAACCCAACCAATCAAATTCTTGCAGTCCAACTGATACCAAGACTAAAAAACTCAGTATCTTTACCCTAGGAAGGTAAATCACTCATTATTCAAAACCACGCATCGCGAGCGTGAGTAGCATTCGAGCTTTGCTAGTGAGATCAACCCGGACCTTGTGCTCCCTGTTCAGCGCGCTGAGGCATCCGTGACCCAGCAGGATTATACCAATCCCTGCCCCAAACGGCCTAGGCTGCAAATGGGGAAGTCTAATCTCCTGCTGTTTAAAGTACCATCAAATCTTGACTAACAATGCTGACTTCTTCCTTGAGATAAATCAGATTTTCCCCAGACTGTTGTGCGCTCTGCGGTGATGCAGAGATTATATTATAGGAAAATTAGTTGTATATTCAAAACAAATTTGCTATAAATAACCAATTTTATCATCAGGATTCAAAATCCAGGTCTGAGGCCAAGCCCTATGTGATTTGACTTAGCTCTGGCTAACGAACAAGCTAACAGTGACAGCCGCCTTACGCATACAGAGTTATTGGAAGAGACTTGCCTCTTCTGAACCCACCCAACCTGTGTTTTTGGACCAAAGATGCCCACGAATGCCCCACCCACAGGGGAGAGCATCATGGTTTAGCCATTTTTCCCCTGTTACAGGCAGCTGAAGGCCTGTACAGGAGGCCAATACTCCACATCAGCACTTACTACGTAACTACCGACGACTTTTGCAGCAGGTTTTTGGATCTCTAGCAAAGGGCTGTGTTTGTACAGATCGCACCTCGTTCACGTTATGGTTCAAACCACAACCTCTTGCATATCCTTTCCAACTGTTTGGTGATGTCTTGGCTGACACAGAGCTTTTAGCTGAGACCTGCGTAGTAGGGGGGCACATTAGGTTTAAAGCTCTTGTTCAAGAAGCCACAGTTGTTATCACCGTCTCTCCAGACCCCAACACTTTTTTGCACCACCCAGCTTCTCTTAGTGAGTGCTATTCTATCCTAACCACAGGTGCAACTCAGCTAGCCAGTAATCCCAATAAAAGGGCTGGGAAAACCTCCATCTCTCTGTGGTTTTAACATTCTCTTGAACTTCACTGAGTTCAACAGCCTTCCCAAGCACAGGAGCAGGTTCAGGCACTGTGTGTTTAACTGGCACCTCACCTGCTCCAAGACACACACACTTACCTATGCCTGAGCTAGCACACAGATGTTCACATATAGTTCAAAGAAAGTAAAACTAAATGGTAGGCAGGTTTAGGCTGAATAATTTTTCTGCAGGACACAGAAGAAATGGTAATGTGTAAATACTCATCCCATTTTGCCTCCATAGAGCCATCCTATTGAGCAGCAGTTATACATCAGAGGTTGCTATTGTGTGATGCCAAGTCACTGCAGCAAGGCTATTTTAAATAAATTTAGAAGCTATAGCTTAACCAACCATCAGTGATCTTTATTGTAGTGATCACCAACATCTGAAACAATTTCATGTTGTATCACTGCAAGAGGGCTCTATGCTGGCAACAGAAGTTTCTGTTGTGAATGATGCTGTGACTTGTGAATTATGAGCTGGGACATCTCAGTGGAGCTCATCCATCAGTAAACACTCAAGAGATGTTGGGAAGGTTTTACAATAAATCATACAGTTGCTTTAAATAAACACAGGGAATGAAAACTAGCAAGAGCTCTGATATCAGCATTACAAGCATCACCCTATCTTAAATGAATAAACAGCCTTAAGCAGACAGAAGCAAAATGGACACAATTAAAAGACTCTCTTTTAATATTCACTGAGACAACCAACTC